>NC_060141.1:423050834-423692084 GCF_021461385.2 Schistocerca piceifrons
TGATATAAAAATGTATATACTTACCCTGTGTAATCGAAATTTGTAGTTTTTAAAAAGCAAATATAATTAACAAGAAGGATTAAGTAAAAGGACATTTAAGGAAGACAGTTTAAGATTCATCATATTTAAACATTGAATTAGAATTATTTAAGAGATAGTAACAGCCTTACTTATTTATATGGGGCATGAAGTATGGGGTGTGAGAATACAAAATTTATCATAATTAAATTCAGAAATTTTCCCTTTTAGGTCAAAACCCGAAGTTTTCTATACTCTCATCATCTTACAGAAATGAGTAATCATGCATTTTACTGATAAACGTATATGGGCTGACATCCATGTTTTGCAAACGGTGTTATGTATTAGTGCAGGGCTTAACAACTGGCCGGTTTTGAGCGCGAGTACTCGCGTAGGAGAGTAGGGACGGAGGGGTGGGAGGGAGGGGAAATGCGTGCGCACGTTTGAATAGGGCCGCAGCGTGCCTATTGAATTCGCGCCGACTGTGTAACGTTTAAAGTACTACGATCAGCTCTAACAGTCGCTTCGCTGGTTAAGAATCATGCCAAGTCGCCGTTGTGTAACCCCAACCATGCTTTCGCAGTTCAACCCCCATTGCGAGGAATTGTATATGTTTACAGAAAAAGAGGGTGTTGCAAAATGTTTAGTATGTCACAAAACGCTGAATTCTTTTAGGAAATTTAATTTGCAGCGACATTATATGTCGTACCACGCGAAAGACTACGGAAGTGGAAAATGTGATGGACTAGATTGTGCACAGGAAGTTATTAAACTTAAAAGGAAGCTATCCGAAGAAGATCTGGATGACGAAGAAAAATCAACTGAGGCAGAGTGAGTTACAAAATTGCTTTGCTTTTGGCAAAATCTCTGCTCCCCTTCACTGATGGCGATTTAATAAAAGAATGAATGGTAGTTGCAGCGGAACATTTGTGTCCATCTCAAGTTGAACAGTTTCAGATTGTGCCATTATCTAACATGACCATTATGCGTCGCATACAGGACATGGCAGATGACGTCCAGAGCCAGCTTGCAAATATCTGTAAAGATTTTATGGTGTATTCCCTAGCTCTGGATGAAAGTTTTGATATCACTGGAACAGCACAGCTTGCCATATTTATTATTGAGATCTTCAGGTGAGGGAGGAGCTCCTCGATGTAGTAGCCATGAAGAACACTACGACCGGAGGTGATATTTTAAGTAGTGTTGAAAATATCGGATTGTCGTGGAATTCTTTAGTTTCAGTGTCTACAGACAGTGCACCAGCGATGACAGGGAAAAAATCAGATTTCGTTGCGCTGTTGAAGGAGAAAATGCAAAAACTGACCGTGCCGAATGAAATAAGGGGCATTCACTGTGTCATCCACCAGGAATACTTATGTGCAAAGAATATCACTCTAAAAAATGTGATGAGTGTTGTTGTTCGTACAACCAATTATATAAGGAAGCAATTTAAAAGCTTTCTTGAGGATGTAGAAAGCCAGTATGGTAGCCTGCCTTATTACAGCGAGGTCCGCTGGCTTAGTCGTGGCGAATTATTAAATTGATTTTTTTGCCTATTAGATGAGATAAATATGTTCATGGAAATAAATAACGTGTTCCCGAATTGAAAGAGCCTTCGTGGAAATGTGATCTCACATTCTTAGCCGTCTGAATGCTTTGAACATTTCACTACAAGGTAAAGATCTGCTAATTACTCATTTCATAGATCGAATACGAGCTTTTAAAATTAAATTGACACTTTGGGTGAGTCAGCTGGAAACAGGAAATCTAGCTCATTTTCCTAAATTATCATCCATGCAAGATGTTCACAAAGACTGTGAATGTTATTCACATAGTTTAGTTGCCCTTAAGGAAGAATTTGATCAACGCTTTCAAGATCTGACAGCACTAGAGAGTCATTTTTATCTGTTCTCCTCTCCATATTCAGCGAATATTGAAGAGATTCGTCCTGAGCTGCAACTAGAAATTATTGACCTGCAGTGTGACAGAGAATACAGAGACAACTTTCAGAACAAGAAAAAATTTTCGAATTCTACAGACACTTCCCTCAGGATAGATTTCCTCACTTGCACAAACTGGCGGCTACAAGAATATCAAAGTTCGGTTCCACGTATGTTTGTAAACAACTGTTCTCTGCAATGAAATGTAACAAGACGCGCCTGAGAAACGCATTGTCTGATTGAAATTTAAACTGCACGCTGCGCTAACAATGCACAAGAACAATTACTCCGAACATAGACACAATTGTAAAGGGCAAAAAGTACAAGATAACCGAGAATCCCACACTTCAGTGACACCTTTTATTGTATAACAGTTCACAAATTAATAAGAATGTAGAGGCATACAACACTAAGCTAATAAAATTATGTGGCACATGTACATTCTCCTTTATTTGTTTCATTTGTCACAGTAATAATTCGTGAGTGATATCCCTGCAGGTGGCCACGGATTTACATTGACTGGCGGCAGCTGTTGTGTGCCTCACGTGACTCTCCCCACTCTCCGCTCTGGCCCGGTAGTGATATTTATTTAAGATGCTCCTTGTGTGGCATGCAGCATTTGAAGTTAGTCACCAAGCAGCTGTAATGTCACAACAAGCATGGCTCAGAGCTTCCAAACTTGCATGGATGTCATAAGGAGGACCTCTCAGTAACAGGATGAAGACCGTCAAGGAAATATACAGTCACTAACTGTTGCCACCTAGAACAACTCCAAAAGTATGATAGTAGCTGAAAAGTTTGTGGGTCAAATGTTGCATGGGACAATGGGGGCCATAATATGACATTGGTTTTTTGTTGGTAGATGGGGTCACATCCAGAGATATGGAGGTCAACTTTGTTTTTTTTAAATGGGATGCTATAGTTTGGTATTTATTTTCTGATAGCTGCTATCAATACAAATCCAACGATGTGTAACAGTATGGTCTTTGAAGGTCAACGAAGGTCAAGAAGGTGGCATGAATGTCCATTTACACAAGGTGTTCAAAGTGATGACCACTGGTATCAATGCAGTGAGCTGTAAGACACAATATTCTACCAATTTCCTTCAAAAGACAGAAATAATTACATAGCAGAAAAAATAAAGGTCAAAAAGTAGAACTATTCTTTTCCTAAGGAGGACAGCGCAAGGCAACAGATGACTGCATAAATGAAGGCAGTACTTCCATATTGTCTTTCTTATACACTCATAAATATTCATATGGTCTTTCTTATACATTCATAAAGATGTGGTATGCTACACTGAAGTGCCAAAGAAACTGGTATAGGCTTGCATATTCATATACAGAGACATGTAAACAGGCAGAAAATGGCACTGTGGTTGGCAATGCCTACATAATACTACAAGTGTCTGGCACAGTTGTTAAATCTGTAACTGCTGCTACAATGGCAGGTTATCAAGATTTTAGTGAGTTTGAATGTGGTGTTCTAGTCGGCGCACGAATGATGGGTCGCAGTATCTCCAAGGTAGCAATAAAGTGGGGATTTTCCAATACGACCATTTCACTGTACCGTGAACATCAAGAATCCGGTAAAACCGGTAAAACATCAAATCTCTAACATAGCTGCATGAATCTGTGGATCCTGCATGTCAGCAGTGGACTGTTCAAGATGGAGGAGGCTCTGTAAGGGTGTGGGGCGTGTGCAGTTGGTGTCATATGGGACCTCTGACATGTCTATATACAACTCTGACAGGTGACACATACGTAAGCATCCTGTCTGATCATCTGCATCCATTCATGTCCATTGTGCATTCCAATGGACTCGGGCAATTCCAGCAGGACAATGCAACACCTCAAACATCCAGAATTGCTACAGAGTGGCTCCAGGAATGCTTTTCTGAGTTTAAACACTTCTGCAGGCCACCAAACTCCCCAGACGTGAACATTATTGGATGTATCTGGGATGCCTTGCAACATGCTGTTCAGAAGAAATCTCCATCCTCTCGAAATCTTCTGGACACTACTTCAGACATTAGTCTAACCCATGCCATGTCATGTTGTGGCACTTCTGCATGCTTGTGTGGGCCCTTCACGATATTAGGCATGTGTACCAGTTTCTTTGGCTCTTCAGTTTGTTAACAAGTGGGTTCATAGTAAACGACATACCGTGGTTCAATAGGCAAAGGAACTCTAAGGTACCCAGAACCTTTACCTATTCTCGCCATTTCTGCAACTTTTTTTGAATTTGCACCAGCAGCTATCACTGCAATCCCAAACTTAATGGGTCTAACTTCACCATTTTCAGTTTTTACCTGAAAATAGAAACAATAATGTAGTAAGAACAGATAAAAAGACATTTGAGCAATAAAAAACTTCTTACATACCAAAACTCTGTCTATTGTTTCATAGGTTCCAGGCTCAACACCTTCTATCAACATGTCTGGCATTTTTCTAAATTCAAATCCAATAGCCTCTGCTGTTACATATTCTGCCCCTGCTGAAATTGCTTTTTTCTTGAATGCCATTAGTAAAGACCATGGGTCAAACCTGAAGAAGAACCACATACACATCTGAAGATTGTTACAGCAGTTCAAAGAAAAAAATTAAGATACGAATTGTTAATTTAGACCATTCCATAAATTTAACATGGAGTACCAACAACACGCATTTAACCCTGATGAATATGTTCATACACTTACTTGTAACAAAATTCAGAATTTTAAAGTTATCACTATGAGCCACAACAATGACAGTAATTAACATAGCCACAAACATAGCTTTGGACTGAGAGACACTCAATAATGTACAAAATATCTTTGTTCTATTTTTGTTCTCGCTGTATTGCTATCTGCCATTTCCTCCTTAATTAGTATAGGGTACATATTGTCAGATGTAAACATGTTTTCTTTTCTTTTTCTTGATCACCGATTGCTCAGTGGCAAAATTTTAAACAAAGACTCATCTGAGCAGAATAAAAAAGCTGCCTCTGGAGACTCAACTGCCTTTACCCACATCTCATGTGCCTGCTTACCTGGATTCAAAAGAAATATTTTTTCATCCTTTTTTGTATAAAAGAAAAATTCAATTGAGGAAACTAATAAACATGAAATAGAAGTTTTGGACAGTACTTACTTTCAGGAGACAATATGTTAATTAGTACTGCTGACAGATATGTATAAAAGTAAATATGAAGACACTATCCTAGCTTTCAGAGCTATTGGTGCTTTCCTTGGGAGGAGAGAAACATAAGTTGAGGAATGTTGAAAAGGCAAGGCAGGTCACTGAGAGCCCTTTATAAGAGGGCCTCATCTGTAGTGAGAACATGGGTAGAGAAAGGTTAAGGGAAAGGTGTCAAATTCTGTCCTATTCTCTCTGGCACTCATCCTTCATCTTTGCCTACCCATGTCCTCACTGCAGATAAGTTCCTATTATACTGGGCTCTGAGTGACCTGCCTTGCCTTTTGAAACTTCCTCAATTTGCCTCTCACCCTTTCCAGGGAAAATATCATTTCTTAATGTGTAAAGTGGAGCAATGCTTACGAGAAAAGGCTTTTATCTGTGAGGAGTGGAAACCACTTCTTGCAGTCGTTCTGATCTGGGTTTTCCATGACTCCATTAAAACACTTCTCATGTATGCTTGAATGGTTCAGTCAACAAGGATATGACTGGTTTCCACATCTATTCTTGCCCAATCTGAATTTTGTCCATCTACTGATGTCAGAGTCGAAGAGACATTAAATTCTAATCTTCCTGTTAACTTTGTCTTCCTATATACCTTTCTTACCCAATAATACTGCTGCTTATAATCGTTCCAATGGATCGAACTCAACATACTGTTTACTACAAATTATGATCCTTGTTGGTCATTCCATGAAACAAATACTCATATTTTAAGACACACCATGTAGTATCTGTTATACAGAATTAATCTGTCACACCAACACTGGTGCATAAAGATCAGAAACTTAGAAAAGTTTGCTACTGTACAATGAACACAAAATCTTAGTTCATACGTAAAGTTTCACTCTTGTCAAAAAAAGCAAAAAACAAACAGTTTTTCATGTAGAGAATGTGAAAAGTGAGTGATGAAGGGTATTTTGTGTGTCAAGTGTAATTACTGGTTGCACGAAAAGTGCACAAAAGTGAACCTAAAATTCATCATTGAGGATATTCCATGGATATGCTACGTTTGTTTATGAGTTGAAACAGCCGATCTTGTAAGTACAGTTATTACAATGTTGCTGCAGAAGGACATTGAGGCATTAAATATCGAAATAGTGACTATAAAAAAAGAAAAAGAGTGATTAATATGGGAAAAACAGGCATGTGCGTGTGAAATGAAAATAAAAGAAGATACAAAAAAACTAAATTATAAAGCAGCTACACAAGGACATTGAAAACTGAATTACTGACTAAAAAGAAAGAAAATGATGGATTAACTCAAGAAAAACATTTGTGTGTGTGTGTGTGATATCCATGAAACGGAAATAAGTGAAACAGAATCCAAGATTTCTGAAAAACACCAATCAAGTATGAAAGAAAACCTTCAAAATACATATGGTGTGTGAAATGTGATCAAAAACCCACCCACTGGACTATCTGTAAACAAATATAAATGGGAAACAGTGACCTACAAAAAGGCAAACGTGGAAGTGCCACAGCAAAACCGATTGAAAAAAGGGACTTTCTCGTTGTTGGCGACTCCATACTGAAAAATGTTACAGCTCCAAGCTGTGAAATCGATGTTCATCCCAGAATCTGATCGCATCAGATCAGCAGACACTTTCAAAATATTCTAAATAAACAAAGATAAACTGAAAGTGAAAATGAAAAAAAAGGACAAATACGAAAGTGTTTTCATTCATGCCGGAACAAATTCCATCCAGAACAGCAGTAAGGAAGAAATAATCAGTGAAACATGGAACTTGATCCGCTCAGCAAAAAGTGTGTTTGCAAATTCAAATACTGTCATTAGTGCAATTTTATACAGAAGGTCAGTAAGTGATACATACATAAAAAAGATAAACAGTGGAATCAGGGAAGAGAATGACAAGCTGGGTGTAATTTTTGTACACTCAAATAAATTTGTAAGTAGTAAGTGTCTGGGAAATAATGGACTACACTTGAATAGGTTATGTTCAATGACTTTGAGCAAAATGATTGTAGACATTCGCAGAATCATTAAAAGCAACGGAAACTGAAAACTTTCGAAAGGGGTGAGAAAACAGAAGTGGTGATCCAAACTGCAAACTGTAAATATAATGGAACATGTGAGGCTCTTCAAAGTATAAACAACCTCAAAAATTCTATCATGATGCATCTAAATAGAAACAGTTTGGCAGAAAAACATCCAAATCCAGGTTACTCTAAAATTGATGAACTACAAGTTATACTTTCTGAACTGGCAAACATGAAGATAGTCTGCTTAAACAAACTCTAGCTCACAAAAGAATGCATAGACGTTCTGAATAAAATTAGTAATTTCAAACTTTCCAGCAGCTTTTGTAGAAAAAACAAATCTCGTGGGGGCTCCTGTATCTTACTGCATGCCTCCTTAAACTTTAAAGTGAAAGAAGATTTTAGTTATCTAAATGAAGAATGTATTTTTGAAAGCTGTTGTGTATAGTTGTGTGATTTAAATACTGTGATAATACCAATTCGTAGAATTCCTGGGAGTTCTGCTACTAAATTGCTCTTAGAAACATTTCATATTTCTTAGATAAACTTAAAAAAGAAAGCAAGAAAAAGATTGTGATTGTAGGAGACATCAACTTAAATACATTAATTGAAAGCAGTGAGATTGATAAATTTTGCGATTTAATCCAAAAATCTAGTTTCAAGTTAAACTTTACTATGTGCACTAGAAAAAACTTCCACTCAGCACCCTGCATGGATAATATTATTACAAATTATCAGTTTGATGATACAAGGTAGTTTTGCCTAGATCTAGGGACATCTGGTCACTCAGCGTTGTTTATAGAGCTCCCCAAAACGAGAAACTAAAATCTGAATCTTAATTTGAGTTGTTTTGTGATAAGTGTTACAACCTGGCCTTTAGACCACTGTGATTCAAAAATATATATATATATATATTTATTTTATTTATTTATTTATTTATTTGTATCCCATGAAACATTTCCCCCACAATCTTTCCAAAAGAGTGTCAGGAATAAACGAAATTGGATTACACCAGGCATAAACATTTTTTCAAGTGCCAGAAAGAGACAGCTACACAATGAGCTCAAAGTAAATAGAAACCCTAATTTTGTAACACATGTTAAGTGCTATAAGACTATATTCAAAAAAGTGATGCTGGCAGGAAAAAAAGGCAAATAGTATATTCATAAACAAACAAAGAAATAAAACAAAGGCAGTCTGGTCTGTTGTGAAATCAGAGTTGGGAATAAATGTTAAAAGTCAAGACATTTCTCAAATTAGGTTTCAGGGTGATATTATTGTAAATCATGTTCAAATGTCAAACTGCTTCAATGATTTCTTTGTCAATACAGCAAAATCTGACATAGACATGACAGCCCATCAGGACAATATGATTTTCAGGCATAGAGATGACATACAAAACATTTGTTAAAAAAATAAAAATAAAAATCAGAAAAAACACTCAGAATGATGTAAAAAAAAAAATTTCAACTGGATGGGATGGAATACCTTCCATGGTAATCAAAGCAGTACGCCATATTATTTCATACCCAGTGACTATTGTAAACCAGTCCTTTGAACATGGGTCTTTCCCAGATGTCCTAAAGTATGCAGAGATTAAGCCATTATTTAAAAAGAGATCACCAGAAGATATGTTTTTTTTCTAAAATATCTGAAAAACTTGTGGCAAAACAACTGAAAAAATTTCCTTGCACTAAATGACTTTATTTGTAAATATCAGTTTGGTTTTCAATGAGGAAAAAGCACCATAAATACTGTGGTGTCACCGCCAGACACCACACTTGCTAGGTGGTAGCCTTTAAATCGGCCGCGGTCCATTAGTATACGTCGAACCCGCGTGTCGCCACTGTCAGTGATTGCAGACCGAGCCACCACACGGCAGGTCTAGAGAGACTTCCTAGCACTCGCCCCAGTTGTACAGCCGACTTTGCTAGCGATGGTTCACTGACAAATTACGCTCTCATTAGCCGAGACGATAGTTAGCATAGCCTTCAGCTACGTCATTTGCTACGACCTAGCAAGGCGCCATTATCATTTGCTATTTATCTTGTGATGCATGTGCCGTCAGACCGATGTTCGCCAATTATGGATTAAAGTTAAGTATTCCAGAAGCTACGTACTTTTTTTACTAGACTCAACTCCTTTAACTGTTCCAGACCTCACGCCAGCCTGCATGAGCTTAAACGCATGCCTTTCGGCTTCCTCTCATAGTGGTTTGGCTGTCTTGCCAAGTCACAAGAAATACCACCAAAGAATTTACAGAAAAATAAGCTCCTCAGTAGACCATGGCACAAAAGTCTCAGGAATATTCTGTGATCTAACAAAAGCCTTTGACTCGGTGAATCACTCATTATTACTTCACCACCTGAAGAGCTATTGGACTGAAGACTACTGCATTACAGTTGTTCAACTCTTACCTGACAGAGAGGAACCAAAGAGATATTTTAACATCAAATCCAGTTAAGCACCACTCCAAATGGAAAACAATTTCCCAACACCATAGGGTTCAATACTGGGTCCTTACCTATTCTTGTTGTATATATATGATTTACCATTAAATATTGATGCTCATTCAGTCTTGTTCGCAGATGACACCTCAGTCCTGATGGAAAATGATATAACAGAAAAGATTCCAGATGGTATAGAAAACGTTCTTGTGAAACTGGAATCCTAGTTCCATAAAAATGGACTAAAGCTCAATGTCACTAAGACCCAGATAATGCAATTTGTCTCTAAATTGTCAGCAACATGTCCTGTACAAATAGCCATAATAATCAAATGATGACAGAAGTGAGCCATGTGAAATTCCTTGGCCTAAAGCTTGATAAAAGTTTACAAAGGAAGACACATATGGACTTCTTGGCAAATAAATCAAATTCCCTAGCTTTTGCTACGTTTATTTTATCTGGTGCCACTCATATGGACACAAGAAAGACAGTCTACCACAGTTATTGTGAATCTGTTATTTGGTATGGGATAATTTCCTGGGGAAACTCTAGAAGCAGTACAAGGCTACTAATTCTTCAGAAGAAAATAGTTAAAAACATGTGTGCTGCCCACAAAAATGTTTCATGTTGCCTTGTTCAAGAAATTAAAAATACTAACAATTACTCCATTGTACATTTTTGAAATTTTGATTTTTGTGTATGATAATCAACATAATCTTGAAAAGTTCTGTTTTAAGCATAGCTATGGTACTCGTCACAAGCAAAATATCAAATTTCCTTCGCATCACTTAAAAGCTTTATGCTCAGACACCACTGTACATGGGGCTAAGAATATATAAGAAATTAAAAGGAAGAAACATATTAACAATGGACCTTGGTTCACTGAAAAGTTTACTCCACAATATTTTAATAGAGAAATGTTACTACACCATTGAAGAATTCATGGAAGACAGTCTGACACTTTGAATAATAAAAATCTATAGCTAATATTGCAGTGCTGTCTGTGTACAACAAAGGAAATTGGTAATTTATAGTAAATATTTTAGTGTTGTATTTATTGGCATTATTCCTAAAATCTGTGTAAAAAGAATTTCTGTAAATCATTATACATTATATTTTCACTAAACTTGATGTGCCTCCTGTACAACAGATCTTATGATCTGGACAAAGTAAGTAACAAGACTAATAAATCACATTTTACATTTACTTAAAAGTTTTCTGTAATACAGAAGGTGAAATTGCCATTCATTTCAATGAAGATGATGGATATGTATGGCTCTATGTTTGGAAATATCAACTGGGCACTGAGTGCAATATTCTTGGCTCAGAAAGCAGGGGGATGAGAAGTGGAGCTCTGGGGGGCGGGGAAGGGACACACACACACACACACACACACACACACACACACACACACACACACACACACACACACAACATGCTTGTTCATTAACTCATTCTGTGTTTTACACATGACAATCCTGCCCTCTCCTTGAGATGTTGATGTGATAGACCAGCAAAACTACTGCGAAATTAAGGAGGCATGCACAGTTGCAATGGTAGTCACCCATGACAAAGTGACCAACTGCTACTGACAAAGAAGATGATGCTAATTTCTTGAAATATTACATGAAAATTCATAACAGAGTGCTAAGGACAGAGGCCTGTGTATAATGTGGCAAGTAATATACTCTTCAGACGAAGTTTATTCCTATAAAAGGCAATAAGATTCAAGCACAATTAGTTGCAGTGAAGTTAAAAACTGACAATTAACTGAAAGAAAAAAATTCTGGGGCAGTCATTGTATGGGTCTGAAATACTGATCATTAAAAAACTGGAGAAGGAATAGAAACTAAAACGATCTGAAATACTGTGCTATAGAAGGATCTTAAAAACTAAAAGGGGAGTTACACAACATGAAATGAAGACATACTGAAAGAATAGAAGAGAAAATAAGTACGAGGGCGGTTCAGAAAGTAACCTCCGATTGGTCAGAGTGCGGGTTGTGGGGGGAGTAGCGACGCCATCTGTGCGTTCACGCACTCTACAGGTCAGTCGGCATCAAGCCGTGGTCGAGTGAACGTCGTACCTGCGCTAGTTTAGTTTTTGTGGCAGTTTGAAATGTGTGCTGCAATAGAAAACCCCGCCAAATGTGAAGTGCGTGCTTTCATAAGGTTTTTTACAGCCAAAGGATATTCTGCAGCAGCTATTCACCGTGAGCTTTGTGCCGTGTACGGACCAAGAGTTATGAGTGAAGGAGTTGTCAGTGAATGGGTACGTTTATTTAAAAGTGGACGAGAAAACGTTCATGATGAAGAGAGGACTGGTAGACCATCATTGGTGACTGACGAACTCGTTCAGACAGTTGATGCAAAAGTTCGTGAAAATCGACGTTTCTCAATGTCGGAGTTGTCTACTGGTTTTCCACAGATTTCTAAGACTCTCTTGTACGAGATAGTGACAGCAAGATTGGGTTACCGTAAGTTCTGTGCACGATGGGTGCCCAAAATTCTTACCGACCACCACAAAACTCAAAGAATGGCCTCTGCATTAGACTTTCTGTCACGTTATGAGGACGAAGGAGAACCATTGTTAAACAGAATCGTGACCGGTGACGAAACCTGGATTAAGTACGTGAACCCTGAGACAAAAGAACAATCAAAGATGTGGGCACATTCAAATTCGCCTACCAAACCAAGAAAAGCCTCGCAAGATTTTTCTGCCAGAAAACTGATGGCAACAGTGTTTTGGGATGCCAAAGGGGTGTTGTTGGTTGAATTCATGGAACGTGGTACGACCATTAATCAAGACGTGTACTGTGAAACAATAAAAAAGTTACGACGGGCTATACAGAACAAACGCCGTGGTATGCTGACTTCCGGTATCGTTTTTTTGCACGATAACGCCCGTCCACACTCTGCTCGCAGAGTCCTTCAAGTGGGACGTTATCAACCATCCACCTTACAGCCCAGACCTGGTGCCAAGTGATTATCACCTCTTCATGCATTTGAAGAAATGGCTCGGGTCACAGCGGTTTGATGACGACGAAGAGCTCAAAGATGCGGTCACAGGCTGGCTCCAGGCACAAGCGGGTGATTTTTATGCAGAAGGAATTTCAAAGCTTGTGAAGAGATACGATGAGTGCCTCAATCGCTATGGAGACTATGTAGAAAAATAGTGCAAAGATGTAGTTGTAAGATGTATATATTAAAATATTTTCATTTAACTTGGTGTATTTTTTTAAATCAACCGGAGGTTACTTTCTGAACGGCCCTCGTATTTACAAGGAAAAGAAACAAGTTAGCCAGACATGTGTTGCAACATACAGGAATACTTACTGGAAGAAGCATTAAGAGAGGGAAAATGTGTAAAGGCAGACATGCATTAGGTTAAAAAAAATAGTTCCTTATAAATGTGCTTTCAATGTTAAGCTTGTACTTCACTGACAAGTCTGCTTCTGGATTTGGACTGGATTGTGGTTACCGATTGTAATCTCCCCACGGAAAATTACCCTCTACCACGCAATAATTAATAATGGTCAACCAAATCATCCACATGTATTTACGTTTGAAAAGTATCTGATCAGATTTTCTAGTAATATATGCGCCGACAGCTCGTCGACGCCAAGGTATTTTTCTAGTACGTTTATTCTTTGGAACAACAGAGGTACAGAAATGTATGCTCCATGGTTATTATAGAGAGAGAGAGAGAGAGAGAGAGAGAGAGAGAGAGAGAGAGAGAGAGAGGAACAGCTTCGGAAGTATCGGTTGGAAGATTGTCGGATTGCTAAAGGAGATTTATTTACTCTTCTTCGCGCTAAAGCGAGCTAGGAAAGTTTGTGCCGCTAGCGTGATAGATAAAGAAAAAAAAAAAAAACTGTAAAAGAAAATTACATGAGACTTGGAACCAACAGAAAACGGAACATGTACGGAAATGGATTCAATATACAATTTTCCTCAGAAATAAGGTTTGTGACCATTTTATTCTAGAGTGAATGACGAATGAGTTCTCTGTCTGAACCATTGATGATTGTCTGGGCCCTGTAATTAATTGGGAAGTTTCAGCTGTGACGAAGAGAGCCTGCAATCTCTGAGTTTTTTGAAATCGTCCAAAAAGGCTTCGTCCACATCTGAAATTTTAGATCTGTCGTAAACTGAACGAATTGTTCAAACGATCGATTTTCCCAACTGAATGCAGCGCTTAATAATAATAACAAATGCAAAGATCTTTTCTAGCAAGCCAGCCGCTGAATATTAAGACGAAGGGCCCCACCAGAGATTCTACTAGGCTGATTTCACGTAATTAATATATTTAAACTGTACACAGATAAAGGACAGAGAGAGAGAGAGAGAGAGAGAGAGAGAGAGAGAGAGAGAGAGAGAGAGAGTGAATGGAATTCGAGAAATTACTCAGAATCCTCCATTAGCATAATTGTTTGTCTGTCTTTTCACGGATCAGCCTAATAAGAAAACACGAAGCCCTGACTTTATTGTACCGATTTATGTGTGAGGGTGAAAGAGCGATAAAGGCGACAGATACACTTCTGTACAGACAAAACATTACACCAAGTTAGCGGCAAGCTGCATTCATATAGACTTTCATCATTTACAGAGTAGAATTCATTATAATGGCCAATCTGTGACAGGACACGTTTTTGGACGGTGTTAAAATAATTTTGTTCTCTGTTTCATGTGAACTATGACGAGACAACTTAACTTGGAAAAGAGAAGAAATACTCGCAGCCAAATTAAGTACAGCTACAAATAAAAGCAGCACGCTGGGCGCGGAAATATAAAGGCCAGATCTATAATTTTTTATTAAAGCTTGCTAGTATTGAGGAAGTAGACGTAGAGTTGAGCATTTACTAATTGTGTTCATGCCAGATGTATTTTGATTGACCTGCCCTAGTTGCATTTGCCTGTATAAGTACTATAAAAAAGTAAACACAGAAGTATTCTTGTGTGAAGGGAGAGATATATACATATTGACTGTAGGACATTTATATGGTTTTAACTAGGGCAATGTTTAAGATGAGTCAAGCAGAGCAGAGCAACACGCAACAGCCTTCAGCTGTTAGCACTGATGATAATGATGTAGTAAGAAGTGTTGTAGAACCGATCGCTACAGATAGCGCAATAGAACGCCCTGTAGACACAGCTGGAGATGTAACAGCAGGTATGCAACATGGATTAGATCCATTAGTAATTATCATGAGACAGATGCAAATGATAACCGAGAGTATGAATAATATGAAAACCGACATTAACGCGAAATTAGCCTCAGTTACTGAAGGGCAAAATCATTTGAATACAAAATTAGCCTCAGTTACTGAAGGGCAAAACCATTTGAATACAAAATTAGCCTCAGTTACTGAAGGGCAAGAAAATCTGAAAATTGACATTAATTCGAAGTTAGCCTCAGTTACTGAGGGCCAAAATGATTTGAACGCGAAATTAGCCTCAGTTACGGAGGGACAGGAAAATCTGAAAGCTGAGATTAAGCAGCAGTTACACGACAGTTTTTCCGAATTAGAGCAGCGGATAGAGGCGAAGACAAAGGAACTTAAAGATCAGGCCGAAGAGACGGAACGAAAATTAACTGCACAAATAGAATTGGTTAAAGCTCAATGTGAGGAATCTACTCAACGCGTACGTGTAGAAATGAAGGAGTATGTGGCTATTAAGATAGATACCGTACGGGAACAGGTGGAAATGGTTCCGCAATTAGTACAAAAGCAAGATGCCATGTCATGTGCAATTGCGCAACTTCCTGAATTGGCACGTACCCAGACGAACCTAAAGGAAAGTGTGGAACATCTGACAGAACGTCAAGACATTATAGATCACCAGATTAATGTAATAACGGGTAAATTATCCGAAATCACATTAGAAAACAAAAGGCTAATGTGTGAAAACGTTGAGCAAAATGTTAAAGCAGCATTCCAGAGTCTATGTGGCAAACAGGAAGAGAATTTGTTTGCGAAAGGACTTGAGGAAGTGCGACAGCAGTTAGGGGCTGATTTCGAGCATTGGAAACAAATGATAGCAGAGTCGATACGCGTTTCACAAGGCTCAGAACAAATGAATACAGGCCAGCAGCAGAAGTCGGCAGCGACGATAGAGCCAGTTACTGCACATTCGCACACAATACCGACTTGTGTGAGTAACTCGAATATTAAATTGCCACGAGCTAGTTGTTCGCGTGAAGTTTTATCTGACGGAGATTACGAAAGCCTTTGCCATGCCGAAGAAAAAATGATAAAGCATCGGCAATTCCAGATTTTTAACACTGACAAAAGGGGGGTCCATCCGATTGTTTTTATCTGGAGTTTTAGAGGAGTGCTACCCAGAAATTGGTCGGAGTGGCAGAAGATCAGTTTCGTTATGGGGTATATACAAGGTTCGGGGGCGATCTGGGCCTCCGACATGACTTCTGTTTGCTCGACCTATGACGATTTTGAGAAAGCGTTTTTAGCAAAATTCTGGTCAGAAGGGGTACAGGAACGCCTAAGGCAGGAGGTGCTCTACCCAGAGCCTTTCTCTTTTTCAAAAGGAAGCCTTAGGAAGTATTTTGAAAAATATATAAATAAAACTAGATATTGGGACAGACCTATGCCTTTGCCAGATATAATAAACATACTTAAGGCAAGATTACCAACTAACATCCGGAATCAATTAATTTACGGCAACGATAAAGACCTGGAGTCGTTCCTCACGACGTTAGATCATATAGACATTATAGAAGAGAACAACCAGAAAGCCCGTAACAACAGATTCCAATATAGGGAGATAGAACCTCCGCCAAATGGTAGGCAAGGGAACGCACAGAGATCGATAAATAGTGGAGAAACCCCTCAAAATCTCAATAATAATACCGGCAATGGTCTTGCGAGGGGCTATCCAAGGAACGACAGGAATGGGAAAAGATACAATCCCGTATGGGGGAACGAAAGGAATTTCAGACCGCAAGCCTGGAACAATAACGATAATAGAAAGTGGAATCAACCGGGGGGAATAGATTCAAATAACCAACATCAGTGGGGACGGACATCTACGAATCAACCGGTAATTACCGAAGTGACGGACGATGTCAACCACCAGGCGAATCAAAATCCAACAAACTTGTAAGGACCCACTCGTGCCCCGGAGGAGCGGTCAACAATTGGTTGAGGGGCAACAGGATATGTGTACCCATGCTAATGTATAATGATGGACGATTACTGGCAGATGAATTGACCGAGGACTTAGAACTCCAAGATGAGGATAAGGAACAGGTGGCAGTAGCCGAAGTGCAAGTCATTTTGGAGACTGTACCTATAGTGGCGGTTTTAGACACAGCGGCAACCACAAATGTTATTTCGGAGGCTCTATTCAACAAGATCAGAAATATACGACGAGTACCAATTTTTCCAGTTCAAAATTGCAGAATAATAGGCGCCGTTGGGGCTCATTCGGCTAATGTAAAAGTGCAGTCACTACTTAGTGTAGAAGTCGGAAATGTAGCAATATTAAGCACATTCCTTGTTGTAAAAAATTTGGTGGTAGACTGCATTACAGGAGTCGACAGCCTATGTCAATACGGATGCAGAATAGATTTTAAAACAGGAAAAATTTGGTTAAATGTAAATAAACAAGAAATTGAGTTGGACTTGTTGAAAAAGGAAAGCCTTACCAGAAAATATAATAGTGGGATCAGTGTGCAAGTAATCAGGACTGCACAAAATTCTAAGCAGCACGTGAATAATGAGTTCCAAGCAAAAGGAGACTTCGGTCAATTAGTGTATGAGAAGTTAAAGGAATCCGACTGCATTATTGAAGAGCAGAACAAGCAGCTCAAAGAATTATTATTAGTGTATGAAAACGTGTTTGACGAAAGGCCAGGAGTTATTAAGGGATACATATGCCATCTCTACGTTAAGCCACACGAAACGTATTGTAGAACTTTCTATCCTGTTCCCTGGAGGTTAAAGGCTCAAGTTCAAAAAGAAATAGATCGCATGTTGAAATGGGGTTTGATCGAACCCTCTACAAGCCCATACTGCTCCCCATTGTTGGTCGTGCCAAAAGCAAATGGAACTGTGAGACTGGTACTCGACGCCAGGGAAATAAATAAAATCATAATTCCAGTGAGAACACATCCGGAAAACATAGACGAACTGATACAACGGTTCCAGGATGTCCAATATTTGACGAGCATCGATTTGCGGAGCTGGATGAGTTATCAAGGAAATATACAGCTTTCATTTATGCCGGAAGAAGTTACCAATTTACTGTAGTTCCTTTTGGACTCAACATTAGTGCTGGAGTCTTTATAGCAGCTCTAGATTATGCTCTAGGACCAGAACTAAGAAGCAGGATAACAGTATTTGTTGATGATATGCTTATTGCATCGAAGACCTGGGAGGAGCATATTACCTTACTGAGTCGGGTGTTGGACATGTTCAAAACCATGGGAATAACTGCTAACCTACAGAAATCCCATTTTGCACTAAACAGAATCAAGTTCCTGGGACATATAATTGACGCAAAGGGAATTTTACCGACCAAGGAGAAGCTAATTGCGATTAGTAAGTTTCCAACACCGAGAAATAGGAGGCAATTAAAAGGGTTTATGGGTCTTGCCTCATTTTTTAGAAAATTTATAACGAATCAGGCCATGAATGCAGCAGCTCTGAATAGTTTGCTGAAGAAGGATGTGCCCTGGCTCTGGACATTAGAGTGTCAAGAAGCATTTGAAGAGATAAAGAAGCAATTAGTAAATGCACCGCTTTTGTACCATCCGGACATGCAAGAGGAATTCTACTTGTCAACAGATTCGTCAAATGTGGGTCTTGGAGCGTGCCTTTTCCAAGTACGCAAGATAAATGGACAGCTTACCTTTTGTCCTATTGCGTTTGCTAGTCGTGTTTTGTCCAACTGTGAACGAACGTACACGACGACAGAATTAGAGGCTCTTGCGGTCGTCTGGGGATTTAGAAAATTTCATTATTATTTATATGGGTCGAAGACTATCGTATATTGCGATCACCAATCATTAACGTTTTTACAAACGTGTAAACTGTTACACCCCAGACTGGCTAGATGGACTCTTGCTCTGCAACAATACCAGTTTAAGATCGTACATGTCTCAGGGCAGCAAAACGTTATTGCTGGCGCTCTATCAAGGTCACCGCAGGGTTTAACAAAAGAGATTGAAGTAAATAATTCCTCAGAATTCCCTGTATTGCTGCTACAGGAAAATCCATTTAAGACGTACTACGTCAATTTGTGTGTGCATATGGCCCAGTTACAGAAAAAAGATGCTCAATGGGGAAGTGTCATTCAAAGGTTACAACAGCAACCTTCGGATCAGATGGCAAAATATTACAAGCTGGTAAATGGCGTATTATTTTTCCGCTGTGGAAGGCCAAACAAAGTCCGTTGGTGTGTTTGTATACCTGAGGCACAAATAGAGAAACTTGTATGGTTCACTCATTTAACCTGGGGACATTTCGGTGCGACAACATAAAGCGCAGAGTGCATGAGGTCTTAAAGAGATGCATAATATGTCAAAAAACAAAGCCGGATTCGAAAGGGACTAGGCACCCATTATGCTCAATATTAGTACAAGAACCAAAAGAATTAATTTCATGCGATCTGTGTGGACCGTTACCTACTTCAAGAGGTGGTGTTAAATATGTGTTGGCATTTCTCGAAGTGTGTACGAAATACGTAAAGCTATACCCGATAAAGGCGGCTACAGCCAAAGTAATTGTATTAAGATTGATAAGGGATTATCTTCCACATGTTGGTACACCTAAGGCGATCATAACAGACAATGCTAAAATATTCACGGGACTCCGATGGAAGCAGACTTTGTCTCAAATCGGTGTGAAACACATACTAACATCATTTTACCACCCACAAGGCAATTTGGTTGAGAGGATTTTTAGAGAATTCAATCGATTTATGAGGACATATTGCCATAATAAGCAAACTGCGTGGGCAAATTATGTGGAAGAGTTTGAGCAGATATACAATAACATGCCCCACTCCTCAACTGGATATACACCTTGTGAATTGATGTTCGGAGCAAAAGAGGAAAACTTCTGGACTGACCATATCCCCAAAACTCAGGAAACTGAGATGCCTTGGGAAGAAAAAATAAGACAAGCTATCATAAATATGAGGAAAAAGGCTGATCAAAGAAAACAACGATATGACAAATTAATCAAAAGGGTACAGACATACCATGTCGGAGAGAAGGTACTAGTTAAACGACATACCAAATCATCCGTAATAAAGAAAAGTATAAAGCAATGGGAGTTACTATATACTGGACCATACATTATCCTACAAATTCCGAATCCGGGGGCTTATCTGTTAGCATACCCGGGATCGAACAAAATAAAAGGGTTATTTTCTCACAACGACTTAAAAAAGTATAATGAAGATTAGAAGATAGGGAGGAATGGTGTTCCAAGTGACAGAAATGAACGCTCGTAAAAAACATGACAATAAATTGTGTGTGTAGTGATAGAAACCTTGAAATTGAAATAGTTAATCAGTGACATAGAGTATAGAAATAGTGACTAACTATTATTATCGAGTGTTGTAAAGAAGATAGTGGAGATAGGCTTCACCTGTGTTGGGGTGAATATAGAACTTTAGCATTGCTAATGTCATCAAGAATGATTAAGGATCTAACTGACCTTCAAGAAGAATGAAATGTTTCCCGCAAATGACGCTGAATAATCAAAAGAGGTTCCGAGTGAATATTCATATATAATCTCATGTGAATGCTGAGATGTGTAAACGAGTGAAGGGATGTGTTGTGGCAGTGAATTGTGAGTGACGGTTAACGCCGCAAAGATAATTTCCCGCGCAAAACAGTTGACGTCGGCGCGAGAATTAAAATCGATATAGATGACACAGATATGCTTTGTAAGAGACTCGCACCAAAAGCGAGGATAAACTGATTCATGTTGAACTTTAAAAGGAATAGGTGTTACAATTAGAAGTTAAGAGTTTTTAATTTATTAACGAATGATTAAAGAAAGTAATATTCATAGATTCAGTAGTAATTTAATGGTTCGTGTTCGTTTGGGAATTTTGTGTGAAAAATCCATTTCCATATATGAGCATGGATGAACGCCGTATGAATCAGAGAGTAAATGAAAGAAGTGAGTCCGCATTCCTCAATGCTAATAAATTTTACATTTCAGCACTCAAGCGTAAAAATATATGTATTTAGAATAAAAAGTTTTGGGTATAGCTAAATTATATGACTTATCAAGGAAATATGGATGATGTCTTGGTATAAAATGAACTACATTTTCCATTATTCGATGATTTGAATCCAAAATCTATAGTAAGTTACATGAATCCTTTAAATTACGAAGAACAAATCAGTGATAGAAAATGTGTTAGAACTTTTGGACTTATAAGCACAAGTGGGGAGGCAAAGTCAAAAGGAGTATTCAAAAGGGAGTAAATCGGATGATGCTTTTGGCAACATCATTAGTAATGGTTGAATTCCTTGAAGTACGTCGTAACAAAAAGGATCCATGAAGCCATAAGGATTTTGCTTTCAAAAAGGAGAATCTTGGACGGTGCAACCTAATCAGTTCTCTTACAGGAAGAGTTTTCCTTTTGGTCATTGCTAATTCTTTTGGAATGAATGTTGCATGTGAATTCGAGTATCCCTGTTCCTTCTACTCTTCCCATTGTGGGCCGCGTAGAAGATCAACTACAGAGAGGGCCGCGTAGAAGACCGACTACAAATGTGGACGCCGGGGACATGCACGACCCGGGGGAGTTTAGCACCGCAAGATATTGTACCAGGAGCAAGATTGTAAAACGAGAATTCACGTTATTTATTGTAAAACATTTTTTTTTTGCTAGAGGCACAAACCACTCTTCTCCAAATCGTGATACAAATTGGTCCCTGTTTTTCCTTTAGAGATGAATTTCAAAATTATTTTTGTTCTTCTATAGGCTTTCCTATCTTCTATGTACCGTAGGCTGGGGGTCTAGGCTTAAGAGGTTTTCCAAGGTTTCCCTGCTTAAGAAAGTTCCCGAATGGGTAGACCCTGACATCAGTTCATGAAAGATCATCTTCCTTGGTTGTGCACAGCAAATATAACACCTAGATGCACATAAAAGCAATACAGCCGCGGTACCTGTCTCTTCATTTCTTCTGTCTTCAACATTTCTTTTCTTCGTCTGTCTCAAATATAATATTCTTTTTCAGTCGGAGGACTGACAATCATCACTTCCGGGTTATCCACGCTAATAGATAGCTCGCGAAGTGTGTTCGGTGAATCAAAATTGAGCTCACAAACTTCGCTCGCTGCGAGGGGCATTGTAATCTCCCCACGGAAAATTACCCTCTACCACGCAATAATTAATAATGGTCAACCAAATCATCCACATGTATTTACGTTTGAAAAGTATCTGATCAGATTTTCTAGCAATATATGCGCCGACAGCTCGTCGACGCCAAGGTATTTTTCTAGTACGTTTATTCTTTGGAACAACAGAGGTACAGAAATGTATGCTCCATGGTTATTATAGAGAGAGAGAGAGAGAGAGAGAGAGAGAGAGAGAGAGAGAGAGAGAAAGAGGAACAGCTTCGGAAGTATCGGTTGGAAGATTGTCGGATTGCTAAAGGAGATTTATTTACTCTTCTTCGCGCTAAAGCGAGCTAGGAAAGTTTGTGCCGCTAGCGTGATAGATAAAGAAAAAAAAAAAAACCTGTAAAAGAAAATTACATGAGACTTGGAACCAACAGAAAACGGAACATGTACGGAAATGGATTCAATATACAATTTTCCTCAGAAATAAGGTTTGTGACCATTTTATTCTAGAGTGAATGACGAATGAGTTCTCTGTCTGAATCATTGATGATTGTCTGGGCCCTGTAATTAATTGGGAAGTTTCAGCTGTGATGAAGAGAGCCTGCAATCTCTGAGTTTTTTGAAATCGTCCAAAAAGGCTTCGTCCACATCTGAAATTTTAGATCTGTCGTAAACTGAACGAATTGTTCAAACGATCGATTTTCCCAACTGAATGCAGCGCTTAATAATAATAACAAATGCAAAGATCTTTTCTAGCAAGCCAGCCGCTGAATATTAAGACGAAGGGCTCCACCAGAGATTCTACTAGGCTGATTTCACGTAATTAATATATTTAAACTGTACACAGATAAAGGACAGAGAGAGAGAGTGAATGGAATTCGAGAAATTACTCAGAATCCTCCATTAGCATAATTGTTTGTCTGTCTTTTCACGGATCAGCCTAATAAGAAAACACGAAGCCCTGACTTTATTGTACCGATTTATGTGTGAGGGTGAAAGAGCGATAAAGGTGACAGATACACTTCTGTACAGACAAAACATTACACCAAGTTAGCGGCAAGCTGCATTCATATAGACTTTCATCATTTACAGAGTAGAATTCATTATACGATGACACCGTTGCCTCCACAAACACAAACTGGAATACAAGCACTACATAATTCCTAAGGTCCATACATTCAGGTCCCAATAGATTCCAAAATGGCAACAAGTCAGCTACACATCAGGTAGGCATCAATTTTACCAGAGACACAGATCAGGATCCATGATTCTATTGAGTCACCATATAGACTAGGTTGGGTGACATGATGCATTTGGCAAATGTGTACTTTTGCTTGGAGGTCACTGCTCAGCAGTGGTCCAAGGACAAGAAAGAGAAGCTTGATAGCTGGGACAATTTCACAGTTGGACTGAAGAAAACATTTGGTGACAACCAACAGCAAGTCCAATTAGCAGAAATAAAATAAAATAAAGAACAGGGCCTCAGTGTCACGGTGAAACAACAAAATACTACATACAGGAAGCTGACAAAATCTCACACTTGAAAATGGTAGCAGAGAATATGTACCAGGCTGTTCTGGTAAAGGATGTCACAACAACTGAGAAATTCATCAAGTGGTGCCAGTGCATTGAGGAAATGCAACAGAAAAAAAGAGTTGGATGAGGAAGTATAACCGAGCCCCAATGTGCACCCTATGGCAGTTAGGGAAGACCATCACAACCTCACCTCCCTCACAAGCCAGATATAGCATTTTATGATGGTCAGAAATGTTGGACTATAGCAGCCATGAATGTCAATACCATGCCCCAGGAAAAAAGGACTTGGACAACTGGGGCTTATACCACTGACAAGAAACAACAATCCAGCATCTGAAACTTCCTGGCAGATTAAAACTGTGTGCCCGACCGAGACTCGAGCTCGGGACCTTTGCCTTTCGCGGGCAAGTGCTCTACCAACTGAGCTACCGAAGCACGACTCATGCCCGGTACTCACAGCTTTACTTCTGCCAGTACCTCATCTCCTACCTTCCAAACTTTACAGAAGCTCTTCTGCGAACCTTGCAGAACTAGCACTCCTGAAAGAAAGGATACTGCGGAGACATGGCTTAGCCACAGCCTGGGGGATGTTTCCAGAATGAGATTTTCACTCTGCAGCGGAGTGTGCGCTGATATGAAACTTCCTGGCAGATTAAAAGGAGACGAGGTACTGGCAGAAGTAAAGCTGTGAGTACCGGGCGTGAGTCGTGCTTCGGTAGCTCAGTTGGTAGAGCACTTGCCCGCGAAAGGCAAAGGTCCCGAGTTCGAGTCTCGGTCGGGCACACAGTTTTAATCTGCCAGGAAGTTTCATATCAGCGCACACTCCACTGCAGAGTGAAAATCTCATTCTGAATCCAGCATCTGATCAACACAGGTACAACCACATCCTCTACAAGTTAAAGGCTATGCAGAAGAAAGACATTTGGACGACAGAGGAAAATACACCAGTATGTTTCCAATGTGGTCACCCTGGACACACTGTACACTAATGCAGAGAAAGAACACAAGTTTTTGCCAGACATCAAACATCGCAACAGCTGTATTCCCGCCACTCAACTTCATGTGATTATGATCACTCTGTGGATTGAAGCCCACTGCATTACCCTGCATGAGGTCACTCCCCAACATGCTGTAGCCATTTTCTGTTGTCATACAGAGATACCTGCCGCTTGCCTAGCTTCCAAATCCAGAAAAACTTATTGAGGCAACCATTTATGGAGGTGATGCCATCACAGATGAAAATTCTCCATGGACAGTCAACAAGATGTCACGAAATCTCACTGATGTAATCATTGACTGCCAACCTGTCTGGACACTAGTCGCCATAATTGCTTCTTTTTCACTAACATTGAATGCTTATCATCAACGCTAAATAAGATTATGTTTTGAAATACCAGAGTTCTATATTGGCAAAGCTCTTGTAGATGCTCAGTTACATTATTCAGTCAAGTCTTCTAAGGAAGCAATTGAGAATTCATGACATCCAGAAACAGACTGCCCCAGTGTGCCAATATCGATCACTTTTTTAGAGGTGCATATGGGGCCTGAAAATGGCATTTTGAACTGTCAAAACTTGTAGCAAAAACAAAATCAAATGACTTCTCAATTTGCATGGTTGTTTGCCGAGTTTCTTTGTTAAAAACACAAGAATATGTGAGAAATGTTCTGATTTCTCCACCTGGGACTCCATTATCTAGCATCCAAAGCTTCACTCACTATCTCCAAATGACAAAACGATAACATGTAAATTCAAATAGCAACAGTGAACTATAAACAAAAATGACAATTGACAAATACACCCATAGCAACTGGAATATCAACATGCAAAACAAAAATGCTATGAACATATGCACCAAACTAATAAAACATAAGATGCAGTTTGAGGGGAGAGGAATCCTTTGGCAACAACAGAATGGGCTCATCCCTGTTCCTGCAGGTTGGGAGAAAGGAATTAGTACATCCACATAGATGCTGTTCAGATGAGATAGATCAATCCAAAGAGCTGCACTGAGTGAGTATAAGAGTGGGCCACCAATGGCATTAACAAAATTAGTTTCATTATGAATATTATGAAAAATGATGAATCTGACTTCGCAGGCAGAGAAAAGTTTACAAATAAGGGTACAGTCTGTTGTTACACATATAGTCTGTTTTTGCAAGACACACTGGGTACTTACCTTCTGACCAGCCACCCTCTTTCCAGGCCTATCGCTTCATTCAGAGTTTGAGCGTGTGCCACCGGCAGGAGCATAATGTCACAATTTGTGCAGTAAAGGAGGAGGAGGAGGAGATTAGGGTTTAACGTCCCGTCGACAACGAGGTCATTAGAGACGGAGCGCAAGCTCGGGTGAGGGAAGGATGGGGAAGGAAATCGGCCGTGCCCTTTCAAAGGAACCATCCCGGCATTTGCCTGAAGCGATTTTAGGGAAATCATGGAAAACCTAAATCAGGATGGCCGGAGACGGGATTGAACAGTCGTCCTCCCGAATGCGAGTCCAGTGTGCTAACCACTGCGCCACCTCGCTCGGTGCAGTAAAGGTAAAGGAGCTGAATAGATGTAGTAGTACTGTTACCTCTTTGCATAAAAATTATAAGTCTTTAGCAGAAGTAATGGGGATGAGTGTGCAAACTGCTGTAGAGCATTCATTCATGACGATGAGCCAGTAGCCACCAGTGTGATGACGTGGATGTGGATCACAACAACAGACAGACAAGTAGATTGTGGAGCCAGGGCAACCGAGTGCAACAATAACGTGTACCTCACGGCGGTAACTGTGTAGTGCGTAGCCAATAGGGTAATGTCACCACAACAGAGCAGGTCTCTTGTTATGAGCGATATCACTATGTGCTGGTTTTAGTAAAACAAATGCATGCCAGAGGCATATAAATAAGTCTGAATTTTGAGGCGAAGATTGTTTCTCATCACCAGAAGCCAGCAGCATCCCCACAATGTCAATTATGCTGGACGATGAGACGAGTGGGCATCATCGCCAGCAGCAGCAGCAGCAGCCGCCATGGGTTCAAGATTGGACTGCGCCTGCAGCCAGCACAATGTTCTTCACAGGATTTGATGCCACAGCCCTGTCAACCTGCCATCTGTGCCTGCCACAACCAATGCTGAGTTCCCAGTGGGACTCGGCACCACAGCGCCACCTGCCGTCTGACACTTGTTTGAGGACAGCAGGTTGACTCCACACACTGCCACCGTGGAGCCATTTCCTGAGTGGAACACTGTGACAGCACGATACACAGTGCTACTGACATCAATAACTGTGGCCTCCAAAGATTGCTGGCCTTGGCAATGCAGGGTGTTGGCTCAGCAGCTACAGGCAGAAGCCATCACTCATTTATCAGCATCAGCCAGGGGCAGACAAAAGCCTGCCTCACTATGTCATGTATTGAAGTCGATAAAAGTCATTCTTCATTGTCAATAGTGTTTCCACAGGGATTTTGGTTTACCACTCATCCCACTCTCTTCAGGGAGGGGTCAGTCATTCTTCTTGAGTGGTGTCAGGAGCGCCGATGTCACCATAATTGACAGCAGAAGGTGTGCCACCTCTGCAGTGTGACGTCCAAGTTACAGCCTACAAAATCTTCATTTGAGGTGAGTGCACTAATTTTTGTTCTTGTGTGGTGACAATCAGGGGATTGAAGTTTAGCATGTGATTATATGAGGTTTACCATCATGAAACCAGCCACAGAGGGGTAATAGATATGCTGTGGACTACACACGGTTTAATGGAAATGGACCAATGGCAGGGATATTAGGGTAATGGGAGAGGTGGTCTGGGTGATAAGAAGTACCCATTAAACTCAAGAGGGAGCCCCAGAGCTGCTGGAAGGAGTTTCCAGCAAAGGTGACTGCAGTAAAAACGAATGTGAAAGAAGAATGTGCCGTAGTGGGTGTCATAAAAGATAGGGATATAAAGTACTGTTGGACATAGGGGCCCACATGTCGATGGTCTCAAGGGAGTTAGTGGGTAGGAGACTTTGGAATCCACCGTGTTACAGTTTACGGGGGTGATGAATTTTTCATTAGAGACAACCAAGTTTATGTAATGTGTGGAAATGGAGTCTCATGTAAGGAAGGACTACAGCAATATCCTAGGGTTAGACTTTCTGCATCGACATCATGCCATAAATGACCTCTGATGACATAAAGTGGAACTTTGTGGGAAGACATTCCGGCTCGGCAAAACTGGTGTCAATGTTGATCTGCTGCAAGGAATGTCTAACATAATGAGACAATCCAGTGAAACCACGAGCAATGACATTAAGACCTGATTTGATTCCCATGACTGTGTATCAGGAGATGCTGGAAAGTCACTATCGGTGACTGTGGAGCATGACTTACCAGTTGATATGTTATGTGTAGTAGAACTGCTGGAAACCAATGAAGTATTGGACATAAAGTGTTGTTTGGTGAAACACAAAACTCTACGTATATGAGAGAGGGACAGAGGCAAAGCGGCACTCATCGATGTGGATAATTTTGGTAGTGAGGGGGTTAAGTTGTTGAAGGAAACTTTGTTAGCTACCCTATAAATCCTGGATGAGGAAGATTGCCACGCACATTATGTAGGCTGTAAGAGGGCACAGGATGCTGCTAGGACTGCATTTTGTGAAAAATTGAAGCACTTAAAGGGGAAAGGAAGAACTAAGATGGAGGCCTGTTGCTGGAGTTTCAGGATTTGTTTCTTCTGCAAGGGCCTTGCCCGCTATACCTGTAGCATGACACAGGATTCCGACAAGCAATGAAGCATCAGTGTATCGACAGAATACCATGATCACTGCAACCAGTTTTGGAGGACTTTAACCGGTTTTGGAGGACTTTATAGATCAGCAATTGGCTGATGGGAAAAGTAAAGAGCAGCAGCCCCTTGAGGTGGCAACTGTGATTGTACCCAAAGATGGATGGCTCAAAGAAGTGTCGCATTTATTGCGATTACCACCATTTGGATAATAAGACTACAACAGATGCTTAGCCAGTTCCAGACATCACAGAAACTATAGATAACCCACAGCAAAGCCAGTATTCCTAGAAATGGACTTAAGGAGTGGGTACCATCGCTTGGAAATGGCTCTGGATAACAGATAAAAAAAACGGCGTTTTCTGCACCCTGGGGAAACAACCAATATAGAACAATGCCTTTTGGGCTGCAGAATGCAACAAGAAGATTCCAAAACTTGCTGGATGGAGGGCTGAAAGAAGTGAAACTACCTCAGCATGTATTGTATCTTGATTACATAATCGTCTTTTCAAGGGATATGGAAGAGAATAGAGGTCAGAGGGAAGTGTTAAAAAGATTACAAGCAACCTGTTTGACACTCAGCACGGAAAAATGTCACTTTGCACAACAGCAAGTTAACTAGTTGGACCATATCATTAACTGACACTGCCATGTGTGCTCAAGTTACACCTGGTGTTTCATAATTTTTTATGAGCGATGGATTACATATCCAGCGACAGTTGCATCCATTTTCCATTTTATATGGCTTTATGGCAGAAGATTTACATTTCCAACTACTTTTACACAGTTTGATGATGCACCTAAAGGATATAACACATCAGTAATATTAAATATCAAGACTGTTTTTATTCTGGAATAATTCAAAACTGGTTACTGAAGTACCCTGCAATAATGTAATAAAATAATTTTTCATTCTAGATTAATGAAAGCAATACAAGATTTTCTGGTACCAGGAACAATAAAGGAGTTGTAATCCTTTCTGGGTCTCATGAATTATTATAGGAGGTTCATGAGGGGGTTTGCAGATATTGCAAAACCACTTACACGATTGTTGAAAAAGGGTACTAAGTTTGTAAGGTCAGAGGAATGTCAGGGAGCATTTAACATCAAGACCTGTGTTGGTGTTTCCAGACTTTCAAAAGGAGTTCATATTATAATATGATGGATCAAATCATACTCCTGCATGTGTTTTGAGTCAGGCAGGAGGGTCAGGAACATATTATTCCCTTTACATCCTGACAGTTGAGTGCAGCACAGAGGAATTATTCCACAGCAAAGACAGAGATGCTCAGCTTAGTGTACAGAGTAATATACTTCTGTAAGTTACCTGTATGGTAAGAAATTCAAGGCAGTAACAGACCATGCTGCTTTCAAGTGGTTACTAGGTCTCAGAGACCCATCCAGTACATTGCTGAGATGGGCATTGAAACTTAGTGAATTTGAGTATGAAGTAATCCACTAACGTGGGAGGAAATGGAAATGTAGATGGTTTGAGCAGGAAGAAGTACTAGCACTTGAAGGATGTGTGTTTCTCTTTTTCCAATGGAGGCTGTGGCTGAAAGCTTATTTGTAAGTGTCTTAATTGTGCCTGCCTACAACTTAGCATGTCATCTTTTCAATAAGTAGCAATCTATCTTTTCTTACATTGTTGTTTAGATAAGGTTATATGTTTTAGGATAGGGTTTATCATTAGTGTGTTAAGATGTGCTGTTTGGATGCAGTGGGCTTCTGAGGAGAGGGGAGATGATATTGATCCCTGTCCTCAGTTTGAGATACGAGAGAAAGGCCTGAAAAGAAGAATGCTAGTGTTGGCAGTGCTGTATTTCAAATTGGAAAATGCAGTATTTCCAGACAGCTTACAAAAGTAAGGGATAAATTTCACTATGTCTGGACTTTTTTGTGTGTCCAGTGGAGAGCATATTGAACATTTGTGAAAGGTTAATGAAAACTTTGACCCTAAACATAATATTTTATGTGCATGCATGTAAAAGATACAACTTTTGTAAAATCAGATAGCTCTTTTGAAAATAAAAACTTTATAGTTATATGCATAAATTAATTATTGACAAAATTATTTAATCAGATAAATAAAAAATCTGCTCCCTATGTAATGACAGAACACACATAAAAGATGGTTGTAACTGGCAAGCTTTTGGAGCCAGAAGCTCCTTCTTCAGGCAGAAGGGTTGAAGCGGAAGGAAGAGGGGTGAAGGAAAAGAACTAGAGAGGTCTAGGAAAAGAGGTAGATTTTGGGAAAGTCACCCACAACTGCAGGTCAGGGGAGACTTACCATACGGGATGAGAAGTATGGTAACTCTCCCCTGATCCACGGTTCTGGGTGACTTTCCCGAGATCTACCCCTTTTCCTAGACCTCTCCAGAGCTTTTCCATCACCCTTCTTCCTTCCCATTCAACCTTCTGCCTGAAGAAGGAACCACTGGCTCCAAAAGCTTGCCAATTACAACCGTCTTTTACGTGTGTGTTCTCACACCGCTTGGTGAGTAGACTTTTTACCTATCCAATTAAATAATTATGCATAAATTAAAATACACCCCATGTTACTATCTTGATTCATGTAGCAGTATAATCTTGTGCCATAACAAGTATATTTTTGATACAGCCTGTATATAAAGTGGCTTTTTACCTGATTACCTGACCGCAAATAACATAAAAGTAGTTTGGGTTTCTAAATAGCTCCCATAGTGAAAAAGCTCCATCTCTCAGCTGTATTTAAATGAGTCTGGTACCCGATTAAGGTTCAGTTTTATCTCAGTAGTACATCTAACAAAAGATACAAATAAAGAAAAATGCTTAATCTATAATGAAGTCCAGAAAAATGCTTAATCAATAATGGAACTTTTGCCAACAACATTAATCGAGAGAATTGGACCCTAAACTTTCTTAAGCCATTATTCCTGAGTGCAATGTCAGACATTAGGTAGTCCCCCGCCATCCGCCCATCCCCCCCTCCCCACATTATCATCAACTTCCCCCTTATTAAACTGTGGAATGAATTAAAAAAAAAAAAAATTAATGACAAAGGAATTTGCAGTGCATCGCAAGTGCTACCCACAACTCCTTCTCGGAAAAGAAAGTTAACTATCCACATTGAGGGTACACACTTGTTACAAAACATGCTTCCGCGGCATTATTTCTCTCCATTGCGGCACCTGCTTGACCAGCCCAGTGTAACCCCATTTGAAATCAAACAAGTTCAGATTTGTGCACTATACTTACTGTTCATAAATCACTTCATTGCTGCACTCCTTATTTACGAACTGGCAGAAACTGGACAACTCCAGGCTATTGATGCTTTGTGTCTAACCAATCTAATAATAATAATAATAATAATACAAAACTGTTACAATACTATAGTAGCCCTGATGCAGTTACTGCTGTGTCGTGCTGGTAATTAATTCATTTATCTGTTTCAAAGAGAGTAATGAAGCAATTTATTTTGCATTTGCTATGTATACATCTCAGTTTTATCGTCAGTGATGCACAGGACAAAGCACAACATATGTGTGTAGTGAGTGCACAATGCAAGGAACCTGTAACCTCTACCACATTAATACTACTGACTGAAAAAAGTAATTATTGTAAACTTACATAATCAATATTAGAGTCTAATAAAATTGTGATAATAGTAATGATCTTTTGAAAATAATTTAGTTTCATGACTGCTACAGATTCAAATCATTTAGGTTTTATCCCTCAGAAAATTTAATTTTACCCCTCAGGGGGTAATTACCCCCAGGTTGTAAACCACTGACCTGGTGCACATCAGAAACAGTCATAAGAGAAATTATATTATGAGGCATGTCCAGAATGTAAGTACTATTTTGGAAAAAAAACTCATAAAACATTTTTTTCCAAACCAAAATTTATTTTTACAAGAAAGACCATTTCTCAAATCATTTTTCTACACTATTTGCCACCGTTGTTCAGACATTTTTCATAACAAGAAACCAACTTTTCTATGGACTCTTCATAGAAAGATAGTGCCAGTGAAGTCGGTCACCATTGAACACTGTTTTTTGCATCACCATCGCTGCCAAAGTACCTTCTCCCAAACCCATGCTTCAAGTTCAAGAGCAATTGGTAGTCAGAGGGTGCAAGACCAGGGCTGTTTGGTGGGCAATGTAACTGCTCCTAACTGAATTGCTGAATAAGGATTTGAGTGACACTAGTAAAATGGGGGTGTGTGTTATCATAAAGCAACACAGTGCCTTGACTGAGCATTCCACACCTTTTCTTTTGAATTACATGCCAAAGTTTCCTTGGTGTTTTACAATATTGTACTGGATTGACGGTTTCCCCTCTGGGAAAGAATGCCCCATCAATCACAGAACAAAGTGCACAATTTTCTCTGCTGACAACATTGTTCTTGGGGGACTGTGAATGCCTACACTCCATTGACTGTTGTTTTAATTCTGGAGTGACATGACAAAAGTTCATCACCAGTTACAATTCTGTTTAAGAATTCATCTCCCTCATCACTGTAGCACTGCCATGTTCCTTCATTTTGTTGACAACTGTGAGCATTTTTGAAACCCAACAGGAACATAATTTGTGAAAATTTAAGTGCTTTGTGACAGTCTCATGCAAAACAGTTTTTAAAATTTGTAGAAATTCATCACAAAGGATTCTTATTATGAACTGCCTGTTTTCATGAGTTTTCTCATTCATTTTCTCAACCAAACTATCATTGAAAAAAGAAATCATCCACTCCATGTTTCGTCACCTATGCTGGTTTGTCCATCATTGAATTGTCTCACCCATTTTCTCACCATTCCATCACTCATTACATTTTCATTATAAACATCAAAAAGTTGACAATGAATTTCAGCTGGCTACACGCTCTTTGCATTCAAAAACCGTATTACAGAATGCACTTCGCAGTCTTAAACATTTTGATAATATTTACGGAATATTCTGTCGGTTCTTGGAGGAATGTAGACATATTAATTACTTGAATACAACGTATTTATGTTCCACATTAATATCATGTGACATTTTATGACTATAACGATACAAAACATAGGCATGTTGTAATATTTAAAGTGACACTGAACAAATAAATCTTTTATTACAGTACATTCCAATATTAAACCTATGTGAGCGTATAAAACAGAAATGTTCTACAAGTGAGTAATGGCACAGGCTACTATGTCATACATGCAAACTGGTGAATGTGGCGAACAGACCGAATAACGGGAGGGGAAGAAAGACGTCTATGGAATGTGAATGTGGAACAGTTTTAACACGCTTATTAGCTAGTGGCAAGAGGAATAATAACTCGCTGCTACTTTAACAACTGTGAGTGGTGGGACTGTGTTTGGTCATTAACGACAAAGTCAGGATTCTCTGATTGGTGTTTATTAATGGCCACAATTGCAGGTAATATTAGTTTTCTCCCTTTATTTCCTTTATGGAGAATATCACATTTCACATCATATGAATGACATTCGTTAAGAGCACACTCAGAGAAGGTGGAATCTTTCTTTCTCGGTCTCCAACTCCTTTCATGCTCAGCAAGTCTAGTGGTTATAGCCCTACATGATTGAACTGCACACCATTTGCCACACAGATTGCAGGAAATTCCGTAAATTCCACTCTGTTCTAAAGGTGGAATCTTATCTTTACTGCTGAACAGAAGGCAGGCAACAATATTCCTAGTCCAAAAAGCTGGAGTATATTTCCTGGATTTTAGTTTCCTGGCAAGAACCTGTGAAGTCCTACCCACACATAGAATGGGGGCACTTTTGCAATCAGTGTGGTTTTGTGCTGTCTTGAGGTGGATAAAGGAGAGCTGTAATGAATAATAATGAGCGTATGGCATTGGTGGACGGGAGACCCCTCGTGGGGCGGTTCGGCCGCCGCTCCACAAGCTCTTTAACGCCACTACGGCGACTTGCGAGTGAATGAGGATGAAATGATGATGAAAGACACACAACACCCAGTCATCTCGAGGCAGAGAAAATCCCTGACCCCACCCGGAATTGAACCCGGGACCCCATGGGCAGGAAGTGAGAACACTACCGCAAGACCACAAGCCGCGGACAAGGAGAGCTGTTATACTGTAATATAAGATTATTTGTTCAGTGTCTCCTTAGATATTACGTCACACTTGTGTTTCGTATCAACAGAGTCATAAAATGTTGCATGCCTTTGTACAGCATTCTTTTAAGTTATGAATTCTCCCCAAAGTTGTGTGGACTATCTATTACGGATTCTGACGATGGCCTAAGAAACCAAAAGCTGGTTCATAACAAACTAATAAATATTATTGTAGAACATTAATAAGTCGTATTCAAGTTATTAAACATTTTGACTGATCAGTAACAAATGTAAACACAACAAAATCCAGCTGTAAAGGCTTCAGTGGGAAGACAATGAGCCAGAGAGATGAGCGGAACAGCAACACTACTGCTGTGGTGGCGATAGAATGAAATGGTACTTACTTTCTGGACACACCTCGTCTTTACTTCCAGTCTGGGGATGACTCCATTTTTTCTGCATCTAATTCTTTCTGCAGTCTTTTCAGTACTATCCTCCTCAGTTCTTTCCTGCGGACGTAATTAAGTCCCTTATTTCTTCTGACTGTTTTTATCATGTTTTAAATTAATTTAGTTGACAAAGGGTTTTATAACTGAATAATTATGTCACTGCATACTTATATTTTTATTCTCCCAAACCTCCTGACGATGTGCTAAGTCTGAACACATGTCTAATAGTAAAATTATTTAAATACAGCCAAGACGTGTTTCTTCAGAAATACAATGTAATTAATGAAGTTTATGCAAGCTGTGGAGCCCAATCATTCAAAATATTTAATGAGAAAATTATTTACAAATATAGTGAAAAAGCTCTTAATTAGCCAATTACAAGTTACCAATAGATTCTGCAAGTTGTTAAAAATCCTTTTGAATAAATTAGAATATGACAATACCACAAGAAATACTTCAGAGTGGTTCAGATTATATCTCTAACAACAGAACAGTGTTCTGTATTAAACTATCAGCACACATCTGACTGAAAAGTACTTATGTGGTGTCCCACTTGGTTGCATCTAGGGCACTTACATTTTCTTTTGCATATTTATTACCACACCACCAATCTCTCCTTCCTTCCATTGTTGTTGACGGAAATACCTTTGAAAACGAGTTCAAAAATTCAAGTGCCTGGGATCCACACTGACTAATAAAAAGTGAAGTTACAAAAGAAAAGGATCAACGAATAATAAAATACTAGTTACATGTTCTTTAGTCTGAACAATTTATTCAAGTCATGACTAATGTCACAGAAGAATAAGATACAGCTGCACGACGCTAGCAGAGCCAGTACTTTTACATGGTTGTGAAAGCCAGGCGACATCAGTAAAAACCGAAGAAGCAATCTGTGCCCTTGAGAAGAGGTACTTTAAAAGATCTATGGACCTGTCTACAATATCAAGGAAGGTAAACAGGAATGATGATTGGTTGGTTTAAATAGGGGGGGGGGGGGGGGAGGGGGAGGGGGGAGGGGTGCCCAAACTGCTTGGTCAGTGCTCCAAGAACGATGAAAGAGAGAAGATTTGCACCAGAAGTTTGTAAAATCACACATTGGCTAAATATAAGGGCAGAAGAGGCTACAGTAGTTTGTCCACATCCTTGTAGCTGATGGATCTCTCCCATAGCCAGTCCTCCATTGTCATCCTGCTGGAAAATGCCCAAGAAGCTATCAAGGATATGATGGAAGGATCAAATATTAACAATCCTTAAACAAGTCGAGCTGACAGTGGTGGAAGATGAAGCTAATGACTGGCAACGGTAGGATATCGTCTGCAGTAGGTATTTCCTCTGCTGTGACTGACTTCCTCCTTTATTGTGTTTTTGTAATGTGTGCTTTTGTAATTTTTTTTTTACAGTGAGCTGTTTTTTTCTTTTGTAGCGTGGTTATTTCTTTTGTTTTTCTGCTGTAGGCCTTAAAAGCCCACTAATGTTAAAAAGTGGCGGCGGCGATAATGATCTTAATCATCAAAAACATTATCAGATGCTAAGTTTATTTTGTTTTCAGATGATTAAAACATTGTGGTAAATACCAAATCAAGAATAATTTTTAAAAATCTATTAATGAAATTGGCCTTACTCTCTAGTGCCCTGGGTCCAGCCAGTGCCATGTCAGGACTGGTATGGAACTTCTGTGATTACGCGGCAAAACACTCATACCCCTAGATAAGCTTCTATTATGATGGGGTCACAACTCCCCCCATACACATTCTTCAGTTTCCAACAGATGCCTACCGGTGTTTGTCCTTTGGCAGCCAAGAAATGAATAACAGCATGTTGGTCATGTGGTTGGATGCATTAGATAATAACATTGCCCAGTTCACATTTCCATATTTACTGCAAGCACATCAGAAAGACACTGGAGTCATGCTACATTGCAAGTACAATGCAGCAACGCCGTCGAACGGAAACTTTTTGATTGCCCCTTATAATATATGACTTTACATACTTCAGTCTAATGGGCCTAATGGATTAGTGTGAGTTAATTTCATAAACTATTTTCTTTTCCAGGCTATGATAACCTAGGAATCATCTTATCACTGTAGTATATGTAAATTTACAGGCAGAGGGAATCAAATAAGCTGATTGGGGAGCACACTGAATGGAAAATGTAATTATGACCATAATGGCAATGAAGCAGAAGGGACACTTGAAAAACAGCCAGATGAATGGATATGAGATCTACCAAGGCAGTACTTTACTGAAGTCCATGAGATAAGAAAGACAGTCACATGAGGGCCTATGAAGGATAGTAGGTGACATCAGGAAACATGCTGGAGCAGCACTGGTGGATATAGCTGCTGGCCATAATGCACGAGAAGGTTTAGAGGAACCCTTTATCAACAGTTGACGTAAAAATGTATGATGACGGTGATAAATATTTTAGTAACTTGTAAATGATAATATTTTTAAAATATTAGGGTAATTTCACACACTTCGAAACATGTGAGAAGGAACATGAGCACATCAATTCTCTTGTAAACATGTGTTGTGTACTTTTATTTACTAATCCATTTACATCATCAAGGATCTCCTCAATATGAGTTCTCAGAATGAACAATGTGTATAGTATCTAATCTAATGTAACTCTATTCCAACTGTCTCCACATTATTTCCTGAATGTTGTTAAAAACCACCTCAAATGTCAACATCACCACTGTGATAGAGGTATGAAGTGCCAATATTATTTTAACAATATTATGAAAGGGACGGATTGCTACTTTCCATAAAAAGGAGATATTGAGACACAGACCATCACAATGAAAAAACTGCTACATATTTGAGTTCTCGGCCAAAACGCCTTCTTCTGAAGTAGAAAACACAGACATTCACAAAAGCACAACTCTATACATAGAGGGAAACATTCCACATGGGAAAAATATATCTAAAAACAAAGATTATGTAACTTACCAAACGAAAGTGTTGGTATGTTGATAGAGACAATAACAAACACAAACACAATAAATTCTAGCTTTCGCAACCCACGGTTGCTTCAACAGGAAAGAGGGAAGGAGAGGGAAAGACGAAAGGATGTGGGTTTTAAGGGAGAGGGTAAGGAGTCATTCCAATCCCAGGAGTGGAAAGACTTACCTTAGGGGGATTGGAATGACTCCTTACCCTCTCCCTTAAAACCCACATCCTTTTGTTTTTCCCTCTCCTACCCTCTTTCCTGATGAAGCAACCGTGGGTTGCGAAAGCTTGAATTTTGTGTGTGTGTTTGTTATTGTCTCTATCAACATACCAACGCTTTCGTTTGGTAAGTTACACCATCTTTGTTTATATATATACATATATGCTGTGACTTACCAAACGAGAAAGTGCTGGTAGATAGACAAACCATTGTCTGTATATGTGCGGATATATATATATATATAAAATTCAAGCTTTCGCAACAAACTGTTGCCTCATCAGGAAAGAGGGAAGGAGAGGGAAAGACGAAAGGAAATGGGTTTTAAGGGAGAGGGTAAGGAGTCATTGCAATCCCGGGAGCGGAAAGACTTACCCTAGGGGGAAAAAAGGACGGGTATACACTCTCACACACACACACACACATATCCATCCAAACATATACAGACACAAGCAGACATACACACGGGAAAAATATATCTAAAAACAAAGATGATGTGACTTACCGAACGAGAGCGCTGGCAGGTCGATAGACACACAAACAAACACACAAAATTCTAGCTTTCGCAACAAACGGTTGCTTCGTCAGGAAAGAGGGAAGGAGAGATAAAGACGAAAGGAAGTGGGTTTTAAGGGAGAGGGTAAGGAGTCATTCCAATCCCGGGAGCGGAAAGACTTACCTTAGGGGGAAAAAAGGACGGGTATACACTCGCACACACACACACACACACACATCCATCCACACATATACAGACACAAGCAGACATATTTAAAGACCCTCTCCCTTAAAACCCACTTCCTTTCGTCTTTCCTGACGAAGCAACCGTTTGTTGCGAAAGCTAGAATTTTGTGTGATCTTGAGTATAATATCTATGACTCTAAATGAGAAACTTGTATTGTATCGATCAACAGAGAACGATATTCATTATGAGTAATGGAAAGAAGTAAAAAATAGCCTTTGAGTATAAGTAGTAATCCAGCTATTCTATAATGTATCTTACTATTAAGATGGGTGGATGGTTATGGTTTTAAAGCACTGAAACTACTCGGACATTAGCACCTTTTACTGTTAAGGTCCCAGGCACAACTTCTGCAAGCTTCTAGCAACAATGCAACTAAAAGATGTAAATTAAGAGGAAAAATAACAGAATTAGCATTTCTCAGACTTTTGCGCTCTACTGCAACTACAATGTAGTTTAGTCATCTTAAATGTCTAGGTAGCTTACCACCCTTCATTTTCGAGACCGTGGCAACCCAATGCAATTCCAGTTGTGTCCAACCATGGAAATTTTTTCTTCAGCATTGTTGGTGATAGTAATTCATTTTTAACACCCAGCTGACTAGGAATAAATAAGAACTTTATACAGTAACAAGTCTTTGAAATATAATAATTATTACATTTTATTAAAAAGTAATGCATTTGCACATGAATACAAAGCACAATTCTAGATTTATTATTTAAGCATGTCATAAGCATCAAACACTTCATATAACACCAAACAACAGATAACAATTGGAAAGGTGAAAAATTGGAAGATTAAAAACAGTGAGTAAACAAATATATAAGCTAATATATTTTGGACCATGAACTGGGCAAGTCTAGCACATCTGGGGTAGCCTTCATGAGCTCTCCAACAGCGCAAGTGCTGTGACATAGCTTTCACTGCCATAAGCTGGGTACTAGTCTCTTTTTGTCCACAATCACACACCACCCATTCAACTGATAATCCTTATCTATTCATGGTGCTTTTGATTCTTGCAACTCTGGAATGTAATCTCCAAGATCTTGATACTTCCCACTTCTCTGTGTGTCTTGAGGGATAGTGTTCCCTCGATATACACCAATATTGGAGATCGACATTTCTTGTCTTGCCACATTTCTACTCAGATTTGTAGTGGTGTATCAGTGAGAATTTCTGTTGTGTGTGTGAAATTCATCCTTCATTTTAAACGGCAGCTGGCTGTTTGGTTTCCAAAACGGGGGCAGGTCATAGATGTAAATGATTTAGTTTCTTCTTTCTTGGATGCCACTTTTCATCTGATGCTATGGGGAGTGATAGCAGCTAGACAATACAGTTTTTTAGTATTTGTTGGTCTCAAACAGCCTGTGATGATGCGACATGATTCAACTGAGTAGTATTATCACTTATTTGGCATGGTCAGAGTTATATCACACACGATAAGTGTACTACGCAGCTAAGTATCACAAACCTATAGCCATAGTCCTTACCGCCATGGGTTGCGCACAATGCAGTTTCCGTCAGATACTTTATGCTTTGTGTTCATCAGTGCTCCCCGAAAATGACTGCTCCAGCTAATGTGACACCCAAGTATTTTGGGATTGCTATACGATTTTGCCATGAGCTGTGATGCATTCAGTGTGGACTAGTCGTCTGTGTTGCTGGCTGGCCTGCTGCAGGTCGCCAGTTCTAAAGCCGAAGACACAAATTATTTGATATTTAGTATCGTGTAATTGGATGGATAAAAAAATCTTCTCACCAAGCAATGCCAGACACACAGAGAAAAGAAGGTTATAATTAGGCAAGCTTTCAGAGCCAATGTGGCCTCAGTTGCCTGAGTCTGCAGTCATATGTGTGCGAGTTGCATTTGTGTGAGCATGTATGTGTATGTTTGTCGTCTAATTTTAATAAAGGCCTTACTGCGCAAAAGCTATATTTGTGGCAATCTTTTTATTGTGCCTATCTGCGACTCAGCATTTCCGCTGTATGGTGAGTAGCAACTTTCCTTTTCACAATACTGTTTCTTGTCTGGACGAGGATCATAAACTCCATAAATGAATGGAACGAGATTAGGATCTCGGACAACCTCGAACTGTCTGAACCAACAAAGCAAACAAACGGAGTACTCCAAGGAGACCTACTAAGCCCGCTCCTGTTCATTCTGGCAGCAAAGGACATTATGGAAATCGCTCAAGATGAAGATGTCGAAGCATATGCCTACGCAGACGACATTGTGATAGGCTCAAAAAACTTAAAGAAACTACACGAGACTACAGAAGACGAGGAAACATGGTGCACAAAACACAAGTTCGTAATCAACACCGACAAGACGGAAATGATGGTATTCAGGCGGGCAAATCCCAAAAACGACAAGAATTGCACTACCAGGAAAGCAAATATCTATCATAAAAGATTACAAATATCTAGGGATAACACTCCAGTCATCCCCAAAATGCTTCACTAAACACACAACAGAGAAAGCGACACAAGCCATCAGAGCAATAAAAGAAATAAGTTCCATCAGAACACTAAATCTAGACACAGCTATGGCACTCTTCAAATAAAAAATAATACCGATACTGGCTTATGGGATAGAAGTCATATGGATACACCTAAATGAAAAGAACTTAGAAACATTGGAAAGAGTAAAAGCAACCTATATCAAAAGAGCATTAGGGGTAGCAAAAACCACAAGATCAAGATTAGTCTACCTTCCCGCCCAAGAATCTTTCATCATAGAGGATCTAAGGACAAGGTTCTCACTTCCCAACACATCAGCACTGGAGAACCTACTAAGATCACTAATCAAGAAAAGAGAGGAAGTACCAACGGAATTCTATGGATCCGGGGCCATGATTGACCGCACTTGGACAGCAGCAAATTTTGAGATGAGACACGTACTTACAAGAATCGCAGTACACAGATTCCACCATGAAATTTGTGCAAATACAATATACTACGAACTGTCAAACCTTTGCAAGTGTACACTATGTGGACAGTCTTGTGAGAGATACCATATAGAAATACGCAACAAAAGGACCAGATCAATTGAGACTATGCAATAAATGGTTCAAATGATAATCTGTTATAATAGCTGCACTAAATGTAATCTACTATTAAGAATTATGCAGACAATCAATACATCCTTGTAATTCACTCTCAAATGATTGTATTCTAATGTATAACTATAATGGCTATTTTGCTGCAATAAATCGTTTATAATACTGTTTCTTCTTACATAACCATTTTGTTGTTCTAGAAGTAACACATTGTAATAATCTTTAATCCATTATTCAATACAACTGAATATATGATGTAGGCATTGTTTACCATACTGATAGCTACATCATTTGAAGTTTTTCATGATCCCCCTGTTTACACAGTGACCTCACTTTTTCTGTAAGCCAACTTCTGGAATTTTAGTGTTCAGCCAAGAGAAAGATGCAGTAAGAACAACAACTAGAAGTAGTAGTTGGGGTTCACTATAAAGAAATATTTTTAAAACACTGGGTATCTTTAGGGGCACCAATTAGTCACCTACCACCTTGTTGTGCGCGTATCGGGAAAAATGTTACTAAGTATTTCACTAAGAGTTCTATAAGTAATCATGGAACAAGAGGCAGTTTGAACATCAAGGAAAAATACACAAAAAACTCAAAACAGTACTTTCTATCACGAAATGTAAGTGTATAGTAAACTGCCATGGAGATAAAAATGATCACTAAAACACTTTTGTCTGGTACGGCAACTACAATATACTTCATACATACTGGATACTACACATTTAAAAATTAGCGTTATGAGTCAAGGTAGTGATTAATAATGAAAGAAAATAACTAATACGCTCTGTCACATAACAATATGTGATCAAATGTAATACATTTACAAGAAAATCATGTGTCAAGATCTATAGTGCATGATAGTAATGTATTCTCATATGCTCAACATCTCACTCATCATGGGAGGGCCCTGATTCAGTTTTTCGGATGGACTGAAGAGAGGACATGAAAACGTGTGGAGCAGATGTTTATGGCAGTAGTCAAGTTTTCCAAACGCACTGGAGGGAGTGCAAGGGGCATAGTAAGCTGTTCATGGTCCAAGAGTCACCAGTGGATCTCCATAGTGTACACAGTGATAAATTATCTTTTATATTATAAATTCTCTGATGTGAGCTGTGTACAATCAAAGGAACACTGTACAACAAGAATCAACTAAATGAGGCAGCGCAGTTGTTGAGACACTGATCTTATTTTTGTGAGGATGGAGATTGGTTTGTACTGTTGATTCCAGGCTGGTTCCTTCAGCATGGTCACGACCAACCACCTCCACCATTATCTCATAAAAACCCACTTTCATATCCCATGTTTATGCAAATTTTTTGCTATCATTCTCCTTGTTTATGATGAGAAATTATGCACCATCATGAGATGATGCGCGGATGGATGGATGGATAAATAAATGAATGAATATGTCTTAACTTACTGTTGCAGGTGTACGTTTTCCTCCAGTTGTTGGGCAGATCTGTCAGTTGCTAAGAAAAGGTACCCGTAAGGTGTAAAGCACACATCAGGTGGGTTATCTCCCTCTACATGAAGATATCTCTTTATGTTTCGTAGAAATTCTGCACCGAACATTGACATCTGAATGTTCTCAGGCAAGCTGAACTGTTGCCTTATACCGCCACAGGAAAGTGGTGTAGAGGCCTTGGCATACTACAGCAAGAACAGATTACATTTCTTAATTATCTATAACTAACATAATAAACTAACCAATCTTATAAATACAATTCTGATAAGTACCGAAGGATCTTTCTCAATGACAATAACTCTGACGCCATCCCGCACCCTAGTCTGTAGCCAGTATGCTATTGAGGAACCAATGACGCCACCACCGATGACAACAATATCACAATGATCACTAAAGAACTTATTTTCGTAGTGCTGTTTATGTATAAAGGGAATATAATTTTTTATAGTTTTTAAGTCTGCTTTTAATATCCTTAATGTCCTACTCAATGGATGTTCGAACTTTTGGACTGGTGGTCCATCTTTATCAGATGACTTTGTACAATACAGGCGAAAGCGTGCTGAATTTCTTTCAAAAAATTTAAAACTTTTACCACATTTACTCATAAAATTCATGGTTATAATACACATGTTAATGATCTGACCGAAACTTATGGCTTATCAATATTTCAAAGTCCAAGAACACATCGATGCCGTTTCAATGACGACTTTCAGTAAATTCATACGCTTTTAATGTGTGTTCTTTAGGCATGATATAAGTGAGAAATGCAATTTTCCATTTAAAACAATTACAACGTGAAGTTCTATTTATCAACAGCAGACGTAAATACGCTTTCCCGCTGATTTTGTCAAAGTTCATGGACGAAGTAGTTACTATATACAGTATGTAGTTGAAAAAGTGTGTCTATCGATTACACATAGGGATGGCAGCTTCGACCATAGATACTAAAGGCCCGTCCACCCGCAACGATCTGTCTGCGCAAATGTCTGCGCACATCACATCTGCGCAGACAGATCGTTGCGTGTGGACAGGAGATTTGCACCAACCTCAGGTGTGTGCAAACCTGGAAGTTGGAGTTGGAGGTTTGAGCGAAACCTCTCAAATCTGTGGGTTCAAACCACATCTGCGCAGACAAGTTGGAGCGTGTGGACAGGAGATCGCCGCAAATCTGGCGCGAAACAGCTGTTTGCTCAGTCTAGTGTTTGTAATTGTGCGCACAGGGCATTAAAATGGCTGTTACTCGTCAGTCTTCTCGGGAGTTTGTAAGTGAATTCATTGAAATATATAGAAACCACCCATGTCTGTGGAAGATTAAAGTAAAGAATATAGTGACTGAGACAAAAAGACAACAGCATACAATGCTCTAATTGAAAAATTGCGGGTATTATTTCACTGAACTCTTGTTTCGATATTGCAGTTGAAAATTCCAAATCCTTGTAGCTCCTTCCTGTTGCTAGGAATCTTAATGTTACCGCCAGGCGTTCATGAGGAGAAATTGCCCTTCTCTATACAAGTATTTTTTCTCATAAGCAAATAATTTCGCCAGTCGTTAGGTTCGCCCTGCAACTCTCGCAGTAAATTTACGTGAGAAAACTGCTTTCGCTTTAGCAGCCACTGTCTATACCTTTTGACCACTTTCTCTGTTTCCGGCGGTTGGTCTGAATGTTTTTTACAACACAAGTTGCGAACACAGACCACGACAGAACTTCCTCCATTTCTATATTTCAAAATAACGGAATTAAATTTTTGACGTTTACGGGGAGCGTAGTCGCCTGCCACTGATATTTCTTTTCTACACCGACAGATGGCGGGCGAGTAATAGATTGGGGTTTCTGTCGTGTGAACACATCACATTTGCAGCGATCTTTTGCATGTACAGACATCTGCGCCGATGTCTGCGCAGACAGATCGTTGCGTGTGGACCGGGCTTAATAGACTGGGCAAACAGTGCAGCGGCTATACATCTGGCGTGGCTGCAACATGGAATCACGTGACTGTTGGTAGAACGTCGGCGGGAGTTCAAGGCAGCATTCTGATTCCTGATTTCACTTCCAGTATTTCTCAGTGGATTTCCTGCTAACTTCACCACATTAAATGTAGCTTATGTAAACACAGCTAGAAGTGATAAATTATTGCGTAACCACTGTACAAATTTAGTTTTACAGCCATTACTTCACAATGAACTTTGTGAACTGCTGAAACACTTTCGATGTTCGGCAATATATTCGCCGCGAATATTTCAGTGTTACCAATTATGAGATGCATTCTCTACTAACAATACGCGTTATGCACTGCATAAAATGTAAATATTGCGTGTGTGTGTTTTAGTGCCTTGGTTGTAGAAAGTGTTATAGACTTCATAAACTGGCATAAACAACGAAACCTGCAACGTAAACACACGTGTTCACATCGAATGTAACGAACTCAATTGTGTTGTTCACCCACAAAACGTAAAGCAGTTTCATTTGAAAGCTCTTTTTTGGTTTAAATAGTTTGTTTCGTAGATGTATCAAATAAGATATCTACAAAATCAGTACCTACTTACATGAATACTTGTTCCACAGATCATGAATATGATACTTCACAATGATGTGTCAGTTTAATGAAAGGTAGACCTATCATTACATGACAATTCTTCCAATCACTTATTTATACCTAAAAAATCGTCTACTGAGTAGGAGCTGTCATTCATAGATTCTTTTAGTTTGATTTTAAATGCTGGTTGGCTATCTGTCAGGCTTTTAATGCTTTTTGGTAAATGACCAAAAATTTTTGTAGCAGCATATTATTTATCCCATACATTACAGCTTATTATCTGGAAACTAACATAGGCCATACAACTACATTTTTGCAAATGGTATTCAGTATTTGTTTCTGATATTCGTATGTTTTGTAACTGGGAAGTACAAAATAAAACTAAACCCAGATGAGAAATCAAACCCCTAACTTGTTTTTGCAAATTGTTCTTTAAAATAATACCAGCATAATTCACCCCTTTTTGTACCAAAGTCAGATTTAATCCAGGATAATAAAAATCATCCTTTCTTCTTATGTAGTAGCAATGCACAATATATATATATGGGTGTGTGTATGTGCGGATGGATATGTGAGTGTGTGTGCGAGTGTATACCTGTCCTTCTTTCCCCCCTAAGGCCCTAAGGTAAGTCTTTCCGCTCCCGGGATTGGAATGACTCCTTACTCTCTCCCTTAAAACCCATATCCTTTTGTCTTTTCCTCTCTTTGCCTCTTTCGTGACGAAGCAACCGTTGGTTGCGAAAGCTTGATTTTTGTGTGTATGTTTGTGTTTGTCTGTGTGTCTATCGACATGCCAGCGCTTTCGTTTGGTAAGTCACATCATCTTTGTTTATATATATATATATATATATATATATATATATATATATATATATATATATATATATATACGTAAATTGGCGGTTTGAAGTGCTGTGTGTTTTTCCAGGCGCACATTGCAATCGTATATATTTCTTGAAATGGTAAACTGCAAAGCTGCTTTTTCTCTTTCGTATAGGTTTCCAAAGGATGAAGGGTGCAGGCAGATGTGGATACAGCCAGTGAAACGAAAAGATTTCAAGCCTACTGCGCACACACGCATCTGTTCGAAGCACTTTGAAGAATATATATATATATTCTTCAAAGTATATATATATATTCTTCAAAGTGCTTCGAACAGATGCGTGTGTGCGCAGTAGGCTTGAAATCTTTTCGTTTCACTGGCTGTATCCACATCTGCCTGCGCCCTTCATCCTTTGGAAACCTATACGAAAGAGAAAAAGCAGTTTTGTAGCTTACCATTTCAAGAAATATATACGATTGCAATGTGCGCCTGGAAACACACACAGCGCTTCAAACCGCCAATTTACGTAAAGATGATGTGACTTACCAAACGAAAGCGCTGGCATGTCGATAGACACACAAACATACACACAAAATTCAAGCTTTCGCAACCAACGGTTGCTTCGTCACGAAAGAGGGAAAGAGAGGAAAAGACAAAAGGATGTGGGTTTTAAGGGAGAGGGTAAGGAGTCATTCCAATCCCGGGAGCGAAAAGACTTACCTTAGGGCCTTAGGGGGGAAAGAAGGACAGGTATACACTCGCACACACACATATCCATCTGCACACACACACACACACACACACACACACACACACACACACACACATATATATATATATATATATATATATATATATATATATATATATATAGTGTGCATTGCTACTACATAAGAAGAAAGGATGATTTTTACTATCCTGGATTAAATCTGACTTTGGTACAAAAAAGGGTGAATTATGCTGGTATTATTTGAAAGAACAATTTGCAAAAACAAGTTAGGGGTTTGATTTCTCATCTGGTCTTAGTTTTATTTTGTACTTCCCAGTTACAAAACATACGAATATCAGAAACAAATACTGAATACCATTTGCAAAAAGGTAGTTGTATGGCCTATGTTAGTTTCCAGATAATAAGCTGTAATGTATGGGATAAATAATATGCTGCTACAAAAATTTTTGGTCATTTACCAAAAAGCATTAAAAGCCTGACAGATAGCCAACCAGCATTTAAAATCAAACTAAAAGAATCTATGAATGACAGCTCCCACTCAGTAGACGATTTTTTAGGTATAAATAAGTGATTGGAAGAATTGTCATGTAATGATAGGTCTACCTTTCATTAAACTGACACATCATTGTGAAGTATCGTATTCATGATATGTGGAATAAGTATTCATGTAAGTAGGTACTGATTTTGTAGATATCTTATTTGATACATCTACGAAACAAACTATTTAAACCAAAAAAGAGCTTTCAAATGAAACTGCTTTACGTTTTGTGGGTGAACGATACAATTGAGTTCGTTACATTCGATGTGAACACGTGTGTTTACATTACAGGTTTTGTTGTTTATGCCGGTTTATGAAGTCTATAACACTTTCTACAACCAAGGCACTAAAAAACACACACGCAATATTTACATTTTATGCAGTGCATAACGCGTATTGTTAGTAGAGAATGCATCTCATAATTGGTAACACTGTAATATTCGCGGCGAATATATTGCCGAACATCGAAAGTGTTTCAGCAGTTCACAAAGTTCATTGTGAAGTAATGGCTGTAAAACTAAATTTGTACAGTGGTTACGCAATAATTTATCACTTCTAGCTGTGTTTACATAAGTTACATTTAATGTGGTGAAGTTAGCAGGAAATCCACTGAGAAATACTGGAAGTGAAATCAGGAATCAGAATGCTGCCTTGAACTCCCGCCGACGTTCTACCAACAGTCACGTGATTCCATGTTGCAGCCACGCCAGATGTATAGCCGCTGCACTGTTTGCCCAGTCTATTAGTATCTATGGTCGAAGGATGGCAGCTATTGTGTTCCTTAGATTCGACAAGAATTATTTCACACATTGTGGCGTTACTCTTTTGATATGATAGACTATTAGTTAACAATTTGACCATGACCAAATGTCATGTAACCAGAGCGCAAGCAACATCGAATCCTTGAACATTGAAATATTTTTGGGACAGTGACTCGTCTGCTACATAGTTCAGTTGTGCAGTACAAACTCTTCGATTATCCGCGCTGCCACAGCTAAAAACAAAGAATACAGGATGATTCCGTGATGACGTCTTTACACTGTGATGTTACAAACTTTCAGGGATGGTGGAAAAGGGTTAATGTATGAATTCGATGTAAGAGAGACTGGTCAGGAGACGATCGAGGCGAAACATATAAACGACAGTGTTCTGATATCTCTGCCAGTGGAAAACACGAAACGATACTACCGTTGCTAACACTGGTAGGCAATCCGGACGAGCACTTACGTGTAGACAGCGTAGTGTGTACTGACAAGTGCAATCCTGGTGTACAGTGTCTGTATAGTAGTATGCAGCAGTCTGCAATTACAAGTAGAAATACAGTACTAACTTCAGTCAATCCTAACGAAATGGCGTTGTTTCCGGCGATGGAACTTGCAGACACGATTTTCGTGCATGAGCAAAAAATGGAAGCAGCAGAAAAGACGAAAGGCTGTACAAGATAAGTATCCATGCAGAAGACATGCAGCTCATACCACGTTTCCAAAACTGTTCTAACAATTAAGTGAAACAGGGCAATTGGTATCACAGTACAACAACTGAGGAGGACGACAAACATGCTGACGTTGGACCTTGTGTCGCATTCAGCCAATGGTTCTTACAGTGCCTTGAAGTAGATTCTCACTTTTCTGTATATGTAATTTTCGCAGATGCAACCTGTTTCACCAGAGATGGAATGCTAAATAGTCGCAATCGTGATGTTGTGGCTGATGAGAATCAGCACAGATTATCTGTCGATGTATGGGCAGGCATAGCTACTGATTACATACTAGATGTGAAGATCAGTCAGCAAAAATTACCTGCCAATATTTGTAAAGGCATAGTCAATGATCATGTACTAAGCCGGTTTCTTCTTCCTTCACACTTAAATGCACCAGTGCAGACAGTATTTATCAGAGAAAGACTACCTAGGTTCCTGTAACATATCCCACTTATTATTTATCAGTGTATGTTGTGTCAACATGATGGAACCCCGCCTCACTTTCAACTGAGGGTTCATGAGCACCTAGATCAGATATTCCCTCAGAAATGGATAAGGCGAGGAGGCCCTGTTGCATGGCCAGCACGTTTACCTGATAGTACCCTACTTCATTTCTTCCTGCAAGGCCACATAAAAAGTACCGTGGACGAGATAGCTGTCGAGACTGAATAGGGTCTCCTGCCAAGACTTCACGCCACCTGTGACACACGGATATTAGATCGAGTATGACAGAACTTTGTGTGTTAGGAGACGCCATTTTGAAAAACTTTTGTAAATGGAGCAAGTTATGAAACTTGTCTGGGTAAAAGAAAATTCTTTTATTACTGTACTGTAGACGTAGGATTTTTGAGCTCTCTGCGCTGTTTCTAGCTATCAAAAGTGAAAATTATGTGAGGGTATTGGGAGCATTCAACAGAAATTCTGTCATCGTGATCGGATGATGGGTTTCTTAGTGTGAGTGCAGCTCAAGGCTAAGGGGAAAATTTGAGTAGATTTTCGCTTACAACTTTAGCCTCAGCCGTCTCTGGATTAGAGTGCCTTGCCTCAAGTTTATATATTTACTCTTCGCCATATCGCTGAAGGGTTACATCATCATGGAATCACCCAATAAAGACAGATGTTCTTAGCCATCTTCAAATTACGATTATTCTTTGTGATTTAATGTTACTATATATCTTCACACGAAATTTGGTGACCAAAAGTTTCTGAATTACACGTCAGGTGATCACACTGCACAACGGAAAAACTGAATCGCCTGCCACTATTGTAAAACACGTCTTATGTAAGTTCTCGCATCAACCACACCATGCAGAACCACTCGTGAACAACTGCATCTTTTAGTCAATGCCTACCAAGACAAACATACAGAATCATGCAAGCACTGACTTAACACTGGCAAACGTAATATACAGCCCGATTGTGGTGAAACTCCACCCTTCTAGTCTGATAATCCAGTAATGTATCATACCCGACTTGAGACGCAGTTTGTCTTGAGCCACATCACCTCAAACAAAACTATTAGTTTGGTGCATAAGTTAGAAGCATTTTTGTTTTCCATGTTGGTATTCCCTCATTTTTTTACTTGCAGTTCACTATTGCATTTGAGCTTACATATTGTCATTTTGTCATATGGAGATAGGGGGTGGAGTTGTGGACACTAGAGAATGGAGTTCCAAACTAGAAAAATCAGAACATTTCCGACATACTCTTCCCTTTGAGTTCAGTAGACAGATGACAGCAGTGGAGGAAGCCAGTAATATTTGCACCATGTATGGGGATAATCCCATTGCACAGAGCATGGCAAGAAAATTGTGTTCTAGTTTTAAGGAGGATCGTTTTGACATTAGTGACTTACCGTGGTCAGGAAGACGTTTAGGATTTTATGGAAATCGCTTGAACACATCAATCCATAATTACCCATGCACTCAGGAACTGGCAAATGTGATGAACTGTGATCATTCCACCACTTCGTGACATTTGCATGCAATGGGGAAGGTTCAAAAATCGGTTGTATGGGTAATGCATGTTCTAAGCCAAAAGCACAAAAACCAGCAAGTGGCCATATGTTCATCTCTGCTTTCTCATCATCAACTGACTCTTGAACAACACCGGCTGTTCCTACATTGTGTCGTTACTGATGATGAGAAGTGGTGTCTTTATGCTAACATAATGAAAAGAAAGGAACGGTTGAGCCCAAACGAAACAGCAACTCCCCATACAAACACCTGCGCACATACACAAGAGATAATGTTATGCATTTTGTGGAACAGCTATGGTGTAGTGTACTATGAGTTGCTTCCCTGAGATGTAACCATCACTGCTGACATTAATTGTCAGCAATTACGGCGTCTTTCAGACGCAATTCACGAACAATGACCAGGAAATCTGTGTGAAGTGATATCCAGGAGATAATGCCTGCTAACATTCTGCTAGAGTGACAAAAACTGCTATACAGGATTTAGGTAGGTACGTCATTCTGCATCCACACTATTCACCTGATCTCGCACACTCATGTTTTCATCTTTTACTCTCTCTATCGAACAGCCATCAAGGAACTTCCTGCCTGCATAAAATGTGCACTGAATATTGCTTAATGAATTCTTTGGCCGAAAACCAAGTGATTTCTGCAGTCACAGGATCAAAAAGTTACCCCAATGTTGGCAGACTGTTGTAAATTGTGAAGGCGAATATGTTACTAATCACTAAAGTCTGTGTTATGTGTACCTGTTGTGTTTATATAACTTATGTAGTGGCTGCACTTAACGAGCAAATGGCTACAGAAGTACAAGACATCCTGGCTTTGCTGCCAAGCATTACTCTATCAAGCAACCACTTACAACACATTTGTTGCATCAGATGCTACACAATTTGAAAAATTGCTCCACGCTGAAGAACTCATCTACGGCACACCATCACAACTACTTCTTCGACTTTGCACGTTGGCAGGTAATGCAATTAACAACGATACTCTGTGGGATATTTGGCTATCATACTTAGCTGCGAATCCACAGAAAATACAGTTTGCGCTTGTGATTCGATGCTCTTGCTCAAACAGCTGAGCGAATAGTCGAGATGTATCCATCGACAGGCATCACCACTGTCTCCAACAGAAGAGAGAGTTCTCGGGAAGCACTGCAAGACACATAGTTGAACTGTCCAAACAAGCTGTGAGTATACAAATACGGCTCTCTACAAGTGCATCCTGATGGTAATTCTCTTGTAGAAGAAACAGAAAGTCGCTCATCAGAGAGAATATCTGCTGCTATCATAAAAATCTGGAAGCTCACAGAGACGACTACCCTGTGACAAGGGAAATCCTGCTGGAAATCAGTAGCCATGGTTACTGATTTCAAACAGGCAGTGGTCAACTGTTCGTGACAAAGCACTCTTCCAAACCGCAATTTTTCCTTGTCACAGGTGCTGCTCTGTCAGTATACTCTTCTTCTTGACTTCCACAGCGGAATGTCAATGACAGTTATCTGTATATTGCCAGTGGATCTTCCAACAAGAATTACAGCTACATCAACTTACATCTTGAGTTCAATCTTCGACGTGAATTCATGTGGAGATTCATTGTTGCCGACGTGCTGCACCTTATTGTTGGAGCGGACGTCTCATCTTTTTACATTCTCCTCCCAAATCTTCGCAATCGATGCCTGCTTGTACAGTACATTGTATAGTTATGAGCACCTACGCCATACCAACCCTGCTGGCATCAAAGTGATTGAAGGTGATTCACCATACACATACCCACTTCAGCAATTCCCTGAAATCACATGTGCATGACCAACTCCAGCACTGGTAAAACATGCGGTGGTATATCACATTGTGATTACACCAAAACTGCCAGCTCATGGAGTGACACATCGTTTGAATCTGGAAAAACTAAGGACCACAAAGCAAGAGATCTCTTTTACACCCGCACAAGGGTTCTGTCGATCTTCAAATAATAGCTGAGCATCTCCATTCCATATAGCTCCTAAGAAGAATAATGGTTGATGCCCATGTGGTGACCATCGTTAGCTTAACGTCAGAACGATACCTGATCGTTATCCTGCCCAAGTAACAAAGACTTTGCTACACAATTTCATTTTAACACTGTTTCCTCCACAGTCGATCGCATCTGTGCTTTTTAGCATGAATATATACCCAAAATTCTGTTTGCACTCCATCCATTTGGACTTAAGCAATGTGTGTAAATGCTATTCGGACTGTGCAATGTTGTCCAGACTCTCCAACACATCATGGATGAACTAACTAAAGACTTAGAGATTTGTTGCATCTACATAGACGACGTGCTTATAATGTTACCTAGCGAGGCAGAGTATGTAACAGATCTACAGCAACAGCTCACTAGACTACAAGAACATTGTTTAGTCTTTATCCCACATCAAGTAAAAAGAAACAAGATTATCCTTTCCTTTTCAAAAGCTTCAAGACATCACACTCTCACTGATTTGGAAACCTCCAAAGTAACAAAAGATAAGTTTTTGATTAGTCACCATCTGAAAGGAGCGCAAAGGTTCGCGCCGGGAATCAGTCATCAGTTATTGGAAAAAGAGCTGAGTGAACACAGGCAGCCATTAACAGAAGGGAGTGAAATTCAATAATTTCTGAACTATATATTATTGTTCACAGACAAATGTATTTAAAAATAAAAGGTTCACTACTAGTTCAATACTGATAATTTCATGCATACTTCAGTCATTTAACTCAATACAGTAAAAGGCAGGAAAAAGTTATCCATGAAACTCGCGCTGAATGGCTTTTTAGTTAAATCATTTGTTTCTTTCACAATACCACAAAATACGACCATTTTTTGAGATACTTTTTGTTTTGGTTGACAACATCTCAGAAAAAGATCTATTGTACTTACTATACAGATATAAGATGTGTGAGATGATCAGTGGTGTCTCGTGAGTATACATTCTGGGCTTCATAGATTTATAGATTCACATAAATTTGAGAGAGTGAAATTAATAGCATAACAGTTACGTTTATCAACAAGTTTATACAACTACAGCCACTGTCAATAATAATACCAACATTAATAATAATAATCATAAAAATAAGATTCATAACTTATCTGACAAAACAAAGAATTGTTTTTGTAGAATTCTGTTTTTTTGTACAGTTTAGGGTAGTAACGAAATGATGTGTAAGCTTTTGCAACTCTCCGTTTCGCATTTCTGTGTAAGTGGGAGTTTTCATACTTTTCCATTTTTTCAGACAAATGTACAAGATCCCTAACAGATGCATTAGTTCATAAATTTGTTTCTGGGCTAAAAAATCAGATATTCATGTGCTGCACAAGAACTTGTCCTTTTTACACTTCCTTGTTAAATGTTCGCTTGTAGTTGATGTCTTCACTCTCTCAATCAAAGGATCTGTGTATCAGAGGCCATAAATCGTTTGCAGCAAACGTTTTCTGGTAATTTACTTTTCTGTCCTCAGAAAGAGATTTTCACTCTGTAACATAGTGTGTGCTGATATGAAACTTCCTGGCAGATAGAGCCGTGTGCCAGACTTAGACTCAACCCAGGAATTTTGCCTTTCATGGGCAAGTGCTCTATCGACTGAGCTACCCAAGCACGACTCATGATCCGTCCTCACAGCTTTAGTTTTATGTTAGTATTTAAAATAGATTCAATATAGTTCATGTTTACACTGCACACGAATGCCGATAAGCTCAACATATTTCAGAAGCGTGAATAAATGCTATAATCTCACAATTGACGGCGATGTGCTTTGAGCCATTATAATTCTCAGCGCCTCAAATGGATTACTGTATGACAAAATTCATAACTTAATATACTATAACTCATTCAGAAACCCACACAATGGTGGACTGTCAGTACAACTTTAACATATACTGTTATTCGATCTAATTTTACTATATAGTCAGTTAATTAGCAAATCTGAGTAATGTGCTATAATCTAGCAAGATTTATGTCGAGCGAACTGGGATAAAAATCTGCCACAGTGTGCTACCATCTCGTGGCACTCACGTAAACTTCTAGTTCAATGACAAGGGCTAGCTGTACACATCGTGAACCATGCACTTTTTTTATTAAATGCGTATGTATTTGGCTCGTAAGGCAATTACGTCACGCGAATTTCACATGAGCAAAAGCTCCTTAAAACGTGCACAACTAAAGGTGTGTTCGCGCGACTCTGATGCCAAGTTTCACGGCGTCTACAGGAGCAGTAGCGCGATAGATTTAAGTGTCGTTTCTTCCAGACTGCAGCATCTACGTTACGTTTAACAGCATTCAAAGAAAAGTAACCAACAAATCCGCAAGGTGTTGAACTTTAGCTTGTTCATTTGCTCTTACACAGCAGACGCCAATGGAGATGATTACAACGACACCGGTAGTTCTTGAATTACTTGCAAACTGTCTTTTCAAAGAACCATTTCCGTGTTCCAGTGGGATCCAAAATGCAAGATAGGTGCCGAAAGCTTATTATTGAAGAAGGGCATCTGTCGTTTGCAAGAAATTGAGATAAATGCATTTATTACAAATTGTGGAGGTAAAATATTTCTATGCTGCTTTAGGTACCATTAACATTAATACTGCAGGAATGGTTCTGTAAAGCACCCAATATCAATTTAATTAGATAAACCAGTTAAAATTGTCTCTGAAAATACATATATCCATCTTTGAAACTGAAAGTATAGATACCGACTTTTGATGGGAGCATATTTGCAGGTGTCCATTTTTTATGCACAGGGATTTACTTTATAATGCTGTAAATCATTTACAAGAGTATCACCTGGGAAATTGTAAGAATTTGGACATAAAGCGAAAGAAATTGACTATTAAACCCTATTTTATTACAGAAAAACGTAAAAACTACAGTAATCAGAGTGCTACCTACAAAATTAGATTCAGTTTTTAATTATGTTTGAAATTTTTTCTCACTTACAGGATTTTGAGTAGTAATGAAACTTGTTTATATTTTAACGTTCTTGCAGTATGAGAAAATAGTCAGAGAAATTTAAAATGTTAACTTACACTTGAAAATCCAAATCCAAATAGGCATGAATCTGATCTCAAATAGATTTTAAAATGAGATCAGTGCCAAAATAATCCTGCTGTGTTTCACATTCACATCGATAATCAGGCAAATCTCAGTCATGAGTTGGGCTCTGTAGCATGCTTTTGTACCACTGAAGAGTGGGAAGATTCTTCCAGTTTTCTCCAAAATGTTTGACTAGCAGGGTATCAACATATTTAAGTTTTTCTGTCTTAATTGGTGTACCAATGGGAATATTCTGACAGTTTATCTCTTCCAGCTTGCTGTTCACTTTAGAAATTGGTCTCTCTGCTTCCATATCTATGTTGTAAGCAATTTCTCCTTTGACCATCATTTTGCCTGACTTGGTTTAACGAAGAATTATGCGATTGCATGCTGATAGTTTTAAGTGGAGCTCACATGTTGGCTTCATATGCCACTTGGCTTGTGCTTTCCATTCTTGAGATATCCAATCTCCTCCTGTTAGTTTCGGAGTTCCATACTTCTCAAACTATGTGTTACTCACGTTTATTAAAGATGGTGTCTTTTTTCCTCAGATCTCTGTCTATTAGACTGAACACTATATTGGAAGGTAGGAAAGAGTGGCCAATAACCAGGAAGACTATTTCAATCATCATTATGCTTCTGGTGCATAGCTAGCCAGGAACTTGTTCAATATTGGTAACATATTGATAATTTTGTTTTGCCCTGCACATCCATCCGCCACCAGGAAGATAGTGTTATAGCGCGAGAAGTCAACAGCTTTCAACACATTGAATATGATGCAAGCCACCTAATTTGAGAATTTCTTGCCTTGATATTTTTTTCAGCTGTAGCAGAATTCAGACAATCACTTGACAAGCCTTGAGTAACTGAAAGTTTGTAGCAATACAGCTGTCTGGAGGTTCTTTAGACAGTCGAAACTCAAGAGGTAACTGCCTGGTGGTTCTATACGCAAATGATGGAAAAAAGCTTGTGCTTGTTTTTTTCTGTAGCTCCAACTTAATTTCCTTTCCCGACTTTGCAGTCTCATTTTGTTCAATTGAGATTTTATTTCCCAGTTCAGTACATTTGCTACACTTATCTACACTTGGGTAAGAAGCTCCTATGTTAAAGAGTGTGCAGAAAACGTTTCTGAAAACGGCTTGAATGACTTTCTCTTGATCATCTCTTTCTGTATTGAACATTCTCCATAATTTACTGTTTACTGAAACTGAGGTCTGTTAAACGCAGGACTTTATGTCCCCCCCCCCCCCCTTGAATAATGCTGTTCATTGACATTCAGACTACAAATTAACGTCTTCACTGCATATCTTGTTTTGTTGTTGTGGTCTTCAGTCCAGAGACTGATTTGATGCAGCTCTCCATGCTTCCATGCTATTCTATCCTGTAAGAGCTTCTTCATCTCCCACTACCTACTGCAACCTACATCATTCTGAATCTGTTTAGTGTATTCATCTCTTGGTCTCCCTCTACGATTTTTACCCTCCACACTGCCCTCCTATACTAAATTGGTGATCCCTTGATGCCTCAGCATATGTCCTACCCTCCGATCCCTACTTTTAGTCAAGTTGTGCCACAAATTTCTCTTCTCCCCAATTCTGTTCAATACCTCCTCATTAGTTATGTGATCTACCCATCTAATCTCCTGCATTCTTCTGTAGCACCACATTTCGAACGCTTCTATTCTCTTCTTGTCTAAACTATTTATTGTCCACATTCCACTTCCATACATGGCTACACTCCATACAAATACTTTCAGAAACGACTTCCTGACACATAAATCTATACTCGATGTTAGCAAATTTCTCTTCTTCAGAAATGTTTTCCTTGCCATTGCGAGTCTACATTTAATATCCTCTCTACTTCGACCCTCATCAGTTATTTTACACCCCAAATAGCAAAACTCATTTTATACTTTAAATGTCTCATTTCATAATCTAATTCCCTCAGTATCACCCCATATAATTCGACTACATTCCATTATCCTCGTTTTGCTTTTGTTGATGTTCGTCTTATATCCTCCTTTCAAGACACTATCCATTCCGTTCAACTGCTCTTCCAAGTCCTTTGCTGTCTGTGACAGAATTACAATGTCATAGGCAAACCTCAAAGTTTTTATTTCTTCTCCATGGATTTTAATACCTACTTCGAATTTTTCCTTTGTTTCCTTCACTGCTTGCTAAATATACAGATTGAATAACATCGGGGATAGGCTAAAACCCTGTCTCACTCCCTTCCCAACCACTGCTTCCCGTTCGTGCCCCTCGACTCTTATAACTGCCATCTGGTTTTTGTACAAATTGTAAATAGCCTTTTGCTCCCTATATTTTACCCCTGCCACCTTCAGAATTTGAAAGAGAGTATTTCAGTCAACATTGTCAAAAGCTTTCTCTAAGTCTACAAATGCTAGAAATGTAGGTTTGCCTTTCCTTAATCTAGCTTCTAAGATAAGTTGTAGAGTCAGTATTGCCTCATGTGTTCCAATATTTCTACGGAATCCAAACTGATGTTCCCCGAGGTCAGCTTCTACTAGTTTTTCCATTCGTCTGTAAAGAATTCGCATTAGTATTTTGCATCTGTGACTTATTAAACTGATTGTTCGGTAATTTTCACATCTGTCAACACCTGCTTTCTTTGGGATTGGAATTATTATATTCTTCTTGAAGTCTGAGGGTGTTTCGCCTGTCTCATACATCTTGCTCACCAGATGGTAGAGTTTTGTCAGGACTGGCTCTCCCAAGGTTGTTAGTAGTTCTAATGGAATGTGGTCTACTCCCAGGGCTTTGTTTCGACTCAGGTCTTTCAGTGCTCTGTCAAACTCTTCACGCAGTATCATATCTTCCATTTCATCTTCATCTACATCCTCTTCCATAATATTCTCCTCAAGTAAATCGCCCTTGTATAGACCCTCTATATACTCCTTCCACCTTTCTGCTTTCCCTTCTTTGCTTAGAACTGGGTTTCCATCTGAGCTCTTGATATTCATGCAAGTGGTTCTTTTTTTCCAAAGGTCTCTTTAATTTTCCTGTAGGCAAAATCTATCTTACCCCTAGTGATACATGCTTCTACACCCTTACATTTGTCCTCTAGCCAACCCTGCTTAGGCATTTTGCACTTCCTGTCGATCTAATTTTTAGACGTTTGTATTCCTTTTTGCCTGCTTCATTTACTGCATTTTTGTATTTTCTCCTTTCATCAATTAAATTCAATATCTCTTCTGTTAACCCAAGGATTTCTATTAGCCCTCGTCTTTTTACCTACTTGATCCTCTGCTGCTTTCACTATTTCATCTCTCAAAGCTACTCATTCTTCTTGTACTGTATTTCTTTCCCCCATTCCTGTCCATTGTTCCCTTGTCGTCTCCCTGAAACTCTGTACAACCTCTGGTTCTTTCAATTTATCCAGGTCTCTTCTCTTTAAATTTTCACCTTTTTGCAGTTTCTTCAGTTTTAATCTACAGTTCATAGCCAATATATTGTGGTGAGAGTCCACATGTGCACCTGGAAATGTCTTATAATTTAAAACCTGGTTCCTAAATTTCTGTCTTACCATTATATAATCTATCTGCCACCCTCCAGTATCTCCAGGATTCTTCCATGTATACAAACTTCTTTTATGACTCTTGAACCAAGTGTTACCTATGATTATGTTATGCTCTGTGCAAAATTCTACCAGGCGGCTTCCTCTTTCATTCCTTAACCCCATTCCATATTCACCTACTACGTTTCCTTCTCTTCCTTTTCCTACTATCGAATTCTAGTCACCCATGACTATTAAATCTTCGTCTCCCTTCACTATCTGAGTAATTTCTTTTATCTCATCATACATTTCATCAATATCTTTGTCAGCTGCGGAGCTTGTTGGCATATAAACTTGTATTACTGTGGTAGACATGGGCTTCATATCTATCTTGGCCACAATAATGGGTTCACTATGCTGTTTGTAGTAGCTTACCTACATTCCTACTTTTTTATTCAATATTAAACTTACTCCTGCATTATCCCTATTTGATTTTGTATTTATAATCATGTATTCACCTGACCAGAAGTCGTATTCCATCTGCCACCGAACTTCACTATTTCCCACTATATCTAACTTTAACTTATCCATTTCCCTTTAAATTTTCTTGCCTACCTGCCCGATTAAGGGATATGACATTCCACACTAAGACCTGTAGAATGCCAGTTTTCTTTCTCCTGATAACAATGTCCTCCTGAGTAGTCCCCACTCGGAGATCCAATTGGGGACTATTTTACCTCCGGAATATTTTGCCCAAGAGAACGCCATCATCATTTAACCACACAGTGAAGCTTCATGCCCTCGAGAAAAACTATGGCTGTAGTTTCCCCTTGCTTCCAGCCATTCGCAGTACCAGCACAGCAAGGCCGTTTTGGTTAGTGTTACAAGGCCAGATCAGTCAATCATTCAGACTGTTGCCCCTTCAACTACTGAAAAGGCTTCTGCCCCTCTTCAGGAACCACACGTTTTTTCTGGCCTCTCAACGGATACCCCCCCCCCCCCCCCATTGTGGTTGCACCTACAGTACGGCTATCTGTATCGCTGAGGCATGCAAGCCTCCCCACCAATGGCAAGGTCCATGGTTCATGGGGGGGGGGGGGGGGGGGACTGCATATCTAAGTGGGCAAAATTTGATCTCTTGGTGTTTCTACTGGTAAGTGAGAGTTACCTTTCTTGAAGTTTTTGAACACCACTGTGATCCTATGCTTTGCTGTTGGTGTCAACGCCTTGAAGAATATTTCACAACAGAATTGCATATTATTAGCGCATTGATTGAGAATACTGTTTTTAAAAGTGATGGATTTTTATGCAAGTCCTTGGTTCTCCTTCCTTTAAGATCGGGTCCTTCAGTATGACAATATTTGAGAGTGAATGCATCTTGATTACTCTTTTCAGGAATGGCGTAAAATGCATTGTGAATGTCTTTGATGTCAGACATAATTAGAAATAAACACTGATAACCAACTATGTGGTTATATGTCGAATCTGTGGGAGGCCTTTAGCGGAATACCTGGACACACAAAACAATGAAACCACAACAACAACTGTATATTGTCATATAACGATAGCAGGTACATTTAACAGTTGAACCAATTATACAAAAACGGAGACAGAGTCATATAAAAATATCAGTAAACATCTGCATTTATCCATGAACATTGCTAATTATACACCTATATTGACAGTACTGACTCAGGAAACATGTTTGCTTTGTTGTTTCCAAGTTTTGCATTTTAATATTTGTTTTTCTTGTATTTTAGTGTAGATTTTTAAACAGTGAATCTCTCATCCCTTCCCTTACATCCCTTCAACCAACAATTCAACCAACAACATCAGATTTTATCTACAGAATAGCAGAAGCAGTCACTAATGATTAAGAATTTGTCCATCTCTCAGTCAGTAATATGGCCCATACTACTACTTTTCATAGCTTTGTATCTCAGAAATTCTTAGCATAAAGTCAGCTGTGCTCCCCATATACTCTGACAATATTTTGGACATCAAAATTCTTTTCCTCAATTGAAGAGCTGTACCAGAGATAGTCACAAGCCACACTCCAAGCAATTTAGTGTTTTGCCAGTGGTTATATTTTTAACCAATACATGTATCTATCTACAGATCTTTTGTGACATCTGGTGGCTAAAAAAGTAATTATAAAAAGTCAATCTTATTGTCTACTATAGCATATCAGTCATAAAATTCTAGAAAGATAATCACAAGCCATAGTAAAATAGGTTTAGTTTAGAAGAAGCTTTCGCTTACATCTACAGAAAATGAAGATTTAAGCATTAATTATTAATCAACAGAGAGTGATACTGATTTTCCAACAGTGAAAGTTCATGGAATAGTGAAAAAACTGGATTAAATTTAGAATGTGAACCGGTACAGTATATTTTTATTACTTGTTTGAACATAACCTTAAGTGGCCTGTACCTTTGTTTTCAAAAATATGTGTTTCCATCATTCAGATGCAGTAAAATAATAGTGAACAGAGGTAACAGACTAAAATTGTACACGTATGTGTGTATATAGACTGAGACAAGAAATAACTTGAAGTATTAACGTTAATATACTTGAAGTAGACACTTCAAAAATCATACTACTTTTTTGTGAGTTTTGATCAAACATGGCAATGTGGATTTTCTTCTGCAGGTGGCTCCAATAACCATATAAAATGAAGTAACTACATCTAAACGTCCAAAAAGCAGAAAAGAAATGAAAACGTCAAAACTTGTTCTTAGGTGAAATACAAAAAGAGAAGAAATGAAGGAAGAGCTTACGTGCCAGATAAAACCCATAAAAAAGATGGGCAATGTTCTTGGAAAAATCTGCTTATGTTCAAAGAAGTACTTCGAAAATACTGGAGACAAAGACACCATTTTTGATGCATTTTGGGATTTGGTTGATCCTAATTGTCAAAATGCATACCTTATGCATTCTAATGAAAATTTCTGAAGTAAATAGAAGGTAAGAAAGCTGAGCACAGAGAATTTGAATATAATATTATATTTATTGATCACAAAGAGATAATTTAAACAATACAGTTTTCATATGAATAATTAATGCTTTCAGTTTATTTCAGGTACACCAAACAGAGAAAGACTGAAGTTTCTAGCAGGGGAGTTACAATTCAGTACAAAATTTGTAGCAGAAGTGTAGTAATAGATGTTTGCAGATAGGCATTCTTAAACATGCATGGTGTACAGGGTCACATCAGAAGAATTCGGAATCTACATCTACATACATAATCCGCAATCCACCATACGGTGCGTGACGGAGGGTACCTCAGACCACAACTAGCATCTTCTCTCCCTGTTCCACTCCCAAACAGAAAGAGGGAAAAATGACTGCCTATAACCGGCCAGGGTGGCCGAGCGGTTCTAGGCGCTACAGTCTGAAACCGCGCGACCGCTACGGTCGCAGGTTTGAATCCTGCCTCAGGCATAGATGTGTGTGATGTCCTTAGGTTAGTTAGGTTTAATTAGTTCTAAGTTCTAGGGGACTGATGACCACAGATGTTAAGTCCCGTGGTGCTCAGAGGCATTTTTTGACTGCCTATATGCCTCTGTACGAGCCCTAATCTCTCTTATCTTATCTTTGTGGTCTTTCCGCGAAATATAAGTTGGCGGCAGTAAAATTGTACTGCAGTCAGCCTCAAATGCTGGTTCTCTAAATTTCCTCAGTAGCGATTCACGAAAATAACGCCTCCTTTCGTCTAGAGACTCCCTCCCGAGTTCCTGAAGCATTTCCGTAACACTCGCGTGATGATCAAACCTACCAGTAACAAATCTAGCAGCCCGTCCCTGAATTGCTTCTATGTCCCCCCTCAATCCGACCTGACAGGGATTCCAAAAGCTCGAGCAGTGCTCAAGAATAGGTCGTATTAGTGTTTTATAAGCGGTCTCCTTTACAGATGAATCACATCTTCCCACAATTCTACCATTGAACCAAGGACGACTATCTGCCTTCCCCACAACTGCCGTTACATGCTTGTCACACTTCATATCGCTCTGCAATGTTACGCCCAAATATTTAATCGCCGTGACTGTGCCAAGCGCTACACTACTAATGGAGTATTCAAACATTGCAGGATTCTTTTTCCTATTCATCTGCATTAATTTACATTTATCTATATTTAGAGTTAACTGCCATTCTTTACAGCAATCACAAATCCTGTCCAAGTCATCTTGTATCCTCCTACAGTCACTCAACGACGACAACTTCCCATACACCACAGCATCATGAGCAAACAGCCGCACATTGCTATCCACCCTATCCAATAGATCATTTATGTAGATAGAAAACAACAGCGGACCTACCACACTTCCCTGGCGCTCTCCGGATGATACTCTGAACTCCGATGAACACTCGCCATCGAGGACAACGTACTGGGTCCTATTACTTAAGAAGTCTTCGAACCACTCACATATTTGGGAACGAACCCCATATGCTCGTACCTTAGTTAGGAGTCTGCAGTGGGGCACTGAGTCAAATGCTTTCCGGATGTCAAGGAATATGGCATCCGTCTGATACCCTTCATCCATGGTTCGCAAGATATCATGTGAAAAAAGGGCGAGTTGCGTTTCGCAGGAGCAATGCTTTCTAAAGCCGTGCTGATGCATGGGCAGCAACTTCTCTGTCTCAAGGATATTCATTATATTCGAACTGAGAATATGTTCGAGAATCCTGTAGCAAACCGATGTTAAGGATATTGGTCTATAATTTTGAGGATCCGTCCTTGTACCATTCTTATATACAGGCGCCATCTGCGCTTTTTTCCAGTCACTCGGGACTTTACGTTGGGCAAGAGATACGCGATAAATGCAAACTAAGTAAGGACCCAATGCAATAGAGTACTCTCTGTAAAACCGAATTGGAATCCCATCGGGACCTGGCGATTTATTTATTTTCAACCCATTCAGCTGCTTCACAATCCCAGAGAAGCTTATCACTGTGTCCTCCATACGGGAATCTGCACGAGACTCAAATGGCAGTATGTTTGTACAATTCTCCTGCGTGAAAGATTTCTCAAATTCTAAATTTGGAGTTTCAGCTTTCGTTTTGCCGTCTTCCGTTGCCAGGCCAGCCTGATTAGTGAGTGACTGAATGGAAGCCTTCGACCCGCTTACCGATTTTACGTAAGACCAGAATTTCCTTGGGTTTTCAGGAAGATCTTTTGCTAAGGTATGACGGTGGTAGTGGTTGTATGGTTTGCGCATCGCTCTTTTTATAGCAGCACCAATCTCTACTAACTTTTGCCTGTCCCCATTCTTCCGATCTTTCTTGTACCGCGAGTGCAACTTGTCTTTGCTTCCTGAGCGTTCTCCGAATTGCGCTGTTGAACCACGGTGGGTCTTTTCCGTCCGTAACCCACTTTTCGGCATATACGAGGGCGGTTCAGAAAGTAACCTCCGATTGGTCACAGTGCGGGTTGTGGGGGGAGTAGCGACGCCATCTGTGCGTTCACGCACTCAACAGGTCAGTCGGCATCAAGCCGTGGTCGAGTGAACGTCGTACCTGCGCTAGTTTAGTTTTTGCGGTAGTTTGAAATGTGTGCTGCAATAGAAAACCCCGCCAAATGTGAAGTGCGTGCTATCATAAGGTTTTTTACAGCCAAAGGATATTCTGCAGCAGCTATTCATCGTGAGCTTTGTGCCGTGTACGGACCAAGAGTTATGAGTGAAGGAGTTGTCCGTGAATGGGTACGTTTATTTAAAAGTGGACGAGAAAACGTTCATGAAGAAGAGAGGAGTGGGAGACCATGATTGGTGACTGACGAACTCGTTCAGACAGTTGATGCAAAAGTTCGTGAAAATCGACGTTTCTCAATGTCGGAGTTGTCTACTGGTTTTCCACAGATTTCTAAGACTCTCTTGTACGAGATAGTGACAGCAAGATTGGGTTACCGTAAGTTCTGTGCACGATGGGTGCCCAAAATTCTTACCGACCACCACAAAACTCAAAGAATGGCCTCTGCATTAGACTTTCTGTCACGTTATGAGGACGAAGGAGAACCATTGTTAAACAGAATCGTGACCGGTGACGAAACCTGGATTAAGTACGTGAACCCTGAGACAAAAGAACAATCAAAGATGTGGGCACATTCAAATTCGCCTACCAAACCAAGAAAAGCCTCGCAAGATTTTTCTACCAGAAAACTGATGGCAACGGTGTTTTGGGATGCCAAAGGGGTGTTGTTGGTTGAATTCATGGAACGTGGTACGACCATTAATCAAGACGTGTACTGTGAAACAATAAAAAAGTTACGATGGGCTATACAGAACAAACGCTGTGGTATGCTGACTTCCGGTATCGTTTTTTTGCACGATAACGCCCGTCCTCACTCTGCTTGCAGAACAACGGCCCTTCTTGAGTCCTTCAAGTGGGACGTTATCAACCATCCACCTTACAGCCCAGACCTGGCGCCAAGTGATTATCACCTCTTCATGCATTTGAAGAAATGGCTCGGGTCACAGCGGTTTGATGACGACGAAGAGCTCAAAGATGCGGTCACAGGCTGGCTCCAGGCACAAGCGGGTGATTTTTATGCAGAAGGAATTTCAAAGCTTGTGAAGAGATACGATAAGTGCCTCAATCGCTATGGAGACTATGTAGAAAAATAGTGCAAAGATGTAGTTGTAAGATGTATATATTAAAATATTTTTATTTAACTTGGTGTATTTTTTTAAATCAACCGGAGGTTACTTTCTGAATGGCCCTCGTACTTGTCCAATGCGTGATTTACAATGTGTTTAAAATTTGCCCATAATTCTTCCACGTCCATCGTACCGGAAGTAAATGAAGTCGATTCATTTACTAAGTGGAATGCTAACAACTGCTTATCATCTCTTTCTAGTAAGAATACTCTCCTAGCTTTCTTGATCGACTTTTTAACTTTCGTAACCATAGTCATAATGACAACATCATGATCACTAATCCCTGTCTCAACACTGACACCGTTGATGAGGTCTGGTCTGTTCGTGGCTACCAGATCTAAAATATTTCCATTACGTGTTGGCTGTCGATTTAGCTGCTCAAGACAGTTTTCGGATAATGTGTTCAAAAGTAATCCACAAGACGGCTTGTCTGTACCACCTGTAACGAATCCATAGACATCCTAGTCTCTACTAGGTAGGTTGAAGTCACCTCCGACTCATATAGCGTGATCCGGGTACTTCTGCGATAAAGAGTGTAGACTCCCTTTGAATGATTCTAGAACTGTCACGGTGGAACCTGGTGGCCGGTAATAACACCCAACAATTAACTTTATTTCTTCTAGCCCTGTTAAACGTGTCCAGATAACTTCACAATCACACTTTACTTCGACCTCAGTAGAGACAATACTTTTGTCAACTGCAATAAAGACACCACCTGTCTTTCCGATACACGTTCCAACCCTCACTAAATATTTTAGAACTTCCTATCTCAGGGTTCAGCCAGGTCTCAGTCCCAAGAATAATTTGCGCGCTACACGCTTCCTGGAGGGCAGTAAATTCAGGAACTTTATTCCGAACACTCTAAAAATTTACTGCTAATATCTTGATAGCTGAAGTGTCTTTACACTGAGCGCGTACTGATTTCCCGGCCTGCACGCCGACTGGTGAGTGTTCATCAGAACACCTCGCGCTACTGCCTAGCCCAAAAAAAAAAACCACGTGCACGCCACAAGTACTCTGCTACCCGAGTAGCCGCTTCCTTTGTGTAGTGCACCCCTGACCTACAGGGCTATTACAAATGATTGAAGCGATTTCATAAATTCACTGTAGCTCCATTCATTGACATATGGTCATGACACACTACAGATATGTAGAAAAACTCATAAAGTTTTGTTCGGCTGAAGCCGCACTTCAGGTTTCTGCCGCCAGAGCACTCGAGAGCGCAGTGAGACAAAATGGCGACAGGAGCCGAGAAAGCGTATGTCGTGCTTGAAATGCACTCACTGCAGCGACACTTCAGGACGAAGTTCAACAAAGATCCACCAACTCCTAACTCCATTCGGCGATGGTATGCGCAGTTTAGAGCTTCTGGATGCCTCTGTAAGGGGAAATCAACAGGTCGGCCTGCAGTGAGCGAAGAAACGGTTGAATGCGTGCAGGCAAGTTTCACGTGTAGCCCGCGGAAGTCGACGAATAAAGCAAGCAGGGAGCTAAACGTACCACAGGCGACAGTTTGGAAAATCTTACGGAAAAGGCTAAAGCACAAGCCTTACCGTTTACAATTGCTACAAGCCTTGACACCCGATGACAAAGTCAAACGCTTTGAATTGTCGGCGCGGTTGGAACAGCTCACGGAAGAGGATGCGTTCAGTGCGAAACTTGTTTTCAGTGATGAAGCAACATTTTTTCTTAATGGCGAAGTGAACAGACACAGTGTGCGAATCTGGGCGGTACAGAACCCTCATGCATTCATGCAGCAAATTCGCAATTCACCAAAAGTTAACGTGTTTTGTGCAATCTCACGGTTTAAAGTTTACGGGCCCTTTTTCTTCTGCGAAAAAACGTTACAGGACACGTGTATCTGGACATGCTGGAAAATTGGCTCATGCCACAACTGGAGACCGACAGCGCCGACTTCATCTTTCAACAGGATGGTGCTCCACCGCACTTCCATCATGATGTTCGGCATTTCTTAAACAGGAAATTGGAAAACCGATGGATCGGTCGTGGTGGAGATCACGATCAGCAATTCATGTCATGGCCTCCACGCTCTCCTGACTTAACCCCATGCGATTTCTTTCTGTGGGGTTATGTGAAAGATTCAGTTTATAAACCTCCTCTACCAAGAAACGTGCCAGAACTGCGAGCTCGCATCGACGATGCTTTCGAACTCATTGATGGGGACATGCTGCGCCGAGTGTGGGAGGAACTTGATTATCAGCTTGATGTCTGCCGAATCACTAAAGGGGCACATATCGAACATTTGTGAATGCCTAAAAAATCTTTTTGAGTTTTTGTATGTGTGTGCAAAGCATTGTGAAAATATCTCAAATAATAAAGTTATTGTAGAGCTGTGAAATCGCTTCAATCATTTGTAATAACCCTGTATATAGGGGCGTCCTAGATATCTGCAGCCAAGACCGTCACAGAGTCGACGAAGCATCTGGTTAGGCCCTCCACTTGGCTCCAAACCTAAGGACCCTGATCCACTCTGGGAACGATGCTGCAAATAGAGAGCTCTACTTGCACCGCGCATGCGAGGCCAGCGGTCTTCACCAAATCCGCCAGCCACCTGTACAAACTGAGGATCGCCTCAGAACCCAAGTGACAGGCTTCATTGGTTCCGATGTGAGCAACTACTTGCAGACGACTGCACCCGGTACGCTAGATAGCCACAGGCAAGGCCGCCTCCACACCTTGGATGAGGCCCCCCGGCAGACAAACTGAGTGCACGTTGGAATTCTTTCCAGCCCTGTACGCTATTTCCCTAAGGCGCTCCATCACCCGCCTAACGTTGGAGCTCCCAATAACCAGCAAGCTTTTGCCCCCATGTGCCTGCTCGGCCTCTGCTGAAGGAGTGGCCACCTGCCCACTGACAGGATGAACGGGCGAGGCCAACTGGCCAGCCTCCTCATTGGCCCTCCGCCTCGAGCGACGTGAACGCGTTGCAGTCCGCCACTCACCCTGAGGTGAGGGCAGCCCCAACGCACCGGGTACACTAGAAGGGGCCTCGGCGGTTGAGTCAGCGGACGCAGCAAGCGACACCTGGGGTGTCTCAAGCGACGCGCCAGACTCTCCGCCGTCGCTGCACCTCGAGGCATCAGCCTGAAGGCGGCTGACCTTCGCCAACAGCACAGTCAGCTGCTCGCGAACTGTGGCCAGTTCCTCCTGCGCCCGCACACACACCCTATCCATCGTACTGCTAATATCTGGACGTATAGAGTTGCAACAAATAAAACAGAAATATGCGACTGCACAGTTGCGTCACCAGCGCCAGATTGAGCTGCAATATGTGAACAGTTGCTTACGAACTAAGCACTCAAATGACCACGACTACGCTACTATACAGATATTACAATGCGATCCTACCGCTGTCTTAGTACAAATGACAACCGCCTACGCGATGTTACACTCTACTGTTATTAAAATTTGATACTACCCCTTTCTAATTCTAAAATACGCAAAGATCCGAAAAATTTCACCACGCAAGCACAAAAACACACAAAGTAATTTGAATTAAACCTGCGGAACTAATATGAAAAACTGAATATATGACTAGTTTCTGCTACTGCTGCTCGACAACGTCGCTCTGCAAGCAAAGATGAAACTGCATTGGCCTCTGTGTGCTGCTGACTGACTCTACGAAATAAACAGAAAGCATTGGCTGTCCAAAACAAACAACTGACTAATGACTCCACGAATTTATACTTTGCAGCTATCAATAAGCAATATAACTCTCAAATACGAGAATACGCAAGGATTTTATGTAATTAAATATGCAAGGAATTAAGAATCAAACTACAAAACAAATATGAAAGCTAAATCTGCGACTCGCTACTGCACTGCTGCTGCACTATGGAAACAACTGAAAAGTGGCTGCTCTACTCCAATACTAAATCAGAGAGGTGAAGTAAATATTTATAACATTGCAAAGTATGAATACCCTCTGTGTTACTAATTAGTGTCCTATAAATATTGCCTGTTTAGAAAGTGTTATTTTATATTTTGTTATTTCCTTGTCAGTATTTCAAAGTATTCCAGCCACTACAGTAGGTAATAAAATCGCAGAAAGAAGTATTTTGACTGTGACATGAATGTTTCTGTCCTGTACAAAACATTTTACTTTTATTATTGCAAGCAGAAGAACATCAGTGGCGTTCCAGAAGGGATGTTCAGAAAGATCATTGAAGCTGAATTCAATATTGGCTTTAAATTATGAAGGTCAGACACATGTGGTAAGTGTGACTCATAACAGTGCAGTTCATAATAGCATACTTGTCATGTCTATATGGCGCTGCAGATGATGTTCCACATGTGGTGCAGTAGGCTCATTTTCAGTCATGTAGATGATAATGTAGTCTAACTAAAAATTGCCCTCTCTAGTCGTGATGATAAACAGGTCGTTTGCAAGAGTGGGGTTGCAACCCTGCCATACTCACTCTATTGACTGAAGTGAGATAGTGAATGGATGAATATGTGTGTGTGTGTGTGTGTGTGTGTGTGTGTGTGTGTGTGTGTGTGTGTGTGTGTACATGTGTGTGTGTGCAACAGTATGACCCATTTGTGGTACTGTATATACAGATGAGCTAGCTGTTAGATGTATTTTTCAGACAACTGTATGAGTTAGCTGCAAACTGTGTGTGTATGTGTGTGTGTGTGTGGATTAGCTTTTATAAATCAGGATTACTTATTGGTTATTTTCTTTTTTTAGCAACTGTGCTCATTATCAGAATACTTCTGATTGCTGCTGGTGTGTTGTCAACGAAGAAATTTTTGGAAATTTGTGGTAGGGACTATGGGACCAAACTGCTGAGGTCATCGATCCCTAGGCTTACGCACTACTTAATCTATCTTAAACTAACTTATGCTAAGGACAACACACACACCCAGGCCCGAGGGAGGACTCGAACCTTCAATGGGGGGAGCCTTGTGAACCATGACAAGACACCTAAGACCGCATGGGTACACCACACGGCGTCAATGAAGATTTAAAGTGAAGAGCATCATCTGTTAAAATGTTTCATAGAAGAGAAACATATAGTAACATACCGTAACTTTAACAAATTGTTGAAGTGGAAAAATGTACTTGTTACTTTTGTAGTAGTGGTATGATGTGAATTCCTATCTAGCTCCCTGTGTGCCAAGTCTCTGATTACTACAGAAGATAGTTACAAAATCCCCTACAGCAACACTTTCGACTGGAGATACTGCTTCTCTTTTCTGCAAATACTGTAGGTATAACTAAATTTGTCAGTACTGAATCGTATTTAATTATGAAAAATTCACTATGATTGTAGGTCCTCAGAGAATACCATACTTGTAAGATGTAATGTAACAATACATTAGTATTCTTCACCTTTTACTACTAGGAAAGCAATATGTACAAGATCATGATAATTCTCAGTTTTCTTTGATGAAATACTTATGCCTTCAGCTGTTGCAAATTATCTTCAAAATGTTTTCTTGAAATACTGTGTGGTTATAATTAAGATGCAGCTTCTCACAGAGGTGCAGTTTGTGCTGTAATTATCACATGGCAGTGAAACTTGGTTGATATTCTAATATGAAGTGCGGAGCCGATTTATGCAGAAAAAAATTAGTTCCAATTTTTATCACCTGGTCCTAATCTGGCGCTGTAGAGCATCCCCTCGACATCTCCAGTGCTCATTTTGAACAAATTGTGTAAGTAGCATTTAATAATAAAATTAACATTATATCTTTCTCACTTGTTTGACCTTTTCTGCCCATGTCTCACTTCTAATGCACCACAAATGGAAACAGTCCTGTAAGTCTTGCTTGCATTCATAGCGCCAGATTTGCACCTGGTGGTCAGAATTGAACCTAATGTTTTCTAGCATAAATCTATTCCACTTTAATGCATTAGAATGATTACCAAGTTTCCCTGCCATATGATAGTTACAGCCCACACTCTACACCTATGAGTAGCTGCATTTTAAATATAATCACCTGGTACTATCTCGAATATAGATCTGTTGATGATTTTACGCCAAGCTCTTTTTCTTGTTACTCCACATAGCTGTAAGGCAAAAAGCAATATCACTCAATAAACAGAGATGATACATCCTATGATGACTCCCTTTGTATTAGAATATCGTGTTAACTTTTCTCTCTTTCTACACAAAATATTTCCCTTCCATAACTTTCTTTCTTTTATTACCACATGACTGTGACCGATGTTTCTCATCTCTACAATTCTCTTTCAAGTATAATCATTTTGTTATAAATTGAAGTACATAGATAGCTGCTTTTAAATATGGCTGGTGAAGAAACCAATAACGTTTCTACAGGCTCAAACTCCTATCAAAGCAAGGAAGAATTAGACGAATTTCTGGTGTTATAATAGTGAAATGCAGACCTTTATTCTTGGTTAAGTAGTATATTTGTTGTAAATGAATTCAACTTTGTCTCCAAATCTTATCATTTTATCTGCTCTAACAAAACGAATTCTCTAACTGCCACCACCACTTTCTCCATGTCCTGTCATTTATTTATCAGTGCTCGCCCTGTTCATTCACCGGCCTCTACTCTCTGGTTTTTTATGTTGTGGGAACTCGGTCCAGCAAATTGCCAAGTGTCTACAACCACTGTTCTCTGGTTCTCTATGGTTCCCTTCCTTCCTGGTTTGGGGTGTAAAGAGACCAAACTACAGCGTCATCAGTCCCTTTTTCCTCATGCAAACAAGACCCAAGTTGACACAATTCCCAAAAGGAGTCAGGAAAAGGAAATGGGCGGAGAACTAATCGGGAACCACGTGGAAAAAGAAAACGAAAGAAGCTAAGCAAAAGGAGAAAAATGTACAGTAAAGGGAAAAGCAGTGGATGGTACCAAAATAAAAAAAGCAGGTGGCCAAGTCTGTCTGATTACAAGAATAAAAAAGGATGAGGTAGCCATTCTGCAATACACTAATACCTCCGGCTTAAATGAGAAGGCGAGATGAACACTCATAGAGGCAAGAAGAACACTAAGGCGAACCAAAAAAGTGATGAATAGTTCAAATAGAGGGAGGGTCGAGGCCTGGCAGGGAAGGACAGATGCCCATCGTTAGATTATGTGATAAAAACACTCCTTACGAATAAAGTGTAAAACAACATGAGTCACTGGGGTATTGTCATCCAACACTGGAGGCAGGGTGCTGGAAAGGTTAAAAGTACGCCACAGCATGGCTAAAATTGGGCGACAGTCATGTGGGTGCCACAGCGACACTGAGGCGTGTCCCTATGTGGAGGAGGTGACTGTGTATCAGCCAAGTATGGCTGATGTGGTGCCAGCAAAGGGCAATAGAGTCCCTGCTAGTGGCTTGCATGGATGACCGCCACACATTCTTGTCTCCTTGGTAACATGTAGTTTAATTGGTGTATGCAGGGTGCGCCATTCAGTATCGCAGATCTCGGAAACTTTGTGGTGGAAGACCAGTCTAAAATCAGTCACCGACAGGGCAATCTCCAAAGCTGGTTTACTGGTAGCCTGTTTGGCCAGGTGGTCAGCAAGTTCATTGCCCGGGATCCCAAAATGCCCTTGGATCCAAATGATGGTCACTAAACGTCCACTATTGACAAGCATATAAAGAGACTCTTGGATAGTCATTACCAAAGGATGGCGAGGGAAGCACTGGTCGAGAGCTTGTAGGCTGCTTGGGGAGTCACTACAGATGATGAGGGGCTCACCAGCACAGGAGCAGACATGCTCAAGAGCACAATAGATGGCTACCAACTCTACAGTGAAAACACTGCAGCCAGCTGGCAAGGAGCGCTGTTTAGTATGTCCAACGTGAGCATAAGCAAAGCTAACAAGATCGTCGACCATTGATCCATCAGTGTAGACTATTTCCGAACTTAGGAACTCGCCGAGAATAGGGAAAAATTGTCGGTGGAAGGCCTTAGATGCAACTGAGCCTTTTTGGTCTTCCGATAGGTCTTGACGAAGCTGTGACCAAGGCAGAGACCATGTAGGTGTACGTAAGTGGACCCACGGTAAAGGTGGTACAGGGAAAGTGTCGAATTCAGTAAGAAGCGACAGGATACAGACTGCAAGGAGATACCTGTTCTGGGCTGGCGTTGTGGGAGATGGATCGCCGTATTAAGAAAAAGGAGATGGTAATTGGGGTGGTAAGGTAAACTATGAATGTGGGCGGTTAATCTGCAAGCAGTAGTTTCCACAGAAGCGACAATGGGGGAACACCAGATTCCACAAGGAGGCTATTCAGTGGGCTCATTTGGAAAGCTCTCCTCATAAGCCCAACTCCACAGTCGAGGACAGGGCCTAGTAGCTGCAGTGCAGAGCGCGATCTTGAACCTTACACCAGGCTGCCATAGTCAATACAGGCCTGTACGAGGGCTTTGTACAGCTGCAGCATTTTAGGGCAATCAGCACCTCAGTTGGTGTGGCTCAGGTATCAAATAATATTAAGATTCCGGCTAAGATGACGAACAAGGGGAAGCCAAGTTAAGTGGGTGTCGAAGACCAGTCCCAAAAAGCAGTAAGTCTCCACTACATCAAGTAGTTGGTCATTGCGGTAAAGTTCTGGGTGAGGGTGGACAGTACAACAACGACAGGAGTGCGTGACGTAAGTTTTGGCTGCTAAAAACTGAAAGCTGTGAGTGAGAGCCCACGACTGCACTTTTCGTATGGCTTCCTGCCACATCAATAGAAGAGGAGCAGAAGGAAATTAAAAAATCGTCAGCAGATAGGAGAGGAAATACTGAGGACCCCACTACTAGTAAAAAACTGTTAGTGGTAATTAAAAAGAGTGTGACACTCAGGACAGAGGTCTGTGGGCCTCCACTCTATTTGATATGGAACGCACTGTGGGAAGCACTGAAGCGAACTCTGAAAGTGTGCAGTGACAAGAAGTTCCATATAAAAATCGGCAGCAGGCCCCAGAGCCCCCACCCATGCAGAGTAGCAAGAATGTGGTGTCGCCAAGTGGTATCTTAGGCTTTTGTCAGATCAAAAAAGACGGCAATAAGGCGTTGTCGCCGGCAAAAGGCCGATCGAATGGCTCCATGTGGACCAAGCTGTCGGTGTTGAAGCGCCCTTGGCGAAACCCTCCCTGAGATGTAGCCAGAAGGCCCCAAGACTCTAGAGCCAACACAACAGCTGGCTCACCATACATTCGATCAGCTTCCACAGAACGTTGGTGAGGCTGATAGGACGATAGCTATCCACGTCGAGCGGATTCTTACCAGGCATTTGCACTGGAACGATGATACTTTCCCGCCATTGGGACGACAATTCGCCATCACTCCAGATACAGATGAAGACACCAAGGAGGTGAGGCTGGAAATCCGCTGGCAGATGTTTAATCATTTGTGAAGGAATGCAGTCTGGGCCAGGGGATGTGTCTGGACAGTCGGCAAGGACACTGAGAAATTCCCACTAACTGAAGGAGCATTATGTGGCTCAGGGTGACATGGAGCAAAATATAGGTGTTGTCGTTCCACCAGCTGTTTGAGGAGACAAAAGGCAGACTGGTAATTCTCAGACACAGGGGTGCTAACGTAATGCTTGGCAAGATGCTCTGAGATTATGTCTGGATCGGCAGAATACAGCTCCATGTGTGGAAATTGCAGATACACTTGCAGGAATCTGATAGCTGGAAAGACATTGGAGCTTGGTCCAGATCCAGGAAGGATAGGTTCGTGTTCCAGTGGTTGATATGTATCGTTCCCGACAATCCTGCTTCTGTCGTTTGATGAATAGGCGGACATAGGCACAGAGCCATTTGAAAGCAATGAGATTCTCGAGGGATGGGTGGTGCTTAGGACATTGTAGGGCCTGCCTATGATCTCTAATGGCCACAGCGATTTCCGGCGACCACCAAGGCACAGACTTCTGCCAAGTTCAGCCTGGAGAAGAAGGTATGGCCAATTAAGCTGTAGCAATAATGGTAGTAGTGATGGTGCGGATCGCCTCATCGATATTTCCAGGCAAAGGAGATTCAGTGGTGGTAGTGGAGGTGAAAGCGTACCAGTCAGCCTTGGAAAGAGCCCATCTGGGCAAGTGTCCAGATGAGTGATGGTGGGGTAGGGACAGGAAGAGTTGAAAGTGGCCACTACCACACAAATCGTCATGAGCTATCCAGGGGATAGATGGGAGAAGGCTAGGACTGCAAACAGAGAGGTCAATGCCATGTGCCATGTGACACTCTGAAATGTGTAGGGGCACCTATATTTAGGAGGCGAAGGTCAAGTTGAGTTAGTAGGTCCCTGATGTCTTCACAATGGCCAGTAAACTTGGTTCCACCCCACAAAGGGTTATGGGTGTTAAAATCACCTGGAAGTAGAAAAGGTGGGGGGGGGGGGTAGTTGGGAAATTAGTGCAGCCAATACATGGAGCTGCGCTTCACCATCTGGAGGGAGGTAGATGTTACAGATTGTAATTTCCTGCATTGCACTCACCCTGACAGCCAAAGCTTATAAAGATGTTTGAAGGCGCACAGGTTCGCTAGAGACAGAGGTAAGGTCATAGATACAAACTCCACCTGACAGTCTGTCACAGTCCATATGGTTTTTGTAGTACCTCCGATAGCCACAAAAGGGAGGGGAGTCCACATTGCTGGAAACCAGGTTTGCTGAAGGGCAATGCAAGAAAGCAGGTGTAACGCTTAAGAGTTGTCGTAACTCAGCCAGGTGGGAGAAAACACTGCAGCAGTTCCACTGGAGAATGATGCTTTCTGGAGACGGGGTAGGCATGAAGTGACCAAGGAGGCAGATTGCGCCTCAGCATCACATGCTGCCACTGGTTGAATATTTGGATCCATTGCCATTGCAGGTAAGGCGTCATCAAGAACCAGGTCCTTGGGGGATGCTGAAATCTCCACCTCGTCCTCAGATGCGGTACTGGTAGGGAGAGATGATGTTGGGGCGACCAGAGGGTTCTGTTTCTTAGCAGACTTCTTCTTTGTCTGCTTGCTCTCTCGCTTCTCTTTAGGGGCTTTCTGGGAGGAGTACTCAGAAGTAGCTTTAGGCATGGAGGACGACTGTGAAGCTCTTTGTACAGCAGCTTGTGACTCCATCAGCCACTGGCGAGTGTCCACTGTGGCATTAGTGGAGATCTTGAAAGGGAGAGTTGTGAGGGACCTCTTCTGTGTGAGAGGAGTCAGAGAAGTCTATGGCCTCTCTGACTTTGGGGAGGCGACTGATGTCCTCAGCGTTTGGAGGGGTATTGCTCACAAAGTAGGTGCTTTGGGAGCAATGGAAGAAGAGATGCTCCCAGCCACCAAGGGGGCAGATGTTATCGGGTGGCCCGGAAGGCCCACTGTATGAGGCACAGATGTCGAAACTACCATCACAACTGAGGGTGATGTCAACGTAACTGCAGCATATGCAGATGTCAAGCAAATAGTTGAATAGCGATGCAGAGAATAAAATGTAATATATAATGGAAACTGATTAATAATTACTGTTGAAATAATTAAAAAAGAAATTTGGAAAGAATAATTGAAAAAAATTGAAAGTAAACATATCCTGAGTGAACTTTAACAGGCACTAATATCAACAGACATTCAATACATACATTCAGCATTTAAATTTATGTACTTCTTTTTGTTGTTACTGCATTTGTGCATAGAGCTCGGTATGGCAATACTGGTTCAGGATCTCCCCTCACCTACTCATGCAAATTATTCTTGTCTGCTTCGATCCTCTTGATGCAGGATTCTATGCATGTCGTGGAATGATGAATAGTCGGGTATGGTCATCGTGAATGTACGAACAAACTTTTAAATGCTTTGCCTTTACATATGTCTGCTTGTGTCTGTATATGTGCGGATGGATATGTGTGTGTGTGCGAGTGTATACCTGTCCTTTTTCCCCCTAAGGTAAGTCTTTCCGTTCCCAGGATTGGAATGATTCCTTACCCTCTCCCTTAAAACTCACATCCTTTGTCTTTCTCTCTCCTTCCCCCTTCCTGATGAAGCAACTGTGGGTTGCGAAAGCTTGAATTTGTGGAGCTGCACAGAGTTTGCTTATTTCTCAATTTATGGGTTGATAACCCTGGCCGGTATGGGCATAGCCGTTTTCGGCCATTGGAGTTATCCTGTATGGTTACCAATTTATCTAGGGATATCAACTCCCTTAACACATACATACATAAGTTTTCCCTCGTAACAAAGTGCTTGCTGTAGGCGCATAGTCCCATTATTATCAGTCAATATCTGTCCAGTGTTTAGCTTGCATAGCATGTACGCACAGCTCGAGGTCCGTTACCGTCCCTGCTTGCTTTTACATGATTAACACCAAGTCAGAGTGCCCGTGCCGTGCATTTACGTAGTCTTCACTGCACAAATTCATGAAGCTCATGTTCAGGGCGTGATCCTTTGTGAAATCTGTGGTGCAATAACATCTGGATTCCATATCAGCGGCCTGGAGAATGTATTTCAACTAGTCGATCGCTCCTATTCAGTGGGCACACCAGCCGTACATCCACTGACCAGTTTCTTGCCCTTTCTACGACGCTGTCGAGCACAGAAAATTCATGTGTTTATGACGTTGTCGAGCACAGAAAATTCATGTGTTGCGACATTGTCGAGCACAGAAAATTCATGTACAAAGAAGTACTGTCATTTGTAGTTCATCATGCGTGCACCCACATATCTCACATGCTCACTTAATGATTTGCATGCAGGTTTCATTTGTTTTTGCGCATCGTTTTTGAGCGTCAGTATTGGGACAACCTGCATTCTGAGCCACTCTGCATTGTTGCCAGATGAATCCAAGATGGCGGCGATGACGTCATCCAAGATTGCGGATTGTAGACTTGGCAACAATGCATGACGTCATCCAAGAAGGCGGACATGACGTCATTCAAGTTGCTGATTTTGGCGAGAAGTTTGAATTTTGGCCAGGAGATAGGTCAACTAGGCTAACCTCCACTAACCTAACCCCCTCCCCTCCCCTCGCCAAGAAAAAGGGTGGGAAGTTCAAATTCCAACAGGATAATGCATCACACCACGATTATCTCTACTAACCTAAGAGAATTGCAGGAAGATAGGTTACTTGGGCTATCCACACTAACCTAAGTCTTCCGATCACCACATCATCCTAGAAGCTGGCGCCCCTGAATTTTGGTGGTAAAGAAAGGTCAATTGGGCTGTCTTTACTAACCTAAGAAAATGACGGGAAAGAAAGGTCACCTCCACTAACCTAAGTCACCCGACAGCAACCTCCTCCTAGGGATTCATGGAAAAAGAACTCGACCACTACTGGGCTGCTGGAGAGAAAAAGGAGTGTACTTTATTTATTTTGGAACAATCTATTTAGGAACAGAGTTTGAGATATGGTATATTTATTACACTAATACAAAACACATGCTCTGACGCGCTTGGGGTCGTGACACACAGACTACAGACCTGCAAACCGCTAAAAGACTCTTCAAACTTGCTTGCTAATTGTCAACTGTCGAAATCATGGAGCAGTTTTTATTTAAACAATTTGAGACACTGCCACCATCCAGTGTGTTCGCCACAAGGTCCAGAGCCCAACTGACCTAGTAGACAGTACCAACACAAGAGGGCTCTGTCATCTGTTCTGTGACTTAATCCAAGATGGCCGTCTGGGGTTGGGGAAAATGACGGAAAGACGACTCTGCCTGTGCTGGACATTAGTCTTTATTTTGCAGACAGTGTCTCCACTACGACATCTAGACTCCAATTGACCTAGTACACAGTACTGCCACCAGAGGGTGCTGTCATCCCTCCTGTGATGTAATCCAAGGTGATCGTCTGGAGGGGGAAAATAGAGCGAAAATGACTCAGCCTACACCAGGTTGCTGGAGAGAGTAAGGAAGGAGTGTACTTTATTTATTTTTGAACAATTTATTTTGGGATGGAGTATATTTATCACACTGATACAGAACACACACTCTGACATGCTTGGGGACATGCCACACAGCCCACAGATCTGTAAACTATTCCTAAATAACGCTCTGCAGACACGCAAACTCCTCCTAAATTACCAAAATAATTTCAGTACAGGCATGCAAACTCCTCCTAAATAATGCGGTACACAGATGTGCAGACACAAAATCAACTACTAAACTGTCCAAATAGCGCATTGCACAGCCTACAGACCTCTCCACAAAATAATGCAACAGACACACAATCAACACTCGCAATCACCATCTACTACCCCCTGTTCACTGGACCACAAAGGAGGCTGGGGTAGCACCCGCTAAGTGACGCGTCCATCAACTACCAAACCACGCACAGGCGCCCGTTCAGGTCCCTCAAGCATGAGGTGGCGGCATCCCCTTCACACGTGACACCTGAGAACTTCCTCTCGAAATATGTGACTACCTAGGCGGTGCTGATGATGCAACCAGAAGGGAGCGCAGACGCTCGAAGGTGGGCTGCACATGCGTGTGTTTGCGGCTGCTTTTGTGAACCCTCCCTCTACCAGCGGTCCGGCGAATAGCTAATTGCCGAGCGATGCTGCAGAAATCCGTTCCAGAATAGCACAAGCTGCTTTCTCGGCATAAACTGTTTCTGGTCCGACCATGCTTGCTTGCTTGCTTTTCTACACCAGTCTCCAGACTCTGGGATTACAAGAACACAAGTATTTTCACATTGTTTGCCATAATATTATACCATTTTCGCGGTGCTTCTCGTACTTCTCGATATCAAGCACACAGCAGTAGCCTACCGATCGCTCATGCAACATAATTCCGAAGATACAGACTGGAAATTATTTCTCTACAAACGCAAAACTTTAGCGCTTATCCTGTCTGTGCAGACCTTTATGTGAGAACTCGAAACAGATAGAAGAAAATGATATTTCCAATCGCGAATATCGATGTCGGTGGTGTAACAGATTCCAAATCATCCCTATAATTTACAAAGTCAACTAAGGTGTTCCTCATGTCTAGAGAACAAGCAAACATCTCTTCACCTGCTAGATGCCCACACCACAATCGATGTTCCCTCAACTAAATAAAAGCGCGAAATGTGTAGAAGCAGTCAACCGAACAATTTACATGGTAGGGAATAACGGTCCAGCACAAACACTCCTCCATATTCAATCTTCTCAAATTCCCACGCGATCACGAAAGTTTCCCAACACATACTAAGTATTAGTTCACTATTCTGCCCTCAAGAGGGTGACAAAGTTAATTCAGATACATTCCTGCATTGCAACAGGCCTTTGCGTTTGGACGGCTGCTGCCATTAATGGGAAACGTGAATCATTCCTGCACAGGTCACCGGCGCTGCAGGCCAAGTACGCATAGACATAATGATCCTACAAAATCGTTCACATATAGTATATTTTATCCCCGTACTTACAACTAAATGCTACCATTGTGGTCTCAGTTGAGTGACACTCGTCAGTGTGTGAAGTAACAGAAACACACCCTATTGACGGTTCTGGCTCTGGAAATAGAAATATCGGTACCCGTTCTTATGACTTGACATACTCTTCCCATGCTATCACAGTACTCCACGTCAAATCCTAACCTTCCTTACAACTGGACATAGTCATTTCTTTCGGACATGTCGGAACACAAACATATACTTTATAAGTCTGATGCTCAAATGCGAACATATCACGCACGATACTGTAATTGGGACACATGCTGTCACATCATTGGTCTGTGTTGAAATTACTGTAAAATTACTAAAATTGTTCACATAATCAACCGTAATGTTTGTTATCTCAGTACACTGGCAGTGTCTTTTCCATCCCATCTGTCAACTGGCGCACTGTTGGTTACCACATAATGATTGACTGACAACGCTTGTTTGAGTTGGAGAAGGAGTTTTGTGGAGGGGTGGCACCTTCTGGGGATGGATAGCACCGAAACAGTGATCGCATAACATGACTGCAATATGAGGAATCAGTCGAAAGGGATCGCAGAACCATCAGCTATTGCATCACAGATGAGTTTAAATGTAGATCTCGTGAATCACATTCGGACTGTAGTTTGGAAACCGACGCCAACGCCGCAAAACTCTTCCAATTTTCTCACGTGGTAACTGACTTTTCTTTAAAATCATACAGTGTGTGTGGTGTGTTATAGCAACAGCATTAACAACATGACTTACACCGTGCGACGTTTAAAGGTAGCCCAATTGACCTACCTTCCCTCCAAAATTCAAACTTCCCGCCAGGGGGACTTGGCAGAGTGACGTCAATCACGTCATCATCTGATGTCATGGCACCCATCTTGAATGACGTCAGTCGCTTCATCAGCTGGCATCAATTGCATCACCATCTGAGGTCTAGTTTTCTGCGAGAAGGCGTGGGTCAGAACGTGTTAACGTCAGTTTAGAATCTGACACAGACCTCGAAGTCGTGGAGGAAAACCAAAATATTTGGCGGTGTACAAGGTGTATTAGAGCAGAAAAAACAATGTTTCAAACAACGAGACATGGTTACAGGGCACGTCTCTTGCGACTTACAGAATAGTCCTCAGGATACGATCATCCTCCTACAGTGCGTGTGATGAAACTTTAAACTCGTCTGTGTAGTTGATCAAAATCTGTATATTTTATAGGATCGGCACATGTGATCGATGTCTGCATGCATGCAGTATTTGTTTTCGATATAAGTGAGGAGAGAGTTCTCGATCGGATGAACTTAGTGGAGCTTTTATAGTTGGTAATTTTTCTCTGTTGGATAGTACAGAATAACGAAGATAGCTTGTTGGGAAGATAGTGTGAATGGACACGGATCTGTAGTACTTGTATGTAGTTTGGGAATGCACGACAGTGCAGTAGCTAAAATCGTTCTCCTCCTCGCAGTTCCCATTTCCATCGAATGGTCGAAACACAGTTGTGTCACAGTAATGCAGCATAGCCTGTTTCTAGATGGGTTGCAGAATGTGGTAGATATATTTTCCCCAACTCCTATTCATTTCCGACTTAAATTGGAACGATCACATGCGTAAAGCTGGAGAAATGCTTTGGGGGGGGGGGGGGGGGCTACCTAAAACGAGGATAGAATTTTACTGTAGCAGATAGGTTCGAGAAAGGTGACTTTAGATTAGATTAGATTAGATTAATACTAGTTCCATGGATCATGAATACGATATTTCGTAATGATGTGGAACAAGTCAAATTTTCTAATACATGACATAATTAGGTTAATTTAACAACATACTTAAGTTAATATAACAACTTTATTTTTTGTGTTTTTTGTTTTTCTTTATTTTTATTTTTATTTTTTAAATATTTTTTTTCTTTTTTTTTCTTAATTTATATCTAAAAATTCTTCTATGGAGTAGAAGGAGTTGTCATTCAGAAATTATTTTAATTTCTTCTTAAATACTTGTTGGTTATCTGTCAGACTTTTGATACTATTTGGTAAGTGACCCCTTTCTGTGCCAAAGTTAGATTTAATCTTGAATAGTGAAGATCATCCTTTCTCCTAGTATTGTAGTTATGCACACTGCTATTACTTTTGAATTGGGTTTGGTTGTTAATAACAAATTTCATAAGAGAGTATATATACTGAGAAGCTACTGTGAATATCCCTAGATCCTTAAATAAATGTCTGCAGGATGATCTTGAGTGGACTCCAGCTATTATTCTGATTACACGCTTTTGTGCAATAAATACTTTATTCCTCAGTGATGAATTCCCCCAAAATATGATGCCATATGAAAGCAATGAGTGAAAATAGGCGTAGTAAGCTAATTTACTAAGATGTTTATCACTAAAATTTGCAATGACCCTTATTGCATAAGTAGCTGAACTCAAACGTTTCAGCAGATCATCAATGTGTTTCTTCCAATTTAACCTCTCATCAATGGACACACCTAAAAATTTGGAATATTCTACCTTAGCTATATGCTTCTGATTAAGGTCTATATTTATTAATGGCGTCATACCATTCCCTGTACGGAACTGTATGTACTGTGTCTTATCAAAATTCAGTGAGAGTTCGTATACAAGGAACCACTTAGTAATTTTCTGAAAGACAGTATTGACAATTTCATCAGTTAATTCTTGTTTGTCAGGTGTGATTACTATACTTGTATCATCAGCAAAGAGAACTAACTTTGCCTCTTCATGAATATAGAATGGCAAGTCATTAATATAGAATAAGAACAACAAAGGACCCAAGACTGACCCTTGTGGAACCCCATTCTTGATAGTTCCCCAGTTTGAGGAATGTGCTGATCTTTGCATGTTATGAGAACTACTTATTTCAACTTTCTGCACTCTTCCAGTTAGGTACGAATTAAACCATTGTGCACTGTCCCACTCATGCCACAACACTTGAGCTTTTCTAGCAGAATTTCATGATTTACACAATCAAAAGCCTTTGAGAGATCACAAAAAATCCCAATGGGTGGTGTTCGGTTATTCAGATCATTCAAAATTTGACTGGTGAAAGCATATATGGCATTTTCTGTTGAAAAACCTTTCTGGAAACCAAACTGACATTTTGTTAGTACTTCATTTTTACAGATTTGTGAAGCTACTCCTGAATACATCACTTTCTCAAAAATTTTGGATAAAGCTGTTAGAAGGGAGATTGGACGGTAATTGTTGACATCAGATCCATCCCCCTTTTTATGCAAAGGTATAACAATAGCATAGTTCAGTCTATCAGGGAAAATGCCCTGTTCCAGAGAGCTATTACACAGGTGGCTGAGAATCTTACTCATCTGTTGAGAACAAGCTTTTAGTATTTTGCTGGAAATGCCATCAATTCCATGTGAGTTTTTGCTTTTAAGCAAGTTTATTATTTTCCTAATTTCAGCAGGAGAAGTGGGTGAGATTTCAATTGTGTCAAATTGCATAGGTATGGCCTCTTCCATTAACAGCCTAGCATCTTCTAATGAACACCTGGATCCTACTATATCCACAACATTTAGAAAATGATTATTAAAAATATTTTCAACTTCTGACTTTTTGTTCGTAAAGTTTTAATTCAATTTGATGGTAATACTGTCTTCCTCTGCTCTTGGTTGACCTGTTTCTCTTTTAATAATATTCCAAATTGTTTTAATTTTATTATCAGAGTTGCTGATTTCAGACATGATACACATACTCCTGGATTTTTTAATAACTTTTCTTAATATAACACAGTAGTTTTTATAATTTTTGATAGTTTCTGGGTCACTACTCTTTCTTGCTGTCAGATACATTTCCCTTTTCCGGTTACAAGATATTTTTATACCCTTAGTAAGCCATGGTTTGTTAAAGGTTTCTTACGAGTATATTTAACTATTTTCTTGGGGAAGCAGTTTTCAAATGCATTTACAAAAATGTCATGAAATAAATTATATTTTAAATTGGCATCAGGTTCACGGTACACCTCATCCCAGTCTAACTGCTGTAGGCTTTCCCTGAAATTTGCAATTGTTAAATCGTTGACTGAACGTACTACTTTGGAGGACTGTTTAGTATTGCTGAATGGAGCTATGTCATATATTGTAACTAGCTGTGCACCATGATCAGAAAGACCATTCTCAACAGGCTGAGCATTTATCTGGTTAAACTTATCTTGGTCTGTAAAGAAGTTATCTATCAGTGAGCTGCTATCCTTTACCACCCGAGTAGGAAAATCAATAACGGGTGTCAAATTGAAAGAACCGAGTAATACTTCAAGGTCATTTTTCCTATTACCCTCTTTCAGAGAATCTACATTGAAGTCCCCACAAATAATAATTTGCTTCCCCCTGTCTGACAGATAGCACAACAAGGAGTCCAAATTTTTCAGAAATAGATGAAAATTTCCTGATGGGGACCTATACACAGTTACAATTATAAATGTGCCTTTATTTAATTTAAGCTCACAGGCACATGCTTCTATATGTTTCTCTACACAAAACTTTTTTGTTTCTATACTTTTTGCACAATGATAACTTTTGACATATATGGCAACTCCTCCTTTCTCCATATTTTCTCTCATTACATGTGCAGAGAGCTTATATCCACTTACATTTACCTTATCCATATCAGTAACAATGTGATGCTCAGACAGGCATAGTATATCTATTTCATTCTCAGCTTCTAAATCTTCTAAACAAACCAGAAGCTCATCTACTTTATTCTTTAAACTCCCAATATTTTGATGAAATATACTTACATTGTTTTTAATTATACTTTTATGAGAACCTTTCCTTATTCTAACATTTGCAGTACTCTCCTGTCTGAGTTTCTCATTGTGCTTAGGCCTAGTTCCTATACCAGTGGTCACATGGTGTTCAGAGAGGCAGATTATGTCAACTGGGTTAGGTGACTTTAATTCATCAATGCAATTACCTAGGACTGAGATACAACTTGGTGGAGATAAAATTTCTGGTGATTGGTGAAAATTTGTAATTGATAGCTGTGATTGGTGATCAAATGTGCTAGAATTGTGCTGTTTAATTTCTTTCCTAAACTGAAGATTTGTTTCAATCCTGACCTCTCGTAGAACTTGACATCTTTCTGCCTTACCTATCCTAAAAAAGGTGCTGCTCCAACACCTGTAACCACTGGTATTTTACCATTCATGGCAGTGCCTCCCCCCCTTAAATTTCCTGCTATTACCCCAGCCAGTTTCCCCTTCCCTTTCCTGTTGAGATGTAGGTCGTGCCTGGTATAGTCCCACCTACTGAGATAATCAACAGGAACCACACCAATATGAGCCCCCGCACCCGACCCAAGCAGCTGTTCCAACTCCAAATTAACTCTCCCAACAGAAGAGTTCAAATGAGGCCGGTCATGGCGTCTCAGGACAGATACAAATTTTCGAGATATGAGAGCGCTAGAAATATGATTCACTAGTAGCTCTAATCAATAAAGGACTTCTCCATAAGATGCTACGCAGGTATGTGCTTGAATGGGAGGACTTGTCTCCAAATCCCAGCGATCATCCACTATATTCAGTGTCACAGTATTTGTCTGGGCAAAAAGCACCTCATTCAGAGGTAATGACGTACCACGATTTATAAAGCGAGTTTAGCTTTTGACATGGGTAATTGTATGCACCTTTCAAACCAATACCACTTGCGATGGTAATACGGTTGTGTGCTTTTTAACGTTTGATGGTTTGTAAGACGATTACGCCTCTCTTTCTAAGACACAGTGGTATCACTCGCAAGAAAAACTTACGAGACATTATGAGACATGCCCGCCAATCGCTGATTTTCGGTCAGTATTATTTCTTCGTCAGCAGTCAGTTATTGAGGATGTATTATACTTAGCAGTAGGTTCGTCATGAGCATCAGGTTTATAAAATATGTGTTTGTGCTCTGACATGTGTAAAGGAGATGACTATGTCCAGTCGTAAGGAAGGTATAATTGTTGTAACGTAATATTTGCGGCAGTTCCCAAAAGATGTTGCTTGACGATATTTAGTCTAATTTTAACTCACCAAGAACACACGCCACTTGGCCTGCTTCTTACTTAGCAGCTATCCCAGAATCATCACATCTCTGCTACCAAAGAATAAACAAAAAATAAATAAAATTTTAAAGATATTATATCATGTTATCAGTAATGAACTATAACTATTAACAGTCTTGGCAACTTCATAAAATATAAAAATTCCATTTAGATTCATCACTGTTGCCTTCACACTACTCCCCCACCAGTAACATGGTTACAAATTAATACATGGCGATGAAGGAATTTTCTAAAAAAAAAAAAAAACCAGCACAACATTAACATAAAACAATTAAAAAAACATATTGGAATGACAAAAGATATGATACAAAATAATTACAAAAACTTTTTACAGTGTCTGGTATGATATTTGATTAATTCTCCACAGAGAGAACTGCTCTAAGAATCGAGGTGGGAACCTTATAATCCGTCCTGACTTCGACACTCTGATATTTGGAGATGGTTCCTCTGTGGGATGTTGTGGTTCAGTGTCCTTGTAAAAGTATGGAAGTTCCTTCTCTGATTCCCATTTTTCTTGCAGGAGTTAGGCTGGTTTAAGTCTGTCCACTGACACATTTATGTGTTTGCACTTCCTTTTAATAGTGAAATATTTTGCATGTCTTGAAATGACAGGAAAGGGACCATCATATGTAGGTTCTAATGGTTTTCTAACCATTTCACATTTCAGAAGACATGGGAACAGGTTTGCAGATCTTTTGGAACAAATACTGACCTTGCTTTGCTTTGTGCAGGCCTACTAGGTCTCAGATGAAGCATTTGCTTTTGCAAATTAGATGCAAATGAACCAAGGTCAATCTTTGTAGTGGGCTCTTCAAAAAATTCACCAGGAAGTCTTATGGTTTTTCCATATACCATCTGTGCAATGGAATGGTTCGATGTTTCTCGCACTGCAGTGCGCAACCCCAATAGAACAGTAGGCAGAATTGCTGTCCAATTAGAACTGTTATGGACCTTGATTGCAGACTTCAGAGTTCTATGTAGTTGCTCGATTTTACCATTACATTGAGGATGATATCACGTTGTGTGCTGAATTTTCATTCCACATACTACGCACAAATTATTAAACAACTGCGATCTAAACTGTGTTCCTTGGTCAGTGATTAACTGTGATGGTACACTGAATCTTGCAATCCAGTGCTGGTAGAAGGCTGTTGCCACTTTTTCAGCTGAAATATCTTCAAGTGGTATGACTTCCATCCAATATGTGAAACGGTCAGTACAAGTTAAACAATAAGTCATGCCATTAGAAGGAGGAAAAGGTCCGATGAGGTCAATGTGTACAACACTGAAACGTTCATCAGGTCCTTCAAACTTCTCTAGCGGTGATTTTGTGTGGCGAGTGACCTTGGTTTTCTGGCAACTGACACAGGATTTAGTCCACTGTCGCACATCACTTTTAATGTTTGACCAAATGGCTCTGCTACTCAACAGTTTCACTGTTGTCTTTATGCCAGGATGAGCTAAACCATGAAAATGAAGAAATATTTGATAACGAAAAGGTTGAGGAATATAAGGTCTGATATTTGCAGTGGATGTGTCACACCACAATGCTTTCCCTGATGGAAGTTGATATGACTTGAAGTTTAAGGAGTTGTTCCCTGTTCGGAGTTGTTATAGTTCTTGATCTTGTTGCTGGTTTTTGGCAATTTCATCATAGTCCAGTATTACTACTTCATCAACTCTGGATAGGGCATCTGCAACAATATTGTCATGGCCACTGATATGACGAATATCGGTCGAAAATATTGAAATGTACTGTAACTGACTCATCTGTCGAGGAGCTGCCTTCTCATTGATTTGCTTGAAAGCAAATGTGAGTGACTTATGATCAGTGAAGATTATGAAGTCTCTTCCTTCCAGTGAATGCTTAAATTTTTCTACAGAAAGGTAAATTCCAAATAATTCTCGGCCATGGGTACTGTAACCCTTCTGTGATTTACTCAGTTTCTGTGAAAAGAATGCAACAGGTCTCCAATTTCCATTTTCCAGTTGCTGGAACACAGAAACAACAGCAATATCTGATGAATCTGTACATAATGCTAGGGGTAACTCTGAGTTAGGAAAAGCCAATAATGCAACATTTGCTATATCTTGTTTGGATTTCTCAAACATTTTCTTTGCTTCTTCAGTCCACTGAATTTGTCTATTATCCTTCCTTCTTGCTCCCTTAAGATAGTCATGCAAAACAGCTTGAGTTTGTGCTGCATCTTTAAGGTAGCGACGGTAGTAGTTGACAATGCCAAGAAATCTGCGGAGCTCATGCAGTTTGTCAGGTAACTTATACTCTAAAATTGCTTGCACTTTCTCAGGTAGTGGACGGGATCCCTCTGATGTTATCCAGTACCTCAGGAATTCAATTTTATTTACTCCAAAGGTTGATTTTGATATGTTGATTCGAAGTCCGTAATTAGACAATCGCTCCATGACTAGTTTCAGGTGTGTTCGGTGTTCTTCAGTACTGGATGAGGCGATTAAAATGTCATCGAGGTAAGGAAACACAAAATCTAGCCGAAACATAACTTTATTAATGAATCGCTGGAATGTTGAAGGTGGATTCCGCAGGCCGAAGCTCATGACATTAAATTCATACAGTCCAAATGGTGTGATTACAGCTGTTTTGTGCTTATCTTCTTCAGCAATAGGTATTTGATAATAGGCCTCAAAGAGATCGATTTTAGAAAATGTTTTTGCCTTGAAGAATACAATGGAAATCTTCTATTCTAGGTACAGGATAACCGTCTGGAATTGTTCTTTAATTTAACCATCTATAATCTCCACACGGACGTATTAAGCCATCCTTCTTAGATACGATATGGAGAGGAATTGCCCATGCAGATTTAGATGGTCTAATAATGCCATTTTCTAACATGAATTTAAATTCTTGTTTTGCCGTCGCCATGCACTTTGAGTCTAATTGTCTTGCCCTAGAAAACATAGGCGGGCCTTCAGTGGTAATATAGTGCTTGACATCATGTTTAATTTCACTAGATACCAAATTAGGTTTAGCTATGTCTGGATACTGTAACAGTAGAGCTGTATATTTTGTATTTTGACTCATGGTGCTCAGGACGTTTTCCTCTGAGATTGACATAACTGTACCCTCAGCATTGAGCTTGGCTGCATGATCTATTAATCTTTTATAATGGACATCTACTAATAATTGAAATTTATTAAAAAAATCGGCACCCAATATAGCTTTATTGATCTTCGCAACTATAAATGGCCATTGAAATTGACGTCGCAGTCCCAGATCAATAGTACGAAGTTCGATTCCGTATGTAGGAATTTCGGTACCATTTGCAGCATACAGTTTATATGGTGACTCACCATTAACATTTGCGTGAGCGGGAATAACAGAAACATTCGCCCCACTGTCGACTAAAAATTGCAATCCCGCTTTTTTGTCGATTAAAAATAAGCGGGTTTTGCGGCAATGGACTTGTGCACAGAACTTGCCGCTAATTCATCTGCTGGGTCGCGTTTCCCTTTTCGGTCCAGCTACATGTAGGTGTGTATTTTTCAGGCTTGCAGTTCTGGCCAAAGCGAAAGTGGTAATAACAGTACTTGCCCTTGGGGTTGTATTTATTTCGAGACTTACCACGACTTCTTGTACATTGACGTTCACAGCTTCTGTTACGAGACCTGCCTTCATAACCAGTTGACAGCGCGGCTATTTGTTGCTCTAGCCCCAAAAATCTTGTCATCAAGTCACTCATGATTATCGAAACATGTTGTTGGCTACAAGCAACACTTTTTGTGACGAACAATTCGTTACGGGGATTTATTTTTGTTATTCTATCAGCCATTATAGCGACCTTTTCGAGTCCCTCGTCACTGACAATTAGAATGTTCCTTCTAGAATCCGGAAGTTTTTCTAGCCAAAGTGCCTTATCACTTTTTCTGACACATCTACACCTGCCAAAGCTTGCATTTTGCGTAATAACTGACTAGGTTTTTGGTCTCCCCAAATCAATTCCAGTAAGTAATCTCTTAATACGCTTATCTTCACTTTCTTTGAAAATATTGAGTAGACTTTCTTTAGCTAACGAATATTTATTCGCATCTGTGCCCCAAATAATGTCCCAAATATTCACGATGTATTTTGGTTCTAACTGTGACACTAGGTGGTTAAATTTAGTTTTTTCTGTGACTATTTTGCAAATGTTGAACTGTGCTTCTACTTGATAGAACCAAATTTCGGGTTTTTCACTCCAAAAAGGCGGAATTTTGATGTTAACCTTGTTTGCTTCCAGGCGATCTTCGGAAACGCTCCCATTTGTCGTCATATCTTCTTATTATCACGTCGGGGTCACCAAATATAATTGCTGTAACGTAACGTTTGCGGCAGTTCCCAAAATATGTTGCTTGACGATATTTAGTCTTAATTTTAAATCACCAAGAACACACACCACTTGGCCTGCTTAACTTCTTTGTTGACTTCTTACTTAGCAGCTATCCCAGAATCATCACATCTTTGCTACCAGAGAATAAAGAAAAAATAAATAAAATTTTAAAGATATTACGTCATGTTATCAGTAATGAACTATAACTATTAACAGCCTTGGCAACTTCATAAAATATAAAAATTCCAATTAGATTCATCACTGTTGCCTTTACAAAGGTATTGATTTGACGTGGAATACTGTGATAGCAAAGTCATAAGAATGGTAGAGATATTTCTATTTCCAGAGCCACAGCTGTCAGCGGGGGGTATTGCCGGTACTTCGCTTATTGTCGAATGTGATTCAACTGAAATCACAATCGTAATATCTTAATGTAAGTATAATGATCAAATATATATACGTGGTCGATTTCGTAGGACGATTCTGTCTATGTGTGGCCTGCGGTGGGAATGATTCACATTCTCCACCAACAGTGGGGACCGTCCAAATGAAGAGGGCTGTTGCAAAGCACGAATGTAGTTGACTTAACTGTGTAGTCCTCTAGACGACCAAATAGCGAACTAATGCTTAGTATGTGTTGGGCAGGATTCGTGATTATGTGGAAATCTGACAAGATTCAATATGGACATGTGTTTGTGCTGGGCCATTATTCCCCTATAATGTAAATTGTTCGGTCGACTGCTTCTTCACATTTGCCTTCTTTATTTAGTTGAGAGGAGATCGATTTTGTAAATTATAGGGGGTGATATTGAATCTGCTAAATCACCATCTGTATTAGCGAGTGGAAATTTCGGTTTCCACGTAAATGTCTTCGCAGATGGGACAAGTTTCTCTGTCGAACATGAAAAAACTACACTCATAAAACTAAACCAAACTGGACTTTGTCTGTTTTCGTGGAAAGAGGACATATATTATGGTCGGAAGAACCGCTGGAGATCTGTGACAGCGCCCCTTTGTAGCCATTAGGGACGGCTGCCTCAGTATACTTTTAGATGAACAGGATGCATTTGGGGGGGGGGGGGGGGGGGGGAAGCAAGAATTTCGCCTTGGAACCGCGGGGCATTTCGGCGAGGCCTCCGGCTGGGAGCCGCACGGGCCGCGAGACTGTCGGCGTACTAGCTCCATCTCGTACTTTGTCATTGTATATGTGTCAAATGTCTGCGACGCATGTAACTGAGGCGTGACGTAGGGACCAGCCCAGTATTCACCTAGCGAGATGTGGGAAACCGCCTAAAAACCACATCCAAGCTGGCCGGCACACCGGCCATTGTCGTTAATCTGCTGGGCAGATTCGATCCGGGGCCGGCGCGTCTACCCGAGACCAGGAAGCAGCACGTTAGTGCTGTCGACTACCCTGACGGGTTTGATTTCCCCCTGGTACTGTGATGCTTTTTTCTCCATCAGCTGTGATAGTGTGTATTGGCTTCGGTTATGGCGATTATTTTTGGTAGGCATGTGTAGTGAAATCTGATGTCAAAAAGGGATAGATGATATATGCTTGCAGGTAATACACGTTTTTTAAACTCACCAGGATCTAGTCGGTTGAACGTCTTTCCCCCTAACTTGTAGGTGTAGGGTAGAGTCTGAGTGTTTCTGTCGCTGGTTTCGAGTGATATTACCTTTTTTTCCCAGCAGGATAAGACTAGTTGTTAGTTTTTGCGGAGTACTGCCGTTCTTGTGCAGTGCTATGCATATAGTTGTGTAATTAGGGCGGACCTTTGTGATTAATTACGTAATTAGGATAGATATTTGCGTCAGTTTCAAGTGGTATTGGGAATTTTATTTGACAAGCCGGATAAGGCCAGTTGTATGGTATAGTTAGTTTTTGCGATTTTAAACCATTCTTGCGCAGTGCTATGCATATAGTTGTGAAATTAGGACCGATCTTTGTGATAAATTAAGTAATTAGGGTGGATAATTGAGTCAGTTTCCCAAGCAAATAAATCAAGTACACTAACTTTGCGAGGTGCCGGGGCTAGCAATGATTTAACACTAAATTCTCCTACAATCTTCATATGAAAATGATGCTTTAAGCCCCCCCCCCCATCTACTAACTCCAACTTTTGCTGTTGGACATGGATTAAGAAGAAACGCGAACTGACGGTAATCGACCCTGCAAGTGGAATAGAAAAGAGTTTGGCACCTGCAATAATTTAATTTGATAGAAATTAATTTGATAAAGTAAAGTTTCATTAACGTAATGAGAAATGAAAGGGTTGCTCTACCGATCAACAGAATGAAAGTGCTGTCCAAAATAACAATTTGATTTATTATGACTAAACTCAAAATAATAAACAAAACACATCAAACATTTACAATACGTCGAATTGGATACTCAAATAAATACTGTGAAGGTGAAGTTGTCCATAAACTAGATTGTGACATTTATGATCAAGTGGTAAGTGGAACCAATTCCTTGCAACTCAGATCTTAAGAGAAACACCTGGCCAACCCAACATTAATTGCTGCTACCTGTAATGAGAACTCAGACAATGAACACCCAAGACAGAACCACGTTAGAAAAGACGGTAACAGGCGCGCTCTGCTCAGCTCTGATTGTCACATAGCTAAATTCCCTAATCTTCCAGTGCTGCAGACATACATTACCAAGCTGTCTTCTTAACTGCAAGGACACCAATTGGCATACTGGAGGCGATGGCTGGTTGCTTCGACGTCCCGTCGTGATGATGATAATGTCGCGAGTATAGCCTGAAACAAATTATCCTGGTCTAGTTGTTCCAGACTAAAGACTTCCTAGCAACCCAAATGCGCCTCTGAGGGAGACGAAGAGGGCTCGCTACACAATCACTGACAGTACAGTGATTGATTTTAACAAGCGAAGTCACACAGTAACTGCGATACAGTCAACTTTAGCCAAAACTCTTCAAGACAGACGCTTGTTCGCAGAACGCACAATTGCCAACTGTATTCAGAAAGTTACCTTGAAGTCGAAACTTCAGCCACTTCGTCAAACAGTTACAACTAAATGAAAGTATATTAGACAGCCAACGGAGGGCAGGCTGTCCAGAGCAGCGAGAGCTCAGTCTTGTAACCCACTGTGACTGAAAGGCGAGAGCCGACTCCCTCAAGAGCACCCGTACAAGCCGGACACAGAACATTCCCGCCCCCACTACAGTGGCCGTGGCTAGAACGTGCCAATCAACAACTCGAAAACCGGCGGAAAATTCCAGTCTATTGCCGAAGCACTACTTCTCCACCAATGGAGATACTTGGCGCCAATTTCTGTGCCGATTTTGCTACGTTACGGAGCTATCCCCTGAGCAAGCCAATCACAGTTATGATTTTGCAGAAAACGCGGGAATTTGCCCTCCAAGACTGCCTGGGAACACAAGTCATTCCTATGCCTCGCTGGAAGTCTGTCAGAAAGTGTTTCCACTAAGTTTCTGCGAAGTAACGGAATCTCTAGCCCCAGCCGCTCCTTCAGGCCCCTGTGGGCGTGTCGTCCCCGCTCTTATGACAATGTCGGCGTCTGGAAAGCATCCACTCTACTCCCTCACACCCGTCGGTATAACCCTTTCAAGGTCAGCAGAACCCGCCTGTCACCAGACCACCTGGGTGACGAGAGACACTGCGTTGCAAGTCCGCGTGTGAAGCAGTAGCAACTTTTCACCACATGCAATTAGAGAGAAAAATATTCACATCTTCTGAGTTCTCAATACTAGCCTTGTAATGACAATACTCGGCCATACTTCCCCAAATCGAATTACTCAGAGTAAGATATAAATATGACAGGGGTCAAGTCACTGTGTGCATCTAAAGGCATGCCACCTCTCAACTTAACCTTCCTCTACCGCATCTGGACAGTTTCCATGTGTTAGGGGGTGGACTTAGACTTTCCATCCAGTAGAATCAGGCTGATAAGTTGCGATTTTTTTATTTGCACTGAGTGTTTGTATTGAATTATTTTCGGGTATTTAAGCATTGTGAGCGTGATTGAATGCATTATTTTGGTGATCTACAAGTAGTTTGCACGTCTGCATGGTTTGTACTGGGTTATTTGAGTAATTTTCGTCTCTGCACATCAACGTAATGTGTTATTTATGAGTAGTTTCCAGGTCTGCAAACTATATATTGCAACTCCAAGCACGTCAGAGTGTGTGTTTTGCATCAGCGTAATAAATAAATAAATTAGGAGAAATCCATGGCTAAATAAATTCTTCAAAAATAAATAGCGTACACTCCTTATTCTCTCCAAGAAACCAGAACAGGCTGATTCCTTTTTCACACCAATTTTCCTCCTTCAGACCGCTGGAAGGGTGAGTGTTTTATAATAGCTTAATAAATATACTCAGTGACATCCATCCCTCGATGCGTGTAGGAAATGTGGTTGGATGACCTTGAAAAGTAGTTGAAACTAGGCATTTGAAAGCATAGCGAACACTTTTTCGTACCTATATGATAAGTTGCGTTTTTGTACTTGCACTGAGTGTTTGTGCACTGAAGTACTTTTTGGGTGTTTAAGCGTTGTGAGCGTCCTTGCATGCATTATTGCGGTGATCTACGAGTAGTCTGCACGTTTGCAAGGTGTGTACTGGATTATTTGAGTAATTTACGAGTTGTTGTGTCCCTGCACATTAGCGCAATGCATTATTTAGGAGTAGTTTCCAGGTCTATAAACTATATATTTTTGTGACTCCAAGCACATCAGGGTGTGTGTTTTGCATCAGCGTAATAAATAAATAAATTAGGTGAAACCGGTGGTTAAATAAATTGTTCAAAAAATAAATAAAGTACACTCCTTCCTCTCTCCAACAGCCCGAAACAGGCTGAGTCTTTTTTCACACCAATTTGCCCCCCTCCAGACTGTTGGCAGCCTGAGTATTTTGTATCAGCATAACAAATAAACTCAGTGACATTCGTCCCTCGGTATATGTAGGAAATGTGGTTGGATGACCTTGAAAAGTAGTTGAAACTAGGTATTTGAATGTGGAGCAAACCCCTTTTCTTACCTATATGAACACCGACAGCTCAATAAGCACTGATATCTCAGCCTCTTGTGGTAAATGTCGAACTAAGTTGCTATTGCTGTAGGTAGATAATAAATTTAAACAAATTACAGTATATTAGAACTGAATTAGCAGCCTCTAATATTAACTCGCCTCAGTGCAGGAGTAAGCTCTTAGAGCAAAATTCACACCCATTTTCCAAGAGGATGGCGAACACACTTGATGGTAGTACTGGATTTAATTGTTTAAATAAAGATGTATGTCGATTTCCTAGAAAGAGGTGACTTAGGTTACCGTAAGTAGCCCAAGTGCCCATTCTTTCTGGCCATTTTCTTAGGTGAGTAGAGGTAGCCCAATTGACCTATCTTCCTGCCAAAGTCCAAACTTCCCACCATTTCCTAGGAAGAGATGGGGTCAGGCGATTTAGGTTAGTGGAGGTAGCCCAACTGACCTTTCTTTTCTGCAATTTTTTTAGGTTAGTGGAGGTAGCCCAAGTGCCCTTTCTTTCCCGCCAAAATTCAAACTTCCCACCACTTCCTATGAATAGGTGGCGGTCGGGTGACTTATGTTAAGAGAAGTAGCTCAATTGACCTATCTTCCTTCCAAAATTCAAACTTACAGCCATCTTGATTGATGTGAATCGCGTGACATCACGTACTTACGTCACGACCGCCATCTTGGACAACGGTACTTGCATCATCAGATGACGCCATGGTCGCCATCTTGGATAATGGTACTTGTGGTGATGCCCTCCCTGGGGTGACGCCTTCCCTGTGGTGATGCCACTATCTTGGATTATGGTACTTGGGGTGACACGCAGTTTGCCCTACTACTTACACCAGTTGGCTATCCGTCAGTGTAGTAATTTACAAGTTAACAAAAACGATAGGGCTGATGGTCACAGTACCCTTCTGTGTGTTTACCACAAAGGAATTATTGAAATTTTTTAAAGGACCAAATTACAGCCAAACCCTCTAACTCCGTGACTGAATAAGAATGTTCCACTTTGGATAAGGTGCAACTGGTGAAGCTAATTACTTTAGGGATGTGATTTCCCTCTTCTTCTACCATTTGTTAAAGGCATGCACCCAGACCATGAGAAGACACATAAAGTGCATAAACAAAAATCTATCTTCATGTATGGTGGGGATAAAATATTAGCATTTAATAAGGCTCCCTTCATGCTTTCGAAATCTGTTTGATATTGCTTGTCCCACACCAGAGCTCTGTTTTTCTGGAAAAGATTGAGTAGAGCATCACTGTTCACAAGTTTCCTGAAAAAGATACTTGGTCTAAGAATGCCTTTAATTGTCTCTTGTTTTGTGGAATAGGTCAGTTCCTAATGGCATCAAGTTTTTTAGGATCTGGCAGTATACCCTCTGAAGGGAGTACGTGTCCTAAAAATTCTGCTTTTTCCTGTCTGAAACTAGATTTCTTGAGATTTGCTGTTACTCTGTGTTTGGAAAAACTGCTCAATACTTGTTCAATTAATCTTAAATGTTCTACCTGTGGGTGTAGTGACTAAAAGGTCGTACACACACAGGGTGTTACAAAAAGGTACGGCCAAACTTTCAGGAAACATTCCTCACACACAAAGAAAGAAAATGTGTTATGTGGACATGTGTCCGGAAACGCTAACTTTCCATGTTAGAGCTCATTTTATTACTTCTCTTCAAATCACATTAATTATGGAATGGAAACACACAGCAACAGAACGTACCAGCGTGACTTCAAACACTTTGTTACAGGAAATGTTCAAAATGTCCTCCGTTAGCAAGGATACATGTATCCACCCTCTGTCGCATGGAATCTCTGATGCGCTGATGCAGCCCTGGAGAATGGCGTATTGTATCACAGCCGTCCACAATACAAGCACGAAGAGTCTCTACATTTGGTACCGGGGTTGCGTAGACAAGAGCTTTCAAATGCCCCCATAAATGAAAGTCAAGAGGGTTGAGGTCAGGAGAGCGTGGAGGCCATGGAATTGGTCCGCCTCTACCAATCCATCGGTCACCGAATCTGTTATTGAGAAGCGTACGAACACTTCGACTGAAATGTGCAGGAGCTCTATCGTGCTTGAACCACATGTTGTGTCGTGCTTGTAAAGGCACATGTTCTAGCAGCACAGGTAGAGTATCCCGTATGAAACCATGATAATGTGCTCCATTGAGCGTACATACTGACGAAACTAAAATGAGCTCTAACATGGAAATTAAGCGTTTCTGGACACATGTCCACATAACATCAACAGCCAAGATAGGACTTCAATAAGGTGAAAATGATGGTTGTATTATGTCCCATTCAAGCATCCTGTTAATTTCTTTTCCTACTGCTTCCCTCTTTGACCATGGTAAAAATTGCATCATACAGAAAACTGTCCTAATTGTATAGGAATTACGGCTTGTATCTTCACTCCTTTCCATTTCTGACCAGTCGCAGTTTGTACCCTGCAATTTTGCACTGGCAGTGTGGGTATACGTCCACATTTCTTCAATTCTTGAAAGAATCCCTGTGACATCAAATTAGTCATATCACCTGTGTCAAGCACAATGGGCACATCAAGGTAAAAAATTTTGCTTTAATAGTAGTTGTACCTTGCTCTCTGTCAAGTTTTTCTGCGTACCCTAATTACCTTGATACAGATCATCTCTCACATCATTTCCATGATCGTATCTTATAAACCAAGTCTCTATCAAACTCGTGCCCCCACTCCCCTCCAAGGTCACAGAAGGGGGCATATCATGAGCGCTTCAAGTTATCCGGCGTCGCAATGGTATCGATCTCTATGTTAGGCGTAACTTCCACTATGTTGACCATTGGTGTCCTGTGAGGCTCTCGACTGAAATTCTCTTTGCCTCTGCTTGTTATTCGGTATATGTGTGTTATTTTGCTGGCCAAATTCCGCTGTCTGTGGGATTTTCGGTTGTCTGTTATTGTTTTGTGCTTGCCAAGTGACCAACTGATTATTGCCGGTAGTTTGTGTCTGAACATATTGTACAGGCTGGCCATATGCTATTCGCCCAATGTAACTGTTTTTGCTACATTTTTGCCCTTTTGTTTTATATCCACCTTTGCATTTAGGGGTTTCTTCATTGCCGTTGTGATTACCGTTACCGTTACCATAGATATGTGTGGGGTAAGGTTGCCATCCGTGTTGTACTACGAATCCATTGTTTATTTCTTGAAAATAGCCCCTTAAACTTCCATACTTGCTATTGAACGGAACTGGGTTGAATGCTTCGAGTCTGAGTCTCTCCTGTACGGCCTCAGACTAATGCTTATCCAGAAATGCTGTCTCAAACTGTTCATAATAGTGGCAACATTCCGCTATCTCCGTAGCCAATAGCAGAAGGTCACTCTGTGTGTATCCAACAAGAAATCTAATTTTCTGGGCTTCGGTCCAGGTACGAGGTAAAACATTTAGAAATGCTCTGACAGAGACAACAGGGTGTGTTCTAATCCCTTCAGAAGTAAATATCGGAAACTGTCTATGCCTCAGTAATCCCTGATCTTCAAATAATGTTCACAAACACGCAGCGCCGTCAGTGGCAGGCGTGTTTTTCCTTGTGAGTAGCGCATGGCAACTGCGCTTGCTTGACACGTGCAACTGCTGGCAAGTGTTGTTGTATTGTGCATCCTTCGCTATTTTCCTTCGACCGGCTAACTCCGTATTGTGTGTAACCAGTGAAGGTACCTAACCTCTCTAAAAGCATAGGTTTGTTTTCTGTCATATGTTATTTTGGAATGTCAGTGCTTTTAGCAGCACTGCCTCGTAAACTTTCCTCTGCTCCCTTTAAATCCGAGTCTATTTTACCTAGAAGTTGACTTTCTCTTTTAGAGCTTCTGCTACAGTATCTACATAAATTTTGATTCTGACACTACCTTTTCAGCAAGGGTGCTGCCCTTATCCAGCATCCTGGCTTCAGCTTTTTCAGTTATTTCCTTTACATCTGCATATAACTTATCTCTCTGTTTTTTGGCAAATTCTGACTCTAAACTTAACTGATCAACTTGTATATTTCTGTAGGTAGGTTTTGCATGCATATTGCAGCTCGCTGACTGCATTCTTCACATTTTTTACAGTCACATCCACTTGGGATTGCGTCTCCTGTATTTGAAAATATGCTTCAGTGACATTTTGCAACTCACCTGCAAGTTGTCCCTGTTTACAATCAACAGATGTTACCTTTCCCGTTAATGTATTTATGTTGTGGGACATGTCGGTAATTAGTTCTTGTTTTAGTTGTTTACTGAGCTCTGTCAGCTTCCCAGATAGTTTGTCAGATAACTCAGTGTGTATAGTTTTGCTCACCACACTGACCTGTTGACTAACGCCATTCTTGAAATTGTTAAATGCCTGATTTTGCTGTGTAAGCTGTTGCCCTATATTTTCCTGATGTTTTGTGAACTGCTGTATTACACTCTAAGCTGTTGTGTTACACTTTCTTGAAATTCCTGTTGTCTTGTACGCTGTTGTGTTATTAATTGCATGAGTTGTGTCAAATTGTGGGTGTCACTAGTATTTACAATGCTTTTTCGAACGCGTTCCCGACGTCGTGAGCGAATAATCAAAGGAATTTTCGCTGTCGCGCGCTTCAGTTTCACTATTTGAAAAAAATGTTTCCCAGCGAGAACTGAGAAATTGTCTCATCAATCGTCATAAAAGTGACATCATGATTAGTTATATTACCAGTGTCATCATTTTTTTAGTAGTGAGACGCCACCCTAGTTGTTTTGGTAGCTATCGAGCAGTTCACGAGTTGGCACGTTACTTTCAACTGTTCCCAAGCTCGGATTTCCCACATCTTGCACTTTGTAATTAGTTTTCCACAATGGCCATTTCCTTAGACCCCATTGTCAACAGTGTTTGATAAAATTATGAAAAGAGAATGATTTTCAAAAACGAAAGTTTGTTTGTATCGGTATCTTTCAATTAAAGCAGTTTTATATGTATATTCGTTAATGAACCTGATATTCTCTGATACAGTCTTACATAATTTGAATGAAGTATATTGCACTTTAATACTGACTTTACACAAATTTTAGTCTTCCTATAGAAATGCACTTTCTGTAATGGATATTAATGGGAAGGAAAAGAGATTATTTATTGCGAGAGAGACAGCGCCAAGCTCGGCCATATAAGCATACAGCGTAGCAGCTTCCTACCTTAACCACTGAAAGCCGCATTCCCAGCGCGTCTCATTTGTAGGCAGAATTTAATTTTAATTTGCTCCTTCAAGCTGTTAATAGTTCCAGTCTCACAAACATGTAACAAATGCAACAAAGGCCTCATTAGTTTCTTGTATCGATAAAATGGATCATTTATCTCCAAAAAAAATTTTTTATCTCAACAGTTGGTAGGTCTGTTCATATTCCGCTCGGCGCCGCCCTTTGAATGGTCGCCATTGAATAGTGGCAGGGGGAATAAAATGTAATATATAGTGGAAACTGATTAATAATTGCTCCTCTTCTGCTCACGCAAATTATTCTTGTGTGCTTCGATCCTCTTGATGCAGGATTCCCGGCGCGTCCCGGAATGATGAACAGTCATCGTGAATGTATGAATAAACGTTTCTGTCTCGATCAGTATCTATGACACCTTTTAATGTACAATTGGAATACACATTTTTTTAACATTATTAACTTGGCGGAACTCGTCAGACGTTCAGTGGCTACCACTTACAGAGACGAACAGCTGAATATATGAACATTAAAAAAATTGAAGAGCTTATCTCTACTTGTTTTGTTTGTGACACAATAGTATCGCTGGTACAAAATATATATACCTTATATGTATAAAAAAAGAATGAGGGAGAAAGAAAATAATAATATGTTACATTACATAGTGTGCAACTGTTCAAATTTACCATTAGCATCTTGATAACTCAGCCAGTCCAGGGTCTTGTACTCCATATTTTCCTCTCCTTTTAGAGTATGGCGCAATCTGGCAAGCAGGGGGTGGTGCTCTCCACAGTTGACACAAATGGAAGGAGGTGCACATGGAGTATTTGAACACAGTGGATGTCCGCTGCAAGAGCTCAGATTAAAATATATAAATCTGACAAGACAAGTTCGAGTTAATAACAATATCGAATATGCCCACAATAGTGAACTAAATTACATATTCGATACAAAATTTAAAAGTACGTAAATATTTGACAAATCTTTCAGCTTTAAAAATAGCATCTAATTTGCTAACAATGTAGTAAATATGAATAGTCCAGAAGATGCGAGTTTTTTCGCCTCATGGGCCAATCCCAATATGTTAACAAACATACTAATTAATGAAACATTAGAATTAATTAAATGTCATTCACTACAGCATAAAACTATGGCAGAAAGTGAGATTGTGGAGATGCTAGACTTTCGCAATTTTACTTGATGTCAGGTACTTTACTTTTAATGGAAAAATTTACTGCATGGGAGACAGTCTAGTGGCAGGTAATAGTTTGTCCACTCTCATATCAGAAATTTGTCTTAATGACTTGGAAACTGAATTTTTTATAAATTCCCCAAAACCATACTAACACTAGTATGCTGACGAAAGTGTAATTCTATTTAAAGGAACTAAGCATGTTTTGAACATGAAGCTGATAGTAGCATCAATTTTCTCGATTTGTCAATTAGTAGATCGAATGAGAAACATATTTTTAAAGTTTACAGGAAGCCTACATATTCAGGTGTAATTAGTGGGAATAATTTAAATCTTCCAAACCAGCACAAAAAAGTATATTTCTATTCAGCTTTACACAGAATGTTACAATTACCACATGCAAACGAAAATAGAGCTACCGAATTACAGACAAGTTAGCATTAAGGAACTATTATCAAGAACATGATATAGTAAAATTTTACCACACTATACAGACAAATATTAAACGAAAGGAAAACAGTAGTATAGGCAAGGCAGTAGAAAATAAAAGGCATATTACACCCACAGTCAAAGGCCCAATAACATAGTGAGATGTTTTTCCTGACAGAAGGTTAAAGTAGCATTTCGAACTAGTAAGTCCCCTAGACACACACTAATACACAAAGAGAAAGTACATAAGGACAAACAGAGTAATTCTGGATTATATAAAATTAATTGCCAAAATTGTCAGAGCATGTCCATTGGCCAAACAGTAAAAGCATTGAAAATACATTATAAGGAACACTACAATCTAAATTCGAATCATACAGCATTGGGTGAACATTTGAGAACAACTAAACATAGATTCAAGATAGTACAGTAATTATCCACACTGCACATAAAGGTCAGCTGTTAAATGTTTTGGAAGAATTGGTAGTTTTCATAGTAAAGAAGAAAACCCACGAAATTTATTAAATGAACAAAATGAGTTTAATTTACGTCCACTCTTCCAGCTATTTTATAAATTGCTGTAGATAAGCAACCAATATGTAATACATGTCATATTATACTAACAGAAATATTTTTTAAAATAACGGTAGATTTGAATATATGTCTGTAAAGACATTTTAAATATGTAATTCCTTATAATGTATTTTGAAAGATATCTTAATTTTTACAGACATACTTGTATTTTTTGAAAGATAAGCAGATATGTACATATGTGAGATGTCCATGCACATTCCCATAAAAAAGCGATTAAAACGTAAATTTTGGTTTCTGTAGTTGTAAATTATTTTTGGATATGCTATACTATGGAGGTTACAGTACTGTTGTGTACTCAGTTTCATCTTTGGCGCTGTCAGTGTCATGATTGACTACTGAACTTTAAATGTAAGTATGGCCAGTTTAGTCTTTAGGGCTGCCAACCAACTTTAAATGCAATTATTAATGCTGTCAGCCAAAGTTCAACATAAGTCACCATATTGGAAATACAATAAGTACTTTATGTAAAGTCAGTGTAAGTCTTTAGTATTATCTCAGTTTTACAGTGTATATTCTTATGATGCTCTTGTCCATTTGAAGAACAAAAACGGTAAATAAAAAATACAATGTGCGATTTGTGGCTGTTTTCAAGAACTTAGTTTTAACAGTCGCTCCCCCTGCTGGCAATGCCTGGTCTTGCTAGAAATCTTTTGCACTAGAATTGAATCTGGCCATTGTTTAAATCTGTCGATCATAGTCAAGACAAAACAGAAACGGCGATAAGAAGAATGGTGGGGACTTACAACGTGTACATACATATGTGAAAATCTAGTGGATGGAAAGGGGAATGCATCCACAGGCGCCGATATATGGGAACTAATTTTGTACCTTTGACATTGCGACAACAGGCCCAGTATCGTCAACCCTGCTTGATCCCCATCCAAGAACATTGTCTGATACTGGTATGGCAGATGTAGTGATTCCAGGATGTGCCAAATCCTGGAGTGTGTTGAACACCACCCATCACCAACATGCTAGGATGAATGGCCACATCTTACCATTTGTCATGTCGCACCAGACGAAAATTGGAGATCTATGAAGCTGCAGTCATTGCAGTCATAACCTATTGGAAGCAAGTTTTGCACAGCACTTCAGAAGAAACAGATCGATTCCTATTCTGTGGCCACTGCCTCCCAATCTAACATCGTGATGGCTACACAGTTAGGCGACTAAAAATTGGTAACAGTGTCTTGCATCCAGCAGGTGGTTTTTATAAGTGGAAAATAAGGTGGTTTTTATAAATGGAGAATAAGGCAATGTAATCTGCATTCCATACTTAGTGGGGCGAGTTTAGCACAGATATTCTTTGGAGAATCCAACGTAAAGGTTTGTAAGTCATGAAATGTAGATCTGCTGCTCTTCTAGGCACTGGCAGAAATGCTTCACTGTGAGGTAAATAGGTAGCAACTTTCTATCAATAACACTGCAACCCATTTGTGATGGAGAAAGATTCTTGGAGAAGAATGCTAGTGGACTTCTGTACAATACAGCTTCTAATGTAGACTGACTCGTGTCAACAATTAATGACAATGGATCTCCATGAAGAAGGTGTGCCAAAAATGTAGTCCACCAAAGCAATCTTAAGAGCCTCAAAAACTTCCTTAGCAATACTGTTACAGGGGACCTTCCTGCTTCACCAAATGTTCTTTCCTTTCAACATGTCACTGACTGACCAAATGACGCAAATTTCAGCTTTAATAACTTATCATGCCTACATTTCTATGAAGGTCTTCGTATATAACAGGTAAAGGCATATTTAAAATTTCTTAGACCTTTTCTGAGTCGAGAAATATGTCACTTTGGGGAACTATGTAACCTAAAAAGTGGAACTCACCTTTGCTGAATGCACATTCATTTTTGATAATTCATACGTCGTAATCATTTAAGCGATGTATACACTCTTGCAAATGGGAGACATACCTTCCACATTCCTTTTGAAAACCAAAACATCATCAACACAGCAGAATACACAGTCCACACTCTGCGGCAACTCACCCCTGAAACTCTTAGCACATATTGGCTGTGTTTCTAAGCCCAAAAGGCACTGCATTATGCTGCAACAAACCGAATGCAGTCATAATCACAGTCTTGCACTTGTTTGTCTGGGACATGGGTAACTGTACAAATGTTTCGGCACTGTCTATCACACGGAAAACAGTATCACCATTCAGGTTATTATGTAAAGTCTAAAAGATTCAGAACTGGATATACATGAAGAATTATTCTTTCATTCCTGTAATCCAGCATAAACACCATGATATATCCTTTTTCTTAAATATTTGCAACAGCCATGAAAGTTCCTGTGGAATTACTGCTGCTGCTATGGAAAAATAAGTCAGAAAATTAACACCTAGCATACGCCCCATAATCTTTGCCACCAACAAAGACCATGTCAGAAAAAAATTTTGTTCTCAACCAAACGTCGCCATCTTTCTCCCAAATACTTAAGTGTGGGAGTTGTTAGCTGTGTTAATACTGGCAAACTACAAACTTGAGGCATATCATCAGCATTTCTTTGAATCACACACACCTCGACCCCCTTATCAACCAAGAACCGTAATCCTGATGTCTTGTCAGTGACTAAAAGACTTGCTGAACCACTTACTGCCGAAACTGTAGCGTTTTTTAAACAAGGCAGGCGTTCTGGAACTTTTAAACGGGGCTTGTGCGCATATACGCATCAATCAGTGTAGTATGTGACGTTACAAGGCTTTGTAGACTGTCTTGCTCTTCATACAAAACATCTGTGGTACCAACACCATTCACACTGGCGAGGGGAATGTTGATATTCCTGTACTGCTGTCTTCTTGCTGCTGTTGTCGAACTTAGCATTGAGCCTAGCCAGTTCAATGAAACTTCTGCACATAGGTGGCTCTGTGATGCTCACATTAGCGCATAGAATGCACGAGTCTCAGCTACTCCAACCTGGTATGCCCTTCATAACCTTATCTGAAGCAACACATGAGTTACTAATACTAGCATAGTGATTGTTATCATGTCTGCTTTCTTTGTTAAATCATCAACTGATAGATAACAGAAAGCAGATAATATTGCATGCACATCCTGAGGCAATCGCTGCAACCAAAAAAGTTTCCCATATTGATCTGATATAAGTTCAGCTCCCAACAAAGCATGAAACGACGCAGCAGTAGAGACAGGGAACCGCCGGCCGCGAAATCAATTTCCACAATTCGATTCAGACGTGCTTCAGGTGGTATCAAGAAACGTTGTAAAATGATATCTTTAAAAACAGCAAAAGGATGTGATAAAATATCGTCCAACTATTCAATGAAATTCAGGTCCAACTGGGATATAACTGCAGCAAATCTGTCAGCGTCAGAGACGATGCCGTGAAGCTGGAAAATGACCTCTTTCTGAGCCAGCCAGAAGTTAGCCCTCGTTTGCCAGGAAGACGGAATTTTTACGTTACCAGTCTCGAGGTGTTGCCCCCATCAGAAGTATTGTTAAGAACTGCAGCAACAGTAGGTTAACGAGCAGATCTGGATAGCAGCAAATTCTGCTTTTCGGTATTCCTATGTGTGGTGGATTAGCCATGGCACAAGAACGTATAAGTACACTGACAAAAATTTAAAAAAAAATCACTCAAACTTGGAGTAACCACGTTGGAGTTTGCTATGTGTGCTTGGACGCATTCTTAATACTTCATTTTCTTGTAGAAAAACAGACAACCACACGTTTAAGCAACAAGCAACAGAATAGTCTTCAAAAAACATGAACACACACCAGAGATATATCACATATCGTTGACTATTTATTAGTCTGCTGCAGACCATATTCTACGAGCGGTTCAGTCCAACTTCGAAGAACTCGTACATTTGACTCTTCCTTCATTTGTTAGTGACTTCCATCTGATCAGACTTGGCATCTCAACTCAAAAAAATATATTTTGAAATGATAATTATAATTCGATTTCAGAGGTCATGCACAAGTCCACAAAATGATAGAAAATATGCTCCTAGAACAGAATGTGTGATGTCTGCCATGAGAAACTGTCACTCAAGCCTGTGTCGTATGCCTAGGTTTAACGCTAATGCGGAACAACCATATGTAGCTATTGCAGAGCCATTGACTGTAAAGAGGTAGTAATCATCATTCTTACGAGATGACGGATGGGTGGATGGGTAGACTGATACATCTGCACTCATGTCTACTAAGGTCTATAATTGACAGCTGCCATTCAGAGCGCCAGAGACGATCATCACAGAACTCATGTTGTTTTATCCTGCCCACAAAGTGGGCTAGACTTCCATGCCTCGAATCCAAATCGGAGGTTGTACCAACGTACTTTCGTAGCAGAAGGGATCAGCTGTTTTTTTCCAGGTGAACGATAGTGATGACGTCAGTGACTGTTGTTCTGACTTCCCAGTGCAGCGACTAGTATTGTTAAGTTCGGTGATTTGAGCTTGTAGCACAGCAAATTTGCTGTCTGTCTGCAGTTGTGGGCTATCTGTTGCAACACACACAGACTGATACATTTCGCAGATTCTATCAGCGGTGCATCTAGATCGATGGCGCCCACAATTAAAGTCTTTTGGACATCAGGTGGCAGGCGTGACAGCCAAATGCTTCACAGAATGTTGTCGCTTACTGTGTCGGCATAGCAACTGCAATGGTTTGGAGTGGTCCAACTCTTCGATGTGAAGTATTTTCTCTAGTCTCTTCACAGACTGCAAAGTCATGTGACTAGGGTGTTCTTAGTCATTGGGTATCGATCCACATTTCATAAAGTCAGTTTACCGCAAGAATCAAATTTGTGTTGGCACAAAATTGCATCCTTCTTCCTTAAAAGAAGATAAAAATGCCTACATTAATTTGAGAACTAACTGTGCTATTTTTGTTTAAAAGTCCTTCTTTCATACAGTTACTTATTCGGTGTAAATGACGTTTGCTAATAAAAATATTATCACTCCAAAAAGGCAATAGGAAAGCCTAACTGATCGCTGCACAAATGTTATAAACTTCAGCGAAAATTCTATTTCTAATGTCAAAGGTGAATTGTGGCCATTTTGGGAGAATGTTATATGTGATCGATGGTTTAAGGTTCTGTGTAGACACTGCTGCCAGCAATTAATGTGTTAAAACAGCGACTGTAAAACAGGGAATATTTAGTATTAGAAATTAGTACAGTTAAAATAGAAAACAGTACCCACCATATGGACGCTTCTATCTCCACCTATATTTTTTAAAAATAAAAAGAATTAATCCGTAACCCGACCTTACTTGCATTTTGTGCTAGAGGACCTAGAGCAAAATGCAAGTAAGATCAGGTTATGGATAAATGCGGAAAAGACTGAGGTAATGGAGGTACCAAGAGAACCCCCAAATGACAACCCATTACATATGGAAATTTGCTAAAGTGGAAAATTTTAAATACTTTGGTACATGATTCAACAGGCAAAATAATTTAAAACAGGAAATAAACCAACGCATTGTGAATGGGTCTAAAGCTTATTTTAGTCTAGAGCAGATAATGTCATCTAAGAATCTGTCAATTAAGACCAAACTTAAAGCATACAGTGCCGTGACAGTGTCAGTATTGTTGTATGGGACAGAAACCCTAAGCACAACAAAGAAGGATGAAGAAAACTTGTTGGTCTTTAAAAGAAAAATTATGAGGAGGATGTCTGGACCTGTCCAGGAAGGGAGCTCATGGAGATGTAGAAAAAAACCAAGAATTGTATGAGCTGATGAGGCAACCACACATATTTCAAAAATTGAAAGTGCGCAGAATAAGCTTGGCAGGTCACATTGCGAGGAGACAAGACACCTCTAGGGCAAAAGCCGTACTTATGGGAAGACCTGATGGTACCTGTCCTAACGGAAGACCCAGGAAGTGATGGGGGGATGAGCTACAAAAAGATCTTTGCCAGCTAGGAGTTGTGGCGAAATAAATAAAAAACATTTTTATATTTAAAATTCCACGTCATTGTTGATTTAATCAGAGTTCTCACCTTAGACATAGAATTAGTCCTTCTGCCACAATATTAATTCATTAGTCGCCATCGATGTTCTTCTCTTTGTTGACCGTGTGTACCATCATGAGTCGGCATCGGTTCACTTCACGAAGACGGTGGAAACCAAGGAATACTATGCTACGTCGCTATAAATAATTTTCGTAACACTTCGATACTTTTCACTATTTTTTATTCACAACACAATAAGACTTGCTGTGCTCATCGCACAAACCATAATTACCAACCACATGGCTGCCTTTCCGCACAGTCCGAAATCACGTCCATCCTCCACAAGGCAACAATCGAAAGTGTCCCTTAGCTCCTTGGAGTATCAAACAAAAGAGAATCCAATGTGAACTTTACAAAGATTATAATATACATGCCTCTCAATTTATCTTTGGCGCAGCTTTTAAGATATTGTCTGTCTCTGCATAGGAATGTGTCATTACAACTGCCCCCCTACTGTATACTGTCACTAGAAAATTTTATTTGATTGACAGGATACAGTAGTCGACCTTGCAATTGATAAGTTTGGGGGTCTTTTATTTACAAACTTCATTTTTGTTGTCTCATTTTCATGGCACTGTGAATTCTTTGGTATTTCTGAGTGTGTGTCAGTTTTTTGGTATACTTATGCTAATATTTACAAACCTTAATCCTAATATACAAAGTTCTGGTTAATACTGAGAAAATGACATCATGTAGTAAAGTTTGTACAATAAAATATACACTGAATACAACGTTACATACAAATGTTTCCTTCCTCATCAGAGGTGAAAATTAAGTCCTTGTATTGCTTTCTGTATTTATTCTGGGGCGACGAGCTTTGTTCGCTAGCCCGTGTTGAATATGGGCGGGTGATACGCGCGCCTGATTGTTTGGTCGTCCGTTAGCGGGCGACGTTGGTTGAACGCGCGCGCCAGTGCACTGAATATACACCGACGTGCGGGTACCGTCGAGACTTCCGAACCTCAGTATGCGTGTGCTTTTTGTAGTTCCTTCCAGTACTTAGACTGGATACAACGAGGTACATTGGAATATGTGCCCCGAAGAACACACCACACTATGTGCGAGGCGGAGGACGATCCCGTCGATGCAGCTCCTGGTAAGAAGCGTACCATGTCAAACTTGTTTGGCATTGTCCTTTCCTACTGTGACGCCATGGCTCGGTTGACGATACAAGCTTCAATTTTCGCTGTCACTTGTTTAGGGTCGCTGACATTTGCAACGTAGCACTACTTTGCACAATTTTAATTTCTACACACACACCACTTTAACCGCGAGTATTGCGATCGAAACTTCCTTTTCACTACACTTTTTTTTTCTTCGCATTAACCCCTTTTACCTATTGTACTGAGATTCATTCCCCTCAATACTTCTGGTCAATGCACATAATTTGTAAGTCACGGGACTTGGCATGAAATACAAAATACATCACATACAATGGAATAACATATAATACATACAATACATTGTTTACATTAACTACAGGAAAAAACTATCGACTAAAATTGAAAAAATTTTTGACCACTCATAGTGGCTTCTTCGTCTTGGATTTTACTGACACACACGCTCGCCTTTTTCCATTAATCTGTTAGAAGGAACAAGTCCTTTGTTTTCCTTCTTGAACTCGAGTATAAGTTAAGGTTTACCTCCGTTACGTATTCTTCATACGTAACGACATGCATCAGCATGCTGAGAATACACCTGTAGCCGCTCCACTGAAGCTTGGGAAGGGAATTTTCTACCTTCTACTTAGGGTAGTGGCAACGACTACGTGTATGCTACGGTTTTTCGCGTATAAAATCTGAAAATGCACGAAATAATCATTTATATGCAGCATAACCCTAATATGTACAGTGTTTTGGGCGTAAGCACATTCTGGTGTGCTTGTAAATCATTACCTCTAATAAAACTTCCTACCTTAACATGGACATATAAACATAAAATTTTGAAGTTCAGGGTGTAACTACTATTACTATGTACAGAGTTTCATAATAGCGGCACGCCCTTGTTTGCGTGTATCATCTTCAATTAAAGTGCGCTTATAGGCGTCTTGTGTTATCATGGGAGAAAAAATACAGACATTTTAATGCATCGGTTGTCATGAAAATCTATGTACACGAACAATCAGACTTTCATAGCTTCAGTGCAGCATGAAATTCTTTACGACGCTTTTGTTCATAATTCATTTTATAGACGATTCCTTTGCTTACAGGTCGTCGATCACACTACTTACCTGTTTCTCGTATAGCGGCGAGATCATTTTCATTCTTTGTGACTGTAAATTGTAATATGTGTGAAACATATAATTTTGACATGATTTTTTCCTTTCATGTTTCAAGTGGGTAAAGTAATTCATACCTTCCTTTTGCATACATGAGTGAAGCATCGCTAATATTGCACTTTGTGTCAGGTTTTTCACCTTTTCTCGTACACTCGTAGAGTCTTACAGTTTTAATTAAGTTGTTTCTTGATGTTAGGTATACATGTTTATAAGAGGTTGTCTTAGAGTTTAATTTTCCTTATACACTTCCACGTTGTTTAAGTTCCGTACATGTACAGAGCTTCTTTCGCCTTTCACACATTCATACATACGTTTATACACAAAAAAATATCTACCACTATAATATACACTTTGCTGGTGGGGCCCTTTTTCGGTACCCTGCACCATTCCTTCAATATTCCAAAATAATTCAGGGTGTGCTGAGCATCGTCCCTTATACTAATAATACTTACAACTAAATATTTCTTCTTACATACATAACTGCCTTACAGTCCATTAATGCGCAACATTCCCTATTTTCCTCCTTTACACTTTAGCTTTCGTACATGTACCCTCGCGTATAGCTTATATATTCTACAAAGTTGTTTGCTGAGTGCTTCAGGTGTTTCCTAACGTTAATGTGTGTCTCTCTCTCTCTATAAACCCTAGGTATTTGTTTTGAGAGCGATTCAGTTCATTACTCACGCTGCATAGGTCTGTTTATTATTACCCTATTTTAAAGCTTGTGTCACTCTTTTCCTTAGTCACAAAAATTCCCGCGTTTACCTTGTTGTTCATTCTGAAAATCGCTAGCGACTGTGTAATGTAAATGTATGCGTTATCTCTTTGATTTCCTCTTTGCTGCTTTTTCCCTATATGTAATTGTGTGCTGTTCTCGTGTACATAGCCTTTCTTCCGGTTATATATCTGCAATATTTATTTATTTATTTTTTCTATTTTCTTTCTCCTTCCGTACAAGCTAAGATTTTACTCAGTATAATATAATATTACAATACCGTCCATGACCAGTATGTACTTGCATGTTCACTTTTATTACGTAATACCAGCTTATAATTAAATTTTCTAAGTTACTATTTACAAGACTTATGTACCCTTTCCTTTCTTGTTTTTGAATGACTTTCGTCTCTGTGTCTCATAGTAAGAGTGGTCTCAAAACTTTTAAACGTTCCGCGCATGCGCGCTTACGTACCACGACTGGACTGTAGGCGCGGGGAAAACTCTGCATTGTTGGTGAACATTATTCGTGATAGCCACCATCGTGTAATAGTCACGTGACACCTGGACTCGACCGCGCATGCGCCTTTGCGCTTTGTATACGCTCAGCTGATCGGACATGGAAGGGGGGAAGATTTCTCCCCGGCTCGCTGCCTACAGCGCGGCCAATGACCTCGTCTTGACATGCAGCTATCGCGTGCTCATGAGCTGAGCGTTGGATTGAAACTTCGACGCGTGGTTTGTTGCTCGTCTCAAGCGAACAAACTCTGACCTTGGCGCTAATTTGTCTTTGTTCCCCTCTCTTAAATAACTGAGTTAGACTACAAAAGTACCGTATGGTTTATTTTATAGTGTTAAGACTCACAATAACACATGTTTCATTAGGTGTGGTTAACTATGCGTTTTTTAAGCTGGCATATGCCCCCAGTTGTTCGCAAGTTTCTTAGGTTAATGACAGCAATTTTACTATGTGATCCAAGGTTGTACAATTTCAATTTTACTAAAATAACATATAACCTTTAATGAAAAAATTCCTTGATTTCCTTGTGAGGGTATAACCCTTTCACCTTGCTCGTTCGTGTGTTACCTAACAGATAACATCCTGGGTGAGGTTTGTCTATTATAATGAAAGGGCCATCATACAACAACTGCCACTTTTTGTTTAATGCCTTAATTTTAGAGGATTTTGGGTGGGTACGTAATAGTACTTCCTGTCCAATGTTAAATTCTGTAACCTTTTTTATCTTTTTGTTGTCATTACAGCCTGCACGAGGTCACTTACCTTGTCCGGTGCTTTCATCTCTTCTTCACATAGATCATCTTCTACGGTCGCATCCTGATCATATCTTAAAAATAATTGTCTAAGATGTAATGTGTGCTTGTTTGTGCCCCCTGTTGTCAAATCGGTCGGCCGGTGGGGCTCATTACGACCGATTGTTGTTTACCGGGGGAGACAACGGCGATGCTTCAGTACTGTCCGTTACCTCTACAAAGTGTACTGAGTGGTTATTCTGTCGCCAATTAGTTTCCGGGCCGCTGCGTGCAACATTTTCTTGCGACCGGCCGTCGCTATTCCTCCTTGGTCTATCATTCCTATTACTGTAACTATTGTAATTTTCATTTGTGTGCCGCCTTTCATCACGCGGGCCTGACCAATCATTCACGTGATTTCTATCATTTCCATACCGGCGTGGACCGTAATCTGTACTATACCTTCGGTCTTCACGTCTCTGTGGCGCCGAATTCCTCCGATTCCCGTAATTCCAGGTTCCATTATTTGGCCTTGTCGCATACGGATGCCAACTGTGTGGGTTTTGTCCACTGCCTTTAAAATGATATCCGTTACCGTTGTTTTGATTGGTTCCGGAATATTCATTCCGATTACTTGTGCTCGGCTCTTCTTCGTATATTAGATCAATTGAGTCAAGCACGGAAAGAAAGTATTCAAGGTCGTTCTCCGGTATGGTTACCAATTTTTCGCGTAAGTTCGCGGGTAGTTTGTTTTTCAGAATTTTGAGAACATCTACGTGCGGTATTGGATTGTTCCAATAGCGCGTCTTATTCAAGTACTTTTCGAAATACTTTCTCAACCCGCCGTTTTTTAGGTTGAACGGTTGTGGGTTGAATACCTCACGTCGCAGTCTTTCTTGGACCCCAGCAGACCAATATTTCTCCAAGAAAGCCCGTTCAAATTGTTCGTAGGTGATGCACTGTTCAGCCATGTCTGTGGCCCACAAAAGTGCGTCGCCTTGTGTGAAGCCTACTACATATCTAATCTTCTGTGCCTCAGTCCAGTTTCTTGGTAAGACATTTTTAGATGCTCTTACAAATACGACTGGATGAGTTTTTCTGGATTCTGTGGAGAAAACTGGAAACTGTCTATGTTTCAACAGGCTCTCATCGACTAGAATCGTCGAGATGCAAGGCGACACGCCTACTGCCTGTTGCAGCACCGCGTTTGGCGAATAGCCATTGTTTGCCTGTGCCGGTGCGTGCACATACGCCGGACAGGGCGCGTGATGTTCTGCGTTATTGACATCGTAATCTGGCACGGGCGAATAAGTGTCGTGCTGCTTGTTGCTTGACGTAGGCAAGTCATTTGAAACATTCAGTCTACCAGCAATTTCCTTGCGTATTCTGTCCTCGGCTACTTTGATTTCATTACCTAATTTTTCAAAAAGTTTTGTTTCCCGGTCAGTTATTGATTCATTTACACTACCGTTTTCTAAAGTTTCATTTATTTTGATAATGTCCGCGTTGATACGTCGAGTCTCCTGTTTCAGAAAACCGACTTCTTCGTTAACTTTATTAACTTGGTCAGGTATTTCTTCACATGCGGACTGTACTCTTGTTAAATTTAATTGAATAACCTGTACGTTTTCATGTATTTCTTTTTGTACGGTTTGTGTTTGATTGTGTGTTTCTACTATTTCTGACAGTTCCTGTTCCTGTTTGGTTGTAAGATCTGACAATTTCTTTTCTAAGTCATTTGCCAATACATTGTATACACTATTGACGGTTTTGATGACTTTGTCTTCGATCTTTTGATCGATTTCATTGGTGAGTTTATTTAAGCGTTGATCGAAATGTCTGTGTATGTTTTCAAATTGCGTGTTTACACTTGAAAACTGCTGTTGGAACCCAATTTCCATGTTTGACAATTTTGTGTTTGTCGTTATTTCTAGATTCGCCAGTTTCTCGCTCACATTTGACATCAGACTATATAATGCCTCAAGCGTAACTGACGAAGCTTGTGTGTTTGTATTTATGCCATTATTTGTTGCCATTGTTTCTCTGCCACGGTCTGATTGAATCGAAACCGGGCTAGGTTCACTGACTTCACGCGAAATATTTTCATCTGATCTGGTAATCGATGCTTCATCGACTGTGCACAAGGTTTCATTTGCAAGTGGTTCGTTATTGTTAATCCCTGTGGAGTGCAATTGAATTGTATTTACTTCTACATTATGTTGTGCTGAAAAACTAATTGCGTCATCATTTACGTCACTATTGTCAGAATCTGTGACGTGTCCATGAACATTTGTCAAATTAAAGTTCTTCGATTCCATTGTGAAGATATTATTTTTATCTGTACTTTACTGTTAATCTAAATCTTTAAATTCTCTCGCAGTTGAATTAATAAAAATATCTCGCGATTGTTATTTGTTGCTCGTCGGAAATTTACAAGATGGCGCACTACGTCTTCTAATTCTGCGATTGTTGGACATAAAAAAGTAATTATCAAAGTGTAATTGTGTGTTGCCACAAACACTACCAGGATTTTAATATGGACAGGAAAAGGTTCTGCTTTAAGTGGAGCTAAGCCAAGGTGCAGCCACTGCATGCGTTTGCGCTTTCCTACCTTAATTCCGGCTGAGCTGCGTCACTCACGATTACGTTAGTTTTGTAAATCCTTGTCCTTGTTCCTTCTGGTTATTGTGCCATCCGTTTATACAGTTAATACTGTTTCACTTTATTCGTCATTTTCCATGTGCGTCATGTAACAGAGAAACAGTAATTAGTACAAGTATATTTGTAGCACAACAATGAAGTACTTACTCTTTGTTCCACCAGCACTGTCCTGTCACGGTCGCCAGTGTGGCGAAATAAATAAAAAACATTTTACATTTTAAATTCCACGTCATTGTTGATTTAATCAGAGTTCTCACCTTAGACGTAGAATTAGTCCTTCTGCCACAATATTAATTCATTAGTCGCCATCGATGTTCTTCTCTTTGTTGACCGTGTGTACCATCATGAGTCGGCATCGGTTCACTTCACGAAGACGGTGGAAACCAAGGAATACTATGCTACGTCGCTATAAATAATTTTCGTAACACTTCGATACTTTTCACTATTTTTTATTCACAACACAATAAGACTTGCTGTGCTCATCGCACAAACCATAATTACCAACCACATGGCTGCCTTTCCGCACAGTCCAAAATCACGTCCATCCTCCACAAGGCAACAATCGAAAGTGTCCCTTAGCTCCTTGGAGTATCAAACAAAAGAGAATCCAATGTGAACTTTACAAAGATTATAATATACATGCCTCTCAATTTATCTTTGGCGCAGCTTTTAAGATATTGTCTGTCTCTGCATAGGAATGTGTCATTACAGAGTCCATGACAACTGGATCCAAAGTGCACAAGATCACCTTCTATGGAGGTGCATTGTGAGGTCGGCGCATAATCTACAGGGTCCTCGATCGCCGATTTGATGATGATGATGATAGAAAAAATATGCACTGGTAGCACTCTTATGTTGCAACAGACAGTCAACGGACAACATGTGGCTTTGTGTACCATATTAACAGCTTGGAACAAGTGAATGGAGAGCGAAGTCTCGTCAGTCAGATGCACCCTCCGAGAAAGTACGGGAGTTCCCTTTGGGGGAACCGGCAACTGGAGTCCGGCTCTGCCGGCTTCTACTTAGTAGAATCCCCATTGGGTACGTTCCTTCGCAAGTAGGATTACCTGCTGTTGTTAATGTGGTTCTGGTGTACAGACGTTTCGTATTTTAATTCGAACAGTCAGCTATACATTTAATTCTTAGGAATGGATTAAATAATTTTGTATTCAGATATGGGGACATTGAAACGAATCCAATCAAAGCGAATTGGCTGAATTTGCCGCCCACTAGGCATGCCGTCAGAAATAGCATATCTCTTATAAATCACAGTGACTGAGAAGTCACAGATACCACTATAACAATTTTACAGAATCTGGCTGCGATTTCAGTCACAACTAGGAGTCGAGTCGCAAGTAGCCTTAAACATTCTATGCCATGTGTCATCTGTTGGCCGAATTTCGTCCTTTGTCCTGTGAACCTCTTGTATAGCTGCGATTTCAGAGACGAGTCGCAACTAGAAGCCGCAAATAGCAACTAAAAAGCACAGGTAACATTAAATGCCGTGTGCCATCTGACGGCCAAAGTTCGTGCTACTGTTTTTCTTTGTGACGCACAATGGAATCTACCTACGATTTCCGTGACAAGTCGCAGCTAGAAGTCGCTAGTAGCAACTAAAATGCGCAGTTAACTTTAAATGCTGGAAGCCATCTGTTGTCCTACGTCGTACTCATTCTAAGAACCTTGTTTCTCACAATATGGATGTGTTACATTTTTATGAGGGAAGAAAAGAACCAAGAAGCTAATTTACTCTGAGAAAAGTTTTATGCAAGGTTGAGAATTGGTGTAGCTGAGAAATGTGAGGACCGAATAAAGGTAATTTCAAAAACAGATAATGGATATGTCGCCGACGAGTATTTTGATGCATATTACACACATATATAGTACATAAACTGCTAAAAATGCTATCTGGTATCTACTATGTAAGTTTTACCACATGTTTAACAGCACTATTCACAAAAAGAATATTTTTCCGACAGTACAATAAACAGTTGAACTTTTGTCTGTATTTTCAAATGTTGCATTAGTACTATTCCCAATACCGACTCGCAACTGTAAGATCAGTGCTTTCCAAGTTTTCACTTGCACATCATCAACCTTGAAACTGTTGAAGATATGTGAACAAACATTTTCCAGCGTGCATAGTGGCGCACAAGATATGATGTGCAGAGTGTATTAGACTCTGTGGAATATACATGCTCTGTGTTTGTTGATGGGAAACGTAACATTTTTGCGTAAAATGAGTACAACACAGATACCGCAAATAGAGCTGCTTGTAGGGCGCGAAAATTATGCGACCTGGAAATTTGCCATTGAGGCGTGCTTGCACTTGTATGACTTGTGGGACGTCGTAAACAGTAAGTTGGAACCTACAGAATCAAGTTTTGCTACTAAGGATTGGAAGGCGAAATCAAAACTAATCCTTTTGATTGATCTAGTGAATTATGTTGACATAGAAAAGGCTATGTCAGCAAAAGGAGGTATGGGACAAACTGAAAAACGCGTTTGAAGATGGTGGTTTAACCAGAAAAGCAGGAATTCTTTGTGAGCTGATAACCACAAGATTGAATAAGTATAAAAGGGTGGATGAATATGTGAATAAAATAATTTCAATCTCCAATCGTCTGAGGAATATTGGTTTTGAAATTGAGGATGAATGGATTGGAACTTTATTGTTAGTTGGACTACCAGAGAAATATTCGCCAATGATTATGGGTTTGGAAGTTCGGGAATACTCATTACAGCGGATAGTGCTAAAGTAAATATTCTACAGGACGTGAAGAATGAACCAGATTCTAATGCTTCAGAAAAGGAAACGGCATCGCCTTTATACTCTAAGTACAAGAAGAAGAAGCCAATAAGATGTTCCAGATGACAGAAAATTGGACATCTTGCTTCACAGTGTAACGAAAAAGTTAAGTATAAAAGAAAAGAAGCATGTTAATTCTAGTAGTCTGAAAGAAAGACTACCCATAAAGGTAAGGCATTTTTTGTTTTTTACTCTTTTAATGAAGTGAGTGACGATCATGTAGAATGGCTCCTAGATTCAGGAGTATCTGTGCACATTACCAAAACTCCATCAGGTTTGTATGATGTTCAGTCAAGGACTGACATTAGAATTTCCACAGTTGACGGATATAAGATAAGGTGTGAATTCGCATGAAAAGGGAATCTTAATTTGCTTGTGAAGGGAGGAAATGAAATTGTTACTGCTCATGATGTACATTATGTAAAGAATATTGAAACTAATTTGGTTTCAGTAAGTGAAATAGTAAAGAAGTGTAATTAAGTTACCTTTGTATAGAGGGAGCCAAAGTGATACACTCTTGTGGTGCTATTGTAGCTACTGCAAGTAATGTAAGAGGTATTTACAAAGTGAATACAGTTCAATACTGCAGAAACAGGAAATCACACTGTTTATGCTGCGAAAGGTTTCTTGTGGCATAGGAGACTTGGACATTTGAATAGGAAGAGTATGACTTTATTGAAGAATATGGCAACTGGGATGGAAAATTATGGAATGAATAATGTCCAATGTGAGGTGTGTTTGCAAGGGAAACAAGCTAGATTGCCATTTAAATCGAGTCAGAGCAGTCTTGCAACTCATACACTTAGATCTCTGTGGACCTATGAAGAATAAATCCTTAGAAGGTAGCTTCTGTTTCCTGACATTCATAGATGATTTTTCTAGATACATGTATGTTTATTTTATAAGTAGCAAGGATCAGGTGAATGATGTATGCGTTGTTTATTGCAAAACGGTCGAAAGACAGATTAGGAAGAAATTAAAATTATTAGATCAGACAATGGATCAGAATATGTAAACAGACAGTTTAAGGAACAGTTAAATGGAATGGGTTTTAGGCATCAGACTACCATTCGATACAGTCCTTCTCAAAATGGAGATGCAGAACAAGCCAACACAATCATTGTAGAAAAGGCAAGAAGTATGTTAAGCAATGCTGAGCTACCTAAATGCTTTTGGGCAGACGCTGTGTCAGCAGCAGTGTTTTTAATTAACAGATCACTTACCAAAGCTGTGAGACACAAGATATCTTATGAAGTATGGACTGTGAAGAAACCAGATCTACAGCACTTAAAAGTCTTTGAATGTGAATCCATGGTTCAGATTCCAAAACCATGAAGAGGAAAATTGGATGCAAAATCTCAAAAATATATTTTTGTTGGCTACTGTGAGGATTCAAAAGGCTGCAGATTTATAATCCTGTGAATAAGAAGATAATAAGTAGTAGAGATTTAATATTTTTAGAGGATTATAGACTGAAAATAAAGGAAAGTAGTCAAAATGATACAGTAATGCAACCAAACATAATGTGTGATAGTGCTGAAACAGAGATGGAAACTGAAACAGAGGAAGATGAGAATAAAGAGGAAGCTTATGTGCTAGCCGAGAATCAAATTGAGGAAGAAGATTCAACAGAGGAAGTCAGTTGAAGGCGGTCTTCATGTATAGTGAAACCAAAAGAATATCCAGAGTATGAAATGTATGTTGCCCAAACAATCAACAATGAACCAATCAAAGTTGATGAAGCTTTAGCAAGTTCAAATGCTCAAGATCGGAAAAATGCTATTGAAAAGAAGCTGCAATCTTTTGTGGATAATGATACATGTGAATGGATTGACGTGCATGAATATAAAAAGTAACTAAGAACAAGATGGGTGTTTAATGTTAAAAATCCTGAGAGATCAGTACCAAAATTCAAAGCCAGATTGGTAGTTAAAGGATATTCCCAGAAAGAAGGAATAGATTACAATGAAACTTTCTCACCAGTGGTGAAGTATTCATCATTAAGAAACCTTTTAGCTTTTGCAGTTAAGGGAAGGATTATTAATTCGTCAAATGGATGTGAAAACAGCATACCTGAATGGGAGGCTGGAAGAGGAAATATATGTGATTCCACCTGATGAAGTTAAGTGACCTTATCAAGTGAAAAGGAGAATCTGGCATTTGAAGAAAGGCATATATGGATTAAAGCAAAGTGGCCATTCCTGGTATAAATGTTTGCGTAAAACTTTGATAAAACTAGGTATGTTACAGTCATAGGCGCATCCAAGTATATATGATAAAAGGAGCAATGAAGAAATTACAATCATGGCCATATGGGCACATGATTTTTTTATTTTAACAATAGTGAAAGCTAGATGGACTTTTTTAAAAAAAAAACAGTTACGGTCAGAATTTAATATGCACGATTTAGGGGAAATTAATCAATACTTAGCATGAAGATTCTAAGAAGTGCCAACAGAGAAGAATTATGGATTGATCAATCTCTGTACACATGGAAATTCTTAGAAAAGATCAATATGGAAAATTGTAATCCTACTTCTAATCCTACAGAAAATAATGCAAAATTGCTAATAACTGATGATGACAAGAAATGTAAGGAATGTGTACACTATTTTGAAGCTGTAGGAAGTCTACTGTACATAGCACAGACTTCCAGACCAGACATTACATTTGTCACAAATGCAGCAAGTAAGTTTTGCAGTGATCTGAGAGAAAAGCACTGGATGGCAGCCAAGAGAATATTCAGATATTTAAATGGAACTGCTGATTATAAGTTAAAATATTCTAAACCTGGAAATGTAAATTTGGAACGATACATGACGCAGAATGGGGAAATGAGCTGGAAAGTAGACACTCCATCACCGGAAGTTGTTTTAGACTAATGGGAGGATTGATATCATGGTCATGTAACAGACAAAGAACTGTTGCTTTGAGTACTGTAGAAGCTGAATATATGGTCTTGTCCTCCACTATCCAAGAAGCTCTTTGGATCCATATACTGATGAGTGAAATAGAATCTCATCCAACATTAAAGCCAACTGTGGTATTTTGTGACAATGTGGGAGCTATTAAACTTGCAAAAAATAATGTCACCAGTGTAAGATCCAAACATATTGACATATGGCATCACTTTATAAGACATCGTATGGAACAGGGAAATATAATCCTCAGTTATCTATGCACAGAAGAAATGTTATCTGATCTCCTAACCAAGCCTCTCAGTAAGGACAAATTTCAGAAGCTGGTGAAACATTATGGTTCAACATGGGATATATAGTGTTGAGTATCTGATAAATATTTGTTCAAGGGAGAGTGTTGGGAATATGTGAACAAACATTTTCCAGCATGCATAGTGGTGCACAAGATATGATGTGCAGAGAGCATTAAACTCTGTGGAATATATATGTTCTGTGTTTGTTGAAGGCAACATAATATATTTGCATAGCCAAATTTATTAATATGTGTTGTGCGAATAAAGCAAAAGTTTATTTTGTCCCTTAAATAGTTGTTACTTGTCATTTATCTGTGTTAATATGCATAAACAGCAAGAGAAACACGAAACCTTCCAACCTAATCTAGACCTTGGGCTACGTTACAGGTCTGTCGTCACAACCACGATTTTAGGTGGGAGAGGGGGACTGATCGGTATCACGCTCTAACAAGTCTTTATCACTACATACACAGCAGAAAATTTTGGAGTATGGGATTAAAGATCAGAATGCATTTTCTTTATTCACTCACAGTGCAGTTCACATTAATTTATCATCCCTTTCAAACCACACAATGACTCCTCAATGACACACTGCACCAATAGTCATTTTGCATACTTATGTTATCAATTATGGTTGTTATACGTGGCGATTCTTCAAGGGTCGTTTCGAATCTTCAAGATTATCTCTTCTAGAGGTGGATGAATACGTAGAGCAATCAGTAATTGAAGTGGGAACTATGTCTGGAAAATCACAAGGATTATTATACTTTTATACTGCTACCAATTACTAGCAACATAATGCACATTATACAACTGCTGAACAGTTATATGGGGGGAGGTTTCGCACTTTTCTTAACCGATGCCCCTATGTTTAATCACGATCTTAGAAACTAATCTGACGAAGACGCCTTAATACTGACTGTTTTGTTAAGACGAAACCTTATCTGTGGGCAAGCGTATCTTTCATATATCATGTAACAACTGAGGAAGAATCCTTGGAAATATTAACACTCTGCTGTTCGGCGACACCTCAGTGATGTCGTGAGCGAAATAGTGTTCAACGGCCGTCGACACCACAGTGGTGTCGTGTGTACAGTATCGCTCAGTGGCCGGTGACATGACAGTGGTGTGGTGAGCACAGTATCGTGCAGTGGCCAGCGACAGCACTTTAGTATCTTTTGCATTCTGTTGGTGTTTTGTTTAGGTAACAATAAGTTACACACCACAACAATTTCTTTGAATTTATACACACTTGTGCCCTTTCATCATGGCAGACGAAAGAGACGATACGATTATTTACGATGAATGCTCGGACGTCTTGTCTGACGTTCCGGACAACTTGGCCGATTGGGAAGAAGGCATTGGATAAAAAAAAAGGAAAGTGAACCAGAATCGTCGGAGGATAGTGAAATAAGTCCAAGAAGAATTCGGCGAACGCTACGGTTGCTAAGTGATTCGGACGAATCACACGAAGATGACAGTGTACAGTGGTCAGACTTTGATGTTCCAAGGACCAACAATAAATTTGAAAGATTTGCGGGTCCAAACATATTTCCCAAAGATAAACAGAACATCGAGGATATCGTAGAATTATATATATATTAGCAACGAAACCAACGAGTACTTCAGTCAAAGTTGCAATAGAAGGAAACTGGATTTAAAAAAATGCCAAATTTGTCGACGTTACGGGGCCAGAACTTAGGAAATGGTTTGGGCTTGCTATCCTTATAGGAATTGTAAAGAAAGCAAGGTTCAATGATTATTGTTCAAAAAATCCGTTGATAGACACACCGATATTTCGCAAAACGGTTCAGATAAATATAATCAGTTCTACATTTTTTCCGATGAACAACAATACAGCGGATAATTCCGACCGGCTTTTCAAAGTGCAATTCGTAATTGATTATTTTTCCAAAAAGTTAAAGAAACTTTTAATCTAAGTCAGAACATCTAATTGATGAACCGTGGTGTGGTGTGGACGGTTAAATTTTAAAGTTTTCAATCCATCTAAAATTACGAAATATTGCATACTCATTTGGATGCTGTTTGATTCGAGTACGGGATACATCTCCTCATTCAAGATATATTCCGGCACTGGACAGCCTTTAGCCTTTAGCAAAAACAGTGATGGAACTATTGGCACCTTGATATGGAAAGTGGCATCACCTCTACATGGATAATTATTATAGCACTGTAGAAAATGCAGAGAAGTTACTTGAAAAGAAAATTTGAGTTTGTGGAATGATACGGCAAAATAGAGAATTTCCAGAAAAATTAAAGCGCGCAAAAGTCAACGTGTTTGAAGCTTAAACAGAAAGGTATGGAAAGCTTCGAAAACTAAAACGATACGAAGGATCTCTACAATTCATAATGCCAGTTTGACTGACTCTCAGAGAAAATGTAAAAAAACCAATTACTCAGTAAAAAAAAGCTGAAAGTGTATTAGACTACAACAAATACATGAAATGAGTGGATCGAGCAGACCAATATTTGAGACATTATCCTATATACAGAAAAACTATAAAATGGTCAAAAAAAGGTTAGCGTTTACCTCTTTAATTGCGCATTATTTAATGCATTCCGTAAATGTCATTATTTCAATACGGAACACGAGAGTCTCTGATTTCACGATTTTTATTGAAAGTGTCTGAATCGTGGATAAAAGATCATATACCTGCTTCCGAGGAGAACTTGGAGTTTGCCACTACATCACGTAGTCTAATCACGATCCGGTTGACAGCGGTAAGCAACCGCCAAACGAGAGGTCCTTGGTTCAAGTCTTCCCTCTCGTGTAAAATTTTATTTTCAGACAATTGTCAAAGTTCAGGCACTCACATATAATCAACTTCGCTCTCCAAAATTCCAGGACATGTTCAGATTTGCTTGGACATATGCTGCATTTGACGGTCTACACTCGGAAAAATTTGAAAACGGTAAAAACGTATGTTTTGACAGCACAGGGAAAACTGTGCGACTGTGAAACTGTTGCATTCATATTTTTAAGTTTATGTGACAAACTCTTATGTTTTCATCACTTTTTTGGGAGTGATTATCACATCCACAAGAAAACCTAAATCGCACAAGGTAGAAGAATCTTTTTACCCATTCGCCAAGTGTAAAAGTAAGGTGGGTCGACAACATATTCCTGTCATGTGACGTACATGCCATCACCAGTGTCGTATAGAATATATCAGACGTGTTTTCCTGTGGAGGAATCGGTTGACCTATGACCTTGCGTCCTTTCGTCTACTAATCGCACGGTTTTGCGGTGCGCTGGCAAAACACAGACACTAAACTTATTACAGTGAACAGAGATGTCAATGAACGAACGGATAGATCATAAATTTGCGAAATAAAGAAAGTAAAATTTTCACTCGAGGGAAGATTTGAACCTAGGACTTCTCTTTTTTTTGTTTGTAACCATATATATTTATTTAAATATATTAACACTGATACATTTAAAAAAAGACATTTTATTCTATTAACCTATTATATTCCTAGTGTTGGTTAATATTACTGTCATTTTATATGTTTTCGTTTTTATAATTTCCTTTTTCGTTTTTCTTTTATTGTTGTTCCTTAAACCATTTTACATGGCCATTTGTCGTCTTTTTTTTTTGAGGGGGTAGACATTGCAGGACAGGCATAACAGTTTATATTTGGCATCGATGCATTGATTTTGAGTTTATGTTTCTGTATGTGATGCACCCGTGATGCCACAGGCACATCGTGTATTCTGGTTTGATCTCTTCCTCTAGTTACACTGTTAAGTGGGAACAGTATGAGGGAAACGTCACCATGATAGGTGGAGGAGAAGTGGAAGAAATTTTTTTATGTATACTACAGAATATACCTAAATTGAAGAAGAGAGAAAATTTTGTCATATTACATAAGAGAAGCAGAAAGGAGAGTGTGAGTAATCAATAGAATTTTATAGGCACAAAGTAAAGGAAATCATTTAAAAAATATCTAATAATAATAATGAGTAGTTGGCACTTTCCACTAAGTAATGCTTGTTTTCTAGTCAGTATAGTACAAATAACGCAAGAAAAGTTAATTAAAAAAACTGATAGTACTACTGTGCATACTTTTGACACTGTTTTGGCTGTGAGCATGACAGATGTTTGGTGAGAAGCACTTTGTATCACTGATTTCACTAAGAAGAAACACATTATACTACTGTACTTCACTATTTGATGCGAGAAGAGAAAGCACTTTATCTTTTTTGTTGCACTTGTTCACTATCACTGCACACGTTCTTCTTGTGGTGAGTGTGGTGAGGTGGCTGGTGGCGGTGCTGAGGGTCACAGGCTGGGAAGGACTCTGGCGATTGCTGTCTGCAGTGGAATCTGCAGCAAGTTTTTGAAGTTCTCATGGTATCGCTTGTGCTGCTGGGCCGTCTTGTTCTCCTCCCAGAGGTCCATCAGGAAGGCCAACTGGTCGGTCTGCCTCCACGCTACGATGGCGCGTGCCGTCATGGCGAGGATCTAGAGAGTCGCCAGTCGCTTGGGCCGTGGAAATGGGTTGCAGTCTGGGGTGGTGATTGCTTCCACTGTGATGCTTCCCGGCGCCGTTCTGTTGATGTAGGCCACCATCTGCTGGCACGCTTCTCAGATGTTGATGGCATTCCCGCACGTGAATCGGTGCTCGAGGGTGTCGGTCATGCCACATACGTCACATTTGTCACTTGCGACGAGTTTTATCTCCGCCAGTCTTTGGTTGGTTGGTACCGTTCTGTTAATTATTTTGTACCATGTCTCCTTCGCATGTTTAGGCAACACGTTTTCCAAGACGTTCCCCCATATTTGTTTCCAATTATATTGCGGGAGTTTGTGTTCAATTTTGTTTTTTGCCGGCTTCCCCCTGAGGGCCCAGTATATTCTCTTGGCTGTTCTGTGGCTGGGGTTCGCCACGGTGTCCAGAACGTGACTTTTGTTGGCATAGTGCAGCCTGACGTGTCGCATTCTGAATGGAATGTGCCTCGTGTCGACCGGCACTTCTTGTGATTCGGGCTTGTATCTTCCAATTATCTTGGCTGTGACGCTGTCAGGGTTTTTGTTCTGGATGGCGAGCGTTCATTTCAGTAGAAGGGCTGCACATTCGGTCTTTATATCAACTAGTCCTAGTCCCCCTTCTCTCGTTGGCAGCGAGCACGTTGCTTGTGCCACTTTGAATACATTTCGACGCCACAACAGGTAGTACACTGCGCTCGTTAGTGCTCGCGCAATTTCTGTCGGGATGCTTAAGATTTGCGCCAGGTACCATGCTTTCGACAGGATCGTTGTGTTTATCAGTTCTGTTTTCTGGTGGATTGTTAGCTTCCGGTTCCTCTTATGGTGTGTAGCACGTCCCTCCAGTTGTATGCGGCCATTCTAAGTGGACAAGACTGTACATATGTTTCAAGAACTTTATGGCTTTCTGCTATTTTATACCACTGGCTGTCTGGTTTGAGTCGTTGATTCCCTATCGGCAGTAGCACTGTTTTTCTGGGGTTGGTTTGGGCGCCTGACGCTTTTTGGAATGTATTCATGATGGTTTCTACGCTCCTAATATCTTCCTGGTCTTCAATAAAGATGCCCAGGTCGTCAGCGTAGGCTATACATGCTACTGCTTTCTGCTTTGCCTCCTACGGAGAAGCCTCTGATGTCGTTTGTGAGTTTCTGCAGCAGCGGGTCCATGCTATAGCGAATAGAGCCATTGACAATGGACAGCCTTGCCTCACGGATCTGTCCAGTTTTATCAGTTTTGTTTCCCAACTATTGATTATTACTGTCGATCTCGCAGTTCGGTAGTTGCTCACGCTAACCACCAGACCACGGCGCTCCTGAGCTCGCATTCTCCTTGTTATTGCATATATTGTGCATGGACTACTCAGTATGTATATTTTGCTTCTATTTTTCACAGTTCCACACAACTTCTTCCTGTTTTCTCGATTGGTCTGTGTTCAGTTTTTCAAGGCCTATCCACTGTGCCAACTTATAACTAAATCTGAGGGTGGTGCGATGGGGAGGTTCCCTTGTAAGTACCAAAGGCAATTCTAATAAAAAAATATAAGAAACAAACAAATTTTGTATTTATTAATGTATTCAAATCTTTGAAATTTCATGAAAATGGGTAAACAGGGTTGAGAACTTATGAGAACTAACGATGAGATTCGTAAAACTTAACAATTTATAATCTCCTGATAATGTCAAGAACGGCTAGCGACAAGCCAAGTAATCCAAATTAGCGCTGCCGGCGCCAAGCGAACAGATTTGTACGAGACATGCGGGCGGCAAAGTGTTAATAATACCATTTCAGATAACTTTTTGTTAGTTGGGTTACTGCAACATTACATTAGGTCGCCATAAATAATCGCCTATACAGTCGAGAACATATGCATTGACACAGTTCACTTCTTACTTGTGCCTAATGACAGTGTAACATCTACGGTGATAAATCGCAGAAATCGTGTAAAGCGCAGAAATCGCAAAAGTCATAGAAATCGCATAAGTCACAGAAATCGCGTAAGTCGCAGGAATAGCAGAAGTCGCAGAAATAACGGAGGGATACAAGTTGTGAATTCATTAACTGCGACTCTTAACTGACACAAAGTGCAGTTATCGAAAAGCGGCATTCACAGAAATCTCTCATATCGGAAAATCGCAGTTTAGTCCATCTAGGAAGCTGCAGGCATGAGGTCAGCCTAGCGAAACCGACCACGTGAGCGTCTCGCGGGCCCCGAGGAATCGCTTCATGACGTAATCAGTAAGGCTGAAAGCGTGACAGCGCTGCCTGGTGACTAGACCTGTAAACAACTCTGTTGACGTAAGTGACGTCACACGTTGGCCACAGCGTTTATACAGACTTGCCATCAGCTATTGTTTTGGAACGTCAAATCAATCCAGATTGTTTGAATGAAGCTTCCATTAACAGAATTAAATGTAGAAAGAAGGTTTGAATGCGAATAATCTGGATTATGGTGACATAATAATCCGCAGCGTAGTCAAAGTTACACATTAGAGTCTTACGTGATTGATTGAAGCCAACTGATAACAAATTATTGGTCGAAAGGCAGAGTGATTTATAGCATAACACATATTACGCATTGAGGACAATGTGTATAAATGTTTTTAACGCATTAACTGCAGCTTTGAGCTTACCAATGTAGGCTAACTACCACTGAGACGTTTGCAGCACGAATTTGTCTTTGAACCCATACCAGCAGTAGCAAATGCGGAAAAACAAATCAAATATGGTAAAGGATACGTAGTGGAACGCCCATTGCATTTTTCCAGTTTGTGTACGATATCTGTAAGTAATATGCACCAAAACACGTCGGATGATTGTTCATTTTCTAATATATGTTTTTTGGGGATGACCCAGTAGTTTTATTTTTTTATTATGATAAATGCATTAAATGTGGGAAAGTGCATTTAAATACGCCGCAAACAAATATTAGGCAAAGCCACACGTCTGTCTGTTATCATAACCGTTATTTCTCATTCGCTGTGTTCCACAACTGTCGAAAAAATTATCGCTTTTCAACCTAATGTAGACCTCAGACTATGCTACAAATAGTTATTACTCCAGCCAAGGTTTCTAGGGAAAGGGGGGGGGGGGGGAAGGGGGCGAAATCCAGTATAGTGCTCTAGCCCAGATATGTGCTCTTGCCCAGTGTGTGTTACCGATATGCTTAAATTTTGATCGCTGTTTTTCTGTAAACAAACAGCTATATGCCAATCACATCTCCCTGTATGTAGTTTCTCAAAAATCCAGTTTATGTGATCTTAAGATAAAAAGAGCTCAATGAGGGAATATTAATAGATCTAAGCAGTAAGCATACTGACATCTCCAAATTGTAATACTGCTATAGATGCAAGTCACTGATTGTCAGAGTGTATCAGTGGGACAAAACATTTGAAGTAAATCACAAAGCTTAGGTTAGTTCAACTATTACTTCTTAATGTAGTAGGCAGTCACAATTTTCTTCCGTATTTTGATGTACATAATACTACACAAGCAACCAAATGGTACCTGGTGGAGGGTACCTTGTACCACTACAAATCATTTTCTTTCGTGTTCCACTCGCAAACAGAGAGAGGGAAGAAAGGCTATCTACCATCCGAGCCTAGATTTCTCATGCCTTCTAAATTTTCTCAATAGTGTTGTACAAAAAGAACATTATTTTCCCTCCAGGGATTCTCACGTGTGTTTGCCAAGCATCTTCATTATACTCGCACATATTTTGAAACTACTAGTAACCTATATAGCATCCAGACTCTGCGTTGCTTCATTGTGTAGCTTAAATCTGACCTGGATCTCAAACATTGGAGCAGTACTCATGAATGTGTCACATAATTGTTCTATACGGATGGTGTAAGTGATCTTCCCCTCATTTCCAGTCACAAACTATATTCATCTTCCCAGAGGAAGGAAGTAACAATCCTGAAAGCTAGAAAGGTTGTGTTTTTTTTATAATTCAAGTGCTGCTTTTCTCTCATACTTTGTATAAGTCATTTCATAATTTTACAATGAGTACTGTCAGCTGTACATGTAATGGTTACATTAAAATCCTGTTAATTTGAACCTTAGTGTTAACATTAACTAGCAATTGCATTCGTGAGTCGAAACATTATGTTTAATTATAATTATGGAAGAAGAAGCTAATGAAATATTTTTTTTTACTTTGTATTTTTTTATTACCTTAGGATTTTCAGTTTTCTGCCTGATGTCTAGCAGCAACCTGTTAAAGACTTTCGATCAGAATGTGATATTCCATTCTGAATCGTAGGCAGGGATGTATAGTCTACATGGACATTGTTTTTACTTCCAGTATTTTGCAAGTTCATTTCACTGAACAGAGTAAAATTACCCCTATTATGAACAACAAATACTATTAGGGAGTAAATATGTTGACATGTAAGTGAAAGACTCCGAAAGGCCCTGAAAAGACTCACTGCACTATCAATTTTACACAATAATTTTACTCACATGGATAAAAAGTTTTGTTAACTTGCCACATCAGATTTGAATAAAATCGCAAGCTTTTCATAGCAGCCTCCATCACCGTCACCAGTAATGGTACTGGTGTGGTGTACTGTAGCAGCACATTAAAAGTGAAACTTCCTGGCAGGTTAAAACTGTGTGCTCGACTGAGACTCGAACTCGGGACCTTTGCCTTTCGCGAGCAAGTGCTCTACCATCTGAGCTACCGAAGCACGACTCACGCTCGGTACTCACAGCTTTACTTCTGCCAGTACCTCGTCTCCTACCTTCCAAAATTTACAGAAGCTCTCCTGTCAACCTAGCAGAACCAGCACTCCTGAAAGAAAGGATATAGCGGAGACATGGCTTAGCCACAGCCTGGGGGATGTTTCTCATTCTGGAAACATTAAAAGTGTTTCAGTTGAATTGATTCTGCATTATTTCTCTTCCTCATGTCCTTGACATTAATGCTACCAAGTTGTGTTCTTGTACAGTAATTAGTTTCCATGTTATAACATGTTAAATATAGAAAGTTTAACTGTAACCAAGCAGTAGTTTTCTTTGATGACAATATCAGTTCCAGTGCACAACTGAATTTCAAAATCTGTCTTGTGGGGTGAAAATCCATTACTGCTGCTATCTTGTGCTGACAATGAGATGACTTTCATAGAAATACTGAATTATTTCATTTGTAATACAGTTTCATAGTTTTTGTAGTTGCTCATGACCTTTACACTTGCATGCAATGGATGTAGCATCAGCATACAGAACTATCCTTGAATTTGGGGAGCATTATTTTGTCATTTACATAAATCGACAAAAGAAAGTATCCCAGTACTAAGTCCTGGGTACCCTGTATTACATATCAGTAATGTTAGATCAGTGTGTGCCACTCGCCATTCTTAAGAGTGAAAACTGATTTGTGTTAGATAAGGTTTTATTAAACTGTGAACAATTATCAGCACTATTACCCAGCCGTTTTCCCAGAGTATTTACTGTCTCTCTCTACAAGCAATTGATAGAGATTAGCTTTCCCATCTATAGCTTATCGCAGAAAGTTCAGTAACACCTTCAACACATAAGGAATTGAGCACCAACTATTGGCACTTTTTACAACATCACCATAAGGTTTGATATCCCTACTGAAAGACGAGCAGAAATTTTTTGTTAATTGGTGCATAATAAGGTTCTTTTTTGGTATACCAGTTCTCAGTAATAACTGAAACATCTGGTTTATTAAAACATGCTATTATGTCCAAATCATTGTGCTTACTTCCTAGGCTCGTAAAGTTTTGGAGGATGATCTTTGTTCGCAGGTTGCATTGTCACCACATGTTTTTTCTTTGTAACCATAAATATCCTCATTAAGTAAATCAGATGTACTAGTCAAACTGGGAAGAGGACACAAAAAGGTCACACATGTACAAAATAATACTAAAAGGAAAGATTGCAAACGAGTTTCTTACAGCAAAATGTAAAACTTAAATTGTTTTTGGATATATTACTTACTTATATCCTTCATTCAAAAACTTAAGAAGGCTGTTAGTTTAGTGTCTTCAAGGCATAATGCTGTTTCATTGAGCATCGCAACAATCAAGCCTGAGATAGTAGTGTACTATGATACTACCTATGAAGAAAAAATTGATGCACTGGATGTGAAGTGCACTGTTTAGTCTACCCAGCAGGTGTTCCAGAAGATGGCCCTGCACTATTCTATAGCATCATGAATATTTGTGTGGTATGTACATTAGTGATATATCCATCACTGACAGAAAATTTAATAATCACATTGTTGCTTGAAGTTTCTGAAATGGCAGTTGATGAGATCATATCTGAAGAGACAGCTATCAACCCACACTTTCAGCATGAAGTAGGACTACAATTACCAGAATTCTGAAATGTGGATCTAGTGAACCTAGAGTTGCTCTAGGAAAATAAGTAAGATGTGACATGTATCCCAGATCAAAGATGAGAAAATGAAAGGTTGCTGTATTAGTTATAGCACACAAATATGCAGTGACTAAGAAGTGTGAAATGACTGTGTTCAAAGCTATGTAGACTTCTTTAATTCCTGGTTTAAGTCATTCACATTATTTCATTGCTGTGTTAACTGCTGCCATCCATTAATACCAGAATGTCAACAACTACTTTGTTACTTTAAAATCTTCAACATGTGCACTGTGGCTGACACAAAGGTCAATAAGAGCTACTAGCCACGAGCTTTTAAGTGTCAGCTGCAGTGAATGTGCAAAACAAGAAAATTTTTGCAATTTAATTTAAAGTCCTATTCAGCTTCCTTTTTCAGGCGTGTTTATTTTTAAATATTAAAACTGATGAGAGTTTCATTACAAGACCCCTAATTTTGAAATCTGGATGACATCATCCCAGCACTGCAACAAAATATGCACCATACACAACAGGTTCAATGCAATCTCTCCTCTCCACAAATTTGCACCTCAGATGTGTTATATGTCATATATATGTTATACATCATATAATACTACAGTTAATTTTCCAAATATCTGAGCAAAATGAGTTATTGTGTGTCCATGTTTATCTCATCTAGGCATTGCATCTTTCCCTTAACTTCAGTGTGCTTTACAATAAAATTTGTATGAAAAGTTTTCTGTGTAAATTACCTATTCTACACCTACAGCTAATGCTTGTGTAACCCAGTCTGCCATTCAGGTGGGTTTACTGGTGTGTCAATATAATTGTCAGGTTTGGTTTGAAAGGGTTTCTTGAAATATATTCCCACATAAATTTTTAAGTATATATTTTCGGTTGCAAAATATATTACACACTGTCAGTGCGATTTCAATGCAAAGATTTAAATCATGCTGGGGAATATACCAATAACACAGTTCCAGCATACCTCAGAAATTTAATTTTAGTTGCTTCAACCAATGACAATTACGGACTTGCCAAGTCTTGCACTGCCCTGTTTTGTGTATTAACCCGTTGGCTGGCATGAAGGTGCCGGTGGTCACAGCAGATTGCTCTGCTGGGGCCAGCGCTGATCTCATGGTAACAACCAGGTATCAGCAATTTTACACTTTAATCTTACCGAGGAAAAATATTTACTTATATTTGATATCCCTTACCATTTCAAGACGATTTTTCGGTTTGTGGTATTTTTATTTAAATGACTACAAAGTTATTCATGAATTGAGTTTTAGATACATATTTAACATATTATATTTAACTGTGTAAAGGATAATTCCTGAAACAGTAATTAGCATTCTAGCTGTATCTTTTTAGCCAAGGCTGTACAGATGCATATACTTCACACTAGTTCCTAAACGACTGCTTAACACATTGACTACCAAGCTGCTGACAGCAGAGCAGCACACTTAATGCTGTATTCCAGACCTAATCATGTCAGGGCCAAGAAATGCAGAAGATAATCTCTCAGGGAGTACTATAATATAATAAACTTATAACTAAAAAGGCCATTTCCAATTCTGTCTACCAAGCAAATTATGCTTTGAGTCAGTGATTTCTTTTGCCATAACTGACTAGTGAACACGCATGCCAGAGTATGGTGAATATTTATACTTTGCCTGTGAGAAGCAGCTATGCACATAGTCCAATTTATGTTGAAATTATCACCTGGGTATTTTAATTAAATTTGGTCTACTATAAGCAACATGATAAAGGAATCAAAAGAAACACACACACAGAATTAATTTATTTATTAACAATGCTCAGATTTCCACATCACCATAGAGGTGCCAAGCTGGGTGCGTTACTCGTTTTTTTTTTACATGGCGAGTTTCCCCAGTAGGCCTATAAACCATGAAACAGACAAAAAAAGCTACTTCTCGTTGTCTTCTCTTCCTTGGACTTTCACTTCAGAAGCTCTGAAACATCCATTACAAAAACACATTGCACCACTCACAAATCTGGATTCAGTCACTGCAATTAATATCTATTTTACTGTCAAAAATACTGACTATGATCAATGATTAATTGTGAACATTCAAAAGTTTTCAAATGTGCAGGTTACTGTTAGAATACAGTTACTACACAATTTTTGATCAGGAAAAAGTTACAATGATTGCAACTTAAATACCGAAGCCATTTGTTATGATAATACGCCGTTACCACAAATAATCCACATAGATGCATTGAAAGAAACTTTACTGAGTAACATAATGCATCAGAATACTATAGGCACAAAGAATGAAATTTCTGTAGATTTACCATACATTTTACTTTTCTTGCGCATGATAAGATTACTAACGGAAGTTACTTACCGTCCATTGTCTGGAATATAAACTATCCTTTCTCCTCTGCAAACATGTGCTTTTGCAGCAAGTATTATCAATTTTTTTCCGTGATTGAAAAGCTTTAACGCGCACAAATCCCGCAATCATACACAAATCCACAAGGCATCAGCATGCCATGTTCAAAGAATATCCGCGTTTCGAAAACTACCAGCGATATTGGCTTGCATAAGAGACGACGTCATGCCATGATATGACGTCATGATTCCTCGGGGCCCGCGAGACGCTTCTCATCAGCATGCCATGTTCAAAGAATATCCGCGTTTCGAAAACTACCAGCGATATTGGCTTGCATGAGAGACGACGTCCTGCCATGATATGACGTCATGATTCCTCGGGGCCCGCGAGACGCTTCTAAACCGACCGGCACCAATATTTGCGATCTCTAGATACTGGCAACACTGGCCGCGCGCTCCAGCTCTTACGATGACGTCATTCTAAGCGAGACGTGGCAGAAAAATCTGTTGGCACTTGGTTGCGAACGCCAAAGTATTGCTCTAGTTGAATTGTGTTTTTGTTGCACAGCGAATTGTATAAACATAAACATGGCAGGAGAAGAAGGATCGTGGCGCACAGCAGCGTTTCGTCAAAGTGTTGTTTCCAAAATGTAAGTTCCAAGCGCGTGGTAAGTATTTCGACATAATTTAGGAACTTGCAGTATCGTAAAAGATTATTACTTTGCAAATTATTTTTCGGTTTGAATTTTGCGCCTAAGGTTACATTCATTTAGTTTTCAAACCCGAAGTAACCTAGAGTGCTGGTTCCGTAATGTGTTTTGAAATTGGTCGATGATCCAATCATGGCAGACAATTAAAGCACACTTTATTCTTACAGACTATATTATCAGTATTAGCAATTTAGTTACATGAAGATTCAATTTTTAACGGTTCGTCGTCGATTCCGATAACAGCACGTTCAAAGAAAACAATTACAATATTCAGGAACGCGATGAATGCTCTTTCCGTAGCAACTGTTAGGATATTTTATTCACTTGGAAAGTTTCGAGAGTTTTAAATGTGGGGGAACGTGATGGCTACTTTGTACTTCACGGTTTAAGTTCGTCAAATGATTAATGTCGGAACATGTGAACTTATCTTTTTGTCAATCATTATATGGAATTCCCATACATCAGACTTAATCTATATTTTTTTCTGGATAAGCCTATTCTACCACGAATGACAACTGTTACGTATAGATAATGCTGAGTTTTATACATTTGCCATAAAATTTTGGCGATTTTTACGTTGTGGAAGATGCATTGTAAAATCACAGGGAAATATTGCCTTTCATTTCTATTTGGTGTATTCACAAGACTCGTTAATTCCAACAGCAGATGTTTCTATAACATTGACCACATTGCCGTAACTACACACAAGTATCAAATTTTGGAACTGTCGAGTAGAAACTTAGGCCTGCAGCTCAACAAAGACATATCAGACCATTAGGCGTACTACGCAAATGAGCTTCAATCTAAACGGACAGGTAGATGTTCTTCTATCTGTTAAGCAAATATGTTTGATGACGGTATTGTGTGCATTGTATTATGATTTAAAATCTTTTCTCATTACGAGATGGTCCCAGACCTTTTAGTTTCTTTTCCAAGTTTCGTCTTAATTTAGTTTACTACTGATTGAATAATGTGAGGGATAGAGTACAGCTACGCCTACCCCACTCTCTCTAATTCTCCCCCCCCCCCCCCCCCACCCCCTCCTACTTTCCCTTCTTTCTCCATTACTGACCAATTTTCATGTCATACCACAACTGCAGTCTGACTCCAGTACAACTTATAAACTTCCACTCCCTGCACCTTATCCCTAATAACTGTAGAATTTCAGTTGTTATGGGCAGGTATTGGTCTGTGCAACTGACAGGAAAAAAAAAAGGTTATGAATAGCTAAGCACTGCTTTACTTTTATACTGATAACACCCCGGCTGCGCTGTAGTGGGATACTTGGCTACAAACAACTAAGCACAACAGAAACAATCCTTGCTTCTCCATTTTGAAACTTAGTCGCCCAATTTTGGTACTGTGTGTCATACGAAGGCCCTCAGTGAGACAAGTGGAATAATAACAATATATTTTGTGTAGATGGTATCTTAAGATGTGTGCTATTTGAGACACACATTCAAAGCAACCCAACACCCAAAGGAAGACAGCTCCAAACACAGAGAGGAATGGGATTGACTTAAAAAGCAGTTTTCCTGTTGTACAGCCTTATATGTTCAGACGGGAAGTAAAGTCTAGGAACAGTTTGTAATTAATGACTCTGGAAGTACGATATCAGCCAAACTTAAGCAAGCAAATATTCTCAGCATCACTGTACAGATAAGATGCGCTGAATGTCAGCTATCAGGTAGCTGAGAGGAGATGTTAATTGTGGCTGTTTGCATAAACTGATATAGGATGTGAGTAGGAGATCAGTACTAAATGATGCAGAGAAGACAATTCAAATTTATGTAGGAACAAAATGTGAATCTTGAAGTGCAGCATCCAGTGTGAGCAAGAAAATTAATCTTTCAATGATCAGTACTTCCTTGTTGTTTATGTGATTTTAGTTTTCTGTGCCAGTAGCTGCAAGAAACAGTATCAGCATAGCAACATTCTCCCAGCAATGTGGCCTGATCTTGGCTTTCAAGTAATTTGCTATATTCTCCAGTATTTCTCATGTACACTTTGTTGCAGTCAGCTATATAACCAGTAATGTACATCCATCTCTGGAAACCACTGTGAAGTGCATGGCAGAGGGTGCTTCCCATTGTAGTAGTTATTAGGGCTACATTACATTCATGTATTGACTGCAGGAAGAAAAACTGTTTATGCATCTGTGTGTGCTACAATTAATCTAATCTTGTCTTCATAATACCTACAGGATCAGTATGGAGTGAGTTGTTATTTATTCGTAGATTCATATTTTAAGCTAGTTTTTGAAACTTTCCAAGTCTCTTTTCTTGGAATAGTATGCCTATATGTTAAAGTGTGCCATTTCCATTCTTTCAGCATTGCTATGACACTTCCCCACTGGTCAAACAAACCTGCGACCATTCATGATGCTCTTCTCTATATATGTTCGACATCTACTATTAGTACTACACGGGATAGGTCCAATATACTTCAGCAATACTGTAGGGAGAGTTACATGAGTGATTAGTAAGCAATCTCCTTTGTAGACTGATTGTTTCCTAGTATTCTACCTGTGAACCAAAGTCTGCCACCTGCTTTACCTATGTTTGGCTTACATGATCATTCTATTGCGTATCCCAACAAACTGTCACACTAAGGTATGGTACCTCAGACACAAGAACAATGACTTGATCAGTGTTTAGAGAGAAATTACAGAAAGATCACCGTGGAGAAATTAATAAAGCAGGCAGTGTTTACTGAAAAAAATAACACTTTCATAAACGTATTCCAAGTTTTGTTTGGTGCTAAAACAAAATGGGAGAAAGTAGAACAGAAGCATTGATAACTGCTGGGATGACAGTATCAGACATTAGGTAGAGCTCTATGCAATTCAGAGAATAAGCAGTAGTCAAGATTTTTAACTCCAATACCACCACTATTGTTGACTCAACTCTATCATTAAAAGAGCATAAATTGTATCCTATGCTAAAAAAAGTTCCCAGAATAAAGTAAAAGCTATTTGAGAATATTATTAAGCAAACAAACAAAACAAGTCATCTGAATGAAATTGAACCCCCTGAAAATACATCTGCCAGAAATGGTGACACTTGCAAATTATTGCCCACAAAATTCAATGACTGCTTCCCCACATTACCTGCAAACATTGCACCGAGTAATAAACAATCTAACATGGTAGTGTGGACTGTAATTATGCAGACACTAGGTGCATCACAGACAGATACTAGTTTAAAAAAATACAACTCCTAAGGACCAACAACTAAAAGTAGTAATTCTGCTAGCAATGGTAGTGTTGCTAATAGAATATAAATGTCTTGTGCTGGCTGTGGTAGGTTTACCTTCAACCTCTTCATCTACATCTATACTCTGCAAACTATAGTGAGGTGTATGGCACATTACACTTCTGACTCATTGATACTTAATCATATGATACTATGGTTTTTGTTTTGTTTTGTAAAGTGTCCAATGTTACATTTCTGAACATTCAAAGCAAGTTGCCAGTCTTTGCACCACTTTGAAATCCTATCAAGATCTGGCCGAATATTTGAGCAGCTCTTTCTAGAGTGCTTCATTGCGGATAACTGCATCAACTGCGAAAAGCCTGAGATTACTATTAATATTGTCGACAATATGATCAACAGCCAGGGTCCCAACACACTTCCCCAAGGGGTATAAAGGACTGTTCGGTAAAAGTTGTCTAATCAAATTGCAACTGGATTCGTAAGTACCTGTCAAGTAGGTCACAGTTCGTAGTAATTGACGGAAAGTCACTGATCAAAATGGAAGTAATATTTGGTGGTCCCCAAGGAAGTGTTACAGGCCCTCTGCTGTTCCTGATCTACATAAATACGTAGGGGACAATCTGAGCAGCCCTCTTAGCTTTTTTGCAGGGTTATGCTGTCATTTACCATCTTGTAAAGTCATCACATGATCAAAATCAACTGCAAAGTGAGTTCAAAAAGATACCTATATGATGCAAAAAGTGGCAATTGACTCTAAATAACGAAAAATGTAAAGTTGTCTTCATAAGTACTAAATGAAATCTGCTAAATTTTGGTTACACGATAAAACACACAATCTAAAGTCTGTAAATTCAACTGAATAATTAGGGATTACAGTTACAAATGACTTCAATTGGGATGTTCACATGGACAACATTGTGGGTAAAGCAGACCAAAGACTGAGATTTGTTTGTAGAACACTTATAAAATGCAAGAGATCAACTAAAGAGAGTACATACACCATTGCTGTGTGGTGTAGGATCTGCGTAAGATAGGAGTATCGGAGGACGTCAAAAAATTTCAAAGAAGGGGAGCTTGTTTAGTATTATCATGAAATGGGAGAGAGTGCAACTGACATGATGCGTGAATTGTGGTGGCAGTCATTAAAACAAAAATTCTTTTTGCTGCGGCAGAATCTTCTCGTGAAATTTCAGTAGCTAACTTTCTCCTCCAAATATGAAAATATTATGTTGGCTCCCACCTACATAGTGAGAAATGATCATCATCATAAAATAAGATAAATCAGAGCTCACACAGAAAGATTTAAGTGCTCATTTTCCTGCGCGCTGTTGGAGAGTGGAACTATAGAGAAATAGCTTGAAAGACATGTAAATGAAGTTTGCGTCTATGTCCTGAACTCGGTATGTAGTGAACCTGTGGCCGTCAGGATACAGACGACACAGGAAATAACTGTCTGCAATGTATATCTCCCTCCAGATGGTGCAGTACCCCTGAACATATTGGCTGCACTGATTGATCAATTCCCTAAACCTTTCCTACTTTTGGGAGATTTTAACAACCATAACCCCTTGTGGGGTGGCACTGTGTTTACTGGACGAGGTAGAGATGTCGAAAATTTACTGTCCCACCTTGACCTCTACCTCTTAAATACAGGTGCCCCCACACATTTCTGTGTGGCACATGGCACATATTCAGCCATTGATCTCTCGGTCTCCAGTCCTTGCCTTCTCCCATTGGAGAGCTCATGATGACCTGTGAGATAGTGACCATTTCCCCATCTTCCTGTCACTACCCTGGCGTCATGTCTATGGATGGGTACCCAGATGGGCTTTAAACAAGGCAGACTGGGTAACCTTCACCTCTGCTGCCACTGTTGAATCTCCCCCATGTGGTGCCATCAGTGTTGTGGTTGAGCAGGTCACTACAACGGTCATTTCTGCAGCGGAAAACGCGATCCCCTGTTCTTTAGGGTGCCTCCGGCGAAAGACAGTCCCTTGGTGGTCGCTGGAAGTTGTTGAGGCAATTAAAGAGCTTCGGTGAGCTCTACAGCAACATAAGCTGCACCCTTCCTTAGAGCACCTAATAGCCTTTAAGTGGCTCCATGCCCGTGTTTGCCAGCTTATAAAGCGACGGAAACAGGAGTGTTGGGAGAGGTACGTGTCGACCATTGGATGCCATACGTCACCTTCCCAAGTCTGGACGAAGATCAGACATCTTTTTGCATACCAGACCCCAACAGATATCCTTGGTGTTAACACGAATGGCATGTTATGTACTGATGCAAACATGATTGCCGAGCAATTTGCTGTGCACTATACTTGAGCCTATGCATTGGAGGATTACCTCCCCCTCCCCCTCCCGAACAGCTTTTCGCACCCTCCAATGGCAGATGGAAAGGAAAGTCCTCTTCTTCACTACATTCCACAGTGAACCTTGTAAAGCCCCAATTACTGAGTGGAAGCTCCTCAGTGCCGTTGCATATTGCCCAGACACAGCTCCTTGGCTGGATCGGATCCACAGTCAGATGATCAAACATCTCTCGTCTGACTATAAGTGACATCTACTCGTCATCTTAAACCGGATATGGTGCGATGGCGTCTTTCCATTGCAATGGTGGGAGAGCACCATCATTCTGGTGCTCAAACCCGGTAAGAACCCACTTGATGTGGATATCTATCAGCCTCACCAACATTCTTTGTCAGCTGTTAGAACATATGCTGTGTTGGAAATTGGGTTGGGTACTAGTCACGTGGCCTACTGGCTCCGTGTCAGGGCGGCTTCCACCTGGGTCGCTCTACCACTGTTAATCTTGTGTCCCTTGAGTCTGCCATCCGAATAGCCTTTTGCAGATGACAACACCTGGTTGCTGTCTTTTTTGAGGTACGTAAAGCATAAGACATGACCTGGTGACATCATATCCATACCACATTGTACGAGGTGCATTCAAGTTCTAAGGCCTCCGATTTTTTTTCTAATTAACTACTCACCCGAAATCGACGAAACTGGCATTACTTCTCGACGTAATCGCCCTGCAGACGTACACATTTTTCACAACGCTGACGCCATGATTCCATGGCAGCGGCGAAGGCTTCTTTAGGAGTCTGTTTTGACCACTGGAAAATCGCTGAGGCAATAGCAGCACGGCTGGTGAATGTGCGGCCACGGAGTGTGTCTTTCATTGGTGGAAAAAGCCAAAAGTCACTAGGAGCCAGGTCAGGTGAGTAGGAAGTACGAGGAATCACTTAAAAGTTGTTATCACGAAGAAACTGTTGCGTAATGTTAGCTCGATGTGCGGGTGCGTTGTCTTGGTGAAACAGCACACGCGCAGCCCTTCCCGGGCGTTTTTGTTGCAGTGCAGGAAGGAATTTGTTCTTCAAAACATTTTCGTAGGATTCACCTGTTACCGTAGTGCCCTTTGGAACACAATGGGTAAGGATTACGCCCTTGCTGTCCCAGAACATGGACACCATCATTTTTTCAGCACTGGCGGTTACCCGAAATTTTTTTGGTGGCCGTGAATCTGTGTGCTTCCATTGAGCTGACTGGCGCTTTGTTTCTGAATTGAAAAATGGCATCCACGTCTCATCCATTGACACAACCGACGAAAAGAAAGTCCCATTCATGCTGTCGTTGTGCATCAACATTGCTTGGCAACATGCCACACGGGCAGCCATGTGGTCGTTCGTCAGCATTCGTGGCACCCACCTGGGTGACACTTTTCGCATTTTCAGGTCGTCATGCAGGATTGTGTGCACAGAACCCACAGAAATGCCAACTCTGGAGGCGATCTGTTCAACAGTCATTCGGCGATCCCCCAAAACAATTCTCTCCACTTTCTCGATCATGTCAGACCGGCTTTTGCGAGCCCGAGGTTGTTTCGGTTTGTTGTCACACGATGTTCTGCCTTCATTAAACTGTCGCACCCACGAATGCACTTTCGACACATCCATAACTCCATCACCACATGTGTCCTTCAACTTTCGATGAATTTCAATTGGTTTCACACCACGCAAATTCAGAAAACGAATGATTGCATGTTGTTAAAGTAAGAAAAACGTCGCCATTTTAAGTATTTAAAACAGTTCTCATTCTTGCCGCTGGCAGTAAAATTCCATCTGCCGTACGGTGCTGCCATCTCTGAGACATATTGACAATGAACGTGGCCTCACTTTAAAACAATGCTCATGTTTCTATCTCTGTCCAGTCCGGAGAAAAAAAAAACGGAGGCCTTAGAACTTGAATGCCCCTCGTATGAGTGGGGTCTCCAGGGCTTGCTCCCAATTTTCATCCAAAACTTCCTGTTGCTCCGTACTTTTCATGGCATGTTGGTGCCTTACATAAGTCCCTCCGTAATCAGGAGAATGGCATTCTGCGGGGCTCCGTATTGCGTGTGCCTCTATTTTTAGTGGCTATTAACGGTCTGGCAGCAGCTGTAGGGCCACCGGTCTCACCTTCTCTGTATGCAGATGACTTCTGCATTTTATAGTTCTCCTCCAGTACTGGTGTTGCTGAGTGGTGCTTACAGGGAGCCATTCACAAGTCGCAGCCATGGGCTCTAGCTGACAGCTTTCAGTTTTCAGCTGCGAAGTCGTGGGTCAAGCACTTCTGTCGGCATCATACCGTTCATCTGGAACCAGAACTTTACCTTAATGACGATCCATTCACTGTAGTGGAAACATCGATTCTTAGGACTGGTCTTCGATGCCCGATTGACTTGGTTACCTGACCTTTGTCAGCTTAAGCGCAAGAGCTGGCAGCACCTCAATGCCTTCTGCTGCCTGAGCAACACCTTGCTCGACGTTTCTGCAGCTCTACAGAGCCCTTGTTCAATTCCACCTTGACCATGGGAGTCTGGTTTACGGTTTAGTGGTGCCCTCAGTGTTGCGTTTACTTGACCCAGTGCACCACAGCGGTGTTCGCCTAGCAACAGGAGCTTTTGGAACGAGTCCAGTGCCAAGTGTCCTGTTGGAGGCTGGAGTCCCTCCATTGCAGATTTGATGTGCACAACTGCTTGCCAGTTACGTTGCACACATTCATAGTTCACCTGCCCATCCAAATTACTGTCTCCTTTTCCCACCCAAGGCAGTTCATCTCCTGCATTGGTGGTCCAGGTCAGGGCTCACGATTGCGGTTTGCGTCTGGTCCCTTCTCTCTGAACCAGAGTGCTTCCCTTTACCACCTCTCCTTGAGGTCCATTCACGTACATCTCCATGGTATAAATGTAAGCTGAAGCTTTGCTCTGATCTTTCACGAGGCCCTAAGGGCTCCGTTAACCCTGTGGCTCTCCACTGTCTCTTCCTCTGGATTCTCGACACATACCGGGCCATGAAGTGGTTTACACCAATGGCTTGGTGGCTGATGGTCACGTTGGCTTTGCTTATGTACATGGAAGACATATTGAACAGCACTCCTTGCCCAATGGCTGCAGTGTTTTCACTGCAGAGCTGGCGGCCATATCTCCTGCTCTTGATCACAACTGCTCATGCCCTGCCGAGTCATTTCTCTTGTGTACTGACTCCTTGAGCAGCCTACAAGCTATCGACCGGTGCTACCCCTGTCATTCTTTGGTAGCGACCATCCAGGAGTCCCTGTGTGCCCTGGAACGGTCTGGTCCTTGTGTGGTGTTTGTGTGGACCCCTGGCCATGTCAGAATCCCAGGAAATGAACTTACCGACAGGCTACACGGAAACCACTTCTGGAGATTAGCATTCCCAAAACTGACCTGCAGTCATTATTACACTGCAAGTTTTTTCAGCTTTGGGAGATGGAATGGCATAATCTCAGTATGCACAACAAACTGCGTGACATCAAGGAAACTGAATGTGTGGAAGTCCTCCATTCGGGCCTCTCGCAGGGATTCTGTGGTTCTTCATTTGATCTAAGTTTTAGCACATGTCCTTTCTCCCTATGTGTCCTCCACCTGAGAGCTTTCAGGGTGGAGGTTTTAATGTGTTGCTGGCTTCTTTTTATTCTTATGGTCAGCCAGCCATGGTAACCTGCTTTCTTGTTTTAATCTCTTCTCCCTGTTTCTTGGGTTTCTGTGGATTTATTGTCCCCTTTTGTCCATTTAAGAGTTTGTTACCCTTCCGTTGTTCTTGTGGTTTTTCCTTTCTTTTGTTTTGTGTTGTAAGTTTCGTTTGTCTTCTCGTCCTTGTGGAATTGTTTTATTTGGAACAACGGGCCAAAGACTTAGCAGTTTGGTCCCCCCCCCCCCCCCCCCCCCCTCCTCTTTTAAACCAACCAATCAACCAGGACATGTTAAATGCTTTGGTCTGGCTTTCTTAATAGATTCTCCACACAGAGAGCTATACAAGATCTTACAAATGAAGTGCTGACAGAGATAATCAAGAAAGTTATCCTCTGGGGTGTTCTATAACCTCGCCGAAACCTCCGAATGTGAGAATCACACAATTCTGCTTGGCAAACTAATGTGTTGTGGCATTAGTGGCATCACCCTTGCCTGTATGAAATCTTAACTTCCATGACAGAGAGCATAAGACCTCATTAACAGACAGTATCTCTATCATTAAAATGACTTCAAAATGGGGTAACATAACATGTGGATTGCCATATGGGTTGGTACTGGACAGATTCTTGTTTCTGGTCGATATTTATGAGCTCCTAGTGATTTTAAAGGGCGGTTCAATAACTGTCACATTTGCTGATGACACATGAATATTAATCAAAGTCCCCAAGTCAATCCTAGCAGACACACCTCAGATGGTAACCGAAGATCTTTAGTATCAGAAGTAGATGTTAATGGCCGTACATTGAATGAAGTACAACATTTAAAATCCCTGTTCATCTTGTAGCTAAATCTTTTTAAGAATGTTGGAATTCATACATTTACTCCTTAATGATTTTTGTTGCTGATACTGAAAATCTGTTCCAACTGGACTGCAACATACATAGTCACAAAACAAAACACAAAGGTTATTTTCATGTAGACATTGCCCTCATGTCCAGGATTCAGAAGGGAGTTAAGTGTACCCTGGTGGAAAGATGTTCAGTAAGCACCTGCCTTAACTTAGGACTAAAGCAAGAAATTTGGAATCCCTACCAGTTCACAAGAAAATTAAAAACATACCTCATTAGCCACTCTTTCTAACAATTAACTGAATATCAGGATTCTGTGACATGTAGCAGTGTTTGTTATTAAGCTGTATGTATTTGTAGACATAGAAATATCTTCTTTGAAAGATACCATTGTGATAGAGTAAATATTAAGCTACTTATCTAGTAGATAAACATCAGCTGTATGAAGCGGTTTATGACATAATGGTTTAACTCCATTTTGCTTATTTTGGGAAATTAAACTTTCGTGAAATATTGTACAGAAAAATCAGGAAAGCCTAATGGAAGTATGCGCAAGGAGATTCAGTTTAATAAAGGATACCATTAATACTAGAGGATAAAGTAAGTGTAATAATATTAATATTATATCCATAATTATTATAAATTCTGCGAATATCGCTTTGAATTTAATGATACTTGAGCACAATCAAATGTAGTAATATTAACATTATAATCATAATTGTCCATAAATTACATGCATTTCAGTTTGAATTAACACAAAAATAAATCTGTCAGGTTTTCCCTCCAAAGTTTCTTTCATAGAATAAAAAAGCAGATGGTGAATCGGAGGGATGCATGGTAACAAGTGTAACAATTCCTTTTTATTCAAATTACTAATTGGTCATATTTCATCATATAGTGGTACCTGTTTTGTACTGATGAGGTGAACTGGGGTTCCCTATTTCCTTTTCATATGTCCAGTGTGAAAGACACTATATCAGCATTCAAAATTGTCTTGTAATGCATCTTTGTAGGTTCAGATCTTCTATACTGCAACCACAAAATTTGTAGTAAAGATACTGTACACATAAATCCATTAATTTTGCAGTTAACTGCTGTCTTCTGCAACACAATCTTAATAGATATCCTTCTTGCGTCATCTGTACTACTGTGTTTTCACACCAGCCTGATGGTGTGTAGATTGTTCTTCCTTTTACCCAGAAGAAATGAGCATTGTTTGGCATATACAAGTGCTACTTGTAGTGAAAATATGATCAAGAACATCCACTTGAAGTAGTGGATCTGTCACAAGTTTGGAACGGGAAAGTGCCATTTTCAAATTTCTATTTCGTCCAGTTAAGCCATTAATGTACATTATTTTGAGTTTACTGTTACTAGCTACTTCTTTTATGTATTTCACTATGTGTGATGAAACTTCCTGCAATCCTCTTGGAGCTGTAATTTTGCCCCTTACATACAAACATGGAAGAGGAGTCAATAGTTTATGAAAGCCAAGATTATAACAGTATAAATTGTATATGTAATGTGGCACTAACATTAACTCTGGAAATCCCAGGGCACTTTCCAAATCAAATTTAAAAATGAAAACATATTGAGGGTTAGATTTTGATAATTCCTGATGCACTTTCATCGGATTTCATGCAAATTTGGCCCTCCTTACATGTAATTTTTGTTGCACTTGTAATTATTTTTTGTTTTCATCTTTAGCGACCAATATCTGCATCTGGTAATGTTGTGCATGTATTTCATCTTAGATTGAAATCGTGATTGGAAATATTTTGATACAAAGCCTCTGCCACTGATTAAATGTTACCTTCAACATATTTTTCTTTATATAAATTGGACACAACTCAAATTTTCAATTCAGGACTCAAGTAACACCTATTATGGTTTTCTGTTTGAGAATAATATGACTGATGACATGAAAAAATTTTAATCTAGAAGTGAATTTGACTAAATGTACCTTCTGGAGCTTTATTGGAAGGTTTATGAGGACTTCTTAAATCACCATCAGGCTCCTCTTCTTTCTTTGCTTCTTGTGTACATAAAGTCATTCTGTCATTGGAAGTTCAAAAAGTTTCCAGAAAATAGTTTACAGACTTTAACTGAATAATTCTGAACATGTAAGTAGTATTTGTTAATACAAGCCTTTGGAGGTTGAGGTTGACATCTTGTTCGTGGTCTTCTTGCTGCAGGAGATTCTGATGTTATTAGTCCACATAGATAGAGATTTTGATAGTTAAAAAGATCCTATTTTCCAATAACTATCAAAAATTCCTTTCCTTATCATCTTAAGTTATTTTTGAAGTATGTTGTAGTCTACAATGGCAATCAACATTTCAAAATATTTTGGCAGGAGCTGTTTTACCTTTTTGGGTACTGTATGCGTCATCTTGATTCCTTTTTAGTTTTATCTGCTGTCATCTATCTTCTGTTTCTCATTAGACTCACTTTGAGATGGATGATATTCTGAAGCAGGATCTGAAATTTCTCCCTCTTTGTTCATGATTTCTGTAAGCTTATCTGAATTATTCAGATTAACATGAGTGTAAGCTCAAACAGACACCAGTAACAACTGCCAGATAATTAAGTTAATGGTTTGTATAACAATATGATAAAATAAAACTTGTCTGAAAACGGCGGAGACAATGTTACCGTACAAAGCTTACCTGAAAACAGTTTAGACAATGATGTAATACAAAACTGGAGCTAGTCAGACTTACTTCAGTTTGCCATAACATGTATCATATAACTCATTTCACAGTAGAACTTATGGTGCCATCTGTGATGCTAGTGTGCATACAAAGACATATGTTATGTGGAATCCAAAAGACTGAAGTTTCCACTAAGGACATAGTAGTTAACATATTTTTGTCAGAATCTGACTTACACTGTTACACCATAAAGTCCTTCAAATAATATAATAAAAATGAGGAGGCAGCAGCTTTCAGAGTAGGAACTTCCTTACTAATTGTATCAGTTATATTTAGGTGACATAAGCGTGAACATCACGAAGCAATGTAGTGATGGTTCATTAATACAGTTTACAGCTTAAGTTTCTATGACGTTTTCAATCTCATGAACACCTTAACTTGTTTTGTATTGTTAAAGCTTGTTGATGGAATCTGTATGGCTAGTGTTTCATGTTTCCATTTGTTCTATGCCAGGTTCTATGATTCAGTGGCCTCTTGTCCTTCCTAAGCACTGCAGCTATTCTTCTTCACATCTTTTAAACAGTTGTCCTATGATCTTGTCTGTGACAGTGACTCTTCTGTGTTACAGAGACGAAGCAATTCAGAGATCTGGTATGCCAACAGCGAAGAACAGTGTTGAAATGGAGAACCATGTCTTTCAGAAAGCAAAAACAAAGGTAAGCAGTATGTAAGTAGAGTTACAGCATTGTCTCATCGATGGTTGCAATTGAAAGACTACAAGTAATGTTATAAGTAATTATTGCTGTATGATCACTAACTCCTTCATGTGAAGGTTGAAGTTTTTCCTTATAAAATATGGCTCACAAATTTTTAGCAAGTTAAAGATGTGCCATGCCCTATGAAATTCTTCTACTGATATTTCTTTGGAATTGATTCAGTGAAATAATGACCTGACTGTGAGTACATGTGTCATTACTTGAGCAGAAGAGTAACTAATTGGAGTGGTAAGTTAAAAGATAATGGAAGGTGGAATTATTGGAAGAGGCTTGCATGCTAATAAAGGGAAATAGGACATGAACATCATTTGTATGTGAATTAGAATGTGAGCAATTAAGTACATGCTTATTGTTAGGAAGGAAATGCCTACAGCAATGAAAAATGATTGAACAACATAAGGCTGTGGGAAAGTTACGTAAAAAAATGGTAAATGAATAAAAAATATGATCAGTGGATGGATGAAAGCAAATGCATTAGTAGTGGTATGTGATCATCAGTGTGGAATAGAAGAAACTGCCACATCCTCCCACCTCTTTTTGTGTATATTATTGTTCTCGACTTTATACACTTTTGGTATGTCTCCTTGAATTCGTCGCTTACTTTCCCTTTATCCTGCCCGATTCCCTCTTTCCACCATTGCAGAAAATTATGGCTAAAGAAAAGAGGGACAGGTAGTGCAAGTGGTTACTTAAAAATGTTGTGAACAGTGAATTTAGCCTGACACTGCATTTTGTGATTGAGTAGTTAAGCTTGGTTTCACTTTTTTGGATTTCTTCCACTGAAAACCTTTGTTGTGCATCAAAATCCCCAATGCGATAAAAAAATCTGAGTTTGCATAGTGTCTGGTAATCAAATTATTGTTCCAGTATTCTTTGCAACTTCTGACAACACGTATGTTTAGCTCCAGAACAAGAATTTCTACTCTCAGTAAAAGGAACAGCAGTACAGCTTTTTCCAGAAACAAATTTCTTCTTTATCTCTTTCACTGCTTTTAGCTGCCATGACACACAGGAGCAGAAGAGGAGTTGGCAGCCGTAGGATCCATAGCCCACAGTCTGTGGTTCCTTCAGTTACAGCTACATACCAAATGTATCTAACATTCATGAAGCTGTTACAGAAGAATGTACTATAAGGAAAGACAGGCGGGTGCTTTGTTTGATGGACTTGTCTGTATTTGATTTTTATCTACGAGTTACTTGAAAGGCAAAAGGCATAAAATAACTCTAAAAGTGTAACCCAACCGATTCAGAACTGGAGTATTGAAAGAATCGATATGGCAGTTCTATGTGTAATGAGTTTGAATATGATTTCACAAGTAAAAAAGTGTGCAAGGTGACAATTTTTAAAAATATTTTCAGGTTTTAAATAATTGTGTGTTTCTGTGGATAAATGGGCGTATTACTGGCATGGATGCATTGTATCTTACACATTTTTTTTAAAATCAGTCAGTAAGCACTTTACCTAACAAATGAGTGATGGTCTCTTGGCTTTGTGGCAAACGGTCAGTGCACCTGCAACTAGAAAGCTACTTAGCCACTCTGTACAGGTGTTGATCATTTGGCTACTTGGGAGTCAGGCCTATGTGACATGCATTCCCAAGAAACATTTTTGATTATAGAAAAATTGTACAATACTAATTTGTGGCACAGTATTCCTAGACAGCGTCTAACAGAAATATATTTGTAGTCGGAAAATGCATACAACCCATATATGTTTATGGAAGCTCCAGCCTGCCAATATCCATACAGTCCATTCTATCCAAATTTTATTTCAGATACCCAGATGATGATTAGAGTACAATAATGGTACTAATGAGGAAAGTGTTTTTCGTGCAAGTCTCTTGGCTTTATTGAGCCAGATGGTCCAGTTGTCGAGACACTGGACGTGCATTTGGGAGGTGCAGAATCCAGTTCCTCATCTGGCCATTCAGATTCTGGTTATCTGTGTCTTCCCTGAATTCCTTAAATCGATGATTTCTTTGAATGGGATATGGTGTATTTGCTTCCCAATCATTCCCCAGTCTTGTCAGTATGCTTTGTTTAATGACCTTGGTGTCAACGGAATGTTAAATCCAGGTATCTTTACCTTTCATTTCACTTTGTTGTTGCTACTAACAGTATAATGCCCTTGAAAGTATTCCAGTACAGATATCTGAGTTTGTGAATAATTTTACTGTATTTTCTTTCTCTTGCAAACCTACAACAGCCATTTTCTTGAGTATCTTACGGACTATAAGACACTCTTTTTTCTTTGAAAAATTACCTCAAAAATCCAGGTCTGTCATATACTTGAAATTAATATAAAAATGTCCAGTGTTTGATTTATAATTCCTGCCAGTCTTAAAAATGGCCTATCTCTGGCAACATTGGATTCAACTGGCAGCAACAGCGTGCTGATGCAACAACAAACATGAATTGCAAGGATTCACGAGCTTGCTAACACTGTCTCCCTCCCGCCCCACCATCACAAAGCCAGAACGCTGTGTAGCCTATGATGCATTATTGCAGTCTACAGTGCCATTGAACTTGAATTGAAAGTAATTTGTGTTTATCAGTATCAGTATATTCTAATGGATAAAAAGAAGGGTATTCAATGATGCTGGCTATAAATTGAAAGTAGTTGTGTATGGAGAACAACATGGAAACAGAGCAGGTGAGCAGCATTTCGGCCCTCCACCAACGGAAAAAACCATTCGCAATTGGCGGGCTAGTAAAGAATAGCTGATAAAAAGAGGAACACTAAATGTGCAAATAGAGTATTGAATGCAAAACGGCCAAAACTAGATGACAATTTTCAGGAATTTAAAAATGGTTTTATCAAACTTTTTTGAGTGTGGCTTTGCAGTCTAATAGTAAAAATGGTAAAATTGTTATTTTTTAAAAAAATGCTTAAAAAGTAAGGTGTGTCTTATAGTCCATAGCGTCTTATAGTCCATAAAACACAATACTTCCAACTCACAGTTACAGGATTGGAGGGAGTTGAAATTGCCGATTTTTAACTATTTTTACAGCAAGTGCATGTGTGTATAAATTTCGTGTTAACCTGTCTCATAGTACTTTTTAACTGATCTAACTTTTCTGGTGAGGAAACATAATACAAAATTTCAAGGTTTGTGTAAGTTTCTGAGTCTTTGTACTTGACTCAAAGCTCATGTTAGTACCATACCTAAGTGACATGAAGGTCAGGCTTCTGGAGACCTGGAGCACACTGAAGTAACTTAGTCACACGCATTGGACACCAGGGAGACATGCCTGCTCCAATCTTACAAAGCTTTAGAGCACTTTATTAGTGGTTTGTAAAATTTTGTATGAGCTCTGCAATTATGTGACACTAACAGGTGAGTTCTAGGGGATACTGATGGTTGCTCTGAGGTTCTCTTGTGCCAGTTCACAAGATCAATTTACCAAACTTATTTTATCAGTAGTTGTCAAAACAGTGGAAAGTCTGGGATGGGATAACAATAATATGAAAAGATTTGATGTTACTCACCTCATAGATTGGGCTCTGAGTGGCAGACAGGCACTTTGGAAAGACAGCTAAATATTGTGTAGGAAAGACACAGCTAAATATTGTGTAATTGTGTAGCTATCATACTAAGTCCTTTGTCAGACATAGACAAAACAACATACACACACACACACACGCACAGAGCACACACACACACACACACACACACACACACACACACACAGAGAGAGAGAGAGAGAGAGAGAGAGAGAGAGAGAGAGAGAGAGAGAGTTGTCTGTAGGTGCAGTTGGGCCTTAGTGTCCAGAAATGACTGGTGTGTGTGTGTGTGTGTGTGTGTGTGTGTGTGTGTGTGTGTGTGTGTGTCATTTTGTCTATGTCTGATGAAGGACTTAGTCTGATAAATTGTAGCTAGAAGTGCCTTTTGATGTGCCAGTCATCTACTCAATGATGAGATGAGTAGTGTATCCTTTTCATATTGTTGTTACCAGTAGTTATGCTTGACACAGTTATGTGTAATCTGGAGCTTGCTGGGGCAAAGGAGAAACATGCTTGATGCAAAATTCCTTGTCTAGCAGACTCTGAGTGCTGTTAGAGCTATACAATGCATCTTCCCAGCTGATAAGTATTTGCTATAATCTTCTATGTACAAAGACTGTACAGGAAGTATCTTTCTGCTGGGTCCCTGGGCACGAGACCTCAAGGAAACAAATTAGCAGATGTGCCAGTCAGTGAATATGCATGGGAAAATCCTACACCTCATTGTGCCTCCTCCCTATGATCTACAGTTTCTATTTGCTGTAGGAACCATAGTCAAGACAGCAGAAATAGACTCAAAGTGACAGACAGTAAGCTGCAATTGGATAAGTCTTCCCCACGGGGCTTGCAACTCTTTGCGAGTACGTCCACGGCTAGCATTACACTCCAAGCTTTTGCAGTACTTCTTCCTTTCACATATTGCAATTTTATTCTCTGACTGTGTCATTTTTAGAACTTATCCTGTATGGCAGATTCCATGCTGTCTAACTTATTCATAGGATGTAGATTATGGCTTTTTCCCTTTATTTTACACCACACATTTCGGCTACTTATTTTTGGTTCCCACATGTGGGTTTGACCTCCACCTTTCCAAACAAAATTTACAGAAGAATTTTTTACAGAATTGTGTGCTGTGTGGGGAAGGAAGCATAACAACCATCCCATATGGGGGATCATCAGATACCTGTACAGTGGTAGCATCCTGACCATGTAGGTATCAAACTATTGATGCTTGAGCTGTCACTTCCTCTCGCATGCTGAGGAGTAGGTGCCTGTCCGTTTGGGGGAACTGGGTCTCCAGGCTCTGGTCATCAAGCCAGATGGCCTCTGGCTGGGTGGCACATGGGGAAGAGCCCTCGTTCAGACTAGTTGGTACTGTGGTGGATATCTGGTGTCATGAAAAGACCAACTTTATCACTCAGTGACTGTGAGCCTCTGGCAGTCCCTTCATACAACAGCAATAGTGCAGTCTATGATGTAGCTAAGAATTTACCCTCCTAGGCCACACCATGGAAGGAAAACAAGACCAAGTGGTTTGCAGACACTTGCTTCCCTCAGTTCCTGGTTTGCATCGGAAGAGGGGGAAGATCCTTTCTCTCTACTAAGCCAAGTGTTTTTTTTCCCCTTAGTAGATTACAAAGTGGTTCCATCATAATCAAGAAGACAAATCCTACCCAATCTTGGGAATTACTGCCTTGTAAACAACTTGCTGACATACTGCAGTATTACCATAACATTCTGTAAGAATCTAAACCTGGAAGGGGTTTAAATTTTCACCGGGACCTAACATAGTGGACAGATGAAGAACTATGCGAACATTTGTAGAAGTGACGGATCCTTCGTATGTCATGTACAGTCTTAGACATAAAAACTGACCGCCGACCGGCCACCACAGAGACTAAGTCCAAGTCGTTCACTTAAGGTGGCCAATAAAACTGACCGCTCTAAGTCCGGCCATCTGCACAATCTGGCAACACTGTAAGATGCGGAAGTGTTAAGAGGAAGTGTTGTCTACTTCCAAGTTCATATAGCTGGAGTGAGCCCGTGGTCTTGCGGTAATCGTCGTGCATTCTAAACTTAGTCGCATGTTCGCGTCCAACTGTTGTTTTTTTAACCACATTTCGGTCTAAAGTTGAGTCTGATTGAACATCGAAGACAATTCGCTTAACATTCTACCCACCCGCAATAACAAGTATTCCAGAAACAAGTCCGCAGGACAGCTCGTGGCTGCGTCGCGATCAGAACAGCTTACGCTCGAGCGTTTCCTCGCGCTGCAGCGGCTACCAGCCACCGGCCAGACGCCACCCACCGCCTGAAATCCGGCGCCGCCCATGTGAAGGTGGCACCACGCTGTCAGTGTATGTATGAATGCCATTTTCGCATTTGAAGTTCTAGTTATCATCTTGCAGCTAAGCATTGGATTTTGGAAAAATACATAACAAACATTTATTCAGAAATATATTCACAATTTAAGTTATTTTGCACTGGATGCATATGAGGTCTGTAAGGAAGCCATATATTTTTCCACAAATGAAAAAAATTTCGGAGCCGGAGGGGGGTTTTGCCAAATTAGAACAGTTCTGATTTTAGAACCAACGTAAAAGAATATTCCAGAAATAAAAAAAAATGTGAAAGGACAGTATTCTGCTTCTAATCAAAAAAACTGTTCACCTCTTCGTAGTCCACATAAAGAAATAGATAAAAAAATTTGAAACCATTCCTTATATTTGTTATTATTCTTCAGCTTAAAATGTTCTTCTGTAATATAAAACATGTACTCTTCTAAGTTCTGTTTGTTACGACGTAAAACACAAACTGTCCCAGAAGCCACGAATAACTGTTATTCTTTGCGGACGGGTAACATTTCCAGTCGGGTTGTAAAGCTTCAGTTATCGGTGTATGACTTTCTGCGGTTCTGCTGATAGTGCTAATGTCTTCCTAGTCCAGTTCCAAATTCTGATTCTATTTTCACATAAGAAGATGTGCGCTACAGTTTCTACAAGCCGACATTTGTCGCAGTATGGAGATGGTCTCAATTTGATTTTCCATAATTGTTCTGCTGAGGGTATGGTTTTGTTTACAACGTCGCACCATACGGCACTGACTCTAGTTGATAGAATTTTATTGTTGATATTTTTCCAGACGTTCCTCCAGTTTTTTGTAGGTTCGTTTACCGGAATTGGTTTGTGAAGACGATATGTGGTAATATAATCATAGACGGTTCTAGTGTTGGTTTGTGCTGGTGGAAGTCTTATACAGCTCCAATCGCCATTGTGCTTTCGGACGTAATCTAGGCTGGCATGCTACATTAACAGGAGCGTTCCTATCCCCAGGTTCTAACGAGAGGAACAGAAGTTTCGTGATGCCTGTCTTAGTGGCATGTACTAGTTTAAAAGCACGTCTTTAATTCCAAGTCCTCCATTTTGCCTCTGCAAAGTCGCCATGTGGAGGGATACTTTGAAGATATTTTGTTTCCACACATACCAAGAGGCTACAGCTAATATTTTATGTGCAGTGACCTGCAGTATCGGTAAGACTGCTGCGACATGATATATTTTGCTAAGTATGTATGCATTTATAAAGTGAACTTTTTGCAGTCTGTCTAACAATCGCATGTCATGGTCCTTCAACAAGGTTCCGATGACATTAAGTTTCCGCTCCCAATAGTTCGTGGCCATGCGCTTGGGATTCGCCCTTAACCTCAAGCCGAGTTGGAGTCTCTCTTCAGTTACATCCAACCAGTGCACACCTGTTGCACTATTGTAAGAACAGAGACGCAGGTTCATTTGGCTACAAGAATGCATATGTTCCTCCAGCATGATGGGGCTCCTGCACATTCTAGTAGTCAGGTGACACATTATCCAAACCTAACTTTTCCTGGAAGGTGGATCATTAGATATGGGCACTTTTCTTGGCCTTCAAGGTCCTCGGACCTTATCTCTTTGGATTTTTGTCTTCGGGGATGGTTAAAGGCGAAGTCTACAAATGAAAAGTAAACCCAAGAGCCGATTTGATCGTTTGGGTTATGAATAGTGCAGCCCTCATAAAAGAACGCAAAGACGACCTCAGTAAGGCTACACGTGGTGTTATCAAGAGAAGTCAAATGTGCATTGAAGTTGGTTGGTGAATTTTTGAAAATCAACTTTGAATGTCCTCATTTGCATTTGCTTTGAGTTCGTTAGCATTACGTACTAACAGCTATATCTCTGTACTCAATAAAAAGTGGACGCATTTATATGGAATTTTTTTCGTCTGTATTACCACCTGCTAAAGTATGTACTATTCCTCCTGAAACACCCAGTATATGGATATATGTGTGGTGTCTGTTCTTTCGGACATGTTCGAAAGAAAATGCTTCATGGCATTCTGCAATGACCTTCGATCTAGTTGCAGGGGCTGATACAGATTTCAGAGCTGCTTGGCTGTCTGAATAAAAGTAGATGCTACGATTTTTGTAGGGTCTATTCTAATTTTCCTCCGTGCACATGCTGACAGAAAAAAAAGTGTATTACTGTGGCCATCTTCCCTAGAGAGATTCTAGGCAGTACCCCAGACCTGGTACTTTCATCTGTTTTCGACCTGTCAGTCAATATATTATGTCTCCTGCATGGTGTTGTGGTTCGTTTTTGCACTGCTCCCTGCTTCCAACTGTTACATGGCAAAGTTTATTGAAACAGCTAGAAGTTGTTGTGTAGTTAGTCGGCATCTCCCCAGCCATCGCCTTACTGATTTGGGATTCCGTATATTCCAACTGTATCCAGTTATTTCCAATTTTTAGCCTTTATGTCCCTGCCGCTGCCTCCATTTTAAGCCACAGGTGTAAGGCGGGCATGTCTAGCATAATATCCATTCCAAGAGTGGATGTCCTGCTAATTCCATCTGTTTGTGAAAGCAGGCCAGTCTCTGCACTTTGCCAGACTCCCTAGCAGCCACCTTCTGTTCGACTTTGTTCATATTATAGGTCAAAAAATTATCATTGGTCTTTTTGCAGGGATTTATATCCAGTACGTACTGGGTATAGACCCCAGTTTACCCTACAGCAGCTTCTAGTGCTTATAATATTATCTTTCGCAATGGAACATATTCTTTATGTGAGGTGTTCATAATAGTTTTCCATCCAGGGCTACCTCTAGATACACTACAACCCTCTCTAAAGCTTCATCAAGAAACATAATTTTTCAGTATGTGTGCTGGACATGCTTCCCCATAAATAATACTACACCAATTTTCGTGGGGCTCGTCTTTAAACGCTTTTTCACAATGTTCAGTGCACATAGGTTTAACAGTACTAGCAAATTTTCTAAGTCTTACTGTGAATAGATCGTCTACTTATTCTTTTCAAGAGTAGTCTCCCGCATTCAGCTCATCTATGAGTTCATTCACCACTAGGTTCTTCATCTGTAACCATTTACTCGAAGGTCGTATTATTCGACATTCAGGAAGAGACAGAGAGCATCCAGAAAGGGTAGTGCTTTTTCCACCTTCCCAACAAGTTGTTGAAGTGTTACTTCACATGATTTGCTTCGCAAGTATTATGAAAATGTGGCAATTCATAGATAAAATTATGTATTCACAACAACAAAAAATATGTCGGCAGAAAACAAAAACGTGGCATTATGAATTTAGCAGTACCTCAAGGTTTTCGCTTTGACACAAAGGTTTGTTAAAAGAAGCAAGACGAATTTTGCTAGAGCGTTGTCTTAAGATTCCCTCATTGAATTTGTATCTGCCTGCTTGTAGCTCTGCTACAAAACAATTAAAAATCTAGCTTTCGGCAAGGCTCGAAAGGCGAACAGAGGCAGCATGCACCTGACAGGCAAGCATGTTCCCTACGAGCTAGCGAATAGGCGTGGTGTCTTCCACTTAGTTATTGACCCAGTAAGCGCTATGGCAGATAAACCGCAACATCAGAGGCGACAGTAGTTGTATTTCTCATGTGGAACGACTTTCGTGGACTCAAAAGGATTAACTGATATCCTTATGTCACGTCTCAAGCGAAAATCACTCTGTATTAAATTGAAATGACACGATAATATCAAGTGAATTTAGCAGGAGAGTTCTGTGCCATCAAGGAAGTAACTCGTTGGTCACAGGCTAAGGTTCGTATGAGCAGTTGCCAGCGGGCTCGTGCGCATGCGCAGAGCTGAATTCGCGTATGAGCAGTGCCTTCCTCCTGCTTCTGGCTACTTGGAGCGTGGCTGTTTGGTGTACGAGCAGTAGCAGCAAGTAGCCAGAAGCTACCTGGAAAAATTTTCCTGGCACGCCCAAGCTGCCAGATTCGCGCATGCGCAGAGCAAGCTGAGTTATAGTGGGGGGGGGCCCTTCCTCACGTGACCTGTGGCCGTGTCTTCGTTTACAGCTCCCATGTCAAATGAAAACAAAACAGATTTCTGTGGCCGGGAGCCATCAAGTGAATTAATATACATTCTCATAACCATGAAAGACCAAAATAAGTTAGTAGTTTCAATTTTCTGATTTTATATTATTTCCAGGTTATTAGTAATCAGCCATTAATGTCTTAATGAAGCTGTTTCTGTCTGTTTTATAGAGAAATTTGCTTCAGTTAATTTTGTTTTTCCGCTGAGGCAGTTTGTTTATTTGAAACGAAGCGAAGTGTTTCATTCCGCGCTATTGGCTACTTTCAGCCTCGTTCAATTTAAAGTGCAAATTTTCATTTTCTGGGACGAATGACGTTATACCATAATAAAGAACCAAATATGAGAATACAGTACTGGACCTCCAAGAAAATTTGTATCACGAGAACCACATGAAAAGCTGAATATCAGGAACTTCAGTCCATCTGGACATAGAAATGTGCAATTAGAGAGGAATGAAGCATTTAGTATGGTTTATGGAATTCCGATGCTGCTGGAGTAGTCTCTGATGTCCCGTTCCTTGTATGACACTGTAAGATCTCTTAATGTTATATATGTACGAACATACGTAAACATTGACTTGAAGCTAAGTAGGCAAATTTGATCAGTGGTTTTGAACTAAATATTTTGTTTCAAATATAATGACAGCTGTAGCAGAATTTTATAGATCTGCCTTCTGTGAAAGTGTTTTTTGATCAAAAGGCACGTGTCTCGTACTTCCCCTGGGCCTGAAGTTATTTCTTAATTTGTGTTTATGTCTTAAATTTATAGAATGCCATTCTATGCTAAATTTTAGACTGGCAGCATACCATGTTTTATCGTTTTAACTCCCCACATGGCTTCATATTTATTCCTAGAGTAGAATATAAACTGTCAGTTGTACAGTTTCTTTGCCTCATAGACAACCACGTTAATTTTTTCACATTTTGAAATAGTCATGAAATTTATTGTCCTTTATTCCGGTGTAAGCTACACAAGAAACTCTCTCTTTTGTTGTTGCAAGTAATTTGTAATCCATCCTAGTAGCTTTTTGCAGTGATGTGTAGATGTAAACGTGTTGGAAATGCTACATGACAACATTGCAGAGCACGAATTAGAAAAAAAAACTGTCAAAAATTTTATGGTACTTCGAGCTGTGGAGTCTAATTTTGAAATGACTCAAAAGCCAAGAACTGCTTCCTTATTTGCATCCTTTATCTGTGTGGGATATGATAAAACAATTTCTCTAAGTACAATTCAGTATGTCCTCTCAACAACATGCCGCCCGGGCGGCACGGCTACACATGGTCACGTGATGCCCCACCAGAAATACGACAAAAAGCGTATGAGCAAAGCAAGCACCAAGCACGGGCTGCCTACGTCATCGTAGCTGCGCATGCGCAGTACAGCCTGTTGTCTGGCGCATTCTGGTAACTGCTCAAACGAACCTTAGAGTTGCCAAACATATTCTGCGCTGTTGCCAAGTTTGAGTTATACTGCCAGAAAGGATACCAGCAGATGTTTTCTGTGAGTGACCTCATAAGTGACTATAGCTTCGATTCAAAGTTGCGGGTGGCAAGATCCTCATTATATGTCAATGAGTCTTATTCACATTTCTGTAACTAGGTTTAGGGGCTAGAGTGCAATTACTTGTAATACATCGATGCACTGAATGCAAACTAAATGTCATAAATTAATAACTGCGGAAATTATTTGTGTTTTACTGACTTAATCGGACAGAAACCTTGAAAGCGTATTCACCAGACGCGATTCACAGTTATGGAACTTCTCCAGTGGTTGAGTTGGCAATGTATATTTGCTGTACAATATTGTTATTGAGATCCCTGTCATTGGCACGTCCACCAGAAGACAGGCATGGCCTGGCTTATTGTTATCAGCTTTCCTGACGGATATTCTGCCTTCGTTCGAAATGTGAAGAAAGACTTACGGTGAATTCGAACATTCCATATGGCGAAAATTTGATGTTTCTATTCTTCCAGCTCTAACATTCAAATAACAGTTACAATAAGTGGCAGAAAAGCGCCTGTGAATCAACAGTTAATAATGCAATCATAATTAGCGGAATCTGACAAATTCCATCTGTCATCTGATAATTGTGAAAAACTACTTTTTTCATCTTCACAGCACCACAGTATGAACTCAAGGGTTTCACGGGATACCTATACTTAATTTCGTTGTGATCGTTTTCAATGACAGTACGGGAGGAGCAAAACCATCTGACTAGAAACATACTTTTCCAGCGGGATTTGAATCTTTGGCTACAGTTCCAGTAGCACGTCCAGTGAGGTATCAAGAATGTGAGCAATCACTCATTGCTATAGTATAGGCTAGGGCAGAGAGAAGCATGTTTCCTACAAAGTAAACGATGAGAGACACTGTCGCTGTCACTTATTAAACAGGAATTGTTCAGAAAATTACAAATATATCTAGTGAAATGAGTAGGTTGATGCAGCTCCAGTCCAGCACTATCATTGAGTTGCCAAACATTTTCCGAATAGCACTTAAGATAAAAATGTGTGTGTGTGTGTGTGTGTGTGTGTGTGTGTGTGTGTGTGTGTGTCCTTTTGGACATTTCCGAAAGAACAGACACTACGAATCGAAATAGACAGCCTTGTTAATCAATTAAAGATTGAAGGACAGATGTCCAGGCTGTCATGCGCATTAAAATAGAACAACGGCGTGAGATGAAAATTTGTGCCTGACCAGGTTCGAACTCGGATTCGTAGTGTCTTTCCTTCCAGACATTCCCAAAAGAACCGCGCATGTGGTATGTGGCAAAGATGGGAATTCGCGTCTGGCGAGGAGCGTGTGTAGATAGGCGCTGAAAAGAGGTTGGCTGCTGCGTCCCGACAGTGCCCACCGTCGGAGGTTCGAGTCCTCCCTCCAGCATGGGCGTGTGTGTTGTCCATAGCGTAAGTTAGTTTTAGATTAAGTAGTGTGTAAGCTTAGGGACGGATGACCTAAGCAGCTTGGTCTCATAAGTTCTGACAACGAATGTACAAAATTTTAAATCCAAAATACTGCACCTCGGTTCTTACAATAGTGCAATAGATGTGCACTGGTTAGCTGTAACTGAAGAGAGCTCCAACTCGGATTGTGGTTAAGAGCATAATAACTTAAATTGTGAATATATTTCTGAATGAATGTTTATGTATTTTTCCATTACCCTTTTCACTGTAACAAGTTACGTTCTACAAGGAACGCACGCCATTGGAGGCGGCAATCTGTAATTTATTTTACCTTAATTACTACTACAATTTCTTTCCACAATTTAAAGATAAATATGGGCGCAAACATGGAATACATGGGAATAATGCAGCTGCTCAGTGACAGGTATGGTGGAGCCATTGAGGCCAGGCCTCGGATCTTCGACCTCTGCCCTCTTTGCCTCCGCCTACCTGGTGCTGAAAGACTTCTCAAACTTTTTTTTTTTTTTTAAAAAAAAAGAGAGTGCAGTGATCAGCATGTCTGCCTAGTAAGCAGGAGGTCCAGGTTCGAAGCCCAGTCGGTCACAAATATTCATCTCCCGTCTTAGCTGTATTTCAATGCGCTGTGACAGTGTGGACGTCGGTCCTTCGATATTTAAGATGCAATTGTTTTTTGAGGCAATAGAGGTGATTTGCGAACATTTGCTTGCCATCAGTGTAACGGGACTTCAACGGCATCCAACCCTTAGTCATTGGTTTGTGCCGGCCATGTCATATATATGCGAATCAGATTGTAGTTCATATTTAGTCAAATAACGAATGGTCAGTATACAAGTATGCCGGCCGGGATGGCCAAGCTATTCTAGTATGAAGTGCACGCACAGTTGTGTTGCCTGCCGCATGGATTCTGTGAAGTGAAGTGTTGTGGCAGCTGCAGTCATTGCTGAATACAGACATTTGCAAATAACCCCACTGCTTTAGGGGAAATCGTCTTTGTTGCATTTTTTCCATACCGTAATTAGCACAATAACATAAGGCTTGTTCTGCTGAAGAACTTGATGCCCACAAATCATTAAATAAGAATCTCCTAGTGGGAGTAATGCATGAAAGGAGACAGACTGTTCGACAAAAGAATAGACAGCTCCCTGCTTTTTGCGTTTCCGATAGCGCCTACGATAAGAATCTGGTGTCATACATAGACTTACTAAGGTGTCATATTATGCTTCACAACTTTAAACTGTTTATTTTTTTACTTCATTCTAAAACAAAAGTTATGATATGAGAAGAGGAAATGACTGATATGCTTCTCAGGAACTTTAGTTTTTCGTGTTTTTTTTTCTCACTTCATACTAAAACAAGGGCGTTACTATGAGAAGAGGAAATGAAATATACGCTTCCAAGACATAATATTTCCTTGTGTGCTACTACTGCATACATGAAAGCCCTGCAGTTAATTTTTGTATGTTGGATAAATTTTGATATCACCTCACATTCCTTTGTGAGAAGGTTCCTATTTTCTTGGGATTCAAATAGAGTGGACATTTCATCACTGGTTAATATTCTGATGACTAATGACATGATACCTGTTGCAATTGCCCCATGGCACCTGTGAGTAGAGTCTCACATTGGTTACTATAAGAACACGCAGGCAGTGATATCCGCTCACTGCAGTCAGAGCCAAGGTGATTTCTTTCTGTTTATGGCAAAGCGTCTGCAGCAGTGTCCACGGTCAGCCAACATAAACAAATCGCGGCGGCATTGGGCACTGCTAATTGCTGCACTTGTCGCGAGCCTCGACAACAAGAGCGCACTGTCTCTGCTAACGATACATCTTACTTAATGTAACGTAATATGCAGGTCGTGGGTTGGGTAAAAATTCATTTTGTAACTTCCCATCGCATCAAAATACTTTACAGTCATATTTGATGCAATATTTATTGTTGGTTGTCTCTCTAATGTTAATAGTAATGATTCAGATGGTGTGTGAACACGCACGCACACACACACACACACACACACACACACACACAAACAAACAGTCATTGATTCCAGTGAGGGTGACAACTACTGTGTGTCGAACAACACATGCACCAGTCAATTCCTCAGTTGGCGTCGAGTGGATCAGATTTTTCAATTACCTTGCATTGAAAGAATTGTAAGGAGGAGACTGAAAGTAAATGGACTTGTATCTTAACAGCTGCGACAAAGCAAAGCTTGACCAACTATCAGATAATTGTCCACATGGGTTTTGTGGACGATTATACTTTTAGTAACCAACCCACCCACGATCGTTACTTAAGATTTCTCGAAGGTGTAGGGGCATTGATTTCATTAAGTCGTCGACAGTGTAGCGTGATGGTTTACTTCCCACCATACGTTTTCTATATTCGTCCAAAGGTCGCTTGCATTTGTAGGTCCACATGGCAATGACCTTGTTACCTCTGCCCACATATTCTCTATCTGGTTGATGTACGGTGATCGTGGAACAAACGGCAACAGCTTTATCCTCTCTTGGCCCTGAAACCAATCTCGCACTGCTCTGCTATGATGGATGAGGCTCTGCTCCTGTAAATAAACTGTTATCTCGTTCGTTCATATATTTATATTTAAATAACATATTAGTAATAAGTAAATTGTATTATTATTTTCCACAGTGTTTAAGAATTCCGGCCCTGTCATAAATAAGTGATCTAGATTCAACCGTCCGATTAAGAATGTGGTTTACCCAGTCTATCAAATGATGAGAGTCGTATTCGGATATCCACATTAAGCCTGACTGGCTGAATCCGATTAGAACGATCTGGTATTGAAATGAAATTACAGAAATCGGATAATTTGAACGTCTGTATTGCAACAATGCTGCACACATAAATTCCTATGATGGAGTAACAGGTAGCAACTGCCCAAGAAAAAGTGAGAAATATGTCTACTAGCAGCAATGTAACATAATTATAACCCATATTTATGTGATGGAAATACTGAGTCGAACAATGCACATCTGTTTCAGTGGTGGGAAGATGCACCATATCGGATTTGCTGATGACATAATGACAATAATAATAATAATAATAATAATAATAATAATAATAATAATAATAATAATAATAACAACAATAATAATCCCGTGGGGCCGATAGGGGAAACCCTCCCCCATATGGGTGGCACCGAGGAAATCAAATACTTGGGGTGAACCAAATACCAACACAATCCTCAACGACTACTCAATCCGTTGAACTCAAAATCGACGCACGCCTGAGTGAAAACCACCGCTACTCTGGTCACCGTCTGTTAGCTCAATGAGCTCGGCTGAAAATATTTGCTTCCAAAGGCTTCAACACCCTCCGGTCCTGTCTGGTCCTGGAATCACCCAGGCCAAACCAATGAAACACAAGCAAACATGAACTGTGCAAACTGTCGACAGGCGGCATTTGGAATTTCGGATTCTGGGGAGGCCAGGTTAGCATGGCAGAGAATATTGAAGACCTCTTGTAAATTTCCCTACAAGCAGAAAACATGCATTTGAAAACTACATGCCGCGCGGGATTAGCCAAGCGGTCTACGGCGCAGCAGTCATGGACTGTTCGGCTGGTCCCGGCGGAGGTTCGAGTCCTCCCTCGGGCGTGTGTGCGTGTGCGTGTGCGTGTGCGTGTGTGTGTGTGTGTGTGTGTGTGTGTGTGTGTGTGTGTGTCCTTAGGATAATTTAGGTTAAGTAGTGTGTAAGCTTAGGGACTGATGACCTTAGCAGTTAAGTCCCATAAGATTTCACACACATAAGAACTTTTTTTTATAACAAAACATCTATACATTGATCCAAATACAAAAACTAAATAATCTCTCATAATAAATCGACCGAAAAAAATTCTCATCATTGCTCTTCAAGAATCACGACTAACTGACAATGAAACCTCGCATTACGGAAACTATTGCATCTTCAAGAGCAAAATGCAACAAAAGGTCGCGAAAGGCGTACCAATCTTGGCCATGGCATTTCTCGAACACAGATCTATCATCAGTTCTGTCAAAGAAATCACACCCGTCAACAATCGACTTATGACTATGCTCATCAGAGCCCCAGTAAAAAATAAACACTCATCAATGCACATGTCCCCACCAACATCGAAAATAAGAAAAACACCAAAAATGTCGAAAAATTCTGGAACACACTTGAAAATACTATGAGCAAAGCTCACCAAGATTACGGGAAAATACTAAATGGAGACTTCAGCAATATTTGGGACAGAAAAAACCTGTAGAAAAATCATTGGTAGAAATTCATCACATCGAAACGCTTAGACCAACGGCACACGTCTGACTGATATTTGCCAACAATTCAACCACAAAAGGATGTCTTCCCACTATAGGAAAATACCATTTCTCAGGTAACATGTTTGGCTACCAGGTGCAAGCTGCTGTCGGTCGCCTTTCTAGACTCGCTGAAAGCCAGATTTTTTATTCTTTTGTAGTAGAGCTACAAGCAGGCAGATACAAACTCAATAAGGGAATCGTAGACAGGGCTCGAGCAAAATTCGTCTTGGTACTTTCAGTAACCATTACTGTCAGAGCAAAAACCTTACGGTACTGCCAATTTCATAATGCCACTTTTGTTTTCTGCTGACATATTTTTTGTTGTTGTGAATACATAATTTTATCTATGAAATGCCACATTTTCATAATACTTGCGAATGATACAGGAAATGAAGTAAATACAGATCTTTTCGAAGTCAAAAGTCGGTAATATCCTACTAATTCGTGTTAAAATAGGATCAATCGTCTTACAGACACTTATGCTTCGCTACAGTCTGGAACCACGCGACCAATACGGTTGCAGGTTCGAATCCTGCCTCGGGCATGGATGTGTGTGATGTCTTTAGGTTAGTTAGATTTAGCTAGTTCTAAGTTCTAGGGGACTGATGACCTCAGAAGTTAAGTCCCATAGTGCTCAGAGACCTTTGAACCATTTTGGAACTTAATGCTTTATTAAGATAGACTGCCGTCGTGATGTTTCTGTAGTAAGCTGAATTTAATTTCTAAAGTGAATATTTTGTTTGCATTTTACATTAGTTTACTAAACGCAACAGTAATCATCAAAGAGAAATTAATCAGCAGCTGAATTTTCTTTCGCAATATATACAACAATCTGACATGACTTTCCTATCAATCTCCTGGATGGTTATGTTTCTCAGATCAACAGAGTGAGTTATCATGCAGTAGCATAGGTGATGTAGTTTTTGTAGTTTTGTTGCTAGATTTTCTTACACTGCAACCGAAAGGTGTCTCAGTTGTTGACAACAAATTCCAGCTGTGTTGCACACACCCCTTGGGGCAGAATTCGTAGCCCAAAACACACTTTTGGAGCTATCAGGTGTAAAATATTGTGTTCACACTATATTTTATTCTAGTCTGCGTCTTTTGGTGGGGCTCAGCCTTTCATTTCTTCTTAGGAAGTTAACAATAAAGGCATCATAACACGTCACCAGTAACAGTACTGCAAAGGAATGCTCAATGAGCGACCTGATGACGTTCAATAATAGTCACTCCGTTGATTTTTGTTGTTTCGAATTAGAGCAGAGCATGCAGTACTCCTACACCAGACTTCTGAACTTTGCCTGTTGAATGCAAATGTCGCATGATGGTAAAATGTCACATAAATCAGTAGTCGAGACTTCCTTAATGTGGAAAATCATTCATGCCAGAACGATCTTTGTTGAAACAAGAATATCTTTTTCTGGCTATTTTTCCCAAAAGCACTTGCTCCACGCTCAGTTCAAATCCTTCTAGCTGCCTTCTCTACATTCACCCCTCTGTTATACCAAGAGTAAACGTTGTGTTGCAGATGTTACACCTTTTTCCACTTGCGACTCAATTTTACAATGCTTAACTGTAGTTCATGATTTTCAAGTATGCAAAATCCAATGCTTAGCTGCAAGATGATAACTAGAACTTCAAAAGCAAAATGGCATTCATACATACACTGGACAGCGTGGCGCCACCTTCACATGGGCGGCGCCGGATTTCAGGCGGCAGGTGGCGTCTGGCCGGTGGCCGGTAGCCACTGCAGCGCGAGGAAACGCTCAAGCGTAAGCTGTTATGATCGCGACGCAGCCACGAGCTGTCCTGCGGACTTGTTTCTGGAATACTTGTTATTGCGGGTGGGTAGAATGTTAAGCGAATTGTCTTCGATGTCCAATCAGACTCATAACTTCAGACCGAAATGTGGTTAAAAAAAACAACAGTTGGGCGCGAACATGCGACTAAGTTTAGAATGCACGACGATTACCGCAAGACCACGGGCTCACTCCAGCTATATGAACTCGGAAGTAGGCAACACTTCCTCATAACACTTCCGCATCTTACAGTGTTGCCAGATTGTGCAGATGGCCGGACTTAGAGCGGTCAGTTTTATTGGCCACCTTAAGTGAACGACTCGGACTTAGTCTCTGTGGCGGCCGGCCGGCGGTCAGTTTTTATGTCTGACTGTACATCAAGGTCTGCCAGATAATAAGTTCATCTTCAGAATATCATCCTCACTTTTGAAGGGAGCTTGCTTCTACAGGAGGTCAGAATCATAGTTTGTGTGTGTGTGTGTGTGTGTGTGTGAGAGAGAGAGAGAGAGAGAGAGAGAGAGAGAGAGAGAGAGAGAGAGAGAGAGAGAGAGACCAATTCATGAAAATCTACCATGTGTGTTACCACTTGTCTGTGTCCGTTGCGGGAATGACCATCCTCCCCAACCAGTGAAGTGTTCTTCTCTAATTAAGGAACTCAAAATACAGGAACTGAATATCTCAGATCACTTCTCATATTTTGAAACTTATAAAAAAGATTGTTTATATTCTGTCACCATGGTATCGACTTTTGTCATAATAGTGGCCAGGTCACTTTTGGTACTTGCGAAATTAATCACTGAAATTAATTGACTTCCAGCAGTTATCAAAATAATTTTGGCTGTGGGGCTCTATTGGCATTCTCCTCTTATGGTTCCTGCAGCACCATCTGTGGGAGCCATTCCCCTACCCTGCCAGAGAAGCAACACCCTCCTCTGGCTTCTACACACCAGTCTGTAACTGAAGGAACTGCAGACTGTGGGCTATAGGTCCTAGAGCTGCCAACTCCTCTTCTGCCTTCTGCTCCTATGTGTCATGGCTGCCAAAAGCAATGAAAGAGATAAAGAAGAAGTCACGGGAGAAGGCTACTCTGAATATCCTGGAGGCACCACATCCTCTACGGTCATATTCAGAATCAGTATGAATTGATGGTGTGCCCCCCCCCCCCTCCCCGTCCTCCTCCCCCCTCCTCCTCTGATGAGATGTAGTTAACCTGGGACATGAACTGTAGTGGGTGCTCCACATCTATCTATGACACCCTTTTATGATGATTCAGTGGAGCTGCAGTAGATGTCATAGTTACCTCTCAGAAATGAACTAGTAATTTCATGCTGTACAGTAATCTGTGTTGTTCTATGAGTGTTGCCTAGAAAGTAATGCACTGCATCTTTTTCTCAGCTGAAAACAATGCTATGAATGTGAATCATTACGTATGTATTATTTGAAGTCTCCTGGGCTAGTGCGTCAAGTTTCTGTCACTTCCGAGATACCAGAACTGCAGGACAGTTTCCAAATGTTGTCTATAAGTGATGTAAGTTACAAGCAATGTGGTGTCACTGAATTTCTCACTGCAGAAAAAGAAACTGTGGGGAATATTCACAAATGCTTGTGCAAAGTGTATGGAGCATCTACTGTCGACAGTAGTACAGTTAGTCGCTGGGCACGGAGGGTGAGGTCATCAGAAGGTGGTGGCACATCTGACCTACCCCCTTAGGACATCCATTTGCTTGGGCCATTACAGAATGCCATTCGGGAAGACATTTTGAGAATGATGAGGAAGTGATTCACACAGTGAAGCACTGATTCCGCCACAAGGACAAGGATTGGTACCGACAGGGCATACACACCCTTGTTTCACGTTAAAGGAAGGCCATAGAACGGGGTGGAGATTACATGGAAAAATAGGGTGTGTAGATAAAACACCATTCTCTGTGTTTAATTCTCATTATATTCAATAAAGAATTGTTTTAAAAAAGCGGTGCATTATTTTCTGGGCAACCTTTGTACACGTAAAATGTTTTCCTGATGACCATTCTCCCAACTCTTTGAGGTTACCATGCATTTTGTCGGTAACGTACTGGCCTCAAGATCACATCCGCAGGTGTCTGTACATTAGTTAGTACTCTCGTACAGTCTATTCCCCTCTGTACTACATCAGAAGCAATAGCTATGCAAGTGTGAGCGACCCTACCGATTGCCATTTGTGTTGTTTATTTACCCTCAGCCAGGGCACTTTCATACATTCAGATGGAACAACACTCCTCCCTCTCCTCCCATTTGGAGATTTCGTTGTGCACCACCCCTTGTGGGGAAATACTATGTTGTCTCATTGACCCTCTTCTTTCCGATCTTATTAATCTGTCTCTCCTCAATGACTGTGTTCCTACCCACCTCAGTGCTGTCCATGACACCTTTTTGGCTATCGAACATATGATGTCTTCTCGTAATCTTGTGGCTTTGCTTCACTGTTCACAACATGACAATCTCTGTCACAGTGATCACTTAGTGGTAATTCTATCACTAATTTGTCACCAGCTGACAGTCCAGTTACCATGTTAGGCTCTTCGAAGAGCCAGCTGGCAGTTGTGTATCTCTGCTTTCATCTTTGCCAGATTGCATTGATGAGTTTGGGCTAATCATCTTCATTGTATTTATCTGTGCTGCTGGAACTACTATTCTCTTTCCTACAGGGCCTCCTCCCCTACTAGTAGGTGCTATGGTAGATCAAAGACATTGCCATAGCTATTTAGGATTGTTAATGGGCCCTGTAACATCTCAAACATCATCCTGGACAGACCATCCTCATGATCTTTAAGCGACTTTGTGCTAAAAGTATGGCTCATCATCGCAGATTTAGGCCAAGTTCCATAGTCTGCTGGGCCTCCAAAGATCCAGAAGTGTTCTGGGCTGTCTCCTGTTTAACAGCGGATCTCTACTGATGCATTGGTTCTTGCTGAACACCTCGTAACACACTTTTTGACAGTGTTGGCATCTTCTTCTTAACCTGTCTACATTTCAAACACATAAAATAAAAGTTGAAGAAATTATCTATCCTCTATCTCATCTGACCTCCGTCCTTCGAAATTGCTTTTCGGTGCCTGGGAACAGCTTCAAGCTCTCGACATGTCGCATGATATGGCACCAGGCCCTGATTAAATTCATAATCAGATAATCCAATATCTGATGATTACTGAAGGATTCTGTCAACGCAGGGTCTTCTGTCATATTCGCCTAAAAGGTATTTTTTCTTCATGATGTTGAGATAGTATCACCACCCCAATTCTTAAATGAGGCAAAAATCCCATGTCCATAGACAGCTGCTGACCAGTTAGCCTCACCAACATGCTATGAAAACTGCTTGAAAGCATGGTATCCCAATGATTTCACTGCTTTCTTGAATCATGGACCCATTTGACATCCTATCAGTGTGGTTTCTGAGAGGGACAGCTCACAATGAAGTATCTGATTGTGTTGGAAACAGCAATTTGACAGGCTTTATCTAAATGCCATGTCATCATAGTCCTTTTTTGATCAGCGTAAGGCATACGGCACTGATTGACACTATCCAGTTGTACTTACATTCCAAGACTCGATAAATAGTACAATTCTCAGTGCTGTCAATTCAACTAAGTACCTGGCTGTTAAAATTACGAACAACTTCAGTTTGAAAGACCACATAGACAATATTGCGGGGAAAGCGAGCCAAAGGTTGTGTTTCATTGGCAGGACACTTAGAAGATGCAACAAGTCCACTAAAGAGACAGCTTACACTACACTCGTTCGTCCTCTGTTAGAATATTGCTGCGCGGTGTGGGATCCTTACCAGGTGGGATTGACGGAGGATATCGAAAGGTTGCAGAAAAGGGCAGCTCGTTTTGTATTATCACGTAATAGGGAAGAGAGTATGGCAGATATGATACGCTTGTTAGGATGGAAGTCGTTAAAGCAAAGACGTTTTTTGTCACGGCGAGATCTATTTACGAAATTTCAGTCACCAACTTTCTCTTCCGAATGCGAAAATATTTTGTTGAGCCCAACCTACATAGGTAGGAATGATCATCGAAATAAAATAAGAGAAATCAGAGCTCGAACAGAAAGGTTTAGGTGTTAGTTTTTCCTGCGCGCTGTTCGGGAGTGGAATGGTAGAGAGATAGTATGATTGTGGTTCGATGAACCCTGTGCCAAGCACTTAAATGTGAATTGCGGAGTAATCATGTAGATGTAGATGTAGAACATTTTCTGCTTGGAAATGTCTATTGTTTTCACAGCAGAGCTGGTAGCTGTTAAGGGAGCCCTATGTTTTGTTAGACAGACCTCTCTTGAAAGAGTCTTTGTTTGTAGTGTCTCAGTGGCCATCTCCAGGCTGTTGATCAAAGTTACTCTTGTCACCCTGTGACATTTGCTTTTCACAATCTTTTTATCTGACCACAGTCATATTGCTTGCTCTGTTGTCTTTCTCTTGGTCTTCTGGGAAATTAACTGGCTGATCATTTGACTGGAGAAGTGATTACTCACCCAGCATTTACTTTGATGATCCCAGATGCAGATTCAGAGATGGAACAACATGTCATGGGCTGTCTCCTCTAATAAACTCTGCATCATGAAGGAGACTTAAGCTTTATGGTGCTGTTCATTGTGTTCCACTTGGGAGGAGTCCACCATTCTGTCCCTTCCTTATCAGTCATGCCAGATTAAGCAGCAGATTTATCTTATATAATGAGCTGCTTCTACATTGGGCTTTTGGAGCCTCAGAGACAGTAACACTGACATCCTGGTGGATTGGCCCCTCCTTCTTGCTCTCCATCCAAGCATGATCTTCCAGATGCTTTACTTCCTATATTGGCAGACTCTGTACGGGTAGTTGAACAACTGGTTCTTCATTTTCTACAGGAAAGTGGTTTTTATTCTCAGATGTAATGTTTTAAACTATTGTTGGGATGGGGCCAGGGTGGTTGAGGTCAGTGCATGACATGCCACATGCTGAGTCTAAGGGACCCTAGACCCTACCTCTTCTGCCAGCTTCCTTGGCCAGCCGTCTTTTTTCAGTTTTAATTGCTTTTAGATGGAGTTAGCCCCTTTTTTCTGCCACACTCTATTTTAAGTTTTAGATGTAGCACAACAATGAAGGCATGACCTTAAGCATTCCTTATCCTTGACAATAGTAAGTTGAACAGGTTTTTATGATTTCTCTAAGTTAGCGGGTTCTGTCTCCATCTTTTAACACTTAACAAACTGATCAGATAGAAAATTGCATATATATGTGACAAATGAACCACATTCCAAATAGATGTGAAAAGGTAGCAAATGCAGTAGTACTACAAAGTTCAGGTGTGTGTGTTGAAATGAACATGAAATTGAAGCAGAAGAATGGTAAAAATATTAAAGTTTAACTAGTGATTAAAAAAATCTTGATAAACACACACCAGTGGCCATCCGTCATACACCATAATGTGACTTGTGAGGTGTAGATCTGGATGTAGATACTTGGTACACTGGTGATGTATTCCACTTCTTTCATTTTATATAGCATCAAAAGAAATTAGTTTAAATCATTTCTTCAGAGTAATGTGCAACCAGTGTATAACAGGATAGCTATGGAAAAATAAGGTAATGCTCTTACAAGTTGACAATACAAGACAGACTTCTAAGGTTAGAACATGTTGAAGTTCTTGGTTATAATTTTTGCTTGTTTGAAATTACATAAACTGAGTTTTTGTGAAATTAAGACGTAAACCATTTGTTGCATGCTAGTTGTAAGCCCATTCAGATATCATCTGAACTGTGTCTGATTAAATTGAATTTTGGCACTTGATGTGCTATGACATCAGCAAAAATTACAGCTTTTGAACTGTCATTTAAGGGCGTGGAAAGACCATTAATTATTTTAAGTTAAAGTGAGAACAGACCATGTTGGTCCTTTTGGGGCCTCACATATTTTCTCTGTCTGATGTTTGATACTTTTGTGTGACACAGTGCAGTATTGTAACCTTCTAATTTCTGTTAGGAAGGGAAGACTCGATCCCTGCTGGAGGAATGCCATTGTCATAACATTTTAGTTTCCTACATTGAATTTTGTGGTTCACAGGACACAACAAGGTTGCAGAATATGCCAATAGGATAGTTTTTCTTGTTTTACTAGGACATCACGTGTGAATGTTTTTCTATGGAGAAACTGTTATGAAAGCCAAGATGAGTATATTCTAAACATGCAAGTTGGTTAAGTGCAAAGAGAGCTTTATAGGTTTAAACTAATTCTGGATTTGTGAAAATAAATTCTAAAGCCTGGTAAGCTATGCTCCACTTTCAAAAACCTTATTATTTACATTTAAGGTTTGTTACTTCCGCAAGTCAGTGTTAAAAATTGAAAATAAGTTCCTCCAGATTTTGTCATTGTATTCATTTCTGTTTAGAGACTGTGAAAGAGTCACTCTCAGAACAATTTTTCTCTCTGTTTCAGGAGGAATATCTGAGCTTTGTTGCAAGACTTATTCTTCATGTCAGAGAACTGAGTGAGTAAAAGTATGTATTCTGATAAATTATTGAAGCTTTTTAATATGATACTGATTTGATTATTGTTGTTTTTAGATGCAAAGAAGGGCCAAGGGATGAATGGCCCAGCTGGAGGAGCAGGGCAAACAATGCAGGATCCCATAAATGCACTCCAAACATTGGCAAGGCAAGGTAAGAAGCAGCCTGTACATCACCACCCAGAATACAAACTGTAACTGATGTCTCAGAAGTTCAAAAATGGTCAGACTGAAAATTTTAAAACTATATACCGTTGAAGAGAAGTATATCCCTAAAAATTTCAGGAACAGGAACACATTGGAGCAGTGCAGAGAGAAAATTTGATGCTCTTAAATTTTGTAGCTTTTTCCTTGTTCCTTACAATGCTCAAAAACTTTTATAATCAAAATATCAGCACTATACAGAGGGTCATATGAATGTTACCTTAAACATTCTCTGGGCAAGATGTTAAATTTGCTCCAAATTGTGGCACCTGGCACCTTTAGTGTGGGCAAAGTAACTTTTGTTTGTGTATTGTTGCCATATTGCTATGGATAAGATAACCCATCAGTGCTAATTCATTGCTTCCATATATTGACGACACTATATGGTTACCCCCCCCCCCCCCCCCCCTGCGGGTTTGGGGGTTAGAATAGGCCCGCAGTATTCCTGCCTGTCGTAAGAGGCGACTAAAAGGAGTCTCAACTGTTTTGGCCTTTAATGTGATGGTCCCCATTAGGTTTTGACCTCCACCTTTCTAAATTCTTCCGAAGAGAGAGCCAATTGGGGAAGGGCACCTTACTTGGTAAACAGTATCCGTTGTGTGTTGAGACCTTTAGCTGGCTTTCTCGTCGTCGCAATGCTGTCCCACTCGTTTTCCACCTCTTGGGAGAGGATACGTTCCTGGGTGCGATTTCCACAATGCACTGTGCAGTGTTGCTTTTTGCTGAGACAACGAGCTTGGACATTTTTGCGCCTAGGATCCAGCACGGTAGCCAGTCCGTTGTGGTGGGGCCACCATGTACCCTGTTGGTTGTAGCCCCCTGACAACACAGGGATCGCTCTGCTGATGCCTGCGCTGTTAACCCCCCACGTATGCCAAGGAGTAGATGCCCATCTCCCTGGGGCATCAGGACTCCTGGCAATGGCCATCCTGCCAGATGGCCCTTGTTGAGGCTGGGTGGCGCCCGTGGGGAGGGCCCTTGGTCAGAGTGGGTGGCATCAGGGTGGATGACCCGCAATGAAGCGTGGTACATCATCTCTCGCTGGTGGCCATCCGCCAGCAGTCTCTAAGCGTTCTCGGGACGTTCCCCTCCCAGGCCACACCGTGGGAGGAGCGCAAGTCTCAGGATGGCGGTGAAAGTTATTCGCCCTGGTTCCTAGTTTGTACGAGAGCTGATGGGGAGTCTTTCATGTCCACAAAGCCTCAGTTCTTCGTAGAGCATTTAGAGGACAGGTTTGGGGAGGTGGAGGGATTGTCCAAAATGCGCTCTGGGTCAGTTTTGATAAAAACGGCATCCTCTGCCCAGTCACGAAGGTTACTTGCTTGTGACAAGTTGGGGGATGTTAACGTTACCATCACACCACATAAGAGTCTAATTATGGTCCAGGGTATTATTTTCCATAGGGATCTACTTTTGAAGTCTAATGACGAGTTGCGCTCCAACTTAGAGCGTCGAGGTGTTCATTTCGTCCGGCGCGTTCATCGGGCTCCGAGGGATAATAAGGTTACTACCAGTGCCTTCATCTTGGCCTTCAAGGGTGATACATTACCGGAGAAGGTCAAGGTGATGGTCTACCGGTGTGATGTCAAGCCCTATATCCCTCCCCCAATGCGGTGCTTTAAGTGCTGTAAGTTTGGCCATATGTCTTCCCGCTGTACTTCCATACTTCCAGCCTCACATGTCGTGATTGCGGACGCCCATCACCACAATACCCCATTTGCCCCACCTCCCATCTGTGTCAACGGCGGAGAGCATCATTCACCTTGCTCGCCAGACTGCAGGATCTTACAGAAAGAGCACAAAATCATGGAATATAAGACCCTGGACCGACTGACCTATACTGAGGCTAAGAGGAAATATGAACGACTGCATCCTGTGCGAATGACTGCCTCATATGCCGCTGCAAGAACAACTGTTTTAGCCCCATCTGTTCCACGAATTCCAGTGGGATCGCCGAACTGTACAACACATGCCCCCTTGCCCATAGGGGGCACCATCCCCCCTGTTGCTCCAGTGCCACCTACCTTGGGAGCAACACCCCCCCACCCCACCCCTCCCCCCGCTCACACACACACAACGGGGATGTCCGTCCCTGCTTCTAAGCCGGAGAAGCGTCCACCTTCTTCGGCTTCTCTTGCTCGCAAGGGGTCCCTTGGGTCCCTCCCTTCCCTGGTTTCCAAAAGCGGGAGGCTGACGCCCGACAGTGGCATATGTGCCCACAACCAGCTGGTCGTAGGGCTTCGCGATCCTCCTCTGTCCCATAGTCTGAATTGGTGAAGCCCTCCCAGCCAGTGAAACCCAAGGAGCAGCGTGAGAAATCAAAGAGGATGACCTCTAAGGCCAAGGAACTTGCGGTGGCACCCACCCCACCGCAATCTTCGAGCTCTGCGTCTGCGGATGAGGTGGAGATCGTGGGGTCCGCTGAGGACCTCAATCTCGCCGGTCCCTCAGACAGCACAGGTGCTCAATCGGTGGCAGCAGGTGACCCAGCGGCGTAATCTGCCTCCCCAGTCCCTTCACGCATTTCTCAGCCATGGGCAGTATCATCCTCCAGTGGAACTGCAGCGGTTTCTTCCACCATCTTGCTGAGCTCCGACAACTTCTCAGCCTTCACCCTTTCCTCTGCGTTGCTCTTCAAGAAACTTGGTTTCCGGCAATGCGAACCCCTGCCCTTCGTGGCTATCGGGGTTATTATAGGAACCGGGCAGCTTATGAAAGTGTATCTGGTGGCGTCTACATCTACGTCCTTCACTCCCTTCACACCGAGTCTGTCCCTCTACAAACACCTTTAGAGGCTGTCGCTGCTCGAGTGTGTATGCCACAGGCTGTTACTGTCTGCAGTCTTTATCTTCCACCAGATGGTGATGTCCGCAGTATGTCCTGGCTGCACTGATAGCCTAGTTGCCGCCACCTTTCCTGTTACTGGGCGACTTCAATGCCCATTACCCTCTGTGGGGTGGGTCAGTGGCAACAGGTCGAGGCGCCACTGTTGAGAATGTATTGGCACAGCTCGACCTTTCCATTTTAAATGATGGTGCCTTCACACATTTCAGTGTGATGCATGGCACGTACTCCACCATCGACCTTTCGATTTGCAGCCCTAGCCTCTTACCGTCTGTCCAATGGAGTTTGCATGACGACCTGTGTGGTAGTGACCACTTCCCGATCTTTCTGTCACTGCCACAGCATCACTCTTCTGGGCACCCTTGCAGATGGTCTATGAATAAGGCTGACTCGGACTTGTTCTCCTCCACTGCCGCTATTCAGCCTCTTTCTAACGAAGCCATTGATGTGGTGGTTCACTTGATCACCACCGGCATCGTTACTGCCGCAGAATCTGCCATTCCCCATTCTTCTGGGTCCCCTTGGTGGAGGACTGTGCATTGATGGTTGCCTGCGATCGCCGAGGCGATTAAAGATCGCAGGCGGGCGCTCCAGCATCACAAGCGGCATCCCTCATTAGAAAACCTTATCGCCTTTAAACAGCTCCGTGTGCGAGCCTGCCGCATCATTCACCAGCACAAGCAGAAGTGCTGGGAATGGTATGTCTCCACCATTGGCCTCCATATGTCTCCATCGCAGGTTTGGGCCAAGATTAGGCACCTCTATGGCCATCGGACCCCTGTCAGCATCCCTGTGCTATCACTGAATGGAGCAGTTTGTACTGACTCCGACATAATTGCAAACTGCTTAGCAGACCATTTTGCTCTGAGTTCCGCTTCTGTGAATTACCCACTGGCCTTCCGCTACATTAAAAAGGGGTTGGAACATCGGAGCCTTTCATTTCACACCCGCCGTCCTGAATCCTACAATGTTCCATTCAGTGAGTGGGAATTCCATAGTGCCCTAGCCGCTTGCCCTGCTACAGCTCCTGGGCCAGATTGCATCCACTGTCTGATGCTGAAACACCTCTCAGTGGACTGCCAGCGACGCCTCCTCGACCTTTACAACTGTATCTGGGTCGAGGGTGAGTTTCCGTTGCAATGGCGGGAAAGCATTGTTATCACTGTTTTGAAACCTGGCAAGAACCCATTGGAGGTGGACAGCTACCGCCCCATTAGCCTCACCAACGTTCTTTGCAAGTTGCTCGAATGCATGGTGAGCCAGCGGTTGAGTTGGGTACTCGAGTCTTGGGGCCTTCTGGCTCCGTCTCAGGGTGGATTCCGTAAAGGCCGCTCTGCCGCCGACAATCTGATGAGCCTGGAGTCTGCCATCCATACGGTCTTTGCCCGCCGTCAATCTGGTGAGCCTGGAGTCTGCCATCCGTACAGCCTTTGCCCACCATCAGCACCTCGTCGCTGTCTTTTTTGACATGTGGAAGGCGTATGATATGACATGGCACCATCACATCCTATCTACGCTTCATGGTTGGGATCTTTGGGGTCCGCTGCCGATTTTCATACGAAATTTTCTGTCACATTGTTCCTTTCGTGTGCAAGTTGCGGCCTCCCATAGTTCCCTCCCGAGTTCAGGAGAATGGGGTACCACAGGGATCTGTCTTAAGTGTCTGCCTATTTTTAATTGCAATTAAAGGGCTCGCTGCTGCGGTGGGAACGTCTGTCTCACCTTCCTTGTATGCTGATGACTTCTGCCTCTACTATAGCTCCATTGGCATTGCAGCTGCTGAATGGCAGGGCACTGTCCACAAGGCGCAGTCTTGGGCTGTAGTGCATGGCTTCCAGTTTTTGGCTGCCAAGACCTGCGTTATGCATGACTGCCGGCGACACACCGTTCTCCCTGAGCCGCGGCTTTATCTTGATGGCGAACGTCTTGCTGTGGTGGAGACACATCGGTTTTTGGGTGTGGTTTTTGATGCCCTGTTGCTTGGCTCCCACATATTCGGCAGCTTAAACAGATGTGTTGGCGGCATCGTAATGCTCCGCGATGCTTGAGCCACACCAGCTGGGGCGCCGACCGATCTACCCTCTTTCCAGTTCCGTCTGGATTATGGGAGCCTGGCTTACGGTTCAGCACCCCCTTCTGCGTTGCGGGTGCTGGACACAGTCCTTCACAGCGGGATCCGACTTGTCACCGGTGCTTTCTGGACCAGCCCTGTGAGCGGCATACTTGTGGAGGCAGGTGCCCCTCCACTGCAGTTACGGCGCCAACGTCTACTGGCCACTTATGCTACACATGTTTGTAGCTTGCCTGGGCGTCCTAATTATCGTCTCCTGTTCCCTCAGTCGGTCGTCCATCTCCCAGAACGTCAGCCGTGGTTGGGTTGTTCGATCGCGGTTCGCGTCAGAGAGCTTCTCTTTGGGCTTGGTGTTTTCCCTCTGCCACCTCCTTCCTGGGCCCCCCTGCGTACACCCCCGTGGTGTGTGCCCCGCCCTTTTCTTCGGCATGAATTGGCACAGGGCCCGAAGGACTCACTCCCTCCAGAGGCCTTCCGCCGCCGCTTTCTTTCCATCCTTGCCACATATCAGGGCTCTGGCGTTGTTTACACTGACGGTTCAATGGTTGCTGGTTGTGTCAGTTATGCTCTCGCTCTAGGGGACTATTACGAACAACGCTTATTGCCGGCTGGCTGCAGCGTTTTCACTGCTGAGCTGGTCGCCATCTTTCGTGCCCTAGAGTATATCCGCTCCTGCTCAGGTGAGTCCTTCGTTATCTGTAGCGACTTCCTGAGCAGTTTACGAGCTACCAACCAGCGTTTCCCTCGCTCTCATCTGGTGATGGCTGTCCAGGAGTCCCTCCATACTCTTGCCCGTTGTGGCCGCTCTGTGGTGTTTGTGTGGACCCCTGGTCATGTCGGCATCCCGGGCAGTGAACATGAACATGTTGACCGCCTGGCCAAACAGGCCACCAGTGAACCAACTCTGGACATTGACCTCCCGGAGACTGATTTGCGAGCAGTCTTACGCCACAAAGTTTTCGCGCTTTGGGACGTTGAATGGTGCGATCTGACTACACTCAAGAAACTCCGTGCTATCAAGGAGACGACGACTGTGTGGCGGTCATCCATGCAAGCCATTCGCAGGGACTCAGTTGTCCATTGTCGGCTCCGCATTGGCCACTCTTGGCTGACACACAGTTACTTACTGCGTCGGGAGGACCCTCCTCTGTGTCGCTGCTGGGCGGCTTTGATGGGGTGCACATTTTGTCGGCCTGTCCGCTTTTAGCTGTGCTCAGGCAGACATTTGTGCTGCCTGATACGCTCCCTGCCCTTTTAACAGATGACACTGCCATGACAGGCTTAGTTTTGCGTTTTTTCGGGCGGGGGTTTATCACCACTTACTCTGAGTGTTTGTCATTTTTTTGTTATGAGTCTGGCCTTTGGCCTACGAATTTATACTGGGTTATTTTTCAGTGTGTTTCTAGGTGGTTGGCTTTTCCTTTTTTGTCTCTATGGTCGGCCAACCATTCACACACTCTGTGTGATCTTAATTCCTTTTGTCTGGTCTCAGTCTGTGTCTTTCTTGTCCTATGTCCTCTGTTGTCATGTCCATTGTTTGTTTTTATTCTGTGTGGGTGTTTTTAAGTTTTGGAAAAAGGGACTGATGACCATAGCAGTCTGGTCCCTTTAATACCACAAACCAAACCAAACCACTAGATGGTTAAAGCTTCTGATTACTGCTTGTAATTCCATGACAAAATTCTGTTACTGTGCTTGTTTTCTCAAGTACATCTAGCATTTTTTAGAAAACTTCTCGGTGTTTTTTGAGATTGAACTGATTAACATTATATTAATGGTACATTTCAATGCTATTTTGTGTTTTGATCATTGTATTAACATAAGCATCCACTCTGACTGAAATCTGAACTACTGACCAAAGATGACAATTAAGATGATATCATTGGTGAACTGAGTTGATGCCATATGTATCCAAGCAGTGCAACAGATTTTATAGGAACTCCAATGTTAAACATTGTTTGACTGATAGTTTCAAAATACCCCCAGGGGGTCCACAACTCTTTTGTGGACATGTGCGTAGCGAGCACGGGACCCCGAGCTAATGTGGCCCTCCTTCCTTTCCGGGCTGCATACCTTCCCTTTCCTCCTCCTTCCCCGTCCCCCATCTTCGCCCCCCCCCCCCCTCTCCTCTGGCTCTTTCCTTCCCTTTCTCCCCCTCTGGGAGTATGGTTTGTGCCTACGTCCGGAGACGGACACTCGAAACGATTACAAATCCCTTGCTTTCTACACTTGTAAGTCTTCGTCCTTCCTCTGTCCTTCTCTTTTCCTTCCCTCTTCTCTTTGCCCTTTTCTCCACTGCGGCGTTTGAGACCCCTCTTCGTTCCTTTCCCTTTCTCTTTTTTCCTCCCTGTGCATGTCTGAAGGCCGACCCACGCACTTCCATGCGTAGCCGGTGACGGGGTAACGCGTAATTCCCCGCCCCGGGTAGACAGGTAGGACACGTACGTACCCCCTGGTAACGGCCAGGCCCAGGGAGGGGTGATTACCTGAGCTGATACCTTCCGAAAGTGCCAATTGGTCCCTCCGTCCGTTTGTCGGGAGGTGTGACCTTAGGTGTGAACAATCACCTAAGGCGGGAGTGCCCTCAGTGAGGGTCCCCACAAGGGAGGAGCGCGCCATCGGAGACGCCGGTAATCATGGGGGATTCTTCCGCAATGGTTTCCTCACCTTCCACTATGTCTGCTCACAAACGTAAGTTCACTGAGTCTCAGCCACAGACAGTTCTTCCATCGTTGCCACAGTTCCTTGTTGTTTCTCGGTCTGACGACGGTCACGACTTCTCCACGGTCAACCCTTTCATTATTCAGAAAGGTGTCGACGCAATTGCAGGTCCTGTAAAGTCTTGTTCCCGATTACGGAATGGCACCCTGTTGTTAGAAACAGTCAGTGCCCTCCAGGCACAAAAATTGCTGTGTACTTCTCTGCTCCACACCTTCCCTGTCCGGGTGGAACCGCACTGTACCTTAAATTCCTCGCGTGGAGTCGTTTATACACGCTCCCTCGATGGATTGTCTGACGAAGAAATTCAGCACTACTTGTCTGACCAGGGCGTGACGGCTGTTCGTAGAGTTGTGAAAAGGGTTGACACAAACATCATTCCAACCCGCACTGTCTTCTTGACATTTGGCAAAGTTCAACTCCCATCGAAAATCAAAGCAGGCTATGAGATAATTTACGTTCGCCCTTATGTCCCAAACCCTACGCGTTGCTATCGATGTCAGCGGTTCAATCACACCAGCCAGTCCTGTTCCAATCCGGCCAAATGTGTTACGTGTGGCAAGGATGCCCATGAGGGTGCTTGTCCACCTCCATCCCCTCGCTGCATCAACTGTATGGGCGACCACGCTGCTTCCTCTCGAGATTGCCCCGTTTTTAAGGACGAAAAGCTCATCCAGGAAATACGAGTGAAGGAAAAGGTGTCGACCTTTGCTGCTCGAAAATTATTCGCCAGTCGACAGCCCACCGTGCCTCAGACAGGAAAATACAGCACTGTCCTTGCTTCTCCTCGGCCAACAAAGAAGGCGGCCACGCAGACTTGCGACCTCAACTTTAGTGCCAAGGTCGTCAGATCGGCCAGCGCAAAGATCGCCTGTTCAACCTCACCACTTTCGCCTGCCCACTCTATGGCTCACCCTTCGTCGGGTTCTGCTAAATCTCGAGCCCAAAAGTCAGACACCAAGACCTCCAAAAAAGAGCATACTCATGAAGAGTTTTTACGTACCGCAACTTCACAACCATCGGTTCCTCCTTCATCTAAACATCATACTTCCAAGAAGGCTACAAAGAAATCCAGTTCCTCTCCTTTTCCGCCAAGGCGTGTCCCATCTACAGCGCCACCTGGCGGAAATCGCCCTCGGCCGTCTTCTGTGTCGCCGAGGCACACTGCTGGTGGCCGGTCAACCGGCCGATCGCTGGTGGCAGGAGCTGCTCCTGACCAACCTATGGATCAGGATCTTCTGCCTTCGGCTGAATGCCATTTCATGCTGTCGGTCGCTAGCTCCGAGCAGTCTTTGAGTTGACAGCAACTTTGGTCTCATTCCTCCATTTTCTGTTCACCCCATGTCCCTACTCGCCGGTCATCTTCTGTCTTCAGGAAACAAAGCTGCGTCCCCATGACCGCTTTGTTCTCCCTCATTTTCAGTCCGTCCGATATGATCTCCCCTCTTTTGAAGGCACTCCAGCACATGGAGGACTCATGATTCTTCTCCATGAAACTCTCCATTATTACCCAATCCATTTAAACACTTCCTTCCAAGCTGTCGCCGTCCGTCTTTCCCTTTCCGGAAACAAGTTCTCTCTTTGTACTGTATACATTCCATCGTCCACACCAATGGCATGAGCTGATCTCCTTCATCTTCTTGGTCAGATTCCACCCCCCTATTTGCTGGTTGGGGACTTCAATGCCCACCACCCGCTTTGGGGATCTCCACATCCTTGTCCACGTGGCTTACTATTGCTAGACGTCTTCCACCAAGCGGATCTAGTTTGCCTCAACACTGGGGTCCCTACATTTTTATCTGCCTCCACGACAACTTTATCTCATTTGGACCTTGCGGTCGGTACTGTTCCGCTAGCTCGGTGCTTCGAATGGTTCGCCCTTGATGATACACACTTGAGTGACCACTTTCCATGTGTCCTTAGACTGCAGCCTCAACTGCCATACATGCGCCCGCGACGCTGGAAGTTTGCCCAAGCTGATTGGACACTTTTTTCGTCTCTAGCGACATTCGATGACCGTCACTTTCCCAGTGTTGACGATGAGGTCACCCATATTACCGACGTTATTCTTACAGCTGCGGAACATTCAATACCACGCACCTCCGAATTGCCCCAACGCCCCCCAGTTCCTTGGTGGAACGAGGCATGCTGTGATGCAATACGTGAGCGGCGACGTGCTCTCCGCGTTTTCCGCCACCATCCTACTTTGGCCAACTGTATCCGCTATAAGCAGTTCCGTGCGCGATGCTGTCGCGTCATCCGCGATAGCAAGAAGGCAAGCTGGAAATTCTTTATTAGCTCATTTAACACCTTCACTCCCTCCTCGGAAGTTTGGAGTCGGCTTCGACGGTTCTCAGGCGCGCCTAGTTTCTCCCCGGTCTCTGGGCTCACTGTCGCGCATGATACATTCGTGGACCCCGTCGCAATTTATAACTCGTTGGGTCAGCACTTTGCTGAGATTTCGAGCTCTTACAATTACCCGCCAGCGTTTCTCCCAAAGAAACGTGCAGCGGAAGTGCGACCTCTTGCTTTCTCCTCTCAAAATCGCGAAAGCTATAATACTGTTTTCTCCATGCGGGATCTCCAACATGCACTCTCTTCTTCTCGCTCCTCCGCTCCAGGACTGGATGGTATCCACGTCCAAATGTTGCTGCATTTATCAACCCATAGTCTGCATTACCTCCTTCGCCTTTATAATCGAATTTGGACCGACAGTACTTTTCCCAGACGATGGCGGGAAGCTATCGTCGTTCCCGTTCCGAAACCTGGAAAGGACAAACATCTCCCCTCTAGCTATCGCCCCATTTCTCTCACGATTAGTGTCTGTAAGGTTTTGGAGCGTATGGTGAATTACCGTCTAGCGTGGTGGCTGGAATCCCGCAGTCTTTTAACACCTGCCGAATGCGGATTCCGAAAGCATCGTTCTGCCGTTGACCATCTTGTTGCTCTCTCCACTTATATCATGAACAATTTTCTCCGGAAATGCCAAACAGTAGCAATATTTTTTGATCTGGAGAGAGCATACGATACATGTTGGAGGACAGGCATCCTCCGCACACTGTTCTCTTGGGGCTTTCGAGGTCGGCTACCCCTTTTTCTTCGCGAATTTATGGCAGAGCGCACATTTAGGGTGCGGGTGAACACTACTCTCTCCCGTACTTTCTCCCAAGAAAACGGGGTACCCCAGGGCTCCGTGCTGAGTGTTGTACTGTTTGCCATTGCCATCAATCCAATTATGGATTGCCTCCTTCCTGATGTCTCGGGCTCCCTCTTTGTGGACGATTTTGCGATCTACTACAGCTCTCAACGGACCAGCCTTCTTGAACGACGTCTTCAAGGATGTCTCGATCGCCTCCACTCTTGGAGCATCGAAACCGGCTTTCGTTTCTCTCCCAGTAAGACCGCTTGTGTTAATTTTTGGCGACGTAAGGAGTTTCTTCCGCCCTCCTTACATCTAGGTCCTGTCAACCTTCCGTTTTCAGACGTCGCTAAATTCTTGGGTCTTATGTTTGACAGAAAACTGTGCTGGTCCTCCCACGTTTCCTATCTTTCGGCTCGCTGTCTACGATCCCTTAACACCCTCCGTGTCCTGAATGGTACCTCGGGATTATGGAAGCATAGTCTACTCCTCTGCTCGGCTGTCTATTCTTCGGCGTCTCGACTCTATCCACCACCGTGGATTACGTTTAGTGTCTGGAGCTTTTTACACTAGCCCTGTGGAAAGCCTTTATGCTGAGACTGCTGAACCTCCGCTGTCCAATCGGCGAGCAGTCCTTCTGAGGCGTTATGCTAGCCATCTGTCTTCCATGCCTGCTAATCCAGCCCATAACCTTTTTTTCGACGCCTCCTTTGATGTAGGGTATGCAGGCCGCTCCTCCTCCCTACTACCCCCGGGAGTCCGCTTCCGTCAACTGCTCCATTCTCTTTCCTTCCGCTTTCCTAAAACCTTCTTGACAACTTGGGGTACAGCACTGCCTTGGCTCCGTCCCCGGATCTGCCTGCTCCGTGACCTTTGTCGATTTCCTAAGGATGGTACCCCTACACTTGTTTATCGTCTAGCATTTGCTGCTCTATGTGCACAAATGACAGACGCCACATTTATTTACACCGACGGCTCGAAAACATCGTTAGGTGTAGGGAGTGCCTATATTGCTGGCGACACCCCAAATCGCTTTCGGCTTCCCGACCAGTGTTCGGTTTATACTGCGGAGCTTTACGCTGTTCTCCAGGCTGTCCACTACATCCGCCGCCATCAGCGGTTACAGTACGTAATCTGCTCAGATTCTCTCAGCTCTCTCCTCAGTCTCCAAGCTCTTTACCCTGTGCACCCTCTGGTCCACCGGATTCAGGACTGTCTGCGCTTGCTCCACCTGGGGGGCGTCTCGGTGGCGTTCCTCTGGCTCCCGGGACACGTTGGTATCTGTGGAAATGAAGCGGCCGACATTGCAGCCAAGGCTGCAGTCTCTCTTCTTCGGCCAGCTATTCCATCGATTCCTTTTGCCGATCTATGGAGCGTTTTATGTCGTTATGTTGTTCATTTATGGCACGCGCATTGGTCAACACTTCTCCATAATAAATTGCGGGAAGTGAAAGCTCTTCCTTGTGCTTGGACCTCTTCCTCCCGAACGCGTCGTCGGGAGGAGGTAATTTTAACTAGACTCCGGATAGGGCACTGTCTTTTTAGCCATCGACATCTTTTAAGCGGCGATCCTCCCCCACTCTGTCCCCACTGCTCTCAGCTGTGGACGGTAAGACACCTTTTAATTGAGTGCCCCTATTTTAATCCGTTACGCTCCCGTCTACAGCTATCGCTTGATATATCGTCGATTTTAGCAGATGACACGCGCTCAGCTGACCGCGTTCTCCAGTTTATTAGTGCCAGTGAAATGACGTCAGTCATTTGAAGCTTTTTTTGGGAACAACCAACCCCTTTCTGTAGTGGATTTTTAAGCCTTCCTTCTGCTTTTAGTTTCTCCAATTTTATGACTTCGTTCCCATTGCTGCTGGTTTTCAATTTCGGTTTTTTACTGTTTCCTAAGTCACGGGCTGGGCGCTAATGACCATAGCAGTTTTGCGCCCTAAAACCAAAACAAAAAAAAAAAAAAAAAAGTTTCAAAATATTTCATCCAAAGATAATTTTGAGCAATAATACTCAATGTAAAATTGGTAAAAATAGCATTAATGTACTATAAAGCACTGATACTTTCAGATAATTTGAAAACATAATTGAAGCTGGAGGGAACATTTCGCTATGCATATACTTACAACTTTTGAGCAAAGGCACTCAGCCTTGACTGGTGTTTACAGAGTACAGTACTGACAATTGTTGCACTAAACTTGTAGCAGTGAAAGAAATTACCACAATAAGAGCTGAAAACTGGAAGTATGGAATAACAACCAGGGCAGTTAACATCAAGCAAACAAGCACATTGAAAACTCAGAAGGGGGGGGGGGGGGGGGGGGGAGGAAGCTTGGGTGAGGTGTAAGGAGAAACATACAGTGGGGACAGGTAAATGAGGAAAGGGAAGAAAGAAGTGGAAAAAGTGAAATTTGATAAAGTGTGTGAGACTGACAGAGAGCTGATGAAAGAATGTAGAGAAAGTAAGGAAGTAATGTTCATTTGTTGTCTCAGCACAGTGATAATTATAGATGGAAAATTGGCTTACATTGCAGAAAGGTGACACAAGCAACATGCTGTTGTCTTGTTGAGTGAAACGTCAAAACCTTTCTTGAAGTTTTGATTCAGTTAGTGCTGTGCAGTATAATTTGATTTTAGAATAATTTATTATTCACACATTTGCACAAGTGTTGTTTTGTAACAACTAGGCACCTATAGAAAAGTCAAGTAGACAATGTAGGTTATACTTCCTTTTTTTAATGTCTTGTGAAGGATAATTATTTCTTTTTGAAAACATGGTTGTGTACTATCATATTTCAGGCACTGGAAATGCTCAGATGATTGGACTGGGTCCACAGGCTGCAGGCATGGTACCACAGCCGCCAAATCAAATTCCTGCTAGTAACTGTAAGTTGTATGTGGAAAAAGTCCAATTAGACAAGAACTTACTGTCTTAACTCTTCACTCTATACCATCTCCTAATCCTCTTCTTCCTCCGTTGAATCATATCTTGTACCCATTGGTGCAAAGTTTTGAACTGAAAGTCTGCATATAGATTATAAGGAAATGCTCACCTACAGACAGGCTGTACCTATTTTATTTGTGTGCTGTTATGCTTTTGTTGTTGTTTGTGTGTGTGTGTGTGTGTGTGTGTGTGTGTGTGTGTGTGTGTGTGTGTGTGTGTGTGTGTTTTGTGAGAGTACTTGTATTTTTCTATGTTTTGAGTCTACATAAGAAAGAGGAGATGTGACCATCTTAAAATACATCTTTTTCAAAACAATTTCTTAGATGGGCAGGGAAAATAATTGAGTGTGCATCCTTTTCAGCAACTGAGATGGTAATGGTAGGTAGCTGAGAGAGGAAATGATGTTTGGGGCAAGGAACTGGTAGGGTCATATTGGGAAATGGAATAGCAGCATGCAGATGACTACTGGCTACTGTAGAAAAGTGCAAATAATGTAGCAAGTACAAATTGAATTAGTTAGATATAGGGATCAGGGTGCAGAGATCATCAAGATGGGTGGAAATGATGAGAGGAAAAGTTGTGCTTGAGGTAATGAGAGGTTGGTGATTTTATTATTATTATTCACGTTTGGGCCCTACTGGACCACGCGAAGTACAATCACGGGGCATTCAGTTATTTTCTTTTAGACTTTCTCTCTGCCCAAATTGTTTTCATTCTCTCGGAATGAGCTCTTTTCCTTTCATCAGACCATGTGGTTCCAGTTTTCTTTGGTTTTTCAGCTTGACCAACTACCCAGTCATGAATTTTTTGCCTAAATAATTTTCTGTCTTGAATTTCATCTTGTTTTATATCTGCCTCTTTCATGTCCTCTTTTATAGCAGCAATCCATTTTATTGTCTCAAATTTAGCTTTACTTCGATTTTCGTAGAATTCCACTACTTGTTTAGTTAGTCTGGTAGCATCCATTCTTTTAATATGCCCATAAAATTTTAATCTGCGTTTTTTCATATCCGAATATATGCTGGTGTATTGTTGAATTTCACTATTTGCTCTTAGCCTGTATGTTCCTTCTTCAGTATATTTTGGACCTAGAATTTTTCTGATTACTTTTCTTTCTCTTTTTTGGATTTCTTGAATGTCCTTTTTTCTGTTTAAAATTAGCATTTCAGCCCCATAAAGGCACTCTGGTTTTATGACTGTGTTGTAATGTCTCAATTTAGAGTACCTCGAGAGACATTTTTTGTTGTAGATGTCTTTTGTAAGTCTAAAAGCTGTCTCCATCTTTTGACAACGAATTTCATTTCCAATTTTTTCTAGACCAGTCTCTGAGATTGTTTCACCTAAATATTTGAATTGCGAAACTCTTGATTTTTCCATACTTAGTTTCCAAAAGTTTGGGTGCCAGTTTGTTGCTAGTCATATACTGTGTTTTTTCAAATGAGATTTGGAGACCTACTCTTTCTGCTGTTTCTTTAAGAATTTCTATTTGTTTCTGAGCAATTTGGATGTCCTGCGTTAGAATAACCAAGTCGTCTGCAAAGGCCAAACAGTCTATTCGAATATTTGTTTGTCCTAATTTCACTGGTTGGTCAATTTTGAACTCCAATTTTCGTTCGCGCCACTCTTGTATTACTTTTTCTAGAACGCAGTTAAATAGCAACGGAGAGAGTCCATCACCTTGCCTCACGCCTGTTTTTATTTCAAAGGATTCTGAAATTTCTCCTCTGAACTTTACTTTTGATTTTGTACCAGTTAGCGTGTCTCTGATAATTGCCATGGTTTTAGGATCCAGGCCTTGTTCTTTCACAATTTGGAAAAGAGATTCACGATCCACTGAGTCATACGCCTTTCTAAAATCTACAAAGGTACAAACTAGTTTTTTATTGTAAATTTTTTGATGTCTGAGAATTAGTTTGAGGACTAAAATCTGTTCTGGGCAAGATCTATTTGGCCTGAAACCTGCTTGATATTCGCCAATTTTCCATTCAAGTTGTTGTTGTGCTCGGTTCAGAAGACATTGAGAGAGGATTTTGTATGTGACTGGAAGAAGAGAAATTCCTCTGTAATTATTAACATCAGTTTTGTCTCCTTTCTTATGAAGTGGGTGAATCAAGGCGGTTTTCCATTCATCAGGAATTTTTTCAGTTTGCCAAATGTTTTGCATGATTGAAGTAATTTCTTTAACGGTTTTTGGACCAGCTGCCTTTAAAAGTTCTGCAACAATTCCATCTTCACCAGATGCTTTGTTGTTTTTCAACCTATGAATTTCTTTAATGATTTCCTCTTCATTTGGTGCAAGTGAAACTGGATTGCATTGTTGGGGAATTTTTGGTGGAAATCTTTCTGTGGGCTCGGGGCAATTTAGAAGATTCTTAAAATATTTAGAAAGTTCTTTGCAATTTTCTTGGTTGTTAAGAGCCAACTGTCCATTTTCCTTCTTGAAGCAAAGATTCTGGGGTTGGTACCCCTTTATTTTGGTTTTAAAAGTTTTATAAAAATTTCTGGTATTGTATTTCTGAAAATCTTCTTCAATTTCTAAGAGTTGACTATTCTCATATTGTCTTTTTGTTTGTCTAATTAGTTTTGAAGTGTCTTTTCTAGTTGTCAGGAACGTATCATATGTGTCTTCTGTCTTGTTGCTATTCCATGCTTTAAATGTCTCTTGTCTGGCTTTGATTGCATGATCACAGTTTTCATTCCACCAAGCAGGTTTCTTGTGTTTTCGTAAAGGAATTTGATCTTGAGCTGTTTTGATAATCTTGTGTTTGAGTTGTTCCCAATTTTGTGCACTTGTTTTGTCAAATTCGTCTGCTAATAATGATGGTTGGATTTTACTGGTGTCAAATTTGGGGATTAATGGTGTCCTTTTGTTGAACTTTTGGGGTTTTAGCTTTAGTTTCACACGGGTTAAGTAATGGTCTGAGTCAATATTGGCGCCTTTACGAACTTGAACATTTAAAATTTCTTTGTCACATGGATACGAGATTGCAATATGGTCAATTTGGAATTCACCTATGTCCTTGTTAGGTGATCGCCATGTCTTTTGTTTTGAAGGTGTTTTCTTAAAATGACTTGACATAATTTTGAGATTGAAATTTCTGCAAAATTCTACCAGCCTCTTTCCATTTTGATTGGTCCATTTATGTGCAGGGAATTCACCGACCGTTTTTCTAAATTTTCTCTCTTTCGCTAACTGTGCATTAAAATCACCCATTAAAATCTTTACATAATTTTGAGGAATTTTGGAGACTGTATTCTCTAACACTTCCCATGACTTATTTACTTTTTCTGGATTTGTTTTATTCTCCTGGTTGATAGGCATGTGTGCGTTAATTAAACAGTACATTTTATTTGCACATTTCATGGAAATTGTCATTAGTCTGTTGTTTACTGGATTTACTTCGATTACGGAGCCAAGAATGTCTTGCGAAATTGCGAATGCAACACCCAGATGCAGAGTGTTTTTAAGAATTCTTTTGTCTGTTTTACTTTTAAACAATCGGTAGTTTCCAAAATCCATGGTATTCTCATCAGGTAACCTTGTTTCTTGCAGGGCTAAAATTTTGATATTTTGTTCTTTTAGTGTGTCTCCTAATTTATAGAGTTTTCCTGGTGTCAAGAGAGAGTTAATATTGATAGTTCCAAAAAATGTTTCGACCTTGGGCATGAGTCGGTCAAAAGAGTTCGATTTCCTCTGGTTTGGGATATAGCGTGATTTTATTGACATTTACTAGTATTTAACAGGCACGTAGATCTTTTGTTTGCTTACAGTCTGTCTGACAGACACATTGTATATTGTAAATAAGAAATCAAATCCTGTGGGAGAGGGTTATTGGGTTTTGGGGAGGAGCAAGATGTCATTTAGAGAAGGAAACCATCAATTGTTCTGCTCATATTGCTTGGTAAAAGAATAGCTGTACAAGATGTTTCGAAAAGATTCATCCAATTTCAGAAGATGATACGTTTTACACGAATGAAAATAGAAACTTAAATCAGAGTACGAAATCAAGCAATATATGTGGTGATGGATTCAACTCCGAAGGGAGAAAAAGAAATATTTGAAATAAAATAGTGTTGGTTCAGTATCACAGTAATTTCACAGATCAGCAGTAATTACAACTTTCAGAATGTTTCCAGTGCTTTGTTAATGAAGCTATATAAGAAGTTTGAATATATTTTGTCACATGAATTATTAATTTTTCTTCAGAGTTGTACATAGTTTTATTTAGGTTAAACAAACTGTTGTATAATAACAAGTAAACAAATTATTATTAATATTTTGGTATGGAACATGTTGGCTTGAAAGTATCCTTTGTAAATTGTGTTAAGAACATTTTGTGTGGAAGAGCTTCTACATTAGTTTCAAAGTAAGACAGCATCTCCCATTGTGTGATAGGAAAAAGCCCCAGATTAGTTTGATGTAATGTAAGTGGCTTTAGTATTAAAAATGAAGGAATTGTTTGCCTTACTTACTTCTTGTACATCATACATTCGTTGTACCCTTGAATTCATCATCTGAGTGGGAAAAAAAAACTTCTTTATTTTTGCTGTAAGATGATCTAGATTTTAGTGAATTTTGAAGTTTTTGCAATCAGTTACCTGCCCCATATTTTTTTTCAATTCCAGAACTGAAAAATTTACTGACAGACAAACTGTATTTAAAAACTAGGGTCTGCTAGATTATGTGTAAGAGAACTTTGGTGGATTAGTAAATGTTTTCTAAAACAATGAGTGCGCAAAGAGATGTGAAACATAAAACATTCCTTCACAAGGGCGGAACAGTTTATGACTGAATAATTGACCCAGGAAATGATGATGCAAAAAGTTGAAGAGTTATTTTAAACACTTGATAAGGGTGGCAGTGAATGTTTTCTGGACCACCTTAATGGTATTTATTGAGCAGTTTAAAATAATTTTTAATGCTGTGTTGTAAATGTGAGACCACAGTCTGAAATATATAAAATTAGGTTCACACTTGTTTACCTCATGTGACGTGTGGATAAAGTAGGAAAACAAAAACATTAATTTAAGACATGTGTGAGCTTATATGCTGTAAGAGTTTGAACTTCCAGAAAATGTGTTCTGCTATCATTTTGTTTCCTTGATGGTAGATATTCCTGTTTGTGGTTGTTCAGAATACCACATCCAGTAGCACTTACACTGTAAGAAATTACAGTCATTAAATAAATTATGAAGAAGTAACTATTGTGTCATTGTTGACAGTAAAGGAATCTTCATTGGGGCTTCTAAGGAGGAACTCTAAACTTATTGACAAGTGGATAAGTATGGCTGTGTTCCTACCAGTAACCTGCGCTTCTCCCTTCCCAACTTCCAGTTCCTGTTTCATCATTTCCAAACGTTGTTGTGGTACGTAGTTAAATAGTAGTGTTAATTTGATAACCTACACTCGTGTGTAATAGTGAAACTTTTACTGATCTGTTTGCTTATTTTGCAGTTATTTTCTCGTTGACCGAAGGTTGGCTGTAGTTGAGAAGGGAAAATGTATAAAAGATTAGATTAATTATTTATCGGTTTTTTTATGATTGTAATTGGGAAGAGGGGAACTGTTTAAAGAGTTTATTCTTAATAAGTTTGTTTAGTTTTGTTAAAATGTTTGTCATGGGTACTGGGTGATAAGCATATCTGTTAGTAAGGAAGGGTACAGTATTTCGTATTACCTAATATGAATTCAGTTATTAATCTCCACGGCAGCTAAAATGATGAATTAGACAATTATTTTATAGTCATTGCTAACTTTTGTTGCTAATATACTTAGGATCTTTGTAGTTGTCAGGGAGGGGCATTAGTATTTGATAGTAAATCAGTTTTATTGTGCGTCTGATAGTGGATGAAACCCAGGAAACTGAAATATGCAGCAGTTACAGCTCCAATAATATTAACAAGCTTTTTAGACATGATGATGCATGGCATGAATTGTAAAGAAGTGTAACAAACAAAGAAAATTAAAGGACTAAAAGAAAAGCTTTGAACATGTGTGGAGTAATGTGTTGATGATTGTCTTGCATAATAAAAGCTTTTCTGTTGTTGCCAGCATACTACCTTTCTTCTTTAGTAGCTGAAGTTTGCACATACCTGACATCGGATGTTAGGTTAAATATGTTTTGTAGTGGACTTAACAATGGTAGTTGTTGCTTTCATTTGCTTCGTCACTAGTAAATGTAAAACTTAAATTATATGCTGTAGATACTGTAATAGACGTTTAAAGCTACAGAATTTACTCCTGACTGTAGAACTGTATAAATGTGGGATGACAGAGCTGTTTTCTGCGTTGTTACGACCTGCTCCGTAATTCATTGGTATCTGCTTCTGACCTCTTCACATGAGCTGCAGGTGGCCTTTGTTGTATCTTTTTAGTTGACAAAGTGTTAGTCCAAGAGTCATGCCAAGGAAGGAATTATGTTTGGTATGTTGCAAAGAGAGCTTTGACATTTTGGGCAAAACATGCTGATGCATTGTTATGGTTGAAGATAGGCCCTTCAGTGTGCTAAAGGGAAAGTATAGCTATTAATTCTAAGGCTTCTCTGTCTAGGAACTGCTTTCAACACTGCTTCATTTTGTGGAAGCCAGTACTGACAATGCTAACTAAGGTGTACCCAGCATTTAGTCCTACCATTTGCTCAATAAGAAGCTTCAAAATTTGTGCAGATATGTAATTTGACCAACACATTCGTGGTCATTATGCGTGACATTTTTCTAAGAACGTGAGAATATTTACCAGTTTATTCACAAATGTGTTCACATGAACACAGTAGTTTGAGGCGCTGGAGGAATATTTTGCTCTGTTTATGTTTTGAAGCATCATATTGGACATGGGTTGTAGTGATAGCAGTTTTCATTGTTGGTTCTAATGGCTGTGGATTGGTAAGGTCATTCAGCAGAAACTGTTATCATGTTGAACCGCTAAAAGTTTCTTGACATTTGTTTAGCAAACTGTTGGCATCACATTTAAGTAACACAGTGTCCAACCATGTTTTGCCTTGGAATATTGATGTGTTCTTTGCATTGCACTAGAAAATGTATCTTCTTTGACATAGCTGAATCTTCCCTTGGTGCTTGACAGAACTCGACAGTAATATTAAAAAGGGAAACACTTTCCTGACCTTCTGCTAATATTATCACCAAACAGTGGTCTAAGAGGCTCAGATACAATACATGAACAAATAAATAATATTTGCAGAACTTAAGGAAAATATATTATTTTTAATAATTGTTGTTTGAGTTACTTGTTTGTCACCATTCATCCAGAAAGTTGAGAGATTGATTTTGTTGCCAGCATGTAAGTAAAGCCAGTGCAGTAACTACAGTGACAGCTTGAGCAAACAACAGTAAAAAACAGAAAGCTTTAATTAGTGGGGTTGCAGCTCTAGTGTGTCAGTGCTGTTGTCTCACAAAACACAATGGAGCAGCATGTCTAAATAAATTCTTCAAAATGTGTTGAAGTAGTGTGCAAAGTTTGTCCCACACAACTCGATTCCCAAATAAAAACGAACTGTGGACGACTGCCACAACTTCATTGAAATGCAAAACATGGACAATTCTTTTCAAGAAAAAATCATCTGCATCTACATCACAGACTTATTGCTATAAATTTTAATCTGCCATGAAAACCAAAAAAGTGGAGAAATTCACATCAAAGGTAAACATTTTGATGACATTATTGACATCCAAGCCAGTGTGGGTGGCTATTTGAACAACATTCCAAAGAACAACTTTTTCATGTGGTTGTATAAGCAGTTAACATGCTGTGCATTGTACTAATGTGGGGGAGGGGGTGGGGACAGACACTACGTAGAACACCTGAAGTGTTAGAATAATCTTCTTAACTGTCCCCTATTTTTTATTCATCAAATCTTGAAGCTTTTTAGGGTGAAGAGTTATATGTGAAACTTTGTGGCAGATTAAAACTGTGTGCTGGACCGAGACTCGAACTTAGGACCTCTGCCTTTCGCGGGCAAGTGCTCTACCAACTAAGCTGCCCAAGCATGACTCACAACCCATCCTCACAGCTTTACTTCTGCCATTACCTCCTCTTCTACCTTCCAGACTTCACAGAAGCTCTTCTGCGAAACTTGCAGAACTAGCACTCCTTCCTTCACAGGAAAGCTTCTGTGAAGTTTGGAAGGTAGGAGACAATGTACTGGCGGAAGTAAAGCTGTGAGGACAGGTCGTGAGTCGTGGTTGGGTAGCTCAGTTGATAGTGCACTTGCCCATGAAGGGCAAAGGTCCAGAGTTTAGAGTCTCACTCCGGCACACAGTTTTAATATGCCAGGAAGTTTCACATCAGCGCACACCCTGCTGCAGAGTGAAAGTTTCATTCTGGGGTGTGTGCGACCTGTGATAGTTGGCCCTGCCAAGTTTCTTAGGAAGATATCAGTGGTCTGTTTTATGTATTGTGTTCTGTGAAAACTCTTAAGCCAGTTTCTGAAAGCTTTAAAATTGTGTTATGTGCAACTAACTGGTTGTATATACCTGAAAAGTTCATTTTCTCTGTATAGCACTAGCCACGTGTGGTGCTCATTGCATTTTCTCTTAATCTTACTGAATTACTTAACTAATTGATTAATTTTTGGTATGACAGTGACCCAGTAAACAGTTTTAAAATTCATTTAAAATATTTTAATGTTAATTCCTCATGGAAATGGAAGAGGATGTAGATGAAGATGAAATGGGAGATATGATACTGCGGGATGAGTTTGACAGAGCACTGAGAGACCTGAGTCGAAACAAGGCCCCGGGAGTAGACAACATTCCATTAGAACTACTGACAGCCTTGGGAGAGCCAGTCCTGACAAAACTCTACCATCTGGTGAGCAAGATATATGAGACAGGCGAAAACCCTCAGACTTCAAGAAGAATATAATAATTCCAATCCCAAAGAAAGCAGGTGTTGACGGATGTGAAAATTACCGAACTATCAGTTTAATAAGTCACGGCTGCAAAATACTAACACGAATTCTTTACAGACGAATGGAAAAACTAATAGAAGCCGACCTCGGAGAAGATCAGTTTGGATTCCTTAGTAATATAGGAACACGTGAGGCAATATTGACCCTACGACTTATCTTAGAAGCCAGATTAAGGAAAGGCAAACCTACATTTCTAGCATTTGTAGACTTAGAGAAAGCTTTTGACAATGTTGACTGGAATACTCTCTTTCAAATTCTGAAGGTGGCAGGGGTAAAATACAGGGAGCGAAAGGCTATTTACAACTTGTACAGAAACCAGATGGCAGTTATAAGAGTCGAGGGACATGCAAGGGAAGCAGTGGTTGGGAAGGGAGTGAGACAGGGTTGTAGCCTCTCCCCGATGTTATTAAATCTGTATATTGAGCAAGCAGTGAAGGAAACAAAAGAAAAATTCGGAGTAGGTATTAAAATCCATGGAGAAGAAATAAAAACTTTGAGGTTTGCCGATGACATTGTAATTCTGTCAGAGACAGCAAAGGACTTGGAAGAGCAGTTGAACGGAATGGATAGTGTCTTGAAAGGAGGATATAAGATGAACATCAACAAAAGTAAAATGAGGATAATGGAATGTAGTCGAATTAAATCAGATGATGCTGAGGGAATTAGATTAGGAAATGAGACACTTATAGTAGTAAAGGAGTTTTGCTATTTGGGGAGCAAAATAACTGATGATGTTCGAAGTAGAGAGGATATAAAATGTAGACTGGCAATGGGAAGAAAAGCGTTTCTGAAGAAGAGAAATTTGTTAACATCGAGTATAGATTTAAATGTCAGGAAGTCGTTTCTGAAAGTATTTGTTTGGAGTGTAGCCATGTATGGAAGTGAAACATGGACGATAAATAGTTTGGACAAGAAGAGAATAGAAGCTTTTGAAATGTGGTGCTACAGAAGAATGCTGAAGATTAGATTGGTAGATCACATAACTAATGAGGAGGTATTGAATAGGATTGGGGAAAAGAGAAATTTGTGGCACAACTTGATTAGTAGAAGGGATCGGTTGGTAGGACATGTTCTGAGGCATCAAGGGATCACCAATTTAGTATTGGAGGGCAGCGTGGAGGGTAAAAATCGTAGAGGGAGACCAAGAGATGAATACACTAAGCAGATTCAGAAGGATGTAGGTTGCAGTAGTTACTGGGAGATGAAGCAGCTTGCACAGGATAGAGTAGCATGGAGAGCTGCATCAAACCAGTCTCAGGACTGAAGACAACAACAACAACAACAACAACAAAAAAAGCAACAACAACAACATTTTTCTCTAACAACAAGTTACCACTTAAATTAACTGCCAACGTTCTTATTTTAATCAATAAGAAACTAATAACTGGCATTTACACGCATCATAGTTTTTTTTAATTTTTTGTGCATATTTAGGAATGATAGCTCCATCAGCAAGTTTTCAGAGTTTCACTTGAAACTTCAGCTGGGCGTGGTGAAGGAGCCACACCTGGGGGAGATTGTGTGTTATATCATCTTCATCATCATTGTATGGCCCCAGTTTGATGGATACTGTTAATGAGCCTCTCTCTCACTTTCTCCTGTCTATGTATAAACCTGTCATGAAGAATATAAATGTGAAAAATTATGAGTGCTACTAAAGAAAAACTACAGCACTGTAAAATATTTGCATATTGTGAGAACCTGCTTTACTGACAGTCTATGGTGAAATTGCCCCAAGTTTTTGGAGTTTTCTTGCACAGACGTTGTCAACTAACTGTGGTATTAAAACATTGAAAAGGAACTTGTATGTGACCAAAGATGTTCACTTAAAACAACCTGACAAAAAATGTGAAGCACGCGTAAGAAGTGCTTGAATGTCAACATAAATTCATACATGTACGTACACTCTGTAGGTATTTAAATGACAGAGATGCAATTCTGTGTGACAAAATAGCCACCGGAGTGCATTAGTGTTGTTAATATTCAGTGTTCTTCTCAGGGCTGGTGGGGTATATAAAGGCTGTGAACAGCATCAGATGTTGAATGATAATGAAGTACACAGAGATGCCGCATATGCATAAGAGACTGCGTTATCAGAACCTGACAGAATTTGAAATGGGTCTCATTGTGGATTTACATTTGGCAGGCTGGTCAAATCATGGATTATAAAGATTTGTGGGGCATTTGGATGTGACAGTTGCCCCTTGTTGGACTGTATGCGAGGGCAGCGCATTCGTCATCAAAGTTCTGCTCGATGCCATCTGACCACCACAAGAGAAAATTGTCAAATTGTGCACTAAGAAACTTCTAACTCCTTCACATCTGCACCTGCCATCTGAGAACAAGTAAATGGACTCCCTGCAACTTTGTTTCATCCTTCACTGTTGGCCGGAGACTAGTAGCAGTTGGACTAGGGAATTACTGTCCAGCACAAACATTTGCATTTGGAGTAGGACTGTGACCAGGAAGAATGGACTGTTGATGAATAGTGTCACATTGTATTCAGCAATGAATTGTGACTCTGTACAATATGGGAGGACATAGAGTGAGGTCTCATTTTTCAATGTTTTGAGAAGTGCATCAGTGTTGCATGTGGTGTATGGTGTTGGGAGCCATCTGGTATGACTTCAGATAATGGCTGTCACGGACATCCTACATCCTCATGTGTTTCTCTCACAGGACAGTATCACTGTGCTATTTTCCAACAGTGAAATGTTTGTCCACACCTGGCCAGCAAAATCCTCAGATCTGTCCCCAGTAGAACATATGTGGGACCAGCTTGGGCAACAACTTTATCCCAGAGCCAGTATCCAGGATGTCAAGGCCCAGTTGTATTAGTTATGGACCATTGTGTGTCTGAATAGGATACAGTGTTTTTATGACCCCCATACTAACTAAATAAGTGCATTCATCAAGGCCAGAGGGGGTACAATGTCATACTGGTAAGTGGGCTCATACTGCCAAGTTCCTCATAAATTTGACTTGATATGTTAATCACCGAAATAATACCAATTACCCTGTCAACTGGTGAAGTTTCATTTTCTTTCCTCCTTCCCTTCTATACGCTTCACTTTTTTTTTGCAGTGTAGTTCTACAAGACTGCTATCAAAGACTATAATTTTCTTAAAACTATTAGTAATTATGTAAATTAGAATGAAATTAGGTTCAGACTGTTTATACAACATGTTTATGATGAGATTTTTATCAAGGAACAGAAGAAGAAGAAGAAGAAGAAGAAGAAGAAGAAGAAGAAACCACGAAATAAGAGTTTGCAGTAGGTGAGCTATTTATAGCCAGAGTCCCTTGAAAGTATTGAGAACTGTGGTCTTGACATTGAATGTGTGGTGTGAATGTGTAATTTTGTGCCTAAAAGTTTGTAACTGTTCTAAATTTACTCTTTTTTTAAAATTTTGTTTTGGATAAAGAGGATCTTATCATTTCCTGTATTATCAACAGTGTGCCCAGTCTTAAGCAAGTAGGCAGCTTCTGCCAATTTGTTTGCTTGTTGAAGGTGTAAAGCTTCAAGATGTTCAGTAAACCTTGCTCTAAACTTGTTGCCACTTTGACTTACGTAGAAATTGTTGATCTTTAATGTGCTAGTTTGTCTTTTATTTGACTTGTTTAGGATCCAGTGCAATAGTTTATTTTTTGTACAAAATCTAATATTTATATTGGAGTGCTGGAAAATGTTAACTAGTATATATGAGAGGTTTCCAACACATTCAAGACCGTGATAACATCTTCTTGACACAGTCAGAAGTGTGTCAGGTAGTCAGCACTGTGAAACTGTTTTGTACAATTTTTTGGTAGAGGGTATTGTTTTGTGTGAAGTGTGCCCATTTCTTTGGGCTGTTTTAATTGCCAAAGAAAACTAATTTAACCACTCTGTGTACCATGGATCTGAAAGCAGAAAGTTTGAGTGAGTGGCATTCGCATGATGGTCTTGTGAACAGTAGCATGTGTGGTGGTAATGTTCTTATGTGTCAAAGATATATTTGTTATTTCAAATGCCAACCTTCAGGATGAGAAAGTTCACAGTTCATTTGTTAAAGTTGAGCTACAAATTTAATGTTCTCGTGTTGGGAACAGAACACCTTTTACTTATTATTGTCTTTATTTTCCTCCTAGCAATATTACTGTGTCCTATATAGCAAGCTAAAAGAATATCTATTACACTAGATAAGCTGATGCTCACAGTTATACTGTTAGTATTTACTTGTTGTAACATTAAGTTTAAAATAGGTGTGATTAAGTAATAACTCTCACAAATAAGAGTTCTGTAATTTCAGAACCAGAAATTCTTTTATGTATGCATGGTGTATGTTATTATATCTAAGGTGGTTTTTATGTGTTTGTGTTACAAAATAAATATGTTATGTCTAGAGATGCTATTCTACAATTGTTAGGTATCTGTACAGCTTACTCAGAACCATTATTAACTGACCTGTTTTTTTCAAATGCATGAACCTTCTCTAGTATTTCTTTTAGTATTTTATTTACCCTGTATTCTGTACAGTTGCATGAAATTATCGTCAGCCTAATTGTCGACTTTATTAATTTTGGGTAGGGACCTGAGTACAGACTCAAGTATTGTAGTTAGTTTGTTTTTACTAGTGTTCTTATGTTTTTCTGTTTATATATAGCAAAACTTCATTCGGGCGCAGCTGCTTAAAGAGAATGTGATGAAGAGCCTCAAGTGAATCTTCAAAACTCTTATGATGGAACTCTCACTTTGAAATTTACAGGGTGTTCATTTTAAGTGAAGACATTGAAATGTCTCAAAAGGTACACATCGGGTCAAAAAAGTTTATAATTCCAGTTCGTTTATCATCTTGGAGGGGGACATCAAATCATATCACACACAACTACCACCCCACCTTGTGTGCGGGTGGTGGGGGCAACTTTGAAATCTTCAGTGGGGACTTCCATTTTTATTGCAGATTATGATTTTATGGAAAAATCTATATACATTTTGTCTGAAGCATTTTCTTCATTTCGCCGCAGATGGTGCTGTAATGGGAGGAATAGAAATGGCTTATTTACGACATGCCATGTGGGAAGGCATGCCATCAGAGATGCTGGCCGTCATGTAGGATTTTCTCACAATGAGCCACTCATTATCTCTGCAGTCAATATCTACTAGAAGTAAACAGAATGAGACTCCTGATTCAAAGACCCTCCCAGTTGCACCATGGTTCCTCGTGGTTTCACGTACTGAAGATGGTCAGTCCTTTGCAATGATAAATCCATTTCTTATTCAGAAAAGTGTTTTTGCAGTTTCCGGCTCTGTGAAATCCTGCTCTTTTTTACACAATGGCACTTTACTTTTGGAGACTACTTCTGATTCTCAAGAACAGCAGCTGCCTGTTGCTTTGCTTCTCCACAGCTATCATATTCATGCTGAGGCCTTTAGAACCCGAATACTTCCGGCTGCTCAATGGTCTGACCGAGGCAGAAATCCAAACGTACCTCTATGATCAGGCTGTCATTGCAGTCCATTGGGTGATGAAAAAGGTAGATACATCCTTGGTGCCCACACGCACTCTTTTTCTCACTTTTGATAGAATGGTGCTTCCGTCCAGTATCAAGGCAGGCTATAAAGTTATCACAGTCCAACTGTACATTCCAAACACAATGCACTACTACCAGTATCATCATTTCAACCACACTCAAATATCCTGTCAACATCCAGCCAAATGTGTAACCAATGGTGGGGATGTTCATGAGGACAATTGTCCAGCTCCTTCTGTTCCCTGTATCAACTGCAATGGCAACTATGCTGCCTCGTCTGGAGATTACCCTGTGTATCTCGATGAGTGGGTTGTCCAGGAGATATGGGTAAAGGAAAAAGTGCCTCACCTGGTCGCTCACAAGTTATTGGCTAGTCACAAACTCTGCATTCTAACGTCAGGCACTTACAGTACTGTTCTTGCTACATCTCATTCCATGAAGGACATGACCACGCAGATATGTGATCCCCAATTCAGCATTGCAGTTGTGGAACACCCAGTGTCATGGTAGCATCGCCATCTCCTTGTCCAGCTGTGCGACAAGCCACCAAACTTTCACCTCGTGGGGCGAAGCCACCTTCTACACGATCAGCTGGCCGGAAAGGATGGAAGGAATACTCCCACAAAGACTTTAGATATCCCTCCAGCCAACAAACACCTGTGGCTTCCTCTGCCAATTGGAAAGGCTCCGAGAAGTCAAACAAAGGCAAATGGTCTTCTCCTTCGCCCACTCGGAGATCCTCTTTCACGGTGTCGCCATTAATACCCTTGCCCAGCCGACCTCGGTGTCACCGGTGCGCACCACCAACTGTTTTTCTACCCTGGACTCCACAGATCGACTAAGAAGGAGAAGGCCGGCGCCTATGTAGATCTCATGGAGCAGGAGCTCTGTGCCCTGTAACTGTGAGTCTTTGAAGGCTGGCACTCAGCTGCCGAGGTGGCACCCCTTCATGTTTTCCCTCCTCCACTTTTCTCGTTATAATGCTCCTTCAGTGGAACGTTCGTGGCCTTTTATCAGACAGAGGATTTACAGCTGCTCTAAGAATCACAGTGTCCACTTGTTCTCTACCTCCAGGAAACAAAATTGTCCCCTCACAACCACTTTGAGCTCTTGCATTTCTTCCCAGATCCCCCTGCGGGTTCGGGGTAAGAATAGGCCCACGGTATTCCTGCCTGTCGTAAGAAGCGACTAAAAGGAGTCTCACTGTTTCGGCCTTTAATGTGGTGGTCCCCTGAGGGGTTTGACCACTCTATTTCCAAATTTTTCCGTTAGTGTGTACCATTTGGGGAAGGACACCTTATGTGGTGCATCTTAAATCCATCTTGCCCTAAGATCTGGCACACCTGATATTTTCATAGAGTTGGACTTACATCGAGCTTCCGGCCACATCCACTGCAGTGTGTTCCGGATAGCATCCCTTCCCTCCATTGTGCACTTCCATCTTAGCCCTCGTGATGTACATGGATATTTCGACACCCGACATCCAGCACGGTAGCCAGTCCGTTGTGGTGGGGTCGTCATGTACCCTCTTGGTGGTAGCCCCCTGACTACACAGGGATCGCACTGCTGATGCCTGAGCTGCTACCTCCCCACGTATGCCGAGGAGTAGATGCCTATCCCTTTGGGGCATCGGGACTCCTGGCAAAGGCCATCCTGCCAGGTGGTCTTTGCTGCGGCTGGGTGGCGCCCGTGGGGAGAGCCCCTGGTCGGAGTGGGTGGCATCAGGGCAGATGACCCGCAATGAAGTGTGGTACATCATCTCTCGCTGGTGGGCCTCCACCAGCAGTCTCTAAGCGATCGAGGTCCAACCTCAATGGAAAGAAATTTGATTAGAGATCATTACCCTCCCTGGCCACTCCATGGGAGGAACGTTTGTCCGAAGAAGGCAGTGGAGATTATTCACCCCGGTACCTCGTGTGTACGCGAGTAGATGGGGAATCATTTATGTCGACCAAGCCCCAGTTTTTTGTGGAGCATTTAGAGGACAAGTTCGGGGAGGTGGAGGGCTTGTCCAAAATGTGCTCTGGGTCAGTTCTCATCAAAACAGCATCCTCTGCCCAGTCACGGAAGTTGCTCACTTGCGACAGGTTGGGGGATGTTTCAGTCACCATCACTCCCCATAAGAGTTTAAACATGGTCCAGGGTATTATATTCCACAGGGATCTTCTTCTGCAGTCCGACGATGATCTACGTGCCAATCTAGAACGACGAGGTGTTCACTTCGTCCGGCGTGTCCATCGGGGTCTGAGGGATAATCAGGTAGCCACCGGTGCCTTCATCTTGGCCTTCGAAGGTGATGTTTTACGCGAAAAGGTCAAGGTGATGGTTTACCGTTGTGATGTGAAGTCATATATCCCTCCTCCGATGCGGTGTTTTAAATGCTGGAAGTTCGGGCACATGTCATCTCGCTGTACTTCCGGCATCACATGTCGAGATTGTGGACGTCCTTCGCATCCCAATACTCCATGTGCTCCGCCTCCCATCTGTGTTAACTGCGGAGAACACCATCCCCCTGCTCACCAGACTGTAGGATATTCCAGAAGGAACGAAAGATAATGGAATATAAGACCCTGGACCGCCTGACCTACACTGAGGCTAAACAGAAGTATGAGCGGCTCCATCCTGTGGCAATGACGTCGACCTACGTCGCTGCTGCAACAACGGTTCTCCCATCGTCACTTATCGTTAGCTCTAAGATCTGTCAGAATCCACCGGCCCCCTTGGTTGTGGGGGGCACTTCACTCCCTGCTGCTCCTGCTCCATCTTCTTCAGGAGCAACACCCCCGCACCCATCGGGGACATCAGTTCCCCCTTCCCAGCCGGAGAAGAGTAAGACTTCTTCGGCTACTTTCGCCAGGAAGGGGTCCCTTGGGGACCTACCTTCGCAAGTTCCGACCAGTGGAAAAGCGGACACCCGCAAGTGGCTGAAACAACCACCAGTCCCTGGTCGTAGGGCCTCATGGTCGTCGTCCGTCCCTGAGACTGACCCAGTGAAGCCCTCCAAGCCTGAACCACCGAAGGCACAACCGAAGGCACAGCGAGAGAACAGAAGAAGAAGAAGAAGAAGAAGAAGAAGAAGAAGAAGAAGAAGAAGAAGAAGAAGGTCCCCAAGGCTAACGACATTGCGGTGGCACCCATCCCACCGCTTCCTACAAGCACTGCGTCTGAGGACGAGGTGGAGATTCTGGCGTCCGCTGAGGACCTCGATCTCGCCGGTCCCTCAGTCACCATGGAAAGCACTAGCACAGGTGCTCATTCGGAGGTAGCAGGTGACCCAGCGGCGTAATCTGACTTCCCAGTCCCATCACGCCTTTCTCAGACATGGACAATACCATCCTCCAGCGGAACTGCAGCGGTTTCTTCCACCATCTAGCTGAGCTCCGCCAACTTATCAGCCTTCACCCTTTCTTCTGCATTGCACTTCAGGAAACTTGGTTTCCAGCAATGCAAACCCCCACCCTCCGTGGCTATCGGGGTTATTATAAGAACTGGGCGGCTTATGAAAGGGTGTCTGGTGGCGTCTGCATATATGTCCTTAACTCTCTTCACAGCGAGTCTGTCCCTCTACATACAGCTTTAGAGGCTGTCGCTGTTCGGGTGTGGACGCCACAGGCTGTTACTGTCTGCAGTCTTTACCTTCCACCGGATGGTGGTGTCGCGCAGCATGTCCTGGCTGCGCTGATAGCCCAATTGCCGCCACCTTTCTTGTTACTGGGCGACTTTAACGCCCATAACCCTCTGTGGGGTGGGTCAGTGGCAACAGGTCGAGGTGCCACCGTTGAGCATTTATTGGCGCAGCTCGATCTCTCGATTTTAAATGATGGTGCCTCCACACACTTCAGTGTGGCGCATGGCACATACTCTGCCCTAGACCTATCGATCTGTAGCCCTAGCCTCTTACCGTCTGTACAATGGAGTGTGCATGACAACCTGTGTGGTAGTGACAATTTTCCAATCTTTCTGTCACTGCCATGGCATCACTATTCTGGGCACTCCAGCAGATGGGCTATGAATTAGGCTGACTGGGACTTGTTCTCCTCCATTGCCACTATTGAGCCTCTCTCTAGTGACGACATTGATGCGGTGGTTCACTCAGTCACCACCAGCATCGTTACTGCCGCAGAATCTGCCATTCCCAGTTCTTCTGGGTCCTCTCGGAGGCGGACTGTGCCTTGGTGGTCGCCTGAGATCACTGAGGCGATTAAAGATCGCCGACGGGCGCTACCGCGTCACAAGCGACGTCCCTGCATTGAACACCTCATCACCTTCAAACTGCTGCGTGCGCGGGCCCACCGCCTTATCCGCCAAAGCAAGCAGGAGTGCTGGGAGTGGTATGTGTCCACCATTGGCCTCCATGTCTCTCCATCACAGGTCTGGGCCAAGATCCGACGCCTGTATGCCTATCGGACCCCTGTCAGCGTCCCTGCGCTCTCACTGAATGGAGCAGTTTGTACAGACTCTGACGAAATTGCCAACAGCTTGGCAGAGCATTTTGCTCTTAGGTCCGCTTCTTCCAATTATCCACTGGCCTTCCACTCCATTAAAGAGTGGATGGAACATCGGAGCCTTTCTTTTCGCACCCACCATTTCTGAATGCTACAATGCTCCATTTAGTGAGTGGGAATTTCACAGCGCCCTTGCCGCTTGCCCTGATACCGCTCCTGGGCCAGATCGCATTCACTGTCAGATGCTGAAACACCTTTCAGTGGACTGCAAGCGACGCCTCCTCGACCTTTACAACTGTCTCTGGGTCGAGGGTGAGTTTCCGTCGCAATGGCGGGAAAGCATTGTCGTCCCCGTTTTGAAACTGGGCAAGAGCCCTTTGGAGGTGGACAGCTACCGCCCCATTAGCCTCACCAACGTTCTTTGCAAGCTTCTCGAACGGATGGTGAGCCGGCGCTTGAATTGGGTACTGGAGTCTCGGGGCCTTCTTTGCTCCGTCTCAGGGTGGATTCCATAAAGGCCGCTCCGCCACCGACAATCTGGTGAGTCTGGAGTCGGCCATCCGTACTGCCTTTGCCCGCCGTCAGCACCTGGTCCCTGTCTTTTTCGACATGCGGAAGGCATACGATACGACATGGTGTCATCACATACTTTCTACGCTTCATGGATGGGGTCTTCGGGGCCCTCTGCTGCTCTTTATACGAAATTTTCTGTCGTATCGTACCTTCCGCGTGCAGGTCACGGCCTCTCATAGTTCCTCCCGAGTCCAGGAGAACGGGGTACCACAGGGATCTGTCCTCAGTGTCTGCTTGTTTTTAATCGCAATAAACGGGCTCATTGCAGTGGTGGGAAATTCTGTCTCCACTTCCTGTATGCTGACGACTTCTGCCTTTACTACAGCTCTACTGGCATTGCAGCTGTTGAACGTCAGCTACAGGGTGCTATCCGCAAGGCGCAGTCTTGGGCTGTAGCGCATGGTTTTCAGTTTTCGACTGCCAAGACCCGCGTTATGCATTTCTGCCGGCGCCGAACGGTCCATCCTGAGCCGTGGCTTTATCTTGGCGACGATCTCCTTGCTGTGGTGGAGACCCACAGGTTTTTGGGTGTAGTTTTTGATGCCCGGCTGATTTGGCTCCCTCATATTCGGCAGCTTAAACAGGCATGTTGGCGGCATCTAAATGCTCTGAGATGCTTGAGCCACACCCGCTGGGGTGCCAACCGATCTACCCTGTTACGGTTCTACCAGGCGTTAATCCAGTCCCGTCTGGATTATGGGAGCCTGGCTTATGGCTCAGCATCCCCATCTGCGTTGCAGGTGCTGGACCCAAATCCTCCACAGCGGGATACGCCTTGCCACTGGTGCTTTCCGTACCAGCCCTGCGGACAGCATACTAGTGGAAGCAGGTGTCCCTCCACTGTGGTTACGGCGCCAACGTTTGCTGGCCAATTATGCTGCCCATGTTTTCAGCTTGCCCGGGCATCCTAACTATCGGCTACTATTCCCAGAGTCGCACGTCCATCTTCCAGAACGTCGACCCAGGGCTGGTAGTACGATCGCGGTCCGCGTCCGAGAGCTTCTCTCCGGGCTTGGTGCCTTACCTCTTCCGCCTCCTTTCAGGGCACCTCTGCGTACACCCCCATGGTGTGTGCCTCGCCCTCGCCTTCAGCTGGAATTGGCACAGGACCCGAAGGACTCAGTCCCTCCGGTGGCCTTCCCCCACTGCTTTCTTTCCCTCCTTGCAGTTTATCAGGGCTCTGGCATTGTGTTTACTGACGGCTCGATGGTTGCTGGTCGTGCCGGTTATGCGCTTAGTCTAGGGGACCATTCCGAACAACGTTCATTGCCGGCTGGCTGCAGCGTTTACACTGCTGAGCTGGTCGCCATCTTTCGTGCCCTAGAGTATATCCGCTCCTGCTCAGGTGAGTCCTTCGTGATCTGTAGCGATTCCCTGAGCGGTTTACGAGCTCTCAACCAGTGTTTCCCTCGTTCTCGTCTGGTCCCTGCATACTCTTGCCCGTTGCGACCACTCTGTGGTCTTTGTGTGGACCCCCGGTCATGTCGGTATCCTAGGCAATGAATATGTTGACCGCCTGGCGAAAGAGGCCATCAGTAAACCATCTATGGACATTGGCCTCCCAGAGACTGATTTGCGAGCAGTCCTCCGCCGAAAAGTTTTTGCGCTTTGGGACGCTGAATGGCGCGATCGGATCACGCCCAATAAACTCCGTGCCATTAAGGAGACTACGACTGTGTGGCGGTCATCCATGCGAGCCATTCGCAGGGACTCAGCTGTCCTTTGTCGGCTCCGCATTGGCCACTCTTGGCTGACACACAGTTACTTACTGCGTCGGGAGGACCCTCCTCTGTGTCGCTGCGGGGCGGCTTTGACAGTGGACCACATTTTGTTGGCCTGCCCCCTTTTAGCTGTGGTCAGGCAGACATTTGCGCTGCCTGATACGCTCCCTGCCCTTTTAACTGATGACCCTGCTATGGCTGGCTTAGTTTTACGTTTTATTCGGGCAGGGGGTTTTTATCATTTAATTTGAGTGCTTATGTTTTATTTTATTGTTTTGTGTTGATTCTGGCCTTTGGCCTACGGTTTTAAACCGAGTTTTTAATGTGTTCTCGGTGGTTGGCTTTTCCTTTTTTATTCTATGGTCGGCCAACTACCGCCACACTCCGTGTGATTTTAATTTGTTATGTCTGTTTTTTGTCTGGGTTTTTCTTGTCCTGTGTTGTCTGTTGTCTCTATTATCTGTTTTTTACTCTGTGTGGTAGTTTTTAAGTTTTGGAACAAGGGACTGATGACCGTTGCAGTCTGGTCCCTTTAATCCCACAAACCACCACCTTTCTTCCCAGACCATTTTGACCTTCCCTTCAAGGAGAGAATTCCATCTCGTGGAGGAGTCGTCCTGCTCTTACAAGATGACGTCTATAGTCCGCCTTCAAGCTATTGCAGGTCACCTTTTCCTTCCTTACATGACCTTTCCCTTTGTACCGTTGACATCCCTCCGTTACTCGATGTCACCAGGGCAGACTTCCTCTAGTTTACTGGGCAACTACTCACCTCTTTTTGCTGCTCGGTGACCTTCATGCGCACCATCCCCTTTGGGGTTCTCCTAGTCTGGGAGGTGCTCTCTTTGGCTGATCTTCTCAATCACCTGAACTTTGTCTCCCTTAGAACAGGAGCACCCACATTCCTTTCAGATTCCACGCACACCTATTCCCATTTGGACCTACCATTCTGCTCTGCCTAGCTTGCCCACCATCTCAAGTGATCCATTCTCTCTGACACAAACTCGAGCGATCATTTCCTGTGCACTCTCTATTTTCTGACTCCTACCCCACCTATGTGCACACCCAAATGTCAGCTTACTGAGGCTGACTGGAGACTTTGCTCCTTCATGGCGACCTTTGATGAACAACATTTCCCCAGTTCTGATGACCAGGTAGAATATCTTACAAACATTGTCCTCAATGCCGCAGAATGTTCCTGTCCTCATATTTTCTCTTCACCACGCTGTATCACAGTCCCTTGGTGGACTGAGGCATGCCGCGACGTAGTTAGCATGTGGAGACATGCTCTCGCCATCCTACGATGGCAAACTGCATTCATTATAAACAGTTGCATGTACAGTATCGTCACATTCTTCGGGATAGCAAAAAAACCAGCTGGATTTCATTCTCTAGTTCTTTTAACAGTTCCACTCCCTCTTTCGTTGTGTGGGCCAACCTCCCACAGCTCTCTAGGACCAAGATCCACTTCCCCATTTCCGGCTTGACAGTTGGAGACAATGTCATAGTGGACCTTATTACTATCTCAAACACATTGGCTACAATTCTGTGGAGATTTTGAGCTCCTCCACTGTCACCCAGCGTTCCTCCATCAGAAACGAGGGGAGGAGGCTCGGGTGATACCCTTCTCTACTCAGAATATTGTGTGCTACAATGTCACCTTGACTATGAGGGAGCTAGATTGTACTCTCACTTCACCTGATCCTCCACGTCAGGGCCAGACGGTGTTCACAATCAGATGTTGCAGCACCTTTTTCTTATGGGCAAGCACTTTCTGCTTCATATGTGCAGCCAAATCTGGGCAGAGTGCATGTTCCCCAGACATCGGCATCCTCACCCCTTTGTGTTCATTGTGTTCAACCTTTGATGGTCCGCCATTGTATGTGTTTGCCGTCTGAGGTATTGACCGTTTTAGCAAACACCACGTGGGCTGTCAACTGCGTTTCACTTTTCATCTGTTGTAGCAATATGGCAAAGGACATTTAATTTTTAGTTCAGGACCTCTGTTTCTCTATGGCATATTTTATAGACATTTCTCCACGTCCCTGTTTTTAGCTGTCTTCTCTTCTGTTGATTGTGATTAACGTGTAGTCCTTCTTAACTCCTCTCTTTGTCTTCGTATTCTACAGTTTTGACATGGGTGCATATGACTCTAGTTGTGTTTGCGTCCTAAAACAAAACAAAAAATTTCTTTCTGTGGTGATATTTAAAATATAAGGTGTACCAGCAAGTGCCAACAAGACCACATCATAAATGCCTGTGCTGACTTTCCCAAAGAAATGCTTCTGTCCTGTGTACAGTCATTTGAAGAGCACATCACTATGTGTATTGAAGTTGGTGGTACTATGTTTGAACACTTTACTCCAATTGGAAAAGTAGAGTAAAGTTTGTTTGAGCCGTAGCCACAGTGGCACATTGAGTTGTCCCCTGTTTGATATCTTGGAGAATATAATGTTGCGAATGGGGTTTCCAATTAGAAGTTACGAAACGGCCTTTCCTACCCTTGTAGCATTGGAGGTTGGATCGCACGTGCTTTTGGTTATTCAAGGACTATTGGATAGCATGTTGTAAATTGCTGTTATGTACCCATTTCTATTCCTTTGATTACATCATCATCTCTGGTGAAATGAAGAAAAAGCTTCAAACAAGACATATGTAGATTTTGCTTAGAATTGTAATCTGCAATAAAAAATGGGGGTTCCCATTGAAGATTTCAAAGTTGCCCCTCACCCATGCACACACGGGATGGGTTTGGGGGATGAATGTGATACCATTGGATGTCTCCCTCTGAGACAAACATTTTGGAATCATAACGTTATTTGATCTGATGTGTGGTTTTTGAGGTATTTAAATATCTTCACTAAAACGAACAACCTGTATATTGGACATAAAAACCTAAAAATCCAAGTATAGACCAACGAAATTTTTTTCATAAAATATATATCTGTGGATAGAATGACATTGTTAACGAGAAGTATCTGATTAATTGATTATGGTGTTTTATTTTCTTACGACACAATCACAAAAGCATTTCCCAATCCTGTTACTGGATTTGACCAGCCTGTGGTCATCATCAGACGAAAAGTATGTGCTGCGAGCAGTGATGTGATATGACATACCCATTGTGTTGTCAGCGTAAGTACTTGTCTTCAGCAAACAACAAAGTATTTTATTACCACTTACATTCCTCACTAAAGGAAGTCTACTAGTTTCAATTGTAGTCCCTAATTTGAGGAATAAATTTCTGAGAATGTGTTCTTGGAGCACAGCATTGTATGAAGTGTCCGCCACCGGTAGCTGAGTGGTCAGTGCGACAGACTGTCAATCCTAAGGGCCCGGGTTCGATTCCCAGCTGGGTCGGAGATTTTTTCCACTCAGGGACTGGGTGTTGTGTAGTCCTAATCATAATCATTTCATCCCCATCGACGCGCAAGTCGCCGAAGTGGCGTCAAATCAAAATACTTGCACCAGGCGGGCAGTCTACCCAACGGGAGGCCCTCGTCACACGCCAGTATTATTATTATTATTATTATTATTATTATTATTATTATTATTATTATATTGTATGAAGTGAGTTGTCGACTGTGGGAATGCTAGAAAAGAAGGGAACCGAAACTATTGAGATGTGACACTGTAGATGGATGTCGGAATTTAAATTCACATAAAATAAGAAATGATAGGACATGTTTTAAGGTATCAGGGAATAACTTTCATGGTACTAGAGAGAGCTGTATAGGGTAAAAATTGTAGAGGAAGATTGAAATATATTGAACAAACAATTGAGGGCTGTTGCATATGGGTAATTTGGAGATGAAGGGGTCGGCACAGGAGAGCACGCTGTGGTTGGCCGCATTAAACATTCTACTCACAACCCAACCAAAATTTAAAAAAAAGTGTTGTATGTTCTACCTATCAATAAAATATTAAAGGAGGATGGACAGAAAATGTACTCACAAAGCAGTGACAGGAAAACATACATATAAAAAAAGGTTTTAGGTATGCAAGCTTTCAGAGCCAGTGGCTCCTTCTTCCGGCAGAAGGGTAAGGAAGAAAGGTAAAGAAAAGGACTGGAGAGGTTTAGGAAAAGGGGTACAGTTTGGAAAAGTCATACAGAACCCTGGGTCACGGGAGACTGATGGGACGGGATGAGAAGATAGGACTGATTGTTGGACTGAACTGGACAAGATTCAAAAAACCGAGAGCTTAAAGGTGGAAGACAGGGTATTATGGAAGACAGAGATTAGTGCTATAACATTATGAATGAGTTAATATGAGTGAAAAGCTAAGTGCTTTGTATGTAATAGAAGTGGGAAGAAGAAGTTGAAAAATAGACGTGTCAGAAAATGAAAGAGGTAGAAAACTAAGGCGGAGTGAAGAAAGGAGACTGGTTACTGCGAAGAAATTCTGAGATTGGAAAAATTAATGTAAATTAAGGCCAGGAGGCTGACGAGAATCAAGGACATGTAGCACTAGTTCCCAAATGCGTGCGGAGTTCTGCGAAACTGGTGTCTGGGGGAAGACTCCAGATGGCACATGTGGTGAAACAGGCACCGAGGTCATGACTGTCATGTTGTAGAGCATGTTCTGCAACAAGATATTGTATGTTTCCAGTTTACACCCTCTGCTTACGTCCATTCACCCTAACTGATGACTTGGTGGTAGTCATGCTGATGTAAAAGGCCAAACACTATATACATAACAGCTGGTATATGACACGTATCGTTTCACAGGTGGATCTCCCTTTGAGAGAGTATATTGAGTGACAAATGGTGTGCTCTAAAGTTGATTTTTGGAGGGACCAGCAATACCAGGGCTGCTTTCGAACTAGGCTGGTGGGGTAATTACATCCAGTGAAGGCTGAGATGAGAATGGTGGTGAATTGCTGTAAGGAGTTAGCATCCGAACAAATATATTTGCCTCGAATGCCAAGGTTGTATGGAGGAGAATGTTTCACATGGAAAGGATGGCACCTGTCATAATGTAAGTACTGTTGTCTGTTAGTAGGTCTATTGTGGACAGAAGTGTGTAGCTGGCCTTCAGTGAGAATGAGAACATCATCAAGAAAAGTGGCATGGGATTTGGAATGGGACCATGAGGAATTTAATAACTGAGAGAAGATATAAGAGATTCCAGGAATTTTAATAGGTCACCTTCACTGTGAGTCCATATGGTAAAGCTGTCATCAATGTATCTAAACCAAACCAGTGGCTGAAGGCTTTTGGATCCTAGGAAATCTCCATTGAAGTGACACATGAGAAGGTTGGCATAGGAAGGAAACGTTCTGGTTCCCATGGCCATATCACTGATCTGTTGTCTGTCTGCCCCTCAGAGGTGAAGTAGTTGTTGGTAAGTATAAAGTTGATTAAGATGAACAAGAAGGATATAGGATTGGAGTCAGTTGGACACTGACAGGAAATTTTCATCAGCTGACAGACCGTGTACGTGGGGATGCTGGTACAGAGGGAGGTGGCATAATTGGTGACAAGCAAGGGGTGTGATGGGAGTGGGACGGGCACAAATTTCAGACGATCTAGGAAATGCATGGTATCTTTAATAGAGGAGGGAAGTCTTTGTACTATGGGTTGCAGGTGTTGATCAATCAAGGCAGGTGTATGTTCAGTGGGTGCTTTGAAGCCAGCAACTATAGGATGGCCAGGATAATTGGGTTTGTGGATCTTAGAAAGAAGGTAAAAGGGGGGGGGGGGGGGAGGTTGTAATCTACCCCTCCCTCACATCATTTGTTGATTGTCACTGACTTCGTAATTAACTTTTGTAATAAGCGTAGAGTGGAGTAAGATTTACAATAAACTTTGTACTTATCTTCTTTTCTCGTAGTTCTCTCAAGTTCTTCACATCTAGGGGCTGATTATTGAAGCTGAAATTTTTGACATTGTATGTTCTTATAGTTTAAATTGACGTAAATAATGCTGAAGTATTGCCTGACTGGTAATTTCTGTTTCTGTAATTTTTATTCTTTCACATTTTTCTATATCACACTGTCTTTGCATTTTCCACTTCAAAACCAAAAATTACTTTGTTATTACCAAAAATAAAAACATCAGCGGCATGCCCACTACTAATCCATTGTGCAGTACTAACAATTTTCTTGAGAATGCATCTCCACCAATTTAGATCATTATTTTATAAATGAATTCAGAAGTAAACATAATAACTTTTGTCAGATTGCACAATTAATATTAGGAATTTTAAGTGTGCCAGATCTTTTGTAACTTTTAGCTGTACATACAGAGCTAGTACATATCGAATGCAACAACAAAAATAATTTCTTTTTATGGATTATAGCCTGAAATATATCACATTGTGTTCAAAATCATGTGGAATTCTTTCAGAAAAACAGCTGAGGTAATATTAACCTGTTTGAAAAGTTGTAATTATTTTTGGTATCGACTTGTTGAAGAAAAGTAATGCTAAAGGAGGGTGTCCCTTTACAGGGTGCGTGTTTTGGGTCGGGTAAGAAGTTTTATAGATTGAGCTTTTAGGCAGATAGGTCACAGATTAGTAAAGTAATTGCAAGAGATAGCTCAAGTGCCAATTTCCACTCCATCAAACTTGTCTCCTACAAAATTCTGCAATTACTTGCCTCTCATGTTTCATTGGATGGTATTATCCAAGAAGCCAACTTCAAATTGCAACAGCAAGCCAGACTTAATCTTAAAAAGCTATCCCCTCATCTCCCTAACTACCTCAACAGTGGTATTTTCCTTCCTGTCGATCTGCAACTCTGTAAACAGCCATGCCATCAACCACCACTCCTCTCCTACAAACCAAGCTTGGCCAACCTTTGTAATATCCCACAGGGTTCACCACTACCTCCCAGACCAAAAATAACTCATAATCACAAGAACTAGTCACAATAGTATAGCATTTTTCAACTTTTTATCAAAAGCACTCTCTCTTCCTTAATTATCTGTATTATCTGTGGCTCTCACTTCAGCCCTAAACCCACATTTAATCATGCTGTTTTGGTAAAGGACCTACTTTCTTTCACATGTAATGTCAACTGCAAATATCACTTTGCAACGCAATCCCAAAACCTTTACAACAGCTAACCTGACTTTGAACCCTGCCTTGAACAGTTCCAACCACAATACCATCTGGATCCACCACCACTACTCAAAATCATCCCTTACAAGCCTTCCGAGAATTCCTCATGTGCAGCATTGCTTCACTATGCTTCCTCAGTTCTCTGCAACATGACCCTAAACTGTCCTCTACAGAACTCGAGGCTCTTTGTTCCGTAAAAGCTGATGACGCCGTCATTATCCTCCCAGCAGTCAAAGGGTCTACCACTGTGGTAGTTGACCAACAGGAGTATGTTAGTAAAGGTCTATGCGAGCTGTCCGACAACTCTACATACAGCACCTGCCATCAAGATCCCATCCCTGTGATTCAAACTGACCTGCATTCTCTCCTTAAAATATCACAGAACTTTTTACCCCCACCCAAACCATGAACCCCCACCTTTTACCTTTTAACTAAGATCCACAAACCCAATCATCCTGCCCATCCTATAGTTGCTGGCGTCTAAGCACCCACCAAATGTGTGTCTGCCATTGATCAACACCTGCAGTCCACAGTACAAAGACTTCCCTCCTACATTAAAGACACTATCCACTTCCTAGACTATCTGAAATCTGTGCCTGTCCCACTCCCACCACACACCATGTTCATGACCATTGATGTCACCTTCCTCTGTACCAACATTCCCCATGTACATGGTCTGTCTGCTGCTGAACATTTTCTCTGTCAGCACCCACTTGAGTCCAAACCTGTGACAACCTTCTTGCTCATCTTAATCAAATTTATACTTACCAACAACTACTTCCCCTTTAACACTTTGAGTTCCCAACCCTTTGGAGCATGCATGTAACAGAATACCGGGCATTTTTGACGTTGCTTTAATTAACTACCATTTCATTCTTATAGCCTTATTTAAAGATATGGAAACATTTTTTTTAGAGTAAAGGTTCCTATTTGATCAATTTGTAAAATAAAGCACATTTAAATACAAATTTAGGACGCAAATGTTATTTACATTTCAGTATATATTTAGTGAAAAAAAATTCTGCGCAGATTCTTATCGGTACATTTAACAATAATTTGCCCTTGTATGGTACAATTTGAAACACTCTGGCATGCACAGTGGAATTTTACAGTCAGGGCACCAGCATACTGTTTCATTTCTTGAGGACTTTCCGTTGGACTGTTTTGTTTTTTCTGCAAAATGCTTTCCTAAAAGTCTGCTGCTACACACATTTTGGGGAGTAGCAGTATGTTGATGTACAGCACCTTTCATTGAAAATTCTTCATCTAATTGCAGAAGAAAATTTGCCAAATGGCAGCCTTTGTTCTGATTGTTTCTTGTTTACAATACAAGATGAAAGCGTTCACTACCGCCATTATAAAAAGATGGAAAAACAGTTTCTTCCACCATTTCATTTGTCTTCTCTAGAAAGGGTAGTAAGATATAAGTTGGTCATTTCTGTCTACACCTGTCTTGTTGAGGTTGTAGTCTAGAATGGCATCAGGTTTCATTTTCTTTGTCATCCCTTTCTATTTCTGTTTTGGTCATCTCGTGAAGAGTTGACAAAAACAGAACATCTCTTGTGTCCCTCCACTTCAGGCACAACAAATGTTCCTTCCTCATAAATATACAGTCACCTTTTTTTCAGTTTTTTTTTTCTGACTGCACCTTGCTTAGGAAGTCCTCTATGATTAGGCATGCACGTCCCCAAAGCCTTCATCTTATTCTCCCACGGAAAATCAAAAACAGTAGGTGAAGTGCAATATCTGCCCATATAAACAGTGTGTCCTTTTTTGAGGTAGCCAGACAGAGGTCTATGAAAAAGGGCAGTGACTGAATTGTCTTGGGGACTCAGTGTTAAGGGGCAGACAAAACAAACAGATCAGGGGTATGGCCATGGGAATCAGGATGGCTACGTCCTATGCCAACTTTTTTGTGGGTTGCTTGGAGGGAGATTTCCTGGGATCAATAAGCCTTAAGCCCCTGGTTTGGTTTTGATACATTGATGACGTCTTTGCCATATGGACTCATGGTGAGGCTGACCTGTTAAAATTCCTAGAATCTATAAATGCCTTGTTCCAATTAATTTCCACATGGTCCTATTCCAAATCCTGTGCTACTTTCCTTGATGTTGTTCTCATCCTCACCGAAGACCAGCTACACACTATAGACCTACTAACAGACAACAGTACTTATATTTTGACAGTTGCCATCCTTTCTATGACAAAAGTTCTCATCCATACGACCTTGGCATTAGAGGCAAATGTATGAGGGTTGGAACTTCAATAGTGGCAACTATTTATTTACATCTCGCACAAAATTGATATGTGTTTCAAAGTTTTACTGACCTACAAAGTAGTCACCAGTATTGTGCATAACCCGTTGCTAGTGATATGGAAGTCGTGGGATACTCTTAGCAGTGCTAGTTGTGTTGACAGTTTGAGTGGCGCGGTCTATTGCCCGACGAATTTGTAGCAGTTCTGAAGCGAATGCCGTGAAGTGTTTCCTTCAGTTCAGAAACAGAGTTGAACTTTTGAGTGTTTAAGTCAGGGGAGTGCAGTAGGTGGTATAACACTTATCAGCCCCATCAGTCCAACAAATCAGTAACAGCTTGCTCTGTACGTGCTTGAGTGTTATCCTGCAGAAAGTGTCATCACTTCTGTCTCTAAGCTGGTTGTAGGTTGAGTTCCGAAAATAAACAGCCTGCTTTATATGGATCCCTATGAGAGTGAAGAAGGAATGGAACTTTTCTATGTCAGTGAACATTAACAATTTTAAAATATTATTAAATGTTTGCATAACATACAGATGCCCACACCCCTCCATGCTTGGAGACACACTGCATGTGCTGTATCATCATGCGTTGGGGTGGTTGGAGGTGGTGCGCATCACACTGCTAGTCAACAGTATGAGGAAAAGGACAGATTGCTACTCCCTGTAAGAAATACTCGTTGAGTTGCAAACAGGCACATTTAAAAGGCTCTTACATATTAGGGCTTTTGGCCAAAGCTTTCTCCAGCAAAGAAAACAAAAAAAAAAAAACCCACACACACACACACACACACACAATGCAAACATGACTGCTACCATGGGCAGCTTTGACCAAAATCAGGACAGAGCTGCCAGTAGTAGCAGTCATGTGTGTACGAAGAGTGCTTGTGTGTGTGTGTGTGTGTGTGTGTGTTTTGTTTTGTTTGCTAAAGATGGCTTTGGCTGGAAGTTCTAATGTGTAACAGTCTTTTCGTTATGCCTCTCTGCAACACAGTGGGCCTCTTTACGGCGAATAGCAATCTGTCCTTTTCCCAAAATTGTTAACAGTTAGTCATATTGGCAGATTCATATTATATGATTTTCATAAATGTTGTTAGTATGCACCATAACCAATCACAGTGTTTGAGGATTATTAGTCTTACACGCATCCTATAATAGAAACAGATGTTGTATTTGAACAGACTTGAAATAAGCCATGTATGTTGCACCATTTCCTAATTTGTTTATTTGCTTGTAAATAAATCATTATAATTTATTAATGATTTACTGAACATACAATATATGAATCACACATTTAATGCAGAATGAACTGTGACATTCTGGTTTTATTATGTTTCACATTCTAAGACTAATGTTGTGTTATCTAACAAAAATTTCATCCTATCCTTTAACTGTAACTTTATTACCTACTACTTTTTGCATATGGCAAGTTAATTCCTTTTAAATAATTTTGTGACTTCTGATGTATTGCAAAAAGAAGGAAAACAGAGATCCAGAGTTATCCATGCTTAAAATGCACCAGACCAACTAGTTCTATACAAGCAGAACAAATACGTGCAAATATGGGGCACGCATTGAACAGTACAAAACAGCATTATTTGGAAACAGGGTTGACAAAATTGGATATCTTGAACATTAATGGCCGGCCAGAGTGGCTGTGCGGTTCTAGGCACTACAATCTGGAGCCGAGCGACTGCTATGGTCGCAGGTTTGAATCCTGCCTCGGGCATGGATGTGTGTGATGTCCTTAGGTTAGTTAGGTTTAATTAGTTCTAAGTTCTAGGTGACTGATGACCTCAGAAGTTAAGTCGCATAGTGCTCAGAGCCATTTTTTTTTAAACATTAATGATGTTTATGACTTGTGCTCATAGTCTGTTTTTTGTTTTGTTTGATGTCTATTTGTCATCTTTTTGTTGTTGAAAAACTTCGTACCACAACATCCCAAGCTTCTTTAGGTGATAGTTTAGAGCTTCCTTTTACCAGCATGTATGCATATTTATGAAATTGTAAGATTGCACTGTTGCCTCAAAATTTTATATTTTTTTCTCAAGTGAATTTTCTTTGTGATACGTAAACATATTCAAACTGTTTTCTTACAATTTTTGCCCTGAAGTTTCTAATAGCACCTGAACATATTTCATCTGGAGGAAAAAATTTTCATCGTTGACTGTTTTATTTCTTATCATTCAGTACCAGAGGTGGCTTTTAATGTTATGCAGAAGCTCTGAAAATTTCATTCATTTATCTATGATAGTTTTTGATATAATGTGGCATATGTACTGAAAATTTTAGTTTGCGGGAAACTGATTTCAAAGAAAAAGTTTTTGAAATTTGTTACTTACCGTTAATTAAAACTGTCCTGCTGCATATGATGGCCCTTCTTTGGCCTCTAGCAGGTCTTCCAGCTTCTTTTTCACCTTCCTGGATATTTGTCTTGCTTTCTGGGCCATATTAGATTCAGACCTGTCTGCACTGGTTATCCTCATTTTATTGCAGTGTTGCAGCCCAGTGATAATCTTTTCACCAGGATTAATTCCAAGCTTTTTCAGTACCCAACACTTTCCAATATTGCAACAATTGTATGTAATAACAGCATCATGAACTCCTAGTTTCATTTTATGCATGCATACAAATACAGTTTTAGGAAGGCGGTTCCAAAATATTGCTGTTGAAACATTCATTTGAGTTCTGTGTCTGCCCATGCAGACATTTCCTCAGAAGGTCAGGATGAGCAAAGTCTCTGAAAATAAGTTTAATTGCTGTAATAACAGCAGCAGGAAGAGAATGCTGGTAAGAATAAGATTCTCCAGTTGCCTGAGCCCTATTGTATTTGCACCATGAATTTTCTCCTGATGGACACAATCCATGACATGCCTTATCATCAGTAGAGGACTTAAGGAAGATTATGGCCCAAACATCTCTTCATTGCCTCCAGATTTTCTTTATTTCTCCTAATTGCCTGCCCATAGTATACCTGCAAGTTTTCTATAACTACTACTCACAATCACACTTGAACAAAACTAACTGTGTGTTTGAAAGCGTGTTATTTACAAACAGCATTCCAAGGATAGCCAACACACTCAGGAGTAAAAAAAATTCCCTAATGTGCAATGTAGGGGATATAAAGATCTAAAATATATGCAGAAAAGTGGGCATGGCACATAAACACATGTTTCAGAGAACTTAAATAAAACCTTAATCTTTCGAAATATGATGAAAACCGAAAATTGATTTTTTCAACCTGAACCACGGTGTGGTTCCCTTAAGACAATGTCAGGGCATGACATATTGTGTGCCATCTAATAATATTTACCACGTTGTCTATAAAGATCATTTTGAACCCTGTTCATACTCTGGAACAACATACAAAAACTTGTCAGCTTTTAATCAGTTTGAAAACTGGGTGCTAACATTGCGGTGAAAGAAGAAAAATAATTAAAATTTCAATTCCTATTAAATGAAATAAAACTGAGAGAACCGGACTGAATTGCAATTGTGACAATAAATTTCAGTGGTGAGACTCGTCTACTAACAGATGCCACTAAATTGTAAGGTGATGGGGAATGTGGGCCAGCCCGAGATTCCAAAGGCTTTGATGTGAACTGCTTGAGCTGTTTGAGACTTGCTTGACCACAGCACTAATGGTTGTATTTTGGTTATGAGTCAACAATGTCTTAGTGTGTTGAAAGTCTTTTGAAAATGAAGGAAGACAGAATCTAATTGTTCACCTCCATCTATTAATTGAAAGAAATTGTGTGTGAAAAAGCTAGCTGTGTTTCATGTTAATATTTTCTTCAGATTCTGTACTGATTCTTTTAGACGAGCTTCTTTTCTTCAGGAAACATCGTAACATTTGAACTTAAGACTATGGTTTTGGAGCTAGAAAGACAGAGTTTGTAATTGTTTGTATGTATTCTTTCACCCTTTCTGTAAATAAGAGTGACCTGTGTGCTCTTTTCTAGTCTTGCTGGACCTTTCACTAGACAAGATATTTACAGTAAATATGAGCTAGAAAAGTGAATCATTCCACTGCCATTCCCTGTCATTGCTTGTTGTATTGTTCACTCTGAGGATGTTTTTCCAAACCAAGAGTGCTTATTTCAATATCACACATCCAAACAATGACACAGTAGCAAGATCCTGATGTGTGAATTTGCCTTTAATATGGAATCATATTTTGAATGTTTGTCTCATGTAAAGTTTCAGCACCAGACTTATCAACAAGTGATTGTATGGAACATTGTAGGCCTCAAACATAGGTCATCTTACAGATGTTTTCTCTCTGATAATGTACATTCTTTTTGTAGCAAGAGTGTAGTCATTTCTGTTTTTACAACACTCTGTCTACCACATAATTTAATCAAGATGTGTTTTTGCTGTCTCTTGTTACCATACTTGGTACACTTTCATCTACTGTGCAGTATATGATGTGTTTGAGCTGCAACCACAACTCTTCTGGGTGTTTTTTTTGGAAGTATATGTTTTAAATTAACTTTTTAAATGTACCAAACACAGTAGTTTTCTTGATGAAGTTTTTGGTTTTAGTTTCTGTTGTCTTATCATTGATGAAATCCTTGAAAAGATCAGGTCTGCTTGTAGATAGGTGTTCTAAACTATTTCTTTTGCATGTTGGCTTTTAGCCTAGATGTTCCAGGCAGTGTATGATAGCACATTCAGACGTAGTTTGCAAGATTGTTTGTTTTTTATCACCTGTAATGCAAGGATAGGTTTCTCAGTCAGTATTAGGTAAAGTCACTTCTTCTGTGCTCATGGGTCTAGACTGTCTTTGGTTGGCTCTACAATTGCTGCATCTGACCCTGGCACTCTGTAGAAAGAAAAAAAATGTTTACCTGCACCACCAATGCTGACTGTTGGATGCAGTGGTTGTTGCATTCAGATTCATTTTAGACCTTGCTAGACCTAAACATTTCTGCACATTGCTGTAAACACACATCATCAATGGGAGACTAACTTATCTTGTGAGTATCGATTCCTTATTTTGTCGGAATTTTCCCTCTTTTTACCAGCTTGGGTGTTCACCAACTTTCAGTTCTTGTTATTGTATAATTGGGAATTGCTGTGAAAGCTATCTGGCTGGTTTCTGAGATTTTTTCCCCTTGTGGCTCTCAAAATTGTGCCAGAGCAAACAAATGGACAGTGTGCATTTCACATGCACTCTGCTGTTCCGTTGTTTGAAAAACACTTCTTCTGTTCAGGGAGACCCTCTGCCATGTAATACTGGTCAAGAAATGTCACCCTGTTCTAGAGAAGAGTACTCCAGCAAGTCCTCTGAGTCATGGTATAGATAGATAGATGTGATGTGATGTGATGTGATGTGATGTAATTCGATCAATGAGATTAGTTATCTTCAGTTGTCCTGCCAATATATGGAGAGAATGGAGAATAGGGTCCATTTCGATGCCAAGGTGAATGACAATCTGCAGTTGACCATAATCCATGCTTTATACCGCTCCCTGAATATTCTCTTCTACCTGGTAAATGAAATCTCCTGCGATGAAGCCAGAACGTAGATAGAATTCTTTCCTCTTCTTGTGAAGCTGTTTCCCTAAGAGACAGTTGTTCAGGAATGAGACCAGGCCCATTGACTGTCTGATTGTCTGTGGGAGGCTGTCTCTGAAACCTGTTGGTTAGAACTGAGGTCTTTATCCATGACCCATTTACCAAGTTTGCCCTTTCCTGTGAAACAGTTCCAGACTGAGTTACAGTCTGAGAGTTATCATATAATGCTGAATTGTGTTCTCCAGACCATTTCAACAAAAGTAGAAATTGCCATTTTTGTCCGAAGAGTTCCAGGACAGTTTTTCAGGAAAAATAGAGAACTGCACTTACCAGTTAGAGAAGTGCACTTCGAGGTTAATGATCCAAGCTCCTCTCAAAGTAGTCACCTTGGCTGTCTATACACAGTTACCAACATTTCTTTAGGTCGTGGAAGCAAGCAGGGAAATTTTCAAGTGCAATGCTTGTAAGCTTATTTGTCACAACCCGTTGGATGTCTGCGATATCTTGGTGAAGCTTTCCTTTCAGTTTCACTCATAGAAATAAGAAAAAATTGTAAGGCAAGAGGTTGGGCGAATATGGTGGATATGGGATGGCAGTAACAGAATGTCTGGCCAGATACTCGCTATAACAGATAAAGCAGTATGGGGTCTTGCATTGTCATGCAGTGCAGCCATGTCATGAGAATGACACAAATTAGGGTGGTGACGTCAAATTGGTTTTTGCAAACAGTTTCAAGATGTTAATGTTAAGAATTTGGTTCACTGTTTGACCTAGAGGAACATACTCATGGTGAACTAATCCTTTACTATCACAGAATGCGATAAACATTATAGACGAGTGATGCTTCTTGTCTTTTATGCTATTGTATCACTGTGTATCAGATGACTCTATCATGTTTTAATTATTTGTATGTTTATATAGTGTTACAGACTTTGAATCAGAGACCAGGACAACCATTGGGTGGTCTGACTTCATTGCAGAATAAAGTTCCAGACCTAGGCCTGGGGCCAGGTGCACAAGTAAGAAAGATTGCTTTTCAACATAGTGTAATTTGAAAATTCTTTAATGAAAGTAATACATTTACACAGCTGGCATCAGTTTGTACATTTTTATAGGTAATACAGAAGATGTTTCTAAGTCTGTTTTAGTTTTCTTGTATCCTTCCCTATTCACTTACAACGAATGACAAAGTGAGAGAGTAACAATTTCTAAACACAAAACTGAAAGGAACCAACTGATTTAGTCTAGAATGAATTTTCATTCTGCAGTGGAGTGTACACTGATTTGAAACTTCCTGGCAGATTAAAACGGTGTGCTGGCTGGTACTTGAACTTGGGACCTTTGCCTTTTGTGAGCAAGTGCTCTACCAACTGACCTAACCAAGTACAACTAGTAACCCACCTTCGCACCTATACTTCAGCAAGTAACTCGTACCCTAATTACAAAATTCACAGAATAGAATTCTGCATACCTTGTGAAAATAGGGCTCCTGGAAGGAATGATATTGTGGTGACATGCCTTTGCTGTGTTCTGGGGCATCGTTTCCAGAATGAATGGAGGGAGATTCAAATCAGCGTATACTTCACTGCAATGTGAAAATTCATTTTGGAAGTTATTTACATATGCCATGGGTATGCAATGTTTCCAATGCCTTTATTCTGGGAGTGCTGGTCCTGCAAGCTATGAAGGAGAACATCTGTGAAGTTTGGTATTTATTCCACTTATTTAGAATAATTATCAGTTCCGTTTTTCTGACATTGTATAGCTGACTGTTGTTCATTAACATTGTGTTAGTTGACAATTCTGTGAGATGTACTTCTTCACTAACTTTGTATGTTACACACAAAATCAGAAATTTATAGTAATGGAAGTGGACATACAGTGGAAAAGTTGGCCTTGGTTTCTGAATGCTTTGAAATCAAATATGCATCTGTCAGGAACTAAAGTAATTACTTCCAATATCTGGCTTTCACAATTACTTGTTGCTGTTTGCTATTAAGCCACACAGTAATGGAAAGCAGTATCTGCAATGGATACTCGCGTTTTTCACTTTTGAGTGCAGTGCAATTTAAATTTCATTTTCATTTTACTAGCTCACATGCTACACCATGAAGATGACGTGCTACAGACGTGAAATTTAACTGACAGGAAGAAGATGATGTGATATGCAAATGATTAGCTTTTCAGAGCATTCACACAATGTTGGCGCCGGTGGCGACACCTACAACTTGCTGACATGAGGAAAGTTTCCAACCGATTTCTCATACACAAACAGCAGTTGACTGGTGTTGCCTGGTGAAATGTTGTTGTGATGCCTCGTGTAAGGAGGAGAAATGCGTACCATCACGTTTCCGACTTTGATAAAGGTCGGATTGTAGCCTATCGCGATTGCGGTTTATCGTATCGCGACATTGCTGCTCACGTTGGTCAAGATCCAGTGACTGTTAGCAGAATATGGAATCGGTGGATTCAGGAGGGTAATACGGAACGCCGTGCTGGATCCCAACGGCCTCGTATCACTAGCAGTCGAGATGACAGGCATGTTATCCGCATGGCTGTAACGGATCGTGCAGCCACGTCTCGATCCCTGAGTCAATGGATGGGTACCTTTGCAAGACAACAACCATCTGCACGAACAGTTCGACGACGTTTGCAGCAGCATGGACTATCAGCTCGGAGACCATGGCTGCGGTTACCCTTGATGCTTCATCAAACAGGAGAGCCTGCGATGGTGTACTCAACGACGAACCTGGTTGCACGAATGGCAAAACTTCATTTTTTCGGATGAATCTAGGCTCTGTTTACAGCATCATGATGGTCGCATCCGTGTTTGGCGACATCGCGGTGAATGCAGATTGGAAGCATTTATTCGTCATCGCCATACTGGCGTATCACCCGGTGTGATGGTATGGGGTGCCATTGGTTTCACATCTCGGTCACCTCTTGTTCGCATTGACGGCACTTTGAACAGTGGGCGTTACATTTCAGAAGTGTTACAACCCTTGGCTCTACCCTTCATTCGATCCCTGCGAAATCCTACATTTTAGCAGGATAAAGCACGACCGCATGTTGCATGTCCTGTACGGGCCTTTCTGGATACAGAAAATGTTCGACTGCTGCCTTGGCCAGCACATTCTCCAGATCTCTCACCAATTGAAAACATCTGGTCAATGGTGGCTGAGCAACTGGCTCATCACTATGCACCGGTCACTACTCTTGATGAACTGTGGTATCGTGTTGAAGCTGCATGGGCAGCTGTACCTGTACACGCCATCCAAGCTCTGTTTGACTCAATGCCCAGGCATATCAAGGCCGTTATTATGGCCAGAGGTGATTGTTCTGGGTACTGATTTCTCAGGATCTATGCACTCAAATTGAGTGAAAATGTAATCACATGTCAGTTCTGGTATAATATATTTGTCCAGTGAATACCCGTTTATCATCTGCATTTCTTCTTGGTGTAGCAATTTTAATGGCCAGTAGTGTATATCCAATTAGGTCCTGTTATCTTCAAAAACCCGCTATCCAACAATCTCAGCTGAGGAAACAGCACACCACACTGTGACTTTAGATGACTACAAAGGCCTTTAGTGCAGTTTTTGGGGATTGGTCTTGGCCCAGTAGTGCATGACTGTTTGTTGACACATCGGGTCAAGTGATAATGGGCTTCAGCATTGGAAATAACAGTTGTATCCTCAGGAATGTTTTCGAGAAGTGCTTCACATGGGTTTCTCCAAGAATTGAAGTCACATTCGAAGTGGCCAGCCCGATTTGGTCCTTTGCAATTGTGTGTGTGTGTGTGTGTGTGTGTGTGTGTGTGTGTGTGTGTGTGTGTGTGTGTTTTCCCACCCCACCCCACAATCCCATGTTTACGTCAGTTGTCCAATGACCCTGCAAGAACTGAAGGCCAATATCCAGGCAGAAATTGCCAACATATCTGCTGCTATGCTGGTAAGAGTCATGGGAAATGTCATAAATAGTTATTCGGTCTATGGGAAATGGGGGTGTCACCTACCTGATATGATTTTCAAAACTGCGTAAAACAAAACTTTAGATACATACCGACAGTATTAAAAAAAAAATGTGATCACAAAATGGGTTTTATTGCATTTTGGGATCTGGAAATTATGTTGCTGCATGCTGTATTAACAATTTCAATTTGTCTATGTAAGTTTCAGTTAGATCATATAAAGTCATCTACCTTCACAGCACGGTGTCTTGTCTCATAGCATACTGCACCAATTCTGTATCTTACAGTATGCATATCCATTACAAAATTATTCACAGGCCCTATAAATAATAATAATAATAATAATTACAGCACAAATCAGTAACAGGCACTGTTTTTTCTCCAGTTTGAGGAGGGCAATAATATGGAAAATGAGGCCATTGAAGACACCAACTTGAACCCACATACACCAACTACATCATCATCATCAACACCAGTAACACCGACTACTCCGAGATCCTCCAACTCAAATAAAAGTGTAACTGAAGCACCTTGTAGGAAGCGGAAACGTCCAATGGAGGACAGAACAAGTGAAATATTGTCTATGGCAGGAAACAAACTGAATTCAATACAGGCACCAGATACATTTGACACATTTGGGCAACATGTGGCAAACAAGTTACGTGCATTCAACCCCCAACAAAATCTTCTTGCGCAGAAATTAATCAATGATGTATTGTTGGAAGGAAATAAGGAATCTTTAAATGAAAACTTCAAGGTTGTTGAGATTGAGGCTTCCTCAAATATAGAGGGCTAAAACATGATGCAGTTTCTTAAAAGTTCCCAATAATGCAAAATGTGCATCCTTTTTACTTCCTGTTTGTTAGTTTCAACAAATGGGTGTAGTTCCGACATAGTGAAATAAGTTCAGCAATGAATCTTGCATCTCTGAGTACTCTGTAAACATCTTTTTATCAAGGCAAAAGTTACATCATAGCGGTGGATTTAAAATTGTTGCTTTTAAATTAATGTGATTTAGCTAAAATGTGTTCCACCTGTTCTTTTTTATGTCGTGTTATAAGTACTAGTGGTGCATACTGTGAACGGCTGATGTGGTCAATAAAGTTTTATTTCCATACATGTCTTATTGGCTCACAAATGTTTGGTGCCATGTCTGTACTTATTGTGGCACACTTTTTTTCTATTATAGGTGTATAGTTGTTGCTTGATATATGGAACCCATGTGGAAAAGACTTACGCAATTTCTTTTATTATAATTTTACTTTCATTGATAAGCACATCATTTATATTGTCATAAATTTATATAGTTTTTCAAGCATTGTTAATCAAGATAGGTATCGAGTTGGGAAATAGGGGAGAAGGTCATGACATACAGAAGGCCAAATGATTATTGGCTGTTCAAGAAACAATTTGAATAGGGTCTCAAATCTTTTCTTTACTTTCAGCCTCAGTGTGTGTGTGTGTGTGTGTGTGTGTGTGTGTGTGTGTGTGTGTGTGTGTGTGTGTGTGTGTGTGTGTGTTCACTGACAGTGAACCAAATTAAGAATTTATCATGATGCATTATTGGCTACTGTGAACAAAAAAAGAAAAGACAGTGTCATAACAGAACACAGAAGTCCTGGTAGGCCTAAAAACAATAACTACCAACCATCAAGAACAGGTAAAACAAGTGGAGAAGCAGTCAAAATATAACTAGCATAATAAAAGCAGGTGCAAAATTTCAGGCGGGACTTCTGTGAATTATGATGTTTTGGGAACAAATGATGTAGCAAGAAAAGAAACAAAAGACCTAGGGATCTCTCTCATAAGATGACTACATGATCTGATAAGCTTAAAGGTAATTGGCTTCTCTGTCCCATGTTGCCATAGCTTACAGAATTGGTCATTTGTAAAGGAAGAGATGTAAAGTGCAAATAAAGATATCCAAAATGTATGCAAGAGATTTTAAAATGTAATATCTGTTGGCATAAGCTGCATAGAAAGAAGATTCCACATACCTCTGGTCTACAGCTCAACAGATGAGGGAAGGACTTAGTAATAACATGGATTCTAGAATTGGTAAACAGTTACTTGAGTGTACAGTATTATGCTACAGATGTCAACCTTCTCAAGGACAGAAATCATGAATTTTTGTGAAAATCATTTGCAGAATGCCAGGTCAGTGCAGCAAAGGTTCTGGAGGACAAGTGTGTTGCTTTTTAAGGCAGTGAAACTTTCCACCAGTGCTACACTAGGTAATGCCAAAGTATAACATTCATATATACTACCTCCTTGCCAGGCCATGAAGGCCCAAGGGATGTCTACCAGCTGCTGTCTCATCCTCTGCATTGTGGCATCATGTGGATGTGGCACGGAAGAGCATGTGGTCAGTACACGGCTCTCCTGGCCGTTTTGCAGACTTTCCAGACTGTGGAGCCAGTAGCTCCTCATTTCACATCACAAGGCTGGGAGTATCCCATACCAGTCCTCCGATCAAGTGAAAATCCTTGGCAGTACTGGGAATGTGATTTATTATTCCTCAACAATATTATGAAAAGGAGAGATTGCTACTCACCATATAGATGACATGTTGAGTTGCACACAGGGACAATGAAATGTGTGTTACACATTGAACTTTCAGCCAAAACCTCCTTTTATTCTGAAGAAGGCTTTTGCCAAAAGCTCAATGTGGAACAGTCTTTCCATTGTGTATGCAACTCATCACGTCATCTTTATGGTGAGTAGCAATCTGTCATTTTCATAATGTTGTAGATTCCAACCTGGACTTTCCACTGTTTCATATACGCTTCACATAGACTTAAATTAGTACAAGAGTAATGTCATTTCTGCATTACGAGTTCTGTTAAAAAAATTCCAGAACTTCGGCCACAAAATTTTTCTACGGTTATCTTTTACTTATTGTACATGGTCTGCTTCAAAATAATTTCCTCCACGATTGACACATTGCTGCTAATGCCATTTCCACTTCTGGAAGCAGTCTCGATATGTCTCTTGCTGTATCATGTTAAGCACCATCTGCAAATTTTCTTTTATCTCATCTATAGTTGCAAATCTTTGTCCTTTCAACGGGGTTTTCAACTTTGGAAATAAAAAAAAAGTGCATGGGACAGGCCTAGAGAGTACTTAGGATGAGGCAACACAGTGATTTAGTTTTTGGTGTTGGAGAACATTTACCAACCCATTGTGAAGGTTGAACCTTGGTCTCAAAATCATAACCATAGACCCACGTCTCATCAGTTGTGATTCTGTTAATGAACATCTCATTCTCATTTGCATGATCCGTACTAACTGTGTGAAAGCTGCTAATTCTTGGGGATAAGCTGATACTGTTAACAGGAAAAATTGAGAGGCCAATGTCAGAATACCCAGACTAATGAAGAGGGATCGACAAGAGATTCATGAACATACACCACCCACTGCCCAAACCGCCCATTTCCGAGCCAAAAAATACCCTTTGACAGTGGGAAGAGTTATCCCAAAATATAATACCATACAATATGAGTGAATGAAAATAAGCAAAGTAGACTACTTTTATGTCAAACTATCACTTACTTCAGATATCTTTTGAATAGTGAATAAAAGTGACAGCATGAAGCCTTCGTAAAAGATCCTGAATGTGGGCTTTGCATGACAGTTTACTATCTGTCTGAACACCTAGAAAGTTGAACTGTTCAGTTTCACTAATCATATGCCCATTCTTTGAAATTAAAACTTTGGGTTTTGTTGAATTGTGTGTCAGAAACTGTAAAAACTGAGTCTTACTGTTATTTAGTGTTAGCTAAGTTTCTACAAGCCATGAACTTATGCCTTGAAATGCACTATTTGAAACAGTGCCAACATTGCACACAACATCTTTTAGTAAACAGAAATATTTTAGAGGGCATGTCATTTATATAAATAAAGAACAGGAGATGCCCCAACACTGGTCCCCCATTCAACCATGCCCCATTCAGAGCCATTCTCACTCTGTGGAGAATGGCCTTTTGCTGTCTGCTATCAAAGTAAGAAGTGAACCAATTGTGAGCTACTCCCTGTAAAACATAATGGTCCAATTTCTGAAGCAATATTTTGTGATCAATACAATCAGGTGCCCTAGTTAAATAAAAAAAGATGCCTACTGTTCGAAATCTTGTGTTAAATCTATTCAGTACCTCACAGAGAAAAGAGGGTTTTCAGTTGTTTAACCACTTCTAAAAGTAAACTATACATTTGATAGCAAATTATGTTAAATAAAATGATCAATTATCCTTACATACACAGCCTTTTTAGTAACTTTAGCAAACACTGATGGCTTAGAAACAGGTCTAAAACTGTATACATTATCCCTTTCTCCCATTTTACTACTGAGTACTTTTATCGTTCAGGAAACTTACCATTCTTAAAGAAAAAATTACAAATATGGCTAAGTGCAGGGGGTAGGGGTAATATGTGCAGCAGAGTACTTTAATATTCTGCTAGGTACTCCATCGTGTCCATGAGAGTCCTTAGTCTTCAGTAATTTAAGTATTGACTCAACCTTGTCCTTGTCAGTCAGTGAAATGAAATGAAATGTAGGGAATCGAACCCGGGCCCTTTGGATTGACAGTCTGTCGCACTGACCACTCAGCTACCGGGGGCGGACTGTCAGTCAGTATCGCAGAGGAGTATTTCATACACAAGTCTCTGAATGACCTTTTCCTAGAGAGTTACATGATTCTCTGTAGAAACTAAGTTTTTATTTAATTCTCCAGCAATGCTCAAAAAGTGATCATTAAATATTGTACATATATATGACTTATCAATAGCAGAAACATTTTTACTATGAACTGACTTTACATCATTGAACTTGTGCTGCTGACCAGACACTTCCTCAACGATTGACCACATGGTTTTAATTTTATACTGTGAATTAGCTGTTCTGTTTGCATACCGCATACTCTTTGCATTACTAATAACACTTTTTAACCCCTTAAAAACCGGTTGTAATGGGCCACTGTAGCTTCATTGTGACTACTTCTAAAATTTTACGTTTTGATATAATCCCCAATTTCTGCCTTTTACTACTAGTAAGTAACCTGTTTAGAAAATTCTAATGGAAATCAACTTTCAAAGAGCAAAAAAATGTGTTAAGGAAAGCTTCATATTTGTCATCTTTTTTATCGGCACTATAAACATCCCGCCCCTCTTGTTCCTTATCGAGATTCCGCAAATTCGGAAGAGGCAAATTGCGGGCCATTATCAGTAACAAGAGTAGAGGGGAGGCCTTCCAAAGAAGAAATGTGGGCGAGAGCACTGGTGGTTGCCGCGGTGGTAGGCGACGTGCAACGGACAATGAAAGGAAAGTTAGAGTAGGCATCAATTACGAGGAGCCAATAAGTACCTAAAGGGTCCCGCAAAGTCAGCATGAATGTGCTCCCAGGGCTTCTCAGGCGAAGGCCACGGTGACAAAGATGACTTCGGGGCAGCAGCCTCTGACGCACAAGGGCCGCAGGCAGTGACCACGTGTGCTATTTCGGAGTCGATGCTAGGCCAGTACACATGACGGCGCGCCAGAGATTTTGTGCGACACACACCCCAGTGCCCTTGGTGAAGGAGGCGCAAGACAGAAGCACGCAAAGACGCAGGTACCACAACATGCGGCGAAGCATCGTCAGTGGAAAGGAGGATAACACTATCCCTAGCCGTGAGGCGGTAGTGCAAAGCGTAGTAGTTCCGCAACGGATCAGAAGTCTTAGCGGACGGACGATCTGGCCAAAAATTCTGAATACAGCGTAAAACCCGGGAGAGGGTAGGGTCAGAACCCGTAGCAGCCACCAGCCTGTCCCCAGTGATGGGGAACCCGTCCACAATCCGCTGCTCGGCAACATCCAGGTGGAAACACAAAAGTTCGTCCCTATCGAATGCCTGATCAGGACCCATGGGAAGGCGAGACAGAGCATCAGCATTTGCATGTTGAGCCGTTGGCCGGAAATGAATCTCATAATTGAAACGAGACAAGTAAAGAGCCCAACGCTGGAGGTGGTGTGCAGCCTTGTCGGGAAGTGACGTGATGGATGAAACAAGGAAACAAGTGGTTTGTGATCCGTAACAAGATGAAATTTTGAGCCATAGAGAAAAACACCAAACTTATGAAGAGCATAAATAATGGCCAAAGCTTCTTTCTCAATTTGAGAATACTTTTGTTGGGCATCTGTGAGCGTTTTGGAGGCATAAGCAATGGGTTGTTCAGAACCGTCAGAAAAACGGTGCGCAAGGACTGCACCGACCCCGTATTGAGAGGCGTCTGTGGCAAGAACAAGATGTTGGCCAGGTCGATAAGTAACCAGGCACGGGGCCTGTTTCAGCATAGTCTTCAATTTCTGGAAAGCCGCATCGCATGACGCGGACCAGTGAAAAGGCATGTTTTTATGCGACAGGCGATGCAACGGCTGAGCCACCGAAGCCGCAGACGGTAAAAACTTGTGATAGTATGCTATTTTCCCCAAGAAGGCCTGCAGTTCCTTAACAGATGTAGGGCGAGGAAGGGCATCGATCACAGCGACAGTTTGCTGAAGCGGACAAATACCATCCCGAGAGAGTTGAAACCCCAAGTACGTGATAGATGCCTGAAAAAATTGTGATTTCTGAAGATTACACTTAAGACTGGCAGTCTGTAAGACATGAAAAAGTGTGCGGAGATTTTGAAGATGTTCTTCAGTGGTGGAGCTAGTGACAACAATGTTGTTGTTGTTGTGGTCTTCAGTCCTGAGACTGGTTTGATGCAGCTCTCCATGCCACTCTATCCTGTGCAAGCTTTTTCATCTCCCAGTACCTACTGCAACCTACATCCTTCTGAATCTGCTTAGTGTATTCATCTCTTGGTCTCCCTCTACGATTTTTACCCTCCACGCTGCCCTCCAATACTAAATTAGTGATCCCTTGATGCCTCAAAACATGTCCTACCAACTGATCCCTTCTTCTGGTCAAGTTGTGCCACAAACTTCTCTTCTCCCCAATCCTATTCAATACTTCCTCATTAGTTATGTGATCTACCCATCTAATCTTCAGCATTCTTCTGTAGCACCACATTTCGAAAGCTTCTATTCTCTTCTTGTCCAAACTATTTATCGTCCATGTTTCACTTCCATACATGGCTACACTCCATATGAATACTTTCAGAAATGACTTCCTGACACTTAAATCAATACTGGGTGTTAACAAATTTCTCTTCTTCAGAAACGCTTTCCTTGCCATTGCCAGCCTACATTTTATATCCTCTCTACTTCGACCATCATCAGTTATTTTGCTCCCCAAATAGCAAAACTCCTTTACTACTTTAAGTGCCTCATTTCCTAATCTAATTCCCTCAGCATCACCCGACTTAATTCGACTACATTCCATTAGCCTTGTTTTGCTTTTGTTGATGTTCATCTTATATCTTCCTTTCAAGACACTGTCCATTCCATTCAACTGCTCTTCCAAGTCCTTTGCTGTCTCTGACAGAATTACAATGTCATCGGCGGACCTCAGTTTTTATTTCTTCTCCATGAATTTTAATACCTACCCCGAATTTTTATTTTGCTTCCTTTACTGCTTGCTCAATATACAGATTGAACAACATCGGGGAGAGGCTACAACCCTGTCTTACTCCCTTCCCAACCACTGCTTCCCTTTCATGTCCCTCGACTCTTATAACTGCCATCTGGTTTCTGTACAAATTGTAAATAGCCTTTCGCTCCCTGTATTTTACCCCTGCCACCTTCAGAATTTGAAAGAGAGTATTCCAGTCAACATTGTCAAAAGCTTTCTCTAAGTCTACAAATGCTAGAAACGTAGGTTTGCCTTTCCTTAATCTTTCTTCTAAGATAAGTCGTAAGGTCAGTATTGCCTCACGTGTTCCAGTGTTTCTACGGAATCCAAACTGATCTTCCCCGAGGTTGGCTTCTACTAGTTTTTCCATTCGTCTGTAAAGAATTCGTGTTAGTATTTTGCAGCTGTGACTTATTAAGCTGATAGTTCGGTAATTTTCACATCTGTCAACACCTGCTTTCTTTGGGATTGGAATTATTATATTCTTCTTGAAGTCTGAGGGTATTTCGCCTGTTTCATACATCTTGCTCACCAGATGGTAGAGTTTTGTCAGGACTGGCTCTCCCACGGCCGTCAGTAGTTCCAATGGAATATTGTCTACTCCGGGGGCCTTGCTTCGACTCAGGTCTTTCAGTGCTCTGTCAAACTCTTCACGCAGTATTGTATCTCCCATTTCATCTTCATCTACATCCTCTTCCATTTCCATAATATTGTCCTCAAGTACATCGCCCTTGTATAGACCCTCTATATACTCCTTCCACCTTTCTGCTTTCCCTTCTTTGCTTAGAACTGGGTTTCCATCCGAGCTCTTGATATTCATACAAGTCGTTCTCTTATCTCCAAAGGTCTCTTTAATTTTCCTGTAGGCGGTATCTATCTTACCCCTAGTGAGATAGGCCTCTACATCCTTACATTTGTCCTCTAGCCATCCCTGCTTAGCTATTTTGCACCTCCTGTCGATCTCATTTTTGAGACGTTTGTATTCCTTTTTGCCTGTTTCACTTACTGCATTTTTATATTTTCTCCTTTCATCAATTAAATTCAATATTTCTTCTGTTACCCAAGGCTTTCTACTAGCCCTCATCTTTTTACCTACTTGATCCTCTGCTGCCTTCACTACTTCATCGCTCAAAGCTACCCATTCTTCTTCTACTGTATTTATTTCCCCCATTCCTGTCAATTGCTCCCTTATGCTCTCCCTGAATCTCTGTACAACCTCTGGTTCTTTCAGTTTATCCAGGTCCCATCTCCTTAAATTCCCACCTTTTTGCAGTTTCTTCAGTTTTAATCTACAGGTCATAACCAATAGATTGTGGTCAGAGTCCACATCTGCCCCTGGAAATGTCTTACAATTTAAAACCTGGTTCCTAAATCTCTGTCTTACCATTATATAATCTATCTGATACCTTTTAGTATCTCCAGGGTTCTTCCATGTATACAACCTTCTTTCATGATTCTTAAACCAAGTGTTAGTTATGATTATGTTGTGCTCTGTGCAAAATTCTACCAGGCGGCTTCCTCTTTCATTTCTGTCCCCCAATCCATATTCACCTACTATGTTTCCTTCTCTCCCTTTTCCTACACTCGAATTCCAGTCACCCATGACTTTTAAATTTTCGTCTCCCTTCACAATCTGAATAATTTCTTTTATTTCATCATACATTTCTTCAATTTCTTCGTCATCTGCAGAGCTAGTTGGCATATAAACTTGTACTACTGTAGTAGGTGTGGGCTTCGTATCTATCTTGGCCACAACAATGTCGTCCATGTAATTGATACACCCAGGGACAGGGAACAATAAGTGTTCCAAGAATTGCTGAAAGAGAGCAGGGGCGCTAGCAACCCCGAATGGCAAGCGTTGGTACTGATAGAGGCCGAAAGGCGTGTTAAGGACAAGAAACTGCCGGGAAGCAGCGTCGAGAGGAAGTTGATGATAAGCTTCTGACAGGTAAATTTTAGAAAAATACTGGCCTCCAGCAAGTTTAGTGAACAGTTCTTCAGGACGGGGCATAGGGTAAGTGTCGATGAGCCATTGAGCATTTACAGTGGCTTTGAAATCGCCACAGAGACGAATATCACCATTTGTCTTAGCAACGACAACAACAGGAGAGGACCACTCACTGGAAGTGACAGGAAGCAATACCCCTGAAGTAGTGAGACAATCCAACTCCTGTTTTACCCGATCGCGAAGGGCCACAGGAATGGGCCGAGCCCGAAAAAACTTAGGCCGAGCAGTGAGTTTGAGCATGATATGAGCTTCAAAGTCGTTTGCACGGCCTAACCCAGGAGAAAAAAAGGGACGAAAATGTCGTTGACAAGGAATCCAGTTGAGCATAAGGAATAGCATCAGAGACAATATTGACAGTCATCTATGGAGAACCCAAAAACGCGAAAGGCATCGAAACCAAAAAGATTTCCTGCGTTGCTCTGGTTGACCGCAAATATGGGAACAGTGCGAACGACGGATTTGTAAGATACCTCAGCATGAAACTGTCCCAAGAGAGAAATCTTCTGTTTATTGTACGTCCGTAATTGCCGAGTGACTGGTGACAGGAGTGGAGAACCCAACTGAAGATACGTCTGAGAATTAATTATAGTGGCAGCAGAACCGGTATCCACCTGCATGCGAACATCTCGACCAAGGATTTGGACAGTGAGGAATAACTTCCCTGAAAGGGAAGAAGTGCAATTGACAGACAACACAGAATCAGAATCCGTGTCATGTTCATGAACATCATGTATGCGGTAGGATTTGCAAACGGAAGACACATGACCTTTCTTTTTGCAATTGTGACACACAGCCCAACATTGGGGACAATCCTCGCGTGAATGTTTCGTAAAACACCGCGGACATGAAGGAAGTTGCGGGGGATTTTGCTGCAGTTTCTTAGCGGGTTGTTTACGGTTAGGCCGAGGCTGCGCGTGAGAGCGCACTGCGGCCACGTCGGCCGGTGGGGACATGCCGCACGTGTCGTGAACAGCGCACAGAGGTTGTATTTCCCCAACATCACCCCACGCCTCTATTTGCGCCCCAGCGGCGTGAGAAATTTCAAAAGACTGCGCAGTGGAGAAAACTTCATTTAGAGTCGGATTTGCCAACTGAAGGGCCTGTTGCCGAACTTCTATGTCGAGTGCCGACCGGATAATACCATCCCGTACCATGGAATCGGCATAGGATTCTTTGTGAACGTCAGTAACAAATTGACACTTTCGACTGAGGCCGTGAAGTTCAGCAGCCCAAGCGCGATAGGATCGATGCAGCTGTTTTTGACAACGATAAAAGGCAACACGAGAGGCTACCACATGCGTTTGCTTTTGAAAATAGACAGACAGTAGTGAGCACATTTCAGCAAAGGACAAAGACGCAGGATCCTTCAAAGGAGCCAATTGCGACAACAACCGATACATTTGAGGTGAAATCCAGGAAAGGAACAGAGACTTACATGGTTGTTCGTCCGTGACATGAAATGCCAAGAAGTGCTGTCGAAGACTTTTTTCATAATCAGACCAGTCTTCCGCCGTCTCGTCGTAAGGAGGAAAAGGAGGTATAGCCAATGACGAGAAGCGCCCCGCATTTGACGCTGCGACAAAATCGCAAATCGCTGCTGTTAGAAGCGTTTGCTGTTCAAGGAAATTTTGCAATAGTTGCTCGACAGTAGCCATGGAAACCTGTGGGTCAACGGTGAAAAGGAAAAATCCCATCCTCGTCGCCAATTGTTATAACGTCAAGTTTAACACATATATTTCAGAATGACACAACACATATAAGTCACAGAGTAAGTTGACAAGCAAGACATGTGTACACGTTAGCATTCGAATGAGCACTGAGTCCCAGTCTAGCGGCCGCTGCACGGCTGGCCGCTTAGGCGGCGCAGCTGCTGCATGGCTGGCAGACAGCGCCGCGCGTAGAGGACGCGCGTAATTGCGCAGCAGCGCTTTGAACGATCGGCGAGTCACAACAGAAGGCTGTTCACCCTTTCACTGACAGAATGGCCATCTGGTAATAAAGAATGAATCAAAATATTGTACATGGCTGTGCTACTGCTTTCCCACACACTGGTTGGTAAAAACAGTGTGGAGATGTTCCAACATTCTTTTTCTTGTACAGTCATACACAAAATTAATATTGAAATCACCACATACAACTAATTTGTGGTACTTCTTATAATGGGAACCAAGAACCATCTCTAGTGTGAGCAGAAATGCTCTGAAGTCAGAACTAGGAGACCTTATAAATAACAATTATAAGTTTAATTTCACTAAATTCAACTGCCTGAGCACAACATTCAAATATCTGTTCAGTGCAGTGCCATGATATGCTTACGGATTCAAATGGAATACTGTTTTTCACATACGTGGCCACACCCCTACTCTGCAAAGAATTCCTCGAAAAACAACCAGCTAATCTGTATCCTGGTAAAGGAAGCCTCTGAATTGTCAGATTATTTAATTGGTCTCTGATATACTTATGATGTCAGTCAACATCTGTAAGCAGTTTGCTAACTTTGTCTCTAATACCTCTTATATTTTAATGAAATATGCTAATTCCTTCACTACTTGGAGGATACCTAACCTCCTTTGAAAGTGATTCCTTTATTAGAGATACTTCCTTTAAGCAGGGGATACCTATCAGCTGACTTCCATCTAAAAAAGCTGCAACTCTTAACGCCAACTACTACAGGAATCTTCCCAAAATTGATCCCACCACTGCCCACTACACTGTTACCTATATGTTTTGGCAGCCTCCCCTTTCCATACCTATTAAAATGCGGGCCAAGCCTAGTGAAACCTGATCTATTGATAGACTCAGCTAGCAGCAATGCAATGTGAGCCATGCCCTTTGCCATCAGTGCCTTCTTCGGCACCATGTTAATATACCTAACAGCAGCATTAAGGTGAGGCTGATCATCTACATCTACATGATTACTCTGCAATTCACATTTAAGTGCTTGGCAGAGGGTTCAACGAACCACAATCATACTATCTCCCTGCCATTCCACTCCCGAACGGCGTGCGGGAAAAACGAACACACAAACCTTTCTGTTCGAGCTTTGATTTCTCTTATTTTATTTTGATGATCATTCCTACCTATGTAGGCTGGGCTCAACAAAATATTTTTGCATTCGGAAGGGAAAGTTGGTGACTGAAATTTCGTAAATAGATCTCGCCGCGACGAAAAAGTCTTTGCTTTAATAACTTCCAGCACAACTCGCGTATCATATCTGCCACACTCTCTTCCCTATTACGTGATAATACAAAACTAGCTGCCCTTTTTTGCACCCTTTTGATGTCCTCCGTCTATCCACCTGGTAAGGATCCCACACTGCGCAGCAATATTCTAACAGAGGACGAACGAGTGTAGTGTAAGCTGTCTCTTTAGTGGACTTGTTGCATCATCTAAGTGTCCTGCCAATGAAACGCAACCTTTGGCTCGCCTTCCCCGCAATATTATCTATGTTGGGGCATCTCCTGTTCTTTATTTATATAGGTATATCATGATGCTGAAACAGTTGCACGAAGTGCACATTTTTGTGCCACCAGTTTGAATAGCTACCTTTACCAAGTCACCGCCTACGTAATACTCCCCATCCCTATCAAGACCAACTCCACCCACAATCACTACTTGATCCTCTTTTGTAAAATTCCAGCATAACTCCGCTGTGTTAACAGTCACCTGAGCCGACCCTGCACTAGGCTTTACATCGCTAGTGACATGGTATTCACTCACCAAAACTTTCTGCAACTGCTGGCCCACACCTCTGCCATGGAAACTACCATGCAGCAGAACCTTCTGCTTAGTTTTAGAATTTGCAACTGACTTAGGATCCATAATGCTGAGGACTTCTGCATGTTTCCTACACCTACAAGAGGCTCCTTTCCACTAATTTCTCACAGTTGGTCAAATATATTGCTAAGTACAGCTGTCAGAATATCTCCTCCTCCTAGCTGCCTTCTTGCCAATTCCCATATCCCAGTGCCGTTCTCCCTTCTCATCCTATCTAGTTCCTCCTTTGCAGTTTGTAAGTGCACCTGAAGGGCACAGATCTTACACCTCTTCTCCTCTGTCACCTTATTTCTGCTACAAATTCTGCATTTCTTGCTAGAATGCTCACTGGCTTCCCCACTGCATTCCCCCAATGAAAATACTTTGAACAAATCTCACACCGTAACCCACTACTCACAAAGCTACAACAAAGCCCACACTTCTCAATCAAGGAAAACGTTAACAATTACTGTAAAAACTAAATATCTACATTGCCTAAGGTCAATTACTACAGAAGAGCTATTTAAAGAGCTAACGCAGGGTGTATACGACCCGGGACAACTGAGAGATCTGGGAAAAACGTGGTAATTTTTTCATCCTGGAGAAAACTGGGAAAAACTTAGGAATTTTTTTGAATTTCTGGAATTTTTCATTGTTTTTTGTTTTCAGTTAAATTTTTGTAATTTTGACTGGAAAGAACTTCTAATATAACAAAGGATATTTCTGTATCCTGCTACTGCAGAATAATACTGCAGCTATAAAACATGAGAGAAAACACAGAAATAAAATTTAAATTGCAAAGTAAATGCGTTGTATACAAAAACAAAACACAGTGCTGATACAAACGTCTACCAACAGCAAAATGTATCCAAGGCTTTAGGAAGACTATGCAGTGCTTTTTAACAACAAATTGCCTCTGATGAGCATGATGTCACAACTGTTAACATTAGATTCATTTTAGCAGTTACGAGTGGGATCATGCGCATGCGCAGTTGAGTAGTATCCTTTCCCTCTTCTGGCTACAGAAATGTGTCTGTTGGCTGTGTACTACACGCGCAAACAAAGTTGACACTCGGCGCAATGGCAGATGGGAGCGACTGTAAAGGCATTTCTCATTTACAGTTGCTCCCATCGCCCACAGCGCCGAGTGTCAACTTTGTTTGCACGAACAATAAGCAGTCACGGCAAGCAGTTAGATGCTACCGGAAAAATTTTACTGACACTCTCAACCTGCCAGATTCATGCATGTGCAGCAGGCTAGGATCAAGGAGGGGGGAAGGTGAAAATTCATATTCCTCAGGAAAAAACCTGGTTTCACAAAGCGCCTAGCATCCAGCGCACCTTGGTCTATTGATTATTCATATGACTTTGAAACACATCCCTGTCGGTTTTTGAACACATTCTAAGTTGATTTTTGAATGAATCATAAGTTGATTTGTGAATGCATGCATAGTGTATGGGATGTGCCTGTCAGCGGACTCCTCATCGCACTAGAAATAAACTTTCCTGCAGACAAAAGGGGCTATACGAACTGAGCAGAGTATAGCCGAACGAAAGAAAGCCAACTGCTGTCTAATTATGTGGTTGATTCGGCTTGCGAATGATGAGCATTGTTATAATTACCATCACAATACACAGAGTAAAACTACCAGAGTGGGAATAAACGACTTAACAGGAATAAAAGGTAAGAAGGATTATGTATTATCTTCTCAGTGTATCCAAGAAAATAAAATTTTGACAGAAAATTTTTGGCCGGATCGCTATACTAGTAAAGGCCAGTTATACAATCCCCGGATAGCAGCTGCTTTAAGTTCTGTTCTGTAAGTAGCGCAGAAAACGCTTTGTATGAATATGTAAAAATGCCTAAGAGGAGAATAATCGTGGGATAACTAAACTGGTGATTCTGGCAGAGTTGGTGAAGTTAACCAGCGAATAAGCTTTGACATTGGCAGGAACAGTCACAGAATTAGTGATGACAAGACTGTTTCTTAGAACGAGGAAGGAGAAGAAACGGGGACATCACACAAATTATGGAAGAATATGACGATTCCAAATTTGTATAAAAATTTTGTACTACAACTTTTTGATCTCATGCTTGAGAATCTGGAGTGTATGAATGAAGCGTGAAACTATTTCCTAACGTAAAACCTTTTGCTTGTAGTAGGCCTAATAAGCATTTGATATTGGTACTTTGTGAATTATGTTCTGTCATGTTATAAAAATGACCATTTGTGCCAAAACAGTCTCATTTATTTGGTGTGTGTTACAATTGCTGCAATATTAGAAAGGCCTATTTTGTTTTATCTAGGAGACAATCACAAAATAGATGTAATCAGGTCGAGAAACCACACCAGTCTTGGGTCCTATTTGCATTAACAGCTTTTTCAGTATTTGACGATGACATTTCGATTTTTCATGTAGCAAAACATTTGTTGAACTTTGAGGTAATAGATTCTTTCGCAGAAAGGAAAACACGCCATGTAAAGTTGTAGCAAGATTAGAGAGAGAAAAATTCTAGGAGCTAAGGATTGAAGAAATGTGTACTGTCTTGCTTGCCTCTTGTCTTTACTGGTTTTATGTATCCTATACTTAATTTTATGTCACACAAAGCAGGAAGTCGGTAGCTAATAGGGAATAAAAAGTGCAAATTTTCTGAAGAGTTTTAAAGACCGGCTGACTGGAAGCAGGAGAAGCACCACAGGACATTTTAATTTCCACTATCCTGAATATAGTTTGATGGCATCCATTACAAAATTTACACATTTCAATTCCCCAGAGTGAAATACAGTGACGTGCGATAGAAGAATGCTGTGTGATGAGGTGTGGCACTGCACTTTGGCACACTTAAGACCAAATAACATGTCTTACATTTCCTCAAACACGTATGTTTTATGCATCACACTCTTCAGAAAGACGTGCGCTGCAAAATGAACATATTTTTGAAAATTTGATTTTTTAAAAATTTTTACATCCTGTCCCAAACACTCAAGGGAGCGACAGGGCTGATGCACAGAGCAGTCTGAGTTATAATGCGGAAGTTGGTTGTCTCCACGTGACCCGTGTTTACATTTAGTGATTTTACTGTTTCCTCTTCGTTTACTGCTCTCACGTCAAATGAAAACACAATGGATTTCTGTGGCTGGGCGCTATCATGTGAATTACAATACACTCATATAATTACGGAAGGCTAAAATATGTCATTAGTTTCAGATTTTATTTTATTTCATTTCCACCTTTCTGACAGTAAAGCAGAACAGTGAAGTTATTTTTGTTGGTTTCCTAAAGAAATTTTCTCTTATTAATCTTTTCCGCTGAGGCAGTCAATATATTTGAAATGAAGTGTTTAATTCCACACTCTTGGCTGATTTCAACCGATAGGTGCATTTCAAGTGTACATTTTCATCTTCCAGCACTTATGGCATTATGCCATAATAAAGAACCAAACATGAGATAACAAAGTACTGGTACTCCAAGAAAATTTACATCCCGAAAACCACATTGAAAAGCTTAATATCAGGTCGAGGGCTACTTCGCTGGGAATTTGGGACTCTCGTTTAAAAATCAGCTCTTTGGTGACGAGCCATTTAGAAAAATTTTGAGCCCAGAAGATCAGACATTTATATCATGTGCTATGACTGGCTTACAAAAGCGCATCGAAATCTCGATTTCAATGCTTCGGAAGGTAACATGCGGTGTTTGGTGGAATTAAAATTTATACTTTCGTAATATGAAAATATGCAGCGTACATGTTGCTGCACATCAAACATCTTTCCAGAATGTGTTTTTTCCCTTGAGTTTAGTTTTCTAAAGTGCTGGGAAATTCTATGCCCATGTATAAAACCATAAACATTCAAAGGATTGAGAAGTTATACAGTTCCGAGAGAAAATGTACTGTCAATTAACAGGGAAAAAGTATTTTTTCACGTGGGAGAAAGTGTGTTGTTAACCGGGAAATCCGGGAATTTTTTTTTTCCTTGCCCGCGTATACACCCTGTAACAATAGTGATATTGAATTTCACTCTCTACTAAGAAAGCAACTACTTTTATTAATACTACTAAACCACAACTAATACGAATACCACAAAAACTTCATACAATATATTATCTAAAACTAAAAATTCAAGTAACCACTGGAACACTCAGGAAATTAAACATAGTGAACAAAAGTTTTACTGAAATTTTTCACTGCAAATATAAGAAACATCAGCTGAAAAAAACCATGCTAAATTTAATAAATGGCTACCACGCACAAACAACTCTCTAAAACACAGTGGGTGAAAGTTATTAAACTGTTACTTCACCAGAAATGGCACGAGACACCATTGAAAACCACTAAATTTAATAGCAGAATAACAGTGAAGAAACAACTCAACTTTGTCAGTACTTATCTTGAGAACAGCTGCAGCTGCAACTGCACACCTTGAAATGCAAACGCACTGCTGATATTTGGATGAATGATTGAAAACTGCTAAATTTAATATTTGAATACAGTGCACAAATAAATTTGTCAGCATTTAGCTTTAGAGTCGCTACAGTTGCAACTGCATGCTGCGAAATGTAAGCACAATGCCAGCACTTCGATAAAGACAACTTGAATCAAGATTGAGATGAATGAAAATCCACTGATAACTTCCTGTTACAGGAAATATTAATACCATTAATCTTTAAAATAGGTATCTGAAGTCTAAAACGTTATAAAATATTGGCAAGTGATTTGAACAGCAGTCCAGCTCATGTGATGTCACACCAAAAATGTTTCATCCGAAAAGGCCACTTGTCACCACTCACTGGATACCCAGTTGCGATATCGGTGTGCAAATTCCAGTCTTCATCACTGAAGAACAGCAGTTGACATGTGTGTAAGAACCAGGCGCCTGATGCGGAGGAAAAGATGTAGCAACTTTCCCTGAACAATCTTTAATTTATCTGGGTGGTCAGTTGCTCAGTATTTGTGCGTCTATTAGCCAGCACACATCTCTGCAGCCGTCATTTACCCCTGTCATCCATGGTCCATTGTGCGCCACAGTTGACTGTAGGCCTATTTTAGATAGCGCCATTTTGTCGTGCATTGTATACTTAAACCAAGGTGGTACATGAACAGTTTACAAACTTAGCACTTTTGGAAATACTTACACCCTTGGTTCAAAAACCAATGATCATACCCTTTTGGATGTCTGATAAATCACTCAGTTTCCCCACTACAACAATGACTGCAGTATTTTCCACATCCGACCCGACTTGTTTGATGTGCCCTACTCTGCTAGTACTGCCACCTGCAGTTTGCTAATGGTTACTGCATGTTGACGTCGAGTGATCATCACAGTACTGTCTCTGGACTATGTTGAAGCCTGTAGTGTAGCAACATTTTTCTGTAAAACAATAATTAAGGGGGTGGTGTTGCCATTTACTTGAGAATATGCAAGTTTACAACCACCACAGAAAAAGTGCAGGAGTGAACAAGTTTTGCGCTTACAGAGGTTTTGAAATTGCAGTTCTCAAACTTGTGCTCACACTGTTTCCTTCTTTATTATAAGTGAATGTAGATCCCCTTCTAGAAATTTTGGTACTTTTCTGAACTCATTAGATGGAGTTTTGAGTGAATTGTCAGGTCATAGAAGTGTCAATTTTATCATACTTCGCGATGTAAACAGCAACACTTTACGTAACTGCGAGGAAAACAGATATTTTACAGATTGTATCCCTTCTTACGAGGCTAAAGATCAAAATGGACTAGTACTCAATAGTATAATTAACATGCATAATAGTTAAGTAGATCATGTTGCAACAAATTATGACAATATCATCTCAGCAGGCATTGTAAATGGTCACCTCTCAGATGATTTCAGTAATACACTAGCGGTAAAATGTAATACCAAATTCAAACCGAGAAAACTGTACTGGTACAAGAGAATACTATTTGCAGACAACATTGCTATGCTGAGAAGGATGATTGGGAATCAATAATTAGTACCAAGGGTCTACAATAAATGGAACATGTTCTTAAAAGTCTCTACAAGTTAGACAAATATCAGTTCGACAGAGCAGTCAGGATAGTAAAAGCAGAAAGAGATAGCCAACATATATGAAACTTCGACAATGTTTACAAGACGTGCTAGTCGGTTGTAAATATAATCATAAAGAGTGGACAAGGAATTAAAATTAATAATGTAGAATTAATTGTGAATAATATTAGAGAAGGAAAGTTGCTACTCACCATATAGCGGAGATGCTGAGTTGCGATAGGCACAACAAAAAGATTCACACAATTATAGCTTTCAGCCATTAAGGCCTTTGTCAGCAACACACACATACACACTCGCTCAAATGCAACTTGCTTACACGTCTGCAGTCTCGGATGACTGAAACCACAGTTGGTTGTGTATATTGCTGACAAAGGCCTTAATGGCCGAAAGCTAAAATTGTGGGAATCCTTTTCTTGTGCCTATCGCGACTCAGCACCTCCGCTATATTGTTACATTCCATCCCGGATTTTCTATTGTGTAATTGTGAATGTCATTTCTGATCCGCTTCTAGTAAGAAATATTTTTGATAATTACTGCATAGATACTGTCGAAGATTATGTTGCTATGAAATTGGATCGAGAGCATACATTTGAGTCACTAACGAACAAAACTGTGGTAGAGTACCTGCAATGTGCACGGATAACATCCCTTAGCATAGCTTATTGATAGTTTCAGAAACAAAAAATCGGTTGGAATAATAACAATTCTACCCTTGTAATAGACCTAGACATCCTCCAACCACCCACCACCACCACCACCACCACCACCACCACCACCACCACCACCACCACCACCACCTGCTCCAGTTTGGTCACAAGCATCACCTATCCAATCAAAGGCGGGGCTACCTGTGAAACCAGTCATGTGGTTTACACATGGGCATGACAACCAACAAGCTGTCTGTCCACATGAATGGCCTTCAACAAACTGTGGGCAAGAAACAGCTGGACCATCCAGTCACTGAGCGGGCTGTCCATCACAACGTTCTTTATTTTAATGACTGCTTCACAGCCTGTGCCATCTGGATACTTCCTACCAACACCAGCTTTTCTGGACTGCGCAGATGGGAAACCTCCCTGCAATTTATCCTACGTTCCCATAACCTTACTGGTCTCATTCTTTGTTAGTCATGTCCCTGTTACCATTCAATGGCTTTCTATTCCACTAGTGCACTTTATAGCTGTTTTACTTTTTCCATTTTCCTCCTCCACCCCACCCTCCATCTAATCTCCTAACAGCACCTAGCTGCCCTACTTTCTCTCCTCCTCGTCCCTGTTTGCTCCCACAAACAGCACTTTACTGTTCCCCACCTGTAGCCTGCTCTCCCTCCCATTCCCCGCCCTGCAGTCTGACCGCAGCAGTGTATTTTGTCTATTTCAGAAGTAGGCTTTCTGGCCAAAAGTTTGTATGTTTAGTAGTCTTTTTGTTTTGTCTGTCTGCGACTCAATATCTTCGCTATGTGTTCAGTAGCAGTCTATCCTTTACATAATATTGTCGTTATTCCTTCCTGGATTTTCCAGTGTTTAAAAATCAGTTGGATTAGATGAAGAAATGCTAACATGAGCTATTGAAACCATTAGTTCATCTGATAAACTGTTTTCTTGAAGATTGTGTATTCCTCTGACAATTGACACTAGCTGTAATCAAGCCCTTGCACGAAAAGTAAATAACGCTTGTTCAGGGCTACAGGCTTATTGCTCGAATCTCAACATTCAGCAAACTGATTGAGAAAATAATGTTAAAAGGCAACTTTGAACATTACAGCAATACCGGCGTGTCAGCTGATTTCCAGCATTGTGTTGGAAGAAGTTGGATGTACCACATTAGCAGCAGTATAATTTGTTCATTATGTACTTAAAGAAATAAATGGAAAGTTCCAAGCAGCAGGAGTATCTGGACCTCTCAAAAGCTTTTGGATAGAATACATCACAATGTGCTCTTATCAAAAGTTGCGATGAGTTGTGTCACTGGAAAACTTGTGCAGTTGCAAGAAAAATCTCTACTCAGAAACAAACTAAGCTACTGCTCATTGGCCACATCTGTAATTTATTTGAATATACTGGATTTCAGACACATGTAGAAATGTAAATATTATTATCTGTAAATTGTCACAATTGATATGTAACAGAATGAGGTACTTTACTTGCCTTCACGAAATCCTTCTTCAGGATAAGATTCATTCAGTGCTTGTTTCAGAATTGCAGATTTGTGGCAATGTGTTGTAAGCACAGATATTTGTGCAGGTACCTACACAGACAGATCATTGCTCGTGGATCGTCCTTAACTTGTTAAAAGTGAGGGAAAGGAAATGTGGTTTTGAGTTTCCTTTCTTTACTCTATTATCCATTACAGCAGAAACAAAGTTCGTTGTGTCTCAATTAAAATGTAATCAGATCAGTTTTTATTAAGAAAAAGCCTAGAACCCACAGTTGTGATATTGTAGAAGAGAGCTAGTGACATATGTGTGAAATAGGCTGCTGAAAGCCCAGATTTCTGTAAATCAAGTGAAGAAGATAACAATAAATAAAAAAGTTTTGTATTTGTTGTACTGAAAATGCAGAATATGCGACACGGCATAAATACATCATGAAATCATCTCTAAAATATAGATTATGATGATACTGCATAACAGTCATACAAAAGTAACACATCTAGTGATGTATGTTATTCCATTAAAAGTTTTAATGTCTTTCTTCTTGGACAGTCTTTCTTCCTTTTCTTTGCTTGAGGTTGGCAGAAGAGGACAATGGGTAGATATGCCTCTTGAGAGTGTTTTAAACATGGCCTGTCATTTTGAGTTTGGAAGATAGTGATCCACTCCATACACCAAATAGCTCACTGTTTAAGGTATCTGTCTGTGATACAGCCCTGAATGGCTGTCATCTTGCATTTTGCAACCACCACAAGTGAAGGTGATGTAAAATGCTTCATGGGTATCATCCCTCTAGATTGAGTCATATGCCCATGTTAGCCGTAATGGAAGATTCTGCATCTATCTTAGGATGTGTCACCATATAAATGACATCACCTTATCCAAAGACATTTAGTGTTGTCTCTGTTTGATGCATGATCAAAAATTTCATTTTCTTTCCAAATTAAAATGTTTCTCATGGCACTTTGCGAAATAAATTCCAAAATGTGATGAGGGCAGTCATCCATCAGTTTGTAATTTAGTATACATGTGATAATCTTATAGCAGACTATGCCTCTGTGAGGAATGGTAGATATGTGACCCGTCACTTATTCCATACCTACTCTTATGAAGCCTTCTGTGCATAATACTTTCTGAATGGTTTCACTCTTCTGGTGGCTGGACCAAAGACAGTTGTTTTGGATGTGGTTGTGGTTCCATTCTTTAGAGGTTTTACAAGAACTCAGTTATCAGTGATTGTCATAGTTCCTAGGCCTTGATGGCTGAGCCTTCTGGATTCTGTACCTGCAGTTAAAAATTGTTGTCCCTTTCTTGCCACCTCTGAGTTTGACCTTCCTCCAATCTGTCAGTGACTTTTCATAGGATTTTATGCAGTACTTGTTGCTTGAATGCTATTCTACCAAGATGGTTATTCCAACTGACTTATTCTAATCTCTTATTATGTCTACACTTGCGTCTGTACTCTATAAGCCATCGCACGGTTTGCAGCAGTTCCAATCTTCTATTAAGACTGTCAGTATCCTAGTGGGCCCAGTGTTCCCTAATTTAAGCATTGTGTTTGTAACATGAGATAAATGTTAGAGAATGTAGTATGTTTCTCACTAATTTTGGTATGTGGCATCACAGAACTCTGTGAGTATGGCTTTCTGCAATGACATATCATCTCTCTTGTAACATCCTCCACCGCAGTTTGTTGAGTTTCAGATCATTCCGTTACACTGCCTAAACAAACAATGACAAATTGTGCCATTCTTCTTTGAATCTTTTCTGTTCTGTCCATAAGCTCAACTCCAAAAGGATCTTGAACTGATGATCAGTGCTTGAGAACTGATTGAATGATCGCCTTCTCATGTAAGCAATCTCTTCCATACATGAATTACACTTCATGATTTTCTTCCATTAACTGGTTGTGTGTTGTAACATCACTTCTTTTTGTGACAGTGTAGAGGTGAGATTTTGCACCTGAATCAACTGAACAGTTCTTACATAACTGTACTTACGTTTGTTTTGACTATATCCAGCTTTTGCTTGTTAGCAAGAGTTCAGCTCTGTTTGAATCTACTATGGAGCTCTCTCCACTTTGGATCACGGTGTCCCGGGTTTGATTCCTGGCTGGGTTGGAGATTTTCTCTGCCTGGGGACTGGGTGTTTGTGTTGTCATCATCATTCATCAAAGTGGCTAGATTGGACTGTGTAAAAATTGGGACTTTGTATGGGCACTTACGACCGTGCAGTTGAACATCTCACAAACCAAACATTTTCATTATACCTCCACTTTCGTAGTAACATCATTATTGAACTCTGGTGGTTCGTTCCCATCACTCACTATCTATTTCATGCTGAGATCCTCCACTCTCTGGATCCCAATCATTTTTGCATTCAACCGATCTTGACTTTTTATTCGGTAGTGGTGGTCTATGATGTTAAAATAGCCTTTTGGTGACTGATCTCTAGCTATACAATTACTGAATTGATAAGTATTGGCCTAATTCTTGCCAGCGGATGAATGCGTTTCCCTTAAGGTGGGCTTGCTCACTAACAGCTCCAAATAATTTTCAGAAAATATGTCTTAGTACAGCTTTGTAAGGTTATTTGTCTTCGTTGTTTTAAATGTGTTTATTTGTCAGTGTGTAGATGGCTGACAAGGAGAGATCCCCAGCAGTAGTATTGACTTTCTGAAACCATCTATATATGATGATGTGGCTTAAGATTCCATATATCACATCCTGCAGCCATTCACCCTGGTGGGCCGTTGTTTGCAAGTAATTGACGAAAAAATTTTGGAATTTTGCGTGATGCTTAATAGCATTAGAAAAGATTTGTTGTATGGTTGTTTGGTATAATTGAATAGGATAGGGTGGTCATGTACAGTAGATTGTTGACTTCGAATCTTGTCAGGTGCTTTATTTTTGTTTATTTATTTTTTTTTTTCAATTTTTATCAAAATTACATTGCTCAATATTTTTGTTCAATTAATTGGTTTAAATGTAATTTTTCTATTTCTCTTGCTTTGTTACATTTTAATCATCCTATCAACTTCATTTGCTCTCATTTCTTTTCTTATCATTCTTTTTCTGCTTGAAATATTTGTTCATGTGATTTTAATTAATTTGATGTATTAATTTTGATTTAATTTCTTTCGAATTATCATTCAGTTTTTTCGTCCATGTTTGCTTTAATTTCATTTAAATTTTAATGCGTGCCCATTGTGCAGTAGGAATAGGCTATGTTTTAAATGTTTATGTGATGATTACCATAAAAAATACATAACAAAAAATACATATTTTGCACCAATGCACAGGAATATAAATAGGTTATGTCGTCTTTCATTTTTTAACCTGTAAGTCGGTATTTTCAAAGTTTTTTTAACTGACAGATCAGTTAATAATATTTAAATATTGTAATAGATAAATAATAACTAAATTCACATCCACAAAAGTTCAAAGTTGAAAAAGAATTATTTAAAGAAAAAATGAAAACAAATGAAAAAATCATACAATGATTAAAATGTGATAAAGGAAAAGAAATATGTTACATTAAAACCAATTAATTGAATAAAAATAATGATCAGTCATTTTGATAAAAATTTAAAAGAAAAAAAATTAAAGCACCAAATTGGATTTGAACCTACGATCTTTTGCATGTGGTGGCCTTACCCTACCAATTCCACCTCACAAGCAATCTAAAATACAGTCTATTACTAACGCTATTGACTGTTGTGTAAAAATCCCCCCCCCCCCCCCCCCCCAACCCACCCTCTCCAAAATTACTTGCAAATGAGGGACCACCACGGTTAATGGCTGCAGGGTGTGGGGACCTCTCCTTGTGAGTGAAATCTCCCCCTATTGGCATGGCTTGGTCAGGAATTGTATGCACAATATTTTTCAAATTTTCTCCAAAGTATTCCACTGCTTCAGAACTTATAAAGGTGTGTGATGTTAACAGCTGGCTGTTCTGGTGCTTAAATTCATCCGTGTTACCTCACATTCAGACATCACAACGTATTTTATAGCAATGAATATGTACGTTGCTATAATTGGTGTCCAGTCCATTCTGTTACAGCATATTTCATTTTGAGTTTAATATGTCATGGCTATTTATTTTTGGTTTCAACCAACTTACTGTTTCTGTTTCAAATATCAAAAGTTTCCTGTTACTGCTAATTGGTAACTGTCTCAGAGATTGTACTGTGAACGCTTCTGTAATTAAGTGGTACTAGATTTCTTTTTCTGACTGAATTTGAGTTTTACTCCTCTTTGTAACTGCTATGTACATAAGAATCAAGAACATGGGACCACTATTGGTTTGCATGTATTTTGTGCAGCACTACTATAATACCATGTTCATATAATTTAATTCTTCATTTGTCTAGCCACGAAAGTATTTTGGATACATCTCTGCACATGCTAAACACAATATAGAGATTCAAAATACATAAAGTAGTGCTTATGTCACTTGCTACATCTTACAGCAAGTATTGTTTTTTTTATTCCTAAGTTATGTTAAACCAGGGCACATGTTCTCTAAATAAATTACAGCTAAATGCAATTTTTGAATATACTGTTACAGTTTAGCTTATGTGAGGCATGCTGGTTTGACTGTTAGTGGTACATTCTATTATTCAGAAATTATATTCCATCAGGAAATGTGTAAAGAAGTTGACTGATAGTTCATTGTAGCACATTTTGACAGTGAGCTAGCGAGCATCCAGTATTAAGTTCTGATTTGAATATTTGCACACAGAACTTGAATATACTGATTATGGCAATAATTATGCTGAAGTGTTGCTTCGAGAGGACAGTCCAGCTAAATTTGAAAAAAATATTTGTGAAGATTGAGCCCTTAAATGCTGCATCCATGAACCCATCTCATGAACAACACTAATGAGTAATTGAATTATGGATAGCTGCAACATTGCAGAGTACACTCTTGTTGCTACTGTGACAGTAGCAGTCAGATGTGCCATGCAGCTGGTTGTCAGTAGACCTTGCACTGGCTGTTAGTGTGAAATGGGCAAGATACACAACGTCAGTGCATTTGAGTGCAGCCAGGTGGGGCATGCTATCTGAGGCGGTTCCACATGTTACAGTGTTAATTACGTACTGTGTGTGCCTCAGTTATGGGGCTGCCTCTGCTAGCATAGATCACTTGCAATGAGCAGCAATGTGTTCATAGGGGCTGTTGCCCCCCCCCCCCCCCCCCAAGTCAATTCAGTGGTGGACAGAAATCATTGAGCAGCCATATTATCCAGAACCCACCAGCTCTTTATGAGGTACAGAAGCCACCCCACCACTATGTCGCTCATTTGAAGATACAAGATGTTTTCAAGAAGTAAAGGGAATTTTATAATTTCACTTGTTGGATTAGTCAAATTTGCACTCCTCCCCCCCCCCCCCCTTTTTTTTATTTATTAAACAGTAAACATGGCTGAAAAGTATCTGTACAGTGTTAGCCATGTCGGATATGGAGACTGTTATTGCCTACAGATATGTTACATGTGCTTTGGTAGTATTGGCAATTATTTTGCATAAAAGTAATGAAAGAATTTGTTATATATTTATATATATTTATTTTGTGTGTGTGTGTGTGTGTGTGTGTGTGTGTGTGTGTGTGTGTGTGTGTGTGTGTGTGTGTGTGTGTTTTCCGCATCTCCTCCTAAACCACAGGTCTGATTTCAACCAGACTTAGTGCACATTCTCCTTATTGTCAAGGAACAATTGTTGTTGGAGTGAGAACCACCTGTCTGCCACAGTTCAAAAGATACGAAGTCGTAAACTGTGAGGTGTGTGAAAAACTGCTGCATTGTGCATGGTCTTTAAATTTATTACTCCTGTCCTACTAACTCTATTCGCAACACTTTTTGCAGGCAGTATCAGCATATAGTGCTGAATGTACCAACAAAATTATATCTTTGTATGACACATAGATCAGGAGATTTGATGTCATAAACACTGAGCTGCATGAAAAAATGCTGCATCATGCATGAAGTTTTAGTGCATTTATTCTTTACGACAAAGGCACTCCTACAGTCGAGTAAACTTAAGAAAATGCCTGACACCTGGCATTCCTTTGGCAGCTTTCAGCTATGAAGCACAAATGACTTCAGGTGAAAACAGTTGCCGTCTATAGAGCTATGAGAAAGCATTCCTTAGGGATGTTTACAAAATCGCTTGTCTACACTGTGAAGCAACTGTGCCCAGCATATAGAAACTATCTGGGATATTACATTACAAAGACAGTTTTTTTTCCTAACAGAAAATTTGCAAAATAAATACCCTTGCAACGTTGGGTTTGTCAGTTTTACTATGAGAAAGGAATTAAATGAAGCTAAGTTTTAAAAATGTTAAGTATTGCTCATAGTGAATTCCTACGGTTGAAACAATAGTTTTCGAGTGGTAGGAACATTTCGAAGAAGATTGTGTAGATACTGAAGATGATGAGCGTTGTGGACATTCCAACACATCATTGAGTGATGAAATTGGGGAAAAAGTAAAGAAAGATTATGAACAATTGCCAAATTACAATCAAAAAATTAACTGATAATGTTGGTGTATCAAGTATCTCATGCCGTGAACATTTTTTTGGCTATTTTGGGAATGAGACGTGACAGCGAAATTTGTTCCCTAGTTGCTGAATTGTGAAAAGCAACAGCGGGGAATGCACGTTTCCCAGGCAACATTAGCTGAAGTGAACAGCTGTGTAGAGCTACTGAAACATGGCTTTCAGTTATGACTTTGAAACTAAGGCTGTTTTACCAGTGGAACCATTTTGAACGCCAAGACTGGAAAAAGCTCGGCAAGTGTGATCTAATGTGATGGTTGTGTTCACTGTGTTCTTCCATTTTAATGGCATGGTTTCTGCCACAAGATGGAACAAACAGCAAGAAATACTACTAACAAATTCAATGTTGTTTGTGTGAAGCAATCTGGAAAAAAAAGAACCTGGATTTGTGACAAAGTAATGCACCTGTTCACACTTCATTGCCTGTTCATGATTTTTGCCCCAAAACAATACTGAAAAGATGTGCCAGCTTCTTATTTACCAGGTAGATTTTTTTGTTTCCTAAAAATAAATAAAACCTTAAAAAACCGTCACTTTATGAGAATAATGGATTAGATTAAAAACCCATCACCGAGAGAGATAAAATCTATCCTAAAGATAGAGATCCAAAAGTGTCTTGATCGTTGGAAAAAATGATAGAATAAGGGTATAATATGTAATGAGGACTATTTTGCAGTGCATAACTTTGATGTAGGCATTAAATAAAATCCTTTCCAAACAACAAAATTCCTGAAATTTTTTGAACACACCTTTTATGTTCCGATAATTGGTTAATGACAGTATCAAGAGCTATTACTGAGATGTGCACAAGCTTCCCGACGGAATGTGTGAGTAGAGCAAAATCAGCTGTATTTATTAATGTTAAATTTACATGTTATACTATCCAGAGCCAAAACGTTCCCTTTTCAGGCACCTTTCAGGATGTAGAAATCAATTTAAGTTCACTATCAGAACAAGACAGCTTACCCCATTTTACTATATCCTAGATTCTCAACTAATATTAACTGTCATAGTTTTAAGAACATAGAGTGGCTTCTGAAAACTCTCATGCAATTCATTTTATCATTAGAAAAATTACTTTGAAAATATTTAGTCAAAGATAGAGAGAGAATTTCTTAACCACATTTAAGTTCATTACTTAGTTAGGATGTAATTAACATGTTACTGGCTTAACATGTTATTGATTGCTGTTTTGCAAACAGACTGGTGTAAGTGTAAGGGGCATAGCAGCATGTTTGCGGCCATGGGGTCACCAGCAAGTGTCGATAGTGTCTGCGGCAACGAAGTGCAAATTTATGTTTATATTATAAGGTATTGTGAGAGAATTGTTTGTAAATCAAAGAACGTTGTACAATTAGGACCAACAGAGTGAGGCAGTGCAGTTGTTAATACACTGACTTCATGTTTAAGAGGATGGAATCTGTTCTGTATGGCCATCCTTACTCAGGTTTTCTGTATTTTCCTAAATGATTTCAGGCAAATGCTGGAATGGGTCCTTTATCAAGGCCATAGCTGACCCTGTCCTCTGTCCTCATAAAAGCGCACTCATATCTTTTGTGTGTGTGTGTGTGTGTGTGTGTGTGTGTGTGTGTGTGTGTGTGTAATGATCACAAGCCCTACATCATTGAGAGATGATGCATTTCCATTATCTCTGAGTTCTTGAAATATAAGGGGCAGTCAGCAGGGAGAAGTAGGAAAAATAAATAAATAAGTGAAGTGAAGTGTTTATTATGTCAAAAGTAATGGCCTTAATGTTAATACATTTATCACACTGTGAGACAAGGTGGTCAGTTCCATCATGGAAAAAACATTTGTGGTTGTCTATGAAACCATGGTTGTACCCAGGCATGCAGCTCTTCAATAAAAGCAAATTTCTTTCTTGGTGGCACCGGAAGGAAATTGCATGGAAGGGATTGGTACTGTATGGAAGATGTGTAAAGGCATGTGTCCACTAGCAAGTAACTTCTGCAAGCACTTGGTGAGATTTTTAAAATAGAGCAAAAGTTTGTCCAAGTTTATTTCACCACTTTGCTTCAACAAGTTAATTTCGGAACTTGTTACAGGGACTTGCAGAAGTGTTTCTGCTAGTTGAGTCGTGAGATGAGCTGGTGGAAGTTTACAGTGTTGTATTTAGAAATGGATGCCACCATTGTTGCATTATTGTTGTTGTTATTATTAATGAAGAAAAATTGTTACAAAAAACAAAGCTAAGAAAGCAAAGACTGTTCATAGGGATAAAGAAGTGTACATTTTTCAGTTATAAAGAAATTTAAATGAAATAAAATCAGAGGTTCTTCTTCAGATTAAAAACTTTCAGAGAATTTCATAAGCCAATTTTTAGATTGCTGATCAATTTTTGCAAACAGTACCAGTATTTATTACTTTTTTTTACAAATGTAATGCATTTGTGTTCATGCTAAAATTAATAATCTACAAAAATTTGAAGACATCTGTACTGCCTTGATACTTCTCCTTGTGGTGAAACAAAATAATATGTAAATGATTATCTCACTTCCTTAGCTGTGGTGGTCAGTTTTGGTCAGTTTTAAATGTTAGGGATTCTCATGGTCCATTTGTTTTGGCCCATCTGTCTTCATGCTGTTCTCCTTTCCAACACTCGACATTTGTGTACTAGTATTGAAAACACACAACTTTTACAGCTTTGGGAAAAACTTAAAGCAACTGGCAAATTTGGTGAGTACTTGCAGCAAGATGTAAGAAACTGTTTCCACTAACTTGCAGAACGTACTTCTGCAAGCTGATGAAGCTTGCAGAAGTTGACTTACTGGGAATGTTTCCCCATCAAATAACTTGCAGAAGTAGCGCCTGCAACCGACTTGTGGAAGTTTATGTGCTAGAGGACACACATCTTTAAGGGCTTTGCAGAAAAACTTCTGCAGCATAGTCAAAACAGCCTTGCTCGCCTGCATATGGCCAAGGTTGTTTCGACTATGGGAAGCCCTTATGCATGCTCCATAGAATCTCAATCTCTCCCTGTGTGATTTCCATATTTATGGTGCCCTCAAGGAAGATATTTGTGGTCATTGATTTGCTTCAGATGAAGAAGTGCTCACTCGGGTAAAACTGTGGTTCCTTGGGTGTCTGCAGTCATTTTTCCATGAAGACATTGACCATCTGGTCTCATAGTGGGATAAATACACTAACAGTTATTGCAATTATTGTTAAAATAATAAACTGTTTATTTACTTTTTTCCATCTGTCTCATTTTCATTTGACTGCCTCTTATAATAAGTATATTGTTGTCAGTGTTATCTCCTTTTTGATGGTTGTCAATGCTTTATTGATTTTCTTTTTTCATTTTGAAGGTTGGTGCTATAGGCCAGATGGCTGGACAGATGCAGGCGCAGATGCAGGGAGCCCAAATGGGGCCCCAACTAACTGCACAGATTCAGCAACAACAGCTTTCAGGACAGATGAGAGTGCAAATGGCTCCTGGTCCACTGCAGAGCCAGATGCAAGCACAGATGCAAGTCCAAATGCAGACACAGATGGGTACCCAGATGGCTGGTCAATTACCAAGCCAGTTGCATGCGCAGATTCCTCACATTGCTCAGATACAGGTATTTATTTTAAATCAAAGATAGGTCAGAAATAGAAACCATAACAAAGTATCTCTGCGAATTGCTTCCTGCCTTTTGTGGGAATCTCTTTCACTTGTTAGCAAACAACAGGCACTTATGATCAGCTGTTGTTCGAGTGTGTATCCTTTTGTTCTGTGTTGTTTCTATCTTCCAGGCAGTTTATCATTGGTAATGATGTCTTTTGACTTGGAAGAGTAGGCACTCTAGTTTATTGAAGATTACAGGGAATGAGAATTACTTTGAACTTCACAATAAAAGATTACGTGAATAAAACTTTGAGGCATGATGCCCTAAAGGAACTCAGGTATATACCTGACTTGGCGAGAACAAAACCCAGTCTTAATAGTCTCCGTTCATGTCACTACATGAAGCACGAAAGATGCCAAAATAGTAATGTGGAGTTGGGGCAGAACAATATTGTACATTGAAGTGATTTGCTTCTCTTGCATTATCATTTCTCAAGGACACACTGCTAATTCCCATGAGGCATACGGTGCTAGAAATCAGTATAGATGTTATGAATCATGAGAGAGTAAAATTCCAATTTATTCATATTGCGGACATATTTACGTCCTGGACTTCCCATTCTTAGATTTGCATTGTTTTTGAGATCTGTGTTACATTCATGGTAAGTCTTACATGTATTTGTCCTGCAAGGTTACTGATGTCTTTTCCCTCCGAAAATATTCTAAAACCTTGTGTCTTTTTTGCGACAGTTGATGGTTTACATGTAATACCAATACAGGCAAAAGACTTACACGAGATGAAGTAATGTTTCTCCATAATCTTGCAATTATCTCCTCTAATCTAGTATCCTCAGTATCCAGCGACCCAAAAGCAGCATAAAAGTTCCTAGATATTGGTTGCTTTTGGAGAAAATTCTGCAAGTGAACACAACATTCACATCAATAACATGTTCATTTCATTGCTTTCCGAAAAACACACACACACACACACACACACACACACACACACACAAAAACACACACACAAAAACACACACACACACACACACACACACACACACACACACACCACCTCCCCCCCCCCCCCCTCCCCCCCTCATGGCCACTGTCTCTTAAGAAAGAAACAGAAAGGAGAATACTGTTTCGATGAAGTACAGCGTAAGGAAAAAAGCGGCCTGACAGTATCTGTTTGTGCCACAACACTTCAAAGTCAGCGACATCCAAATATAGTATCTCAAAGGGAACAAGTTCTAGAGAAAAAGAAACAGTTAATAACAAATCAAAAGTTGCATGAATGTCACGCAAAGAGTTCTTTGCAGTAGCAATAGGAGGAAAATCCAAATGTGATAAAAGTGAGTTTTGAGAGACAGCAGATCACTCATGATGAAAGCACTCCATAGGTGATGTATTCTATTCAAGACAGGTTTGGCTGTATAAATTGTGCATTATGATTCATTTCCCAGCACAGATCAAGGAAAGGAGTTCTTTTTATGTGTGACTTGAAACAGGATACTATAAAGTTCTGGAACAACATAGCATTGTCAGGATATTAAATAAAGATTGATAGCAGTCAATGTCAAGTCCAGTGCAGTAAAAGCCCTATGATCAAATATGCCTTTCAAAATAACTGCTCAGTGAGTGATGGCTTTTGGACAGTTTAAGAAGAACGTATAGTTGTCCGTACTGGACACTTATAGTGGAAATACTATAGAGGTTGAGGTACAGAAATTCACAAAGTACATCCGGCAAGGAAAGCTGCCACTTTGAAAAAGAAAAATATGGTCAACAATGAAAAGAAAAAGTATGTCTTAAAAAAACTTGTGAGGCCTGAACTTCCCTATTTGCATGTATCGACTTTTGAAGAAACTTGGTAACTTTGTCCATCCATTGCCAAATAAACAATGAAAATTTTAGAATGCACATATTCGGAATCGTGCCTACAAAAGCTGTGTAAATGTTAAATCATGTCTTACAGTATGATTTATAAACAATGTGTTTTCTCAAAAATTTACTTTTTTGTATGTGTCAAGTTATTAAAAAACGCTCCTAAGTTGTTGTTAGTAGATTACAAAGAATAAAATTTATTGTCAAGAGCAGTGCTCTTTGTGAACACTTTTAAACATGCACAGCTTAGTAACCTTCGGTATGGCACTAGATGACATTGATCTTTTCACATTGAACAAACGTGGTACGAATGATCGTATTACAAACAAATTAGGAATTTGAGAGCAGGTCTGCGCATGGTGTCAACCCGACCATTCAGCTCGGATGCCCGGATAAATTTACTCTCAAATGCTACTGATATTAGCAAATATCTTGAACTGTGAAAATATAGGATCCTGACAGTCTTTATTTGGGCTCACATGCAAACTTCAGTCCAGGTGAAACCAACCTATAAACGATTCATCCACTTTGATACCTGGTATGCTTTTCACAACAAATGTTTCTACCCTTTCAGCTTAGGCATCTGTGGTAAATACTAGGTGTTCCCAAATGAATGTCAGTGTTTTAAGGCTGGCATTTAGTACATTCAACTTAGAGCTATAAACAATACATCAGATGAAAGAGTGACTCAAACAGTTTTGTTTATGAAAGTGCTAGTAATAAAATTGGTGAATAGTGAACATAAAGCTTTTTATGTTTTATAGTTCACAAGGACTGAATCTATTGTTACAGTCCACTGAGCATTCCTTATTAACTTCCATTGTAACTCTCAAAGTGGTAATAACATCCATAGTGTGAAGACACTGGCTGTCTTGCAAGAAGAGGAGTATGATTTGACCAAGAGTGAGTGAAGAACATGTCGAACAAGTGAGAGTCTTTCATGCGTCGCCCCAAGAAATCATTTCGGAAGACTAGCCATGACTTAGCAATTCATGTTACGTCTGTATGGAGAGTGTTAAGGAAATGCTTACAACTAGGCCCATTCCATTTGTAGTTGTTACGAGCTTTGAAGCCTACAGATTATGGTTTGTGTGCTACCTCTGCAAACACTACTGAGTTATGCCAGTGATGTGGTACACCATCTTGCTTTCAAATAAAGAGTTGTGGTTCAGCTTCTTCCAATTGAGGAAAGAGCCATAACTCTAATGCAAGATAAGGAACACCACCTAGTTGTTTAACCAAGAAAGACTGGCCCATAAACTTTCTGATGGTATGTGGCACAGAAACATTCAACTTAGCGGAGTCCCGTTGCATCAGTACGATCATTTTCTGGATTGTCTAGTCGTCAGTAATGAATTCACATTTCACCAAAGTGGACATGTGAACAAACATATTGTGTGCATCTAAGGGTCAGCAAATCCCCTCAAGATGGTATTGTTGCAGCAGGACTCCTCTAAGCTGAATGTATCTGTGCAACATACTGTCAGAAAGTTTAAGGGTCAGTCTCTTTTTGGCCAAACAACTGTAACTGGTGTTTCTTATCTTGATGCGTTAAAACTATGGCTCTTCCCTCAGTTGGAACAAGGTGAAACACAAAACTTCATTTGACAGCAAGATGATCTGCTACATCACTGGCATAACTCAGAATGCGATTCGTTAAATGACATTTAATGTGACCACTGGACTGGCCACAAGGGGCTCGATGAAGAGTTATTTTGCATGACTTCCATATTCACACATGATCTTATGGCATGAGATTTTAGCATTTGGGATTTCATACAGGATCATGTGTATGTGCTTTTGGTACCAGATGATCAGCCCAACTATGGAAATAGGATTGAGGCAGTTGTTGTAACAGTTACCGCAGACAAAATGATCAAGGTCTGGGAAGAACTCTCCTATCGACTTGATGTATGCCATGTGACAAGTGATGCTCATAATGAACACCTGTAAGAAAAACTGTTTGAATTTCTCTTTTACTTAGGGTATTATGTATTATTGTGAGTTGAATGTAGTAAATGCTACAAAGTCTTCAAACCCCGATATTCATTTTCAAACATGTAGTATATCTGCTAAACGCCAAATCATTTAGTGCCCGTATCAGTAATCTCTTTCAGTTGTTCCCATCCTCCGAGAAATGTGGTTTGCACTTTCAAAACGATCGGTCAGGACAGGCCTGCCCCCATCCCCATCCCCAACCCCACCCAGACATAACCTGATACTATCTTACTTGAGATAATTTCAACCCCTTGCCCTGTACCAGCCACTAAACTTTTCTCCTAGCAGTCCCATACCTTACCATTACAGCTGTCCCTGACCCTGAACCTGTCTCCTTAATGTGTGTGGGTAATGAAAGAAAGAGAAGGGAAGAGGACCGAGGGTATGCTGTACCCTTATGGATATGATAATGATCAAATCTGGAGTTTTAATTTGTCTGCATGTACTGCTGCAACTTCTGCAAGGACTTCTGTGGATTACTGTTTTGTAAGAGCTATATTTCAAACTGTTTGGGAATCCAGTGTAATTTTAGAATTATTTCTCAGTCTATTTAGTTTGTAACTGTGTACCTTTTTGATTCTGGTGGTGTTGTGATGATGCCAGTTCAGTTCAGTTCGGTTCAGGGCAGTTGTATATGAATTGTCTGTTCCAGGGAAATGATAATATGATGATGGCAAATCAGGCAAGTGGTTTCGCTGGTTCACGACAGTTTTTAAGACAAAGTCCATCACCATCCGCCCCTTCACCAGCAGGACTCACTGCAGGGCCTGCAAGGTATTATGATGACCTGTAAGGAGAAGCTACAAAAATTTTGCAATTTGGCATTTATGAATTCGTGCATTTCTATTGTATTTTGTTTAAGGGACAGTGAAATAGAAAAAGCCGCTGTTGAAATTAATTTTATGTTATTTTTTATCAGCAATCAAATGGCAGCATCTCCCGCATTGGTTCCATCACCAAGTTCTCAGCTTACACCAATGTCAGTGCCTCAAAGATCAGTTGGTAAGTAGACCTTAATTTTTACCTTACCTTTGGTCTCTTACCAAACTCAAAATATCTTTGTCGTGGTTGCTTCATTTTATGAATTTCCTTCTTGATTCATTACTTCACAAAATGATGCAAAACTCACAAAACTAGATATCACAATTTTGTGTTTTGTAACATGCCCCTATGATGATTTTGGTGATGTGAAAATTTAGACTGATCATTTCCTTGTATATTGCAAGTAATGTAACTACTGGAATTCTTTTAAAACATTCACCTATCCTTATTTCAAGCATATTATTCTTTGATGTATAGCATCGTCATCACCATCATCATATTAAAAAGCAGTTACATGCTATATTAAATGTTTACAGCCAATTTAACATTGTTTTTCCAAATGGTGTCTGTTTTTAGAATGTTCCCTGTAAATTACGAAAAGTGTAGGTCCTTTTCAACAAGGATGAAAGAATTCTGCCCTCGTACTATAAGTATATTAGCTGCTGAGGGAGGGATGTGAGTGGTGGTGGTTGGGAGTTACTAGGCAAACAAGCCGTGACTGCCATCTGTTGGCATGTATAGGAAAAAAAAACCTAAGTCATTGGTGTAACAAGAGCTGAAAGGATTTGGAGACCACATGTTGTTGTGTGTGTTACGGTTACAGGCATCACACCATGCAGTCACAATTAATTGAATAGCGACAGCTAATGACAACTGTTTTTATAAAGGTGTAAAAAGAATTGGTGTAATGGGATTTATACCCATTACCTGCAGCATATCAACCGAATAACTTAATGACTATATTGGGGTGTGGTTTCATAAACCGATTTTGTTGTTGTAGCTTCAGTTGTTATCTAGTTGACCACAGGAAATTATTTTTTGTTGTTTTCTCGCAAACAATGGTTCACCAGGGAACGTGGTTGCAGGGTGTGATATAAAACCTGGGACCCTAACCTACATAACCACATATATAGTCTCAAAAAGTCTATCCCACCTCCAGGGACCTCTACTTGTAAGGAGAGAATTTTTAGGATAGGGTGCATACGCTGTGGGGAATCTGAGAAAAACCCTGTAATTTTTTCATCTGAGAGACAACTGGGAAAAATGCAAGAATTTTTTAGAATTGTTGGAATTTTTCGTTGTTTTAGTTTTCAGTTAAATTTTTTGTAATTTCGACTGGTAAGAACTGATACGGCTGTTTCCAACTGCTGCAGAATAATTCTGCAGCAATAAAACATAAACAAGGAAAAGAATATAGCTTAAATTGCAAAGGAAATGCGCTATTTACAACACAAAACTCACTGCACACACAAGCATCTACCAACAACAAACTGTGTCAAAGGCTTTAGGATGAAGACAATGTAATACTTCATAACAAAAAACTGCTTCCGATGAACGTGACATCAAAACTGTTTACATTAGGTTCTTTGGAGCAATTGCCAGTGGGCTCAAGCGCATGTGTAGTTAAGTTGCGTGTGAGCAGTACTCCTCCCGCTTCTCGCTACTTGAGTGTAGCAGGGTGTACACGATCCGGGACAACTGGGAGATCCGGGAAAAACCTGGGAATTTTTTTAGAATTCTGGGAATTTTTCGTTGTTTTAGTTTTCAGTTAAATTGTTTGTAATTTTGGCTGGTAAGAACCGATATTGTAACAAAGTATATTGCTGTATCCCGCTTCTGCAGAATAATACTGCAGCATTAAAACGTGAATGAGAGGAAAAATGAAAACAAAACTTAAGTTGCAAAGGAAATACGCCATATAAAATAACAGTGCTCGTACAAGTGTCTGCCAACAGCAAAATGTGTCAAAGGCTTTCGGAAGGCTATGCAATGCTTCATAACAACAAATTGCCTCCGATGAGTGTGACGTCACAACTGTTTACATTTGACTCGTTTAATCAGTTACAAGCGGGCTCATGCACACACGCAGTTGAGTCGCATATGAGTAGTACCTTCTCCCGCTTCTGGCTACAGAAATGTGGCTGTTGGCTATGTAAATAGCAGTAGCAGCAACCAGCCACATGGTGTACCCGGAAAAATTGTACTTGCGCGCCCAAGCTGCCAGATTCACGCATGCGCAGCAGGCCCGGATCTAGTGGGGGGTGGGGGCAAACCAGGGTATCTGAATTGGGTGGCAATTTCAGGGGGAGGGGGCAAATTCATATTCTTGAGGAATAAAACCTTGTTTCACAAAGCACCTAGCATCCAGCACATGTTGGTCTATCAATTATTCATATGATTTTGAAACGCACATTCTAAGTTGATTTCTGAATGAATTATAAGTTGATTTTTGAATGAGTGCATAGTGTACATGATGCCTCTGCCAGGGGAATCCTCGTCACATCTAGAAATAAACTTTCCTGCAGACAAAACGAGACGGGGCTATATGAGCTGAGCGGAATAAAGCCGAACCAGTGAATGCCAACTGCTGCTTGTTTATGTGGTTGATTCGGCTTACGAATGTTCAGTGGTGTTATAATTACTAGTGAAATCCGTAGGTTCAGACTACCAGAGTGGAAATAAATGACTAACAGGAATAACAGGTAAGAAAGATTACGTGTTATCTTCTCAGTGTATTCAAGCAAGTGAAATTTTTACAGAAAAGTTTTGGCCAGATCACTACATTAGACAGGGCCAGTGGTAGTCCCCAGCTAGCAGCTGCTTAAATTCCATTCTGGGAGTAGCGCGAAAAATGCATTGTACAAACTTGTAATAACGCCTAACCGGAGAATAGTCACTGCATTACTAAACCAGTAATTGTGGCAGGGTTAGTAAAGTTAACCGGAGAATGAGTTTTGACAGTGGTAGGAATAGTTATGGAATTAGTGATGACAAGACTGTTTGTTAGAAAGAGGAAAGAGAAGAAACGTGGGCATCACACAAATTATGGAAGAGTATGATGATTCCAAATTTATACAAAAATTTCATTCTACTTCTTTCCCATCTCGTGCATGAGAAGCTGGAGCGTATGAATGAAATGTGAAACTATTTCCTAACGTACAGCTGTTTGCTTGTAGTAGGCCAAATAGGTATTTCGTATTGGTACTTCGTGAATTATATTCTGTCGTATTATGAAAATGATCATTATTGCCAAAACAGTCTCGCTTATTTGGTGTGTGTTACAATTACTGCAGTTCCACAGAGCGAAATACAGTGGCGTGTGCATGCTTGAGACCAAATAACGTGTCTTACATTTCCTCGAAGATATGTTTTATTTATCAAACTTTTCATAAAGATGTGCGCTACAAAATGAACTTATTTTTTCTTTACTGCTCTCATGTCAAATGAAAACAAGGCAGATTTCTGTGGCTAGGAGCTATCAAGTGAATTAAAATACATTCACATAATTACAGAAGGCTAAAATATGTTACTAGTTTCAGATTTTATTTTATTTCCACATTTCTGGCAGTCAAGCATTAATTGCCTTGCAGAACAATAAAGTTATTTTTGTTGGTTGGCTAAAGAAATTTGGCTTTTAGTAAGCTTTCCTGTTGAGGCAGTCAATTTATTTGAAACAAAGTGGTTAGTTTCAACTGTTCGCTGCATTTCAAGTACACATTTTCTTCTTCTAGCACGGTATGGCATTATGCCATAATTAAGGACCAAACATGACGTAATACACTACTGGTATTACAAGAAAATTTACGTCCCAAAAACCACACTGAAAAGTTTCATATTAGGTCAAGGCCTACGTCATTGGGAATCAGGACATATGTGCACTGTTTGGCGTACTCTGCATTTTAGTATGGTTCACGAAATTCCGACACTTTTGGAGTATCTTCTGATCTATTGTTTCTTTTATGACATAATGTAAGAAAGATCTTTTAATGTTTCACACCTACGAACATACGGGCTTCCTACACAAGCATGGTGACGCCTCTTATCTGGTGCTCTCTGGCAACTGCTGAAATGAATCTATTTCTAACAGGTTGTGGGAAAATATTGCGAAGTACTGTTCGAAAAGCGTTATTTTCAAAGTAAATTTCCTTTTATGTAAGATGAACTATGTACGATTAATTTCTTAAATCGCAGAGTTTACCCTCTTTAAAAAGTCAACTCTTTGTTGATGAGCCATTTAGAAGAATTTCGAGCCCAGAAGGTCAGAGATTTATGTCGGTTTTAAAAATTTGTGTGATGTATCTTAAAGTGTAACATGCTCTAAACAGATCAACATTATATGTGAAAGCTTAGCTTCTCTTGTAGCTTATTAATCTTCGAGACAAATATTATACGTGAAAGCTTTTCTTTTCTTGTAGCAACACTGTGTATATTAATTTAAACCATTAACTTTTCCTGTTGGTGGAATTCAAATTTATACTTTTGTAATACGAAAATATGCAGCATACATGTTGCTCCACATCAAAGATCTTTCCAAAACTTGTCCCCCCACCCTCCCCTCCCCCTCCCCGAGTTTCGTTTTCTAAAGTGCCAGGAAATTCTACACTGCTGTATAAAACCATATTCATTCAAAGGATAAGTTTTGCAGTTCCGATGGAAAGTATTCTGTCACTTAACATGGAAAAAGTGTATTTTCACCTGGGAGAAAACGTATTTTTAATCAGGAGATCTGGGGAAAATCCGGGAACTTTTTTTCCTTGTCTGCATATACACCCTGGTGTAGCTGTTAGCTGTATTGGCAGTGGCAACAATCAGCCAGATGCTAATCAAAAAAATTTTTCTGGAACGCCCTAGCTGCCCGATTCGCTCATGCCCAGAGCAGTCTGGGTTGAACTGGGGAGGGGTATACTCCCTATATGATCCATGTTTATGTTTAGTAATTTTGCCCCCCCCCCCCCCCCATTTTACAGCTCTCGTGTCAAATGAAAACAAAACGGATTTCTGTGGCTGGGAGCTGTCAAGTTAATTAAAAAGCATTCACATAATTGTGGAGGACTAAAATATGTTTTTAGTTTCAGTATTGTGATTTTATTTTATTTCTATGTTCTAGACACTTGAGCATTAACTGCCTTGCCGAATAATGTCGTTTTGTCAGTTTGCTAAAGAAAATTGGCTTTTATTAATCTTGTCAGCTGAAGCAGGTGGGTTTCATTCCGCAGATGGGTTTCATTCCACACTATTGGCTAGTTTCAACTGTTCTTTGAATTTTAAGTGCATGTTTTGATCTCCTGGCACATATGGCATCATACCATAATAAAGAATCAAACATGAGATAATACAGTACTGGTACTACAAGAAAATTTACAACTCGAAAACCATACTGAAAAGATTAATATCAAGTTGGGGTGTACTTTATTGTCAATCTGGACATACAAATGTGCATGTCAAGCCAAATTATGAATTTTAGTATGGTTTATGAAATTCTGATGTTCTGTTTCTTTTATGGCGTAATGTAAGATCTCTTAATGCTTTTTATGTACAAACACACGAGCTTCCTATGTCATTGTAGCTGCGCATGCAGTAATGCCTGTTTTCTGGCACTCTATAGCAAATGCTGAAATGAATCTATTTCTAACAAGTCGTGGTAAAATATAGTGAATCGTGGTTTGAAAAACGTTTCTTTGAAAGTAAATTTTGTTTTGTGCGAGATGAACTATGTTATGTGTGATCACTCTCCTAAACCAGAGAGCGTTTGATTCTCATTTAAAACTTTGCACTTTGAGGACCAGCCACTTAGAGGAATTTTGACACTGGAAGACCAGAATACATTTATGTCATTATTTAAAATTTTATTGACATATTTTTGTGATGTACCTTAAAGTGTATCATGCACAAAATAAGACTGACATTATATGTGAAAGCTTAGATTTTCATGTAGCTGCTCTGTGTACATTAATTTAAACCATTAACTTTTCCTATTTGTGTATTCACACTACTTAAGTGATGTTGCTATTAGCTGACTACTTCACGTGTTTTGTGCTGTGAATAACTGCTATCATCGGCCGATGAGATTGCGTGACATGAGCCATGATTGGTTTACAATCACAATCTCGATTTCAGTGCTTCGGAAAGTAGCGTGCTGTGTGTGGTCGAATTTGAATTTATACACACACACACACACACACACACACACACACACACACACACACACACACAGCATACATGTTGCTGCGCAGGAAAGATTGTTCCGAAATGCACCCCCTACCCCCACCCCCAACCCCTCTTGAAAGTTATGTTCTACGCCACTGTATAAAACTGTAACCATTCAAAATATTGATAAGTGTTACAGTTCCGAGAGAGAGTATATGTCACTTGACACGGAAAAAGTGTATTTTCACTGATAAAAAAATGTATTTTTTAAACAGGAAATCTGGGAAAAATCCGGGATTTTTTTTTCCTTGTCCGCAAATACACCTTGTAGGAATTCCTACAATAAATAACGGTGCTCTTACAGACAGACAGACAAATAGATAATTTTGAAAGTAATTGAGATGATGGGAAAGCAGTTTTAAATCCCCTTAACTGAAAAATTTGAATCGAAGTTTGCCTGTTTTGTCCAGAGTTTCTGGTTATTTCTCAGGCTTAGCTTTGCAAAAATTCCAAATTCATCTCTCACAAGGAGATGTTCCTAGTGGTGCACTTGACTTTCTGAAACTATCTATACATTGATGTAGGTTAAGATTCCAGGTATCACACACCTCAGCCATTCACTGTGGTGGGCCTCATTTGCGAGTAATTGACAAAAAAATTTCAGAATTTTGTGTGACATTAAATAGCATTAAAAAAGTTGTATTACATAGTCTGGTTGCATGATGTAATAGAGACAATAACAGCTCACTTGTTGGTGATTGAGAGTTCAAATCTTATCAGGTGCATAAATTTTTATTTTTTTAAAATTTTTAAATCTTTATCGATATTACTTCGATCATTATTTTTATTCAATTAACTGTAATTTTTATTTCTATTCCATTGTCACATCATTTTAGTCACCATATGAACTTCATTTGTTTCATGTTTTCTTTAATTAAGTCTTCTTCTAATCAGAATTTTTGTGAATATGAATTTAATTATATTTATCTGTTATAATATTCAATTATATGAAAATTCTGATTTATGAGTTAAAAAATGAAAGACGAAACAGTCTCGTTAAGTTTTTGCAGTGATGTGAAAAATGTACTTTTGTTACAAAATGTACAATTTTTTTGCATGGTAATCATCAAACATACATTTGAAACATAACCTAAATACCTATCACTGTGGACAAAATAACACAAATGAAAATTTAAATGAATGACGGGTTCATAAGAAAATGAAATTCAAACAGAATGAGAAATAGGTATAATGGACAAAAATGTGAATGAAAAAGAAGTGATAATAAAAAAGAAATTAAATCAAAAGTAATACACAAAATTAATGATAACATGTGAATAGAGATTTCAAGTGACAAAGAATGATAGTAAGAAGTATGAGAGCAAATGAAAAACTTGATATCATGACTAAAATTATGTGACAAAGGAATGGAGTTAAAAAATTACATTTAAAGCAATTAATTGAAAAAAAATCGTGATTAAAGTCATTTCAATAAAGATTTAATAATAATAATAATAATAATAATAATAATAATAAAACACTTAAGACATCTGACGAGATTCAAACCCATAACCTCTTGCATGCGGAGCCGTTATCCTATCCATTACAGCATGCAATCGGACTACATAATGCCACTTTTTTAATGCTATTGAGTCTCATGCAAAATTCTGAATTTTTTCTTCATCAGTCACTCGCAAACGAGGGCCTACTAGGGTGAATGGTTTTAGTGTATGATAGATGGTATCTTAAGAATCACCATATAGATAGTTTCAAAGAAGTCAGTCGCACTCAGTCATGTTCCTGTGTATATCAGAGAGAGAGAGAGAGAGAGAGAGAGAGAGAGAGAGAGAAAAGATTATGTATGACACAGGGCATTGATTGTGGTGCCAGTTGATAGTACTGTCATGAATCTGCATTTTGAGGGATGTATTTGAAGAAAGACAGCTATGGAGTTCTCATCATATCCAAATTCATTGGGCTTCACAAATGCATAATTGTAAAAGTGGTATCTGATTCTTTTTTTCCCCCACGTACCAGTCATATGGTTCTGTTAGTGTCGTGTCACAGGTTTTGCTAGAGTAGGCATCCCAAAGAAAGCAGGTGTTGACAGGTGTGAAAATCACCAAACTGTCAGTTTAATAAGTTCCTGCTGGAAAACACTGACACACATCCTTTACAGACGAATGGAAAAACTTGTAGAAGCTGACCTTGGGTAAGATCAGTTTGGATTCTGTAGAAATGTTGGAGCACGTGAGGCAATGCCAACCCTATGACTTATCTTAGAAGATAGATTAAGGAAAGGCAAACCTATGTTTCTAGCATTTGTAGACTTGGAGAAAGCTTTTGACAGTGTTTACTGGAATACTCTCTTTCAAATTATGAAGGTGGCAGGGGTCGAACACAGGGAGTGAAAGGCTGTTTACAATTTGTACAGAAACCAGATGGCAGTCATAACAGTCAAGGGTAGTGTATTGAGCAAGCAGTAAAGGAAACAAAAGAAAAATTTGGAGTAGGAATTAAAATCCATGGAGAAGAAATAAAAATTTAATGGTTTGCTGATGACATTGTAATTCTGTCAGAGACAGCAAAGGACCTGGAAGAGCAGTTGAACGGAATGGACTGTCTTGAAAAGAGGAGATAAGATGAACATCAACAAGAGCAAAACAAGGATAATGGAATGTAGTCGAATTAAATCAGATGATGCTGAGGGAATTAGATTAGGAAATGAGACACTTAAAGTAGTAAAGGAGTTTTGCTATTTGGGGAGTAAAATAACTGATGATGGTTGAAGTAGGGAGGATATAAAATGTAGACTGCCAATGGCAAGAAAAGTGTTTCTGAAGAAGAGAAATTTGTTAACATAGAGTATAGATTTAAGTGTCAAGAAAAGTCGTTTTTTCAAAGTATTTGTATGGAGTGTAGCCATTTATGGATGTGAAAAGTGGGCAATAAATAGTTTAGACAAGAAGAGAATAGAAGCTATCGAAATGTGGTGCTACGGAAGAATGTTGAAGATTAGATGGGTAGATCATGTAACTAATGAGGACATACTGAATAGAATTGGTGAGAAGAGGAATTTGTGGCACAACTCGTCTAGAAGAAGGGATAGGTTGGTAGGACATGGTCTGAGGCATCAAGGGATCACCAAATTACTATTGGAGGGCAACGTGAGGGTAAAAATCGTAGAGGGAGACCAAGAGATGAACACTGTAAGTAGATTCAGGAAGATGTAGGGTGCAGTAATTACTTGGAAATGAAGAAGGTTGTGCAGAGTAGAGTAGCATGGACAGCTGCATCAAATGAGTCTCTGGACTGAAGACGACGACAACAACAACAACAAGCAGCATAAAGTAGGTTTCAGACTGAAGTCCTCTGTGAAAACAGATGTGAAAGATATGTGTAATTGGGGAGGAATTCCACCTTACGAAAACACCTTCGTAGTTTCTTCTCCCTGTCATGTTTCAGCACATTTTGTGCTATCTTTAGTGGGTTTGTTTATTTTCCTTCTGCAAAGCTATTACGTGTTAATCTTTAAAGAAACTTTTGGTACAAAATACTTACATTTGTAAAATGGGCTATTATTATCAAAAGTTTTTACATTAGTTTGCATACAGTACATAGTTTGCATACAGTACAGAGTGTAGACGTATATTACTGACCTGGGGTGTTATGTGTTGTTTATTTATGATAGGTCTAAAGTTTCAAGTTTTGTGGTACATCTGAAATAAAGTGTGTGTATGCATTTGTTTATATAGCTGACATCGAGCTACTGGATTTTGTGCTTGTAGATTTAGGTCTACTACACAAAAACAGCTTGTCATCTGCTAAAAGTGAAACGTTATTTTATTTCTCTGTTTATCTGTGTTTCCGACCAAGAATCACTATGTATCATGTTGTTTGGTGCATTACGTAAAGCTTTTTTTGATGCTGAGCTGGCTTTGTGTCTGGATATCACACTTATTTCTTTTGTTTTTATTGTTACACCTTCATTTTATACAATTTCTTGCCAGACAGATATTTCGCCACCATTATGTGTTGTCGTGACTGTGTAGTGTTCACTTGTTTTGTGGCATGGTTTTGTGGATGTGGCACACAGATTTGAAGTTTTGTCGATGTTTATGGCACTTTGTGTGTGTGCGTGTGTGTGTGTGTGTGTGTGTGTGTGTGTGTGTGTGTGTGTGTGTGTGTGTGATGAGGGGAGAATGAATTTAATTTTAGAAGCTGATTATATGCAGTTGTGGGGTAGGTGTTATTTGTATAGTTCATCTATTGTGGCGAAGATGATTTTATTGCACAGTGATGTATATTCGTTTAGTACTTTCTTTCCCTGGACTATTAATTTTTGGATGTGATAATGGAAGGGCGAGATTGCTTAAACAAGCTCATTCTCTGTTTCGATCCCAATCCTTGTATAAGCTAAGTAATTGCTTAACAGTTGTTTGTAATTACGATGTTACTGATTGGATCGTAATTTTTGATGAGAGTAAGTATGAGGGGATAATAATTAAGATGCTGGAATTCCATTTCATTTGGGGCAGTTCAAATACTCGTCAGCCTTCAGGTTTGTTTTCCGAGAGTACTTCAGTTAAATGTTAGTGCTCCATTCCTCAGATTCTGATGACAGCGGAATATTGAACTCTCTCTTTGTCTGTTGAATGAAGAGATTACAGTGTAGTTAATTTCATGTTTAATGAGCTGCAATCTTTATTAAAAAGAATATGGCCAAGAGTGCAATGAAGTATTTTAATTTTTTACTGTTTTGTAATAAATAATAATTTTTGTTGTTGGAAAATAGTTTTTGAGGTATCCATTTTCACAGCTTTTAGTGATCTGTCATTCAGTTTAATGTAAATTGCATACACCCCTTGATAAATATAATTGTATGCATTAGTGTATGTGTATAACTGTAAGGAAGGGAGAAAGATAATATAGTTGGATATCTGTTCACTTCTGTTTAATAATATCAGTGTTTTGTTTAAATCCTTCCCACAGGAATGGCACCATCGCCAAGTAGTTCCTTAAACACTCCTGGCCCTGCAGTACCTACCCCAAGCCCCTGCAGTCAGCAGGAGGATCAAGCTTATATAGAGAAAGTACGTCAACTCAGTAAATATATTGAGCCACTTCGCAGGATGATTGCCAAAATGGGAAATGATGGTATGTCTGCTTGTAAACTAAAATGAATGTTTTAATAGTGATAAAACATGATTTTGTAGCTCATTTTGATTAAGTGTTAGGTTAATAAGCCAGAGAGTTCATGTTTGATTCTACTGGGGCTTAAGATTTACTGTGGCACTATATTGCCTTTCCCTTGTGTACCTTGTGTGTTCACTATGGTTTGAATTCTTCTTCAAAACTATAGTCTTCAACAGAGTTTTGTTCCACTGTGTAAGCTTAAATGTGAGCAGCAAATCTAATTGATATGGTACATTTTTCTCAAGTGGTTTTAACAACTGTTAAATTATGCTAACTGGTTGAAATGAGCAGACATGAAAAAGTAGAGATTGATTCAATGTACAAGTGCTTTGTTAGGTGTGGGTCCTTGTGAAGAATTGTGCCTCGACCTTCCTCCAAAATGAGAACCACCTTACCCTGCCAGCCATAGGATGACATGCGGTTTAATATTATTTCCAAATCTTAATTTGACTTTATAATTTTAATTACAAAAAACAGTGTCATGTCTTTTTGTGCACTTTGTAATTACCATCTAGCCCTGAAAATTGTGTTAAAGGAAATACGATGAAACACTTTTTGCACTACAAGTAAGGTAAGCATACCAGCTATGACCAGTGGATTACTGCTGTCACAGTGAAATAATATGGAATACTGGTCTTAACTTGACTCTCACAATTACATGCCTGCATAGACTCATCCTGTAATTGCAGAATATGTTTGAAATAAAGAAAATCTAAATAAAATTCGAACATCAATTGGCGTACTTCAGTTTTGTTGTGCGTGAATAATTTAATGTCATTTATTAATATTCATTTCCACTGTTGGACAAAAAAGTTAGTTCAGAAACGAGACTTTTGATCTCTGCCACTTTTGGGCAATGAAAGAATTCACTGACGACAAATGAAAATTTGTACCAAGGCGGGGATTGAAACCCAGGTCTCCTACGTACAGTCAGGTGCATTAACCATCTACACCACATTGTCAAGAGTAATGCCTGATCTCATGCATAAGTATGGCTGGAATCTTAACAGGAGGCTGCTGCTACCTGGGGGGCAGGAGTAGAAATGAAAACTAAACTAGCAATCTGGTTCAATCACCCGATCACCAATGCACTCTCTTGCCCTATAGTGCATGTCAAATCGAATGCAACTTGCATGTACATTACAGTGCCTTGAAGACATAATTCTACATCTACATTTACATTGTTACTCCACAATCCTCCATATGGCATATAGTGAAGGGTACACCACACCACTACTGTCTATTTCCATTCCTGTTCCACTCACAAATAGAATGAGGGAAAAAGACCGTCTATATGCTTTCGTATGAGCCCTCATTTCTTGTATCTTATCTTGGTGGGCCTTACATGCAATGTATGTTGGAAGCAACAGAATCATTCTGCAATCAGCATCAAGTGCCAGGTCTCTAAATTTTCTCAGTAGTGTTCCTCGGAAAGAATGTCACTTCTCTCCAACGATTCCCACTAGGTTTCCTGAAGCATCTCTGTAACGCTTGTTGTTTTCATCTGCCAGTAATAAATCTAGTTGCTCACCTCTGAATTGCTTCAATGTGTTCATTTAATACTACCTGGTATAGATCCCAAATATTCGAGCATGTGTGTAGCAAATGCTGAGCCGTTAATTGCAAAACAGCTGAGCGTCATAGAAACCTCCCATGCCGAGTCGGTGGGAAAAATTAGCGCTACCACTACGAGACAAGATCTTGCAGCTCGTCTATCACCAGATCTCACTAAGGAACAACAGAAGAAGCTACTTGTAATTCTTCGAGAGTTCTCTGAATGCTTCAATCCACAGGTGAAGAGCAAATTAGGCAAATTGATGGTGAAGTACTGGATTAGCACTGGAGTCCATCAACCAAAAAGCTAGAGAGCATACCGCGTGTCAGCAACAGAACGTCGAATAATTCGTGATGAGGTAGAGAAAGTGATGAAGGATGACATCATTCAGCCTTCACAGAGCTCATGGTCATCACCAGTGGTTCTTTCGGGAAGGAGGATAGGATGGCAGTTAGCACTTTTATGTTGATTACAGGAAGCTTAATAATGTAACTAAAAAGGACGTTTACCCTCTTCCACGAATTGACCATACCCTAGATTGTCTGAAGGGGGCAAAGTTTTTCTCAACCATGGACGTGTACTTGGGATACTGGCAAATCGAAGTAGATGAGGCTGATCATGAGAAAACTGCATTCATCACCCCTGATGGCCTGTATGAGTTTAAGGTAATGCCGTTTGGTTTGTGTAATGCACCAGCAACTTTTGAACGGCTGATGGATAATCTTCTAAGGCACCTGAAGTGGACGATGTGTCTTTGTTATTTGGATGACATTATAGTGTTCTCAGAGACATTTGATGAACACATAAAAAGACTGAGGGCCTTTCTTAAGTGTCTCCTACAAGGCGGACTGGAACTTAATTCGAGAAAGTGTCTCTTTGGAGCAAAAGAAACTAAAATACTTGGAAACCTCGTGTCAGACAAAGGTGTGCGACCAAACTCAGAAAAGGTGAGATCTATAATGGAATTTCCTATTCCTAAAAGTATTAGAGATGCGAGAAGCTTCCTCGGATTATGTTCTTATTGCCGTCGTTTTATCAAAGACTTTTGTATCAAAGCCAGGCCACTACAAGAGTTGTTAAAAGCCGATGCTAAATTTATCTGGGGCGGTGCTCAGCAAGATTCTTTCGATGTGGTGTGAATAGCTCTGATGACTGACCGTGTACCTGGTCTGTATGATGAGAGAGCAGCTACAGAACTACACATGGATGCTAGTGGGTATGGGATTAGTGCTGTTCTGGTGCAAATTTCGGATGGAAAAGAGAGGGTTATAGCCTATGCTTCTAGGACATTTACAAAAGCCAAGAGGAACTACTCAACTACAGAAAGAGAATGTCTTGCTGTGATCTGGCCCATGTACAATTTTCGACAGTATCTCTACTGGAGGCCATTCACAGTTGTTACAGACCACCATTCACTTTGTTGGTTGACAGGTCTTAAGGATCTAATAGAACGACTCACCAGGTGGGCACTATGTCTTCAAGAATATGACATTACCATAGTGTACAAAAGTGGAAGAAAACACCAAGATGCCGACAGTCTCTCAAGAAACCCTGTGCAAGACTATCAAGACTTTGATGAAGATAGACCGTCTCACTGCACTCCAGGATCTCTCTGCTGAGCAGGAGGAGGACACCAAGATATCTCAAATTATGCTTGCCTTAAATCGGTCAGGGGATGTGAAAGGACAATTTAAGGTAGTTAATGGATTACTTTGCAAGAAACACATTGATCCATTTGGAAAGAGGTGGCTACCAGTGATTCCTAAACACATGTGCTTAGATGTTCTACCGAAATTCCATGGCACACCTAAGGCTGGATATTTAGGATTTGTTAAGATCCGCAAGAGATTTTTCTGGCCAGGTTTATTTAGGAGTGTCCGTCACTATGTGTTGCACTGTTGAGAGTGCCAGAGGTGAAAGGCAGTTCCTACCAGTTCCACCAGCTGAAGCACCTTTCCAGTGTGTTGGGTTCAAAATGGCTCTGAGCACTATGGGACTTAACATCTGAGGTCATCAGTCCCCTAGAACTTGGAACTACTTAAACCTAACTAACCTAAGGACATCACACACATCCATGCCCGAGGCAGGATTCGAACCTGCGACCCTAGCGGTTGCGCGGTTCCAGACTGTAGCGCCTAGAACCGCTTGGCCACTTGGGCCGGCCAGCGTGTTGGGATTGACCTCCTTGGACAATTTCCAACGTCTGCTAGTGGCAATAGATGGATTATTGTTTGCACTGATTATCTGACACGCTATGCCATTACAAAAGCCGTGGAAACAGCTGAAGCATTCGAGGTAGCCAAATTCATCATGGAAGACATTGTATTAAAACACGGTGCCCCAAGGTTGTTAATTACGGATCAAGGGAACGGTTTTCAATTGAATCTTGTGGCAGAGATAAACCGTTGGTGCATCATTACTCATCACATGACGACTGCCTACCATCTGCAAACTAACGGGCTTACTGAACTCCTTAATAAGACCTTGGCCGACATGCTATCAATGTTCATCAATGTTGAGTAGAGCAACTGGGATGAGGTGCTACCTTTTGTGATGTTTGCCTACAAAACTGCCAAACAAGACACCACAGGATTTACACCATTTTTCCTGGTGTATGGACGAGATTCGACGACGACAATGGACACTGTGTTTGTTACATCCTGATGATGTGGACAACGACTACATCGGCCAGGTGTTAATCAGAGCTGAGGAAGCTCGGCAGTTACCTAGACTCTGCACGCTGCAGGCTCAAGAAAACGATTGCCGAAGATATGACCTGAACCACTGCCCTGTTGTCTACCAGTCTGGTGACTTAGTTTGGATCGTCACTCCTTTTCGGAAGGTTGGTCTCTCTGAGAAGCTCCTCAGGCTCTACTTCGGATCTTATAAGGTCGTAAAACAGTTGTCTGATGTTACTTATGAAGTTGACGATTTCGACCCCAACACAAGACGATGAAAGATCAGAGATTCGGTCCACATTCTTCGAATGAAGTCCTATAACAATCCTGCAACCCAGGGTAAATTCGAAGTTCCGATGACAGGCAACAAGCGAAAAGGTGGCGAAGAGCCTAGTTGTAAAGGAAGTTCTAAGAAGATCGCCGCCAGTGCGAACATCAGTCATCGGGAGTCGTCGTATGCGGGACCGGTGACTCGTTCCTGGACTACGAGGACAAACACCGAGATGCTGTTCTCTTAAGGAGGGAGCAATGTCGCAGAAGAGGCTGAGTAGAACAGTCACCATGGTATAGTGGTTACGATACTAGACTGTTGCATGGAGGGATGTGAGTTCAAAACTCACCTGAGCTGTAAAATTTTAATTTCTATATTCACCTAGAGTACATTCTAGAAGTATCCACATATGTCAAGAATCATTGTACTGGAATGTTCTGTACTTGTATATATACCGTATGTGTTGTGCCCGGAGACAGTTCGCTCTGCACTCTGGTATGTGCAAGTACTGAATAAACCTTCGTTAAGTGAAGTTAGTGTTCATCATTCATCTAATTGCACCTTCTTCTACGTGACAATATGCTCTTCAATACATTGCTAAAATACTCCCAGTAAACAAAAGTCAACATTTGCCTTTCTTACCATAAGCCTCACATGCTCGTTCCATTTCATATCATTCTGCAACCTTAAATACAGACATTTAGAGAGCATGACTGTGTCAAGCAGGACAGTAAGTGACTGTGTCAAGCAGAAGAGTACTAATGCTGTATACAAGAATTACAGATTTGTTTTTCATACTCATCCACATTAACTTACATTTTTCTACGTTTAGAGCTGACTGCCATTCATCACACCAACTAGAAATTTTGTCTAAGTCATCTTGTATCCTCCTAAAGTCACTCACCTTCGACACCTTACCGCACACAACAGCATCATCAGCAAACAATCGCAGATTGCTGCCCAACCTGTCTGCCAAATCATTTATGTACTTAGAGAATAGTAGCAGTCCTATCACACTTACGTGGGTGTGCATGGTTTGCTGTCAGTCACACTGTGGAGACACTGCTGCCCCTCCTTTTGAAGCCAGGTTGCTGCTCCTGCCACCCAACAGCTACAGTGGATGAATCTCTCCGAATCCTTTTCTTTGTGCCCATGTCTCTTTCTTTGCAATTAAAGTATCAGTTGTAATTGTTTAATATTTCTATAATTAATGGACACCTCAGTCCGAATTTTTATCTGCCAATACCCTTGTATGTCTGTACTTTATATGACTAGTTTCCTTTCCTATGTATTAAACACTGTCAGATTCTGATATTAAATTTAAAGAGTTACTAATTGTTGTGACGGCACTAATTACTTTTACTCTGTAAACCCAGCCACATTAATTATACAATAATTCTGGATTTCCGAATATCACCTGTTCGATTGCGACATACTAATGGTATACTATTAGTTATCTGTTATATCTTCCTCTCTGTAGTTTTCAGCAATCACAAGATTATGAATCAAATACATATGTTAGTGAAGATGGCTGTGAGCTTTCTCATGAACTACTTCACTTTTAGTGCTTACCTAAAAATATATCAGCTGTTAGGCGGAATTATTTAGCTGTAGTTATAGCTTTTTTTTTTTCTGTGATAAACAAACTCAAAGCAACGGTTGTTAAATGTTTCAATATTTGATCCTGCTTGTTTTTAATCTACAATGCTTTGATAGTAGTATTGTATTAGGTATTCTGATGCCGTACTTACGTATCTGACTGTCACTTGGGTTAACTCTAGAAAACATTTGGCTATTTTCTTACATTAAAAATATTATTTGGATTGTTGTTGTTCGGAGTGATTATAACACCCAAATAGCATTTTTGTCAAGGCTGTCACAAAATACCTGTTATTTTTATGCAATTAAAGCTTAAAAGTCACCTAATTTCAAGTTTAGGTTAGATGATCAAAAACCTCTGTTATTGGCTGAAGTTCTGGTGACATCACAGACCAGGTGTAAGATGAAGCTAAACATCTGTTACTTAAGTGTTAGTGTTTTTGCGGAATTTTTCTGTAAACTGTTTAGCTATTTAGTGATGGAAAATGCTTTTACAACTTCAAAGAAACACCGTAAAGAAATTTTGTGAACACTGATAGTGGGAACCTCCTGAAAATTTATATGTTAATGCTCTACCCATTTAGAGTGATGATATTTATAGATTTCCAGAAAGTATTTGACATGGTACCCCATTGCAGGCTGTTAAAAAGGTACAAGCATAGGGAATAGATTCACAGATATTTGAGTATCTCAAAGACTTCTTAAGTCACAGAACCAAGTATATTGTCCTTGTCGGAAAATGTTCATCGGAGACAAGAATACCATCAGGAATGCACCAGGGAAGTATGATAGGAGCACTATTTGGTGGACAGTGTGGGCAGAAATCTGCTGCTGTTTGCTGATGATGCTGTATTGTACGGTAAGGTGTTGATGTTGAGTGACTGTAGGAGGATACAAGAAGACTTAGACAAAATTTGTAGTTGGTGTGGTGAGTGGCAGCTTGCTCGAAATGTAGAAAAATGTAAGTTAGCACGGATGAGTAGGAAAAACAAACCTGTAATGTTCAGATACAGCATTAGTGGTGTCCTGCTTGACACAGTCACATAATTTAAATATCTGGGCACAATATTGTAAAGTGATATGAAATTGAACAAGCATGTGAGGATTGTGATAGGAAAGATGAGTAGTCAGCTTTGGTTTATTGGGAGAATTCGAAGAAAGCGTGGTTCATCTGTAAAGGAGACTGCGTATAGGACACTAGTACGACCTACTCTTGAGTTCTGCTCAAGTGTTTGGGGTCTGCACCAGGTTGGATTAAAGGAAGACATCAAAGCAATTAAGAGGCAGGCTGCTAGATTTGTTAGTTACTGGTGGGTTTGAAAACATGAGAAATTAGGGTTCATGCAGAGGCATATAGACAGTCATTTTTCCCTCATTTTATTTGTGAGTGGAACAGGAAAAGAAATGACTAGCAGTGGTATGGAGTACCCTCTGCCAGGCCCCATAAAGTGGATTGCAGAGTATCGATGTAGATGTAGAAGGATGGGCCTTCTTTTCGCTGCTAAACCCAACATTGTTAAACTCGCTAAAAAAAGTGGACCCATATCTTACATGTAGATTTCCAACTATCAGATTCATGTGGAATAAACTGTCAGAAACTAAGAAGAGTTTGATCTATAAAATGAACCATCGTTCATTGTCACTGCATTCTTGAACTATGATTCAAAGCAGAGGAAAATTTCCTTGTGTTCAAGAACATTAGCACAGGTAACTCAATGTGGGTCAAGTCTGTGGCGCAATCAGTAACACATCTTACTAAGGATTAGAAGATTCCATATTCAAATACTGATGACATCATAAATTTGTAAAAGTTGCAAGGTCATAGAATTTAAAAGTGTTACATGAAATATGGTAATAGCATTAGAAAGAATTCGTTGTGGCCGTTGTTTCAATAACTTGGCAATAATTTGTCAGAGGAATAGGCAACTGAGGATAAATACATTTAATTTGCATACACATAAATGCCCACATTGCAAGGAGCTGTAGGGTGATGAGGTTTAGGTAACATAAACATATGGGAGGGGGATATTAGTGAGTGTAAACAAACGACAGTGTGTGGAGGAGACTTGTTTCATCTTTATGTAAGACGATGAAGCTTTAAACAGTAAGAAGCCAGTCAGACAGTAAGAAGATATAAAAAAGGGTTGTTTCCAACAAAATAAAAAGTGTTGGATCACATTAACTAGAAATCTTCATGAAGGTTACACATGTGAACAGTGATTGTAAATGGAAGCAGGGAAAACTCAACAATACTATGTTTCTGATCAGTGTTGTGAAATTATACAAATGTGATTTGGTTTTCAAAAGAGTTGAGTTGTTCATAGATAACTTAAAATTTTCGTTTAAACCGGATTTGAACCAATGACCAATAGATAGCTGTTTATAAACTGTCATAGTCCACTGCTCTACCAACTGAACTACTGAATTGTGCATGTAATGTTGAATACAATGACAGTCACTTTTCCCAATTTTCTCTGCAATTTTAAGTTCATTGAATGACACCATATGTGCTTTTAACAGTGGGAAAGCATAGCTTGGAGATAAATTAATGTTAACTTCAGAGTACAAGACAATCTTTGGTTAGGGAATTTGTACATCGACATGGTATCATTTTGCCGGTATATTGCAGCCACATCTTCTCTTTCTTTGGAACACAAAAAACAATATTTCAGGAGTTTTTGTATATGTATTTGTACACTGTGGTTAGACACCATTTGTAAACCATTTCCTGAAATGTAAATTCTGAAACAAGCTATCACTATGACTGAACTTTATGGCTGTAGGAACAGCAAGCAGCCAGTGATTTCACAGGCATAATGCAACTCAAATGGAGCATTTTAAAGGGCGTTCAAATTATTTGAAATTTGTATACGTTTCTTTTTATTAAATAACACTGAAATTCAAGAGGAAAAAAGCATGTCTGAAGCATAAAATGAGATAATTAATGAAATAAGATGATTTCCAGAAAACAGTCGAGTACCCAATTTAGACGTTACTTATAGATAACGTTTTTGATGTAGTGTCGTTGTTGTTGGAACAGTCTGAGTAACAATTACCTTTGAATGTGGAAATGAGTCTCATTGCTACTCCATATCACAGCATGGTGAAAGTAAGAATTACAAGTAATTATTCATGAAATGAGTTTCCATTGAACAAAATCATCCTTGGGCAACATTTGGATAGTTATTTTTGTGCAGATGAAATTAAACTAATCTTTTAGAATACACTGTAGCAGGTGTTGAGGTAACCCCTGAGGTAAAATGTGCTACCTTGTTTAATGCGAAATACCCTGAATTTCAATGTCTTTCCAACATTCCATGTATTTTTGGATGTGAGTAATTAATTTCTCTTGATAATTGACCTAGGTAAGTAAATTAATCCATCCATTTGTGTGTTATTTTACCACCAGAGAATCTTTCATTAAGTGGAAAAATTGACTGTTGACAAAAAAGGTGTTACAGGATAACACAGAATCATTATTTCAGAAAAATAGCTCATTTGCTTAAGCAGGATTTCCGTGTCCCGTGGTACCATGTGTAGTAATCTCCACCTCTGAAGTACTCCAAGGTACTGGAGAGTACTGCCCATTTAGAAAATGTGCATTCTGTGCCACCCTATATTAAGAATCTTCACGAAGTCTATTGCAAAATGCAGTAAACATTCATTACTTTGGCAGCACTGAATTTTGCATGTGGATTGGCACTTACAGATTGCTGTTACTTATAGATGTGGTTCACTACATGGTATATACAAGATTGTTGTTGTGTAAACTTTAAAAACAAGGCAGCTTTATGTATAAAGACACACACACACACACACACACACACACACACACACACACACACACACTCACAGCATGTTGTATTTCCTTGACGTACTGCACCATACTGGTACCATAGTGAGCCAAAAATTACATAATATTCAGATCCTATCATTGAAACAAATTTTCAGTCAGTTCATTATGTGAAAACTATTTCTTTACGAAGCAAAATCCCATTCAGTCTTCATCTTTATGAATTATTTGGATAGGATGCTATAGACAAAAACTCTTCTATGATGCTGTTTACCTAATATGCACACTGCAATAGTAGTTTTAAAAAAATAATCTCTTTTGAAACACTGCAGCAGTTATTTGGAATTATATAGAATGATGAACTGTGCCACCATTGTAACTTCTGCTCCCAAAAGAACTATTTTCTTTTGTTCTACACTCTTTTTCTCATTAAAATATTCAGAGAATAAAGAAATACATCTCACATGACTTCAGTAGTAAAATTATATCATCTTTGTATTAACTGCAATTGAAAATAATTTGTGGAACTAATCCATAGAAACAGACTTTGCAGTTATGTATGAGTTATTATGTTGTAATGTTCTGTAAATAAGTTGAATGTGTGTGCAATAAAATAATTAAACAAATAATAAGAAAATAGTATAAAAATCAAAAGCAAGGTAAAGCAGAAGGAAATATAAATACAAAAGTTTCTGAATTGAACAGATGCACGTGTTCGGAAAAGTAAAGGTACTCACATTGTGTGGTTGTTCAGAATTGTAAAGAAGGTTCTTTTTTTGAAACTTTCACAAATTGCACTACCTCTTATGCAAAATTGCTTTCATTTTATATCATCAGTATACAGCTGTGGCATTTGTTTTTGCAAGTAAATAATAACAAAAATTATTTTTAGCCATACTCTCTCATTTTCATAGAAACATTTTATAATATCTGTTTCTGTTTGTTGTAGATGTTGAAAAGTTGAGCAAAATGAAGAAGCTCCTTGAAATATTGTCAAATCCTAACAAGAGAATGCCACTAGAAACACTACTGAAGTGTGAAGTTGTTTTAGAGAAGCTTGATTTTAAGAGGGTAAGAAGTAATATATATTCTGGAAAAATATTGTTTGTATTTACTGTAGATGGACAAAAGTGTGAAAGTATGACTAAACACAATTTGTGTGTTAACACTCTGATTTAGTTAGGTAACACAGTTTACATTTCTCCCATCTAAAGCTAGAGAATATATTTCAAGCTCAACAGTAACACTAGAAAAACTAGTTAAACTTGGAACATCCATAGTTGATGGTTCCCTTGTTCAATACTGTGAAAAATCAGGGGAGAAGGAAAAATGTAGAGACAAAAAGAGTAGAATAAATTACTCATGTTACCATGGTGGAAGATGCAAAATATGCTGATTAGAAATGAAGTGTAATATTGAAAGTTTTAAATGCTATGGAATTTGTGTTGGTGGACAAGGATTTTGAGCTTTTCAGTGAATAATTCATAATTTTGTTTTTTGATTTTTATGTTAAGATAATTATTATTTGTTCACATGTTTGTATCCTGCGGTAAATTACAGAGTATCCCAGCATCCTGGAAAACTTTGGGAAACTTTTTATTCTGGAAAACTTTGGAAAGTTTTGCATTTTACATGCCAGCCCTCTGAAAGCCACAGCACTGGATTTGATTTTGGGCAGAATCATTTGTTTACCTTCTGCTTGGCTCAGTGCAGCATTGTGTTCAGTATTCACCCTCAGCTAATGAGGATGGAATCCCCAACGATGGAATTGTATTTTGAAACCAAATATATTATGATGTAGATTAAGATTCCAGGTATCACCCTGCAGCAGTTCACCCTGGTGGGCCCTTGTTGGAGAGTAATTGCCTAAAAAAATTCCGGAATTTTACGTGATGCTCAGCAGCGCTAAAAAAGTGAGGCAGTGTGACCAGCAAGTTGTGTGAAATGTATTTGATCTGGTCTACATTTACACCTGTTCAAATGTAAATATTGCTTTGTTTACTGGACAATGTGATGACAGATATGTCCTTTTAGGGGAGTCTGTGGACTCCTTGAATCCTTTATTTTGAACCAGGATAAGCCATGATAGGTTTGCCTACAGTACACTTTTGAGATGTGTACTAAAAAATTACTATCATAGTTTGTAAACAGTTGTTAAGCTGATCGCTGTAAATACTTTAAGTAACAGTAAAGGAGACCAGGACCATGCACTGAAAAGCAGAAATGCTGAGTTGTCAACAGGCAAACAGCCTGTTCGCTGGCTAGGAATGCAGGAGTTAGGGGTGGCAGGTGCACAAGCTAGGCGTGTGGGTGTCAGGGCTGGTGGAGTGTGGTCCACAATGAAGGTGCTATAGAGACATGAATTAGTTGGGGCTGATAGGATAGAGGAAGGGCAAACTGTTGAGTGGAGTTTGTGGTGACAGAGGGTTAATGGAAATTGATGCCTGGAAGGTCTCCATAGTTCAGCAAAGATGGTGGTGTAGGGAAGGATTCAGATGGTTCAGGTTGTGAAGCAGTTATTGAAATAGAGCAGATGGTTTTCAGCTGCGTGTTGTTCCACCAGATGGTAGTCTTTGTTCTTGGCCACAGTTTGGCGGTGGCTATCCATTCTGATAGACTCATTCTTGGCTGTCATATTTACATAAAAAGCTGTTCAGTGATTGCGGCAGAGTTGGTATATGATGGGGCTGCTTTCACAGGTGGCCCTGCCGCTGGTGGGGTAGGATAAGCCTGTGCCAGGACTGGAGTAGGAGGTGCTGGGTGGATGGACTGGACAGTTATTGCACCTTGGTCTTCCATAGGGATATGATCTCTCTGGCAAGGAAGTGGAAGTGGGCATGGTGTAGATATAGACAAGGATGTTGCATGGGTTGGATGGGTGATGGAAAGTGCTTTAGGAAGCATGGAAAGGATCTTGGGTTAGATGATAGATAATCAAACCTTGGCGAAGTGGTTCAAGTCTAAGCTGATATTGGATGACGGGTGGGAGGGGGGGGGGGGGTGTTCCTTTGTGGCTGATTCTTGGGGTGATTGGTTGGTTAGAGGTGTGTAAGGATACAGCATGGTAAATCTGTTTATGGACTAAATCTGAATTTGGGAGACAGTGCTTGTATGTGTAGACTCTCATGAGATCTTCAGCATACTGGACAAGGGAGTTCTGAGTTTAATATGGACAGAGATGTGGATGAAGTCATTAGAGAGGAGGAGGTCAATGTCCAGGAAATTGGTACATTCCACCCAACAGTTTCTGCTTCCTCTGTCCTATCCCCACCTCGCCCTATTCCATGTGTCGAACAGCAATCCTGACACTCCACATTTAGCCAACACTGTTAGGGGCACGTGTGTGTGTGTGTGTGTGTGTGTGTGTGTGTGTGTGTGTGTGTGTTTTCTTGTGTAGTTCAATTTATACCAAAATTCAGCAAGTTTTTCTTTCTGTTTTGTGTGTGCCTGTTGACAACTCAACACTTCTGCTTTTTCTATGAGTGGTCTCCTTTATACGGCTCCAGTGGTAGGCATAAAATAATGTCATTGGTATACTAATAAGCATGTTTTGGGCTTCCAGCATACTGTGATTGGTTGTGTTAATGTTGAGTTTACACCTGCAATGGGAGCAGTGCAACACAGGTGGCCAGATGGAGAGTGGGGATTGTAGGCAGTACGGGCAGCTCTATGTGTTGTTTCTCTCTTTGCTCACCGACATTTCCGATGCTGCTGTGGCTCATATTCACTGGAAACTACTTTCACTTACATGCACACAAGAAAGATGTTGCCTTCCTTCCTTTGCACCTAGTCTATGAGGGACTTAAATGTGGGATTGGGTGGAGGTTGCTCACAGGAAATAAAGTAGTCTGGGTTACGAAATGTTTTAGTGGCTTTCTGTCTTCGTGATCTCTTAGATAAATCTTGCTATATTGTTTAGTTGTGATCCTATATAAATAATGCCTATATTAGCTTCGACTTCACTCAAAGAACTGAAATTGTACATTCAGCGTTCGCTGGACTGAGGATCCAGAATTTTTGTGGTTCGCAGAACACACATCTGAGAAATTGTATTTTGAATACAAGCTGTGTAAAACGAGCTTCTCCCTCAGCAGTATGGGCAAGCAGGCCTTGTCCAGTCATACAAGGGGAAAGAAGCACACTTGGCTCGAGGCTGCTAGGAAGATGACATTGCCTTTATCCATGCTAACTGCCACAAACAGCCATTTCTCCAATCCTCCTGCATCAAATGTAGCTTCTGCAATGCTGCCTGCCAGTGCTGGATGCACTTGACCAATGGTCTACTCTGATGATAAAAAGGGTAAAACCGATGTAGGAAATAAAATTACCAATTTTAATGAAGAAAAGTATATTTATAATAAGTTTGTGCATTTTTGTTGCGTGTAATCCCATCAATCAGGTCCCACCTCAAGGCAGTCGCTTTGAGCATCAGGCTCCTATTGCAGGAACTTCTGGGGAACAGTCAACGATGCTAGTTGACTTACAGAGGGACGCCATGATGAAGGCAGAGATTTGTTTGCACCTGCTGTTGTGAGACACCAGTTTTCTCATGACACTTGCAACCTTGTCAGTGTTCTACTGGATGTGTTTCCAGACAGTGTCATAGCCTCCAAAGTTCAACTTCAAGGGTCAAGAATAAATTACAGCATTGTGTTTGTACTGGGGCCATTTTTTGCTTGACAACTACAGGATAATATTGCTGTATGTGACATGGTTGCAATTGTGTTTGATGAAGTTTTGAATAAGGTTAGTCAAAACAGCAGATGGATCTGTTTACATTTCTGTGATACTTTGTGAAGCTAAGTTTTTGAGTAGGTATTTCACTTCAAATTGTTTTGGGAACTAGTGTATCAAAATGTTTAGTTGACGAATTTGTGGCTGTTAATCCCCATCTGAGGTAATTCTGGAAAGTTAAATTGTTTGGTGTCCATGGATGGCTGTAATGCTATTAAGGCATTCTTAAGAGAACCGAAAAGCAAGCATAAAGTTGAGGGTAATCCAGAGGATCCTGTGCGTTTGGACTCGGGACATGTGGCCAACATATAGTGCGTTAAGCCGTTAAGACTGTACTAACATTAGTTGAAACCCTGTTCATTTTCTTAGAGGTTTTTTCTTGCCAATTTGATTTCACCACTATTGCAGGCACCTTTGTTTTTCCACAGGATAGTTTTATGCTGTCAGGTTAGGTTGGTGGAAAATAAAATGGTTTTAGTCTGGGCTTGAAAAATATTAGTGAATATTGAAATATACGTGAAGGGTAAACTGAACATTAGGTCACTATTGGAATTCCTGTGAGTCATAGCTATCAAGTATTGCGCAAGTCTTTGAGGGACAAGATGTTGAAAGCTCAGCTTGTCTTTTAGATTATTGCTGCTCAGGTTGAGCTGTTTCGGACTACATTTCAGTCAGATACCCCTCTTAGTTCCTTTCTTTTATAGCTCCCTCCAGTCTGCTTTGGGAGAATTAACAATAAAATTCATCAGACCAGGCTATATTCAAAATAGATCTGAGTGATCCTAGAAAGTGTACATTGTGTATGAAATCAAAAATGGCCAGGGTCAGTGTGATTTATAAGAGAAGATATCTTGGCATTCAGGATGGAGTGCCTTCCATTTATGAAGTCTGTGTTATCCAAAATTTTGGATAAATTACCTCTGGCATATTCCTTTATGAAAGGGCATCACATATGTAGTCCCAGTAGCGCCAGTTACTGTTGAGCTTGCGATTGGATGGTTAGGCATAGCAGGGACACCATCTTACATTTTAAATTGCATTGGTTGTCATGAGGCTGATGCCAACACCTATGATCTTCTAGAGATCAGTTCAGTAAAGGAAATAGCCAAAGAATTTCTTGAGGATCATGATTGTTGTTTGACTGTGAATGAAAATCATTGGGAGTAGGAGTGGATGTGAAAATTTGAAGAGATTTATCAAGCTCGCTTACATTCTCTTCCATGGCAATGCCAGCCTTGAAAGAGATTTTTCTGGCAGCTCCCCGATTCTGGTTGAAAATCTTGACTGAAGCCTCTGGCAAAAAGTAAACAATGGAAAATCCTGGATGAAATGTAACAATATTATGAAAAGGAAAATTGCCACTCACCATATGATGGAGATGCTGAGTTGCAGATAGGTACAGGAAAAAACAACTCACAAATAAAGCTTTCGCCCCGTAAGACGTTCGTCAAAAATAGACGATACACACACTCACTCACTCTCTCACTCACTCACTCACTCACTCTCATGCAAACACAGCTCACACAAACGAATGTAGTCTCAGGCATCTGCAGCCACACTCAGTTGCCTGAGATTGCAGTCGTGTCTGTGAGTTGCATTTGTGTGTGTGTGTGTGTGTGTGTGTGTGTGTGTGTGTGTGTGTGTGTGTGTGTCGTCTGTTTCTGACGAAGGCCTTACAAGCCAAAAGCATTATTTGTGACAGTCTTTTTGTTGTGCCTATCTGTGACTCAGCATCTCTGCTATATGGCGAATGGAAACTTTCCTTTACATAATATTGTGACTGAAGCCTCTGTCATATCCCTTTGTACCATTTCTGGTGTGATCAGAGTCGCTGAGGGTGTTGGATTGGTACCCATCACAAAACAGTTAAGCCTAGTATTGTAGACCTCTGAAGCCTAGTATTGTAGACCTCTGAAATTGTCATATGAAGTGCGTACCAGAGTAACAGTGATTGTCAGTTATTTATTGGAGAAATCACCTGAAAATAGAATATTTTATTATGAATTTGGACTCTCATGTACTAATCTCATTTTGTTTCATGTCTCTCGTGTACTTTTAAATCAGTATTAGTGTTAATGCATCCAAAATTTGAGACTAAATAAAAACTGTCTTGGAAACTTTTCAGTGAAGATACTTGAAAATGATCTGGATCTAAAGACTTTATTTGCAGTTTAATTAGATGAAGATAGTATTCATTAAATGAAGTACATGTATTACACAAATATTTTGAGGTGTTCTCAGTTATTGATAAATTCACAGGATGTATATGCCTTGGGACAACTGGGAAATCCGGGAAAAACATAGGAACTATTCGTCCTGGAGAAAACTGGGAAAAACCCAGGAATTATGTGGAATTCCAGGAGATTTTCACGGTTTCAATTTTCAGTTTTTTTATTTTTATTTATTTATTTATTTATTTTTTTTTTTGACTGGTAAGAACTGATACTCTAACAAAGAATATTACTGTATCCGACTACTGTGGAATAATACTGCAGTAATAAAACATAAATGAGAGAAAAATACAAAAATAAAACTTTAATTGCAAAATAAATGTATCATTTACAACAGAACACCGTGCATCCACAAGCCTCTGTCAACAGCAAACTGTGTTGAAGGTCTTAGGACAAAGACTATGCAGCAGTACTTCTTAACAATAGACTGCTTCCGATGAGTGTGACGTCACAACTGTTTACATTAGGTTCGTTTGAGCAGTTGCCAGCTTACACATGCGCATGCGCAGTTCAGTCACATATGATGAGTACCTTCTCCTGCTTCTCTGGCTACTTGAAGCCACATGCTAACCGGAAAAATTTTTTCTGGTGCGCCCAAGCTGCCAGATTCGTGCATGCTCAGAGCATTCTGAGCTGTAGTAGGAGCGGGTGGTCTCCACATGACCCTTGTTTATGTTTCATTATTTTGCTGTTTACAGCTCCCATGTCAAATGAAAACAAAATGGATTTCTGTGGCTGGGAGCTACCAAATGAATTAAAATACATTCACATTATTACGGAAGGCTGAAATATATTATTAGTTTCATTTTTCTGATTTTATTTCATTTCCATGTTTTTGGCAGTTAAGCAATAATCACATGCAGAGCAGTGAAGTTATTTTTGCTGATTTGCTAAGGAAGTTTGGCTTTTATTAATCTTTTCCGTTGAGGCAGTCCATTTATTTGAAACAAAACGTTTCATTCCCCTACTGTTCGCTAAATTTCAAGTGCACATTTTCAACTTCTAGCACGTATGGCATTTTGCCATTATTAAGAACCAAACATGAGATAGTAGAGTACTGGTACTCCAAGAAAATTTACAGTGTACTTCAAGCTGAATTATACAATTTAGTATGGTTTACGAACTTCCGATGCTCTTGGAGTATCCTCTGATGTCCTGTTTCTTTTATAACATAATGTAAGACATCTTAATGCCTTATATGTACGACCATATGGGCTTCCTACGCTATTGTAGCTGTGCAAGTGACGTAACGCCTGTTTTCTGGCGCTCTCGGGCAACTGCTGAAATGAACCTATTTCCATTAGGTCTCGGGTGGTTTGAAAACTGTTGAAAATGTAAATTTCCTTTTATGTTAAGTGTGAGAATGTGCGATTAATTTCTTAAACCACACAGTGTTTGACTCTCGTTTACAACTTAACATTTTGAGGTCCGGCCACGTAGAAGAATTTCGAGCCCAGAAGACAAGACAAGCATTTCATTATTTTAAATTTTACTGGCACATTTGACCTTTTCTGTGTATGTTACCTTACAGTGTAAAATACACAGAAAAGGTCAATATTACACGTGAAAGATTAACTTCTCTTGTAGCTTATTTTATAAGTGAAAGCTTAGTTTTTCTTGTAGGTACTCTGTATATATTAATTTAAACCATTAACTTTTCCTATTTGTATGTTCGCATTACTTAACAGTGATGTTGTTATTGGCTGACCACATCACGTGTCCTATGCTCTGAATATCTGCTGTCATTGGCTGGTGAGATCACTTGACACGAGCTATGATTGGCTTACAAAAGGGCATTGCAAACTCAGTTTCAATTCTTTGGGAACTAACATGCTGTGTGTGGTGGAATTCGAATTTATACTTTTGTAATCTAGTCAGAAAATGTCAGTGGAAAGTTCTACTCCGATGATATATAAAACGTTAACCATTCAAAGTATTGGTAAGTTTTCAGTTCCGTGGGAAAATATACTGTATCTTCACTTGGGAAAAAGTGTGTTTTTTATCCGGGAAATCCAGAAAAAATCCAGGATTTTTTTTCCTGGCCCATGTATACACCCTGATTCATTCATTATTACCACACTGTTGGAATAAAGACTACAATGTTATCAGCAGTAGGCCAGCCCCTCCACTTACAGACAGCAATGATCATGTGTACTGTGGACTACAGTAATTTCGTATTGCTGTCTGAAGATTCGGCAGACTACTCAGTTTCACCATTGTCCATATCTGCTGCTGGAGCATCAGCCTCAGAATGACTTTCATCATGAAAATCATCTATGTAATTTTCACGGTTGAGATCCACTAACTATGCTCCCCATATAGCTTGTTCCATTAGTAAAATATCATTCCCCACAAACCATGCCCACATAAATGAACTTCATACTGACAGAACAGTTGCACAGTGTGTCAACACAGTGACTTTTAAAAATATTTCTGTCAAATTAATTAAACAAAAATGCCTCACAACTATGAATGACTGTCCTCTACTAGATCTGACTCAATGCTGAATTTATATTGGTGACAGCAGGCTGGGTACGTGCAGTGGTGTGTGCACAGTAACAAACAGAAAGCTCCTGGTGTACACTTCTAGGGTTAATACACAACTTTTGACATACAGTGAAGCAGTGTTAGAGAAAAGGACAGCTGAGAAGTGCTCAAGTTCTGTCACTAAAAATATACTTGCTTTTGACTTCATTATGTTCACGTAAGTGTTGTGATCAAACTACTGTTAATCTACATCTCATAATTGTTTTGTTAAAGTTGAAATTTAATTTTATTTCTGAATCTCTTTGTAAAAAGTGTATTTTTTTTTTTTTTTTTTTTTTTTACTAAAGTGATAATTTTCTTTGTTTTTCTCACTGTGTGGTCCCAACATCTGATTGTTCCTAATGAAAATGTTTTGTTGATAATGTTTTTCTTCCATTACAACCTAGTCTCATTTTAGGTTTGCTGTAATTTTTTTTGTTCATGGTATTTTTGACACTTTATTCATTGTCAAATACTGGTTTATTTATTTCTTGGTTTAAGTAAACCAAGTTCACTTTAACTGCTTTTAAATCAAGTATAGCCCCCTCCCCCCCTTTCCCGAATGTGTTCCTATACATTGACAAAATTTGTCATAAAATTGATCAAAATTGGGTAGGGCCTAAGTTATCACAATCTGAATAAATACAAAAATTGTTCTTTTTTTCTGGTATTAGTACTTTCAGAATCTGAAAACATGATGGAATCAGGTGTACATTACTTAATGGAAGTTTTCTTACAGGGTGAGGGAATTCTTCCTCCTCCAACTCACATAAGCGCTTTGAAGGAGCATAGCCTCTTCAATCCTTTGTTGGAGGCAGTTAGCAATACTTTACAGAGTTCTTTTGCAAATCACACTCTCCAGCGAACATTTGGTCCATGTTTAGAAGCATTGTATGGGCCCGAGATTAAGTAAGTGCTTACATCTGATATAATTTTTTGTTCCAGTTAAGTTTATTTTAAATATAGTATCCATGGCTACTCAAGTAGCATCCTTTTGTTTGTGTTGGTGTGGATGTCTATCCATCTGCATGTCCATGCATTAGGGGGTTGGGGTGGTTGGAGAGACAGAGAGAGAGAGAGAGAGAGAGAGAGAGAGAGAGAGAGAGAAAGGTGTGGGATGTATAGCTGCTATACTATATGTGGTCCTTCATGCACAGTGCATTTTTCATAGATAGAGACAAAGGAGATGTAAGATTCTGAGTGGTCCACATGGGGTAGCCATGTGGTCTAAGGCGCTTTGCCACGGTTCAACCTTCGGAGGTTCGAGTCCTTCCTCGGGCATGGGGGTGTGTGTTGTCCTTAGCATAAGTTAGATTAAGTAGGGATCGATGACCTCAGAAGTTTGGTCCCATAGGAACTTACCAGAATGAATGAATGAAAGATTTTGAGTGAAAAATCAGCAGAAAATTGGGCAATAAATGCTACCTTGCGAAAAAGGAAATCTGCTGGTTTGCATGTTGTGACTTGGCAAGACAGCCAAGCCACTATGAGGTGAAGCCGAATGGCACGCGTTAAAGCTCATGCAGGCTGGCATGAGGTCTGGAAAATGACAAGGTCTTTATAGTAGCAAAAATAGTACGTAGCTTCTGGAATACTTAACTTTAATCCATAATTGGTGAACATCTGTCTGACGGTACATGCATCACAAGATAAATAGCAAATGATAATGGCACCTTGCTAGGTCGTAGCAAATGACGTAGCTGAAGGCTATGCTAACTATTGTATCGGCAAATGAGAGCGTAATTTGTCAGTGAACCATCGCTAGCAAAGTCGGCTGTACAACTGGGGCGAGTGCTAGGAAGTCTCTCTAGACCTGCCGTGTGGCGGCGCTCGGTCTGCAATCACTGATAGTGGTGACACGCGGGTCCGACGTATACTAGTGGACCGCGGCCGATTTAAAGGCTACCACCTAGCAAGTGTGGTGTCTGGCGGAGACACCACATTGCATTATCAGGAAACACTTGTCGTGATATGTTACTGCATTATTATTTTTTTGAATTTTAACTAGGCCTTTGAGATTTGATAAGTTTCATGAGATCTTGACATTGTAATTCTGTCAGAGACAGCAAAGGACTTGGAAGAGCAGTTGAATGGAATGGACAGTGTCTTGAAAGGAGGATATAAGATGAACATCAACAAAAGCAAAACGAGAATAATGGAATGTAGTCAAATTAAGTCAGGTGACGCTGAGGGAATTAGATTAGGAAATGAGACACTTAAAGCAGTAAAGGAGTTTTGCTATTTGGGGAGAAAAATAACTGATGATGGTCGAAGTAGAGAGGATATAAAATGTAGACTGGCAATGGCAAGGAAAGCATTTCTGAAGAAGAGAAATTTGTTAACATCGAGTATAGATTTAAGTGTCAGGAAGTCATTTCTGAAAGTATTTGTATAGAGTGTAGCCATGTATGGAAGTGAAACATGGATGATAAATATTTTTGGACAAGAAGAGAATAGAATCTTTCGAAATGTGGTGCTACAGGAGAATGCTGAAGATTAGATGGGTAGATCACATAACTAATGAGGAGGTACTGAATAGGATTGGGGAGAAGAGAAGTTTGTGGCACAACTTGACTAGAAGAAGGGATCGGTTGGTAGGACATGTTCTAAGGCATCAAGGGATCACCAATTTAGTATTGGAGGGCAGCGTGGAGGGTAAAAATTGTAGAGGGAGACCAAGAGATGAATACACTAAGCAGATTCAGAGGGATGTAGGTTGCAGTAGGTACAGGGAGATGAAGAAGCTTGCACAGGATAGAGTAGCATGGAGAGCTGCATCAAACCAGTCTCAGGACTGACGATCACAGCAACAACAGCAACATGAGATCTGTGGCAGTGGTCAAGCAGCTTATGATAGAAGTGTTCTTTTGTTTCTTTGGAAGGCAAATATGATGGTTTCTAGGTAGCTGCACAGAAAATGGCATTATAAAGAAAGGAACACAGATGTACCAGCTGACTATAGGTGTTTATGACAAACAATCCCATGTTCTTTTTTGTGAAGTTCAGCTGCTTTTGTGCAGTCATTTGACTAGAGGCTCTGTACACAGCAGTCTGCTTTGTGATGAATAGAAAATGTCTGAATAAGAAGGTATGAAGAAAGGAAATAAATATGTTATGGAAGGTATTAGGCTTGATGAGAGACTGATTTGTTTAGAAGGTGGCATAACAAAGACCTGCATTTGTATGTGGAGAAGGTGACTGACACTTTGTGGAAAATGAGGACTACGTTCTATGTTAACATAAGATGAATGATCCAGACTAAAATGACCAGTAGAATTTTTTCCTGTGATCTGATAAATGTGAAGTTAGAAAGGTTCGTCAAGTAGTGGAGATCATGAATGAAGACAACCAGGATTGTGGCCTTTTCAAGAATGAATCTGAAATACACCAGTATTTACAAGAAAAGCCAAAATTGAAAATTGGCAAGATATTGAAGAAAAAGAAACTTCACATGAAATAAATGCAAACATATGTTGTAATTCATGGGTGCAAGTTAAAGCTTGAGGAAAGACTGGGTTGAAATAAAGTGGCCTACAACTGGGCAAACTGAATGAAGAAGGAGGAGGAAGAGAATGAAAATATGAAAAACAGAGCTTCACACAAAGAAATGTGTTTGAGTGTAGAATATACATTTAATACGAAAATCAGAAATGTCAGTATAGTATAGCCCAGGTGACATCAGTATCAAGTATGGTTACCTGGAGTGGGCCATAACACATTTATGTGTGATGCTGTTAATGGTAATGCCAGTGAGACCTATAGGAAGCGAACACGTGTTTTTCCTGCAAATCTCCTATCTGCGCAGTAAGGATCTGGGGCAAAGGCCTACAGAGACCAGCAAAGCTTCAAATTAACTCTCCTATTGCTTTAGCATAAGGATACAAATAACCATCATGGACAATGTCTCTGAAGATCTGCACAGCCAGAGTTTCATGTGGACAGATAATAGAGGTCCATTTGTATACAGCTCCATACATAGGGGCACTGCCTGGACAAAAGGCATACATTCTTTGGATGTTTAATGGAAAATTATTGGTGCTGGCTTCTAGCTAAACGTGGCATCACTACTGTTTATTGTTGTGTTAAACTGGAATTTGCTTGTTTGATGAATGCTGAGTGTAGATCTGTGGCTGGTCCCTGCACATACATACATATGACCTTCATGAAATCTTCCCTGCACAGTGCTTAGTAATATGTCTTCTGAGGACCTCAGCATTTGTGGTGTGTAGTTGAAGTGAGTGTGTTGCCCTGTGTCTTTGAGTATGTAGAGTAACATGTTGTGCATAATTCGTTAGGATCACTGGAAGCTATGAGTGCTGTTACACCAATAGCTGTGTGTAAGCGATTGAATGAAGAACTGAACTGTTGACAGGTAAATTACTTTCAGAATATATGGGAGCAACTGTTATATTTTGTAACATATTTTGTAATTTGCTGTTAGCTTATAGAAAGCAGATAATTATTAAAAATATTTGTTACATCATAGCAAACAGGACAAGAATTTAGTACATTCTCTATTACAGTATATTTTCTTGCTAAGTATGGTAATGATAAAAATAAAACGATTTTTTCCATTTTTTATTAGCACATACCCATTAATTTGTACAACTTTGCAGAAAGCACCATTGCTTCACTAATATTTTATGCTTCACTCATTTACAGTGATTATTTGGTGTACATATAGTAATGCAAAATATAAATTTGTTATTAATACGATCTTTTTCCTATGCAATTGTCTTAATTATTCTGCTAGTGAATGAAACAATGTGTGTAATTTCTGCAGGATGATGCCACCACCATTGAAGAAGAAGAAAGTGGAAGAGCAGCCAAATGATATACCAGATGTTCTGCAAGGCGAAATTGCTCGACTGGATCAACGATTTAAGGTTTATGTCTTTCTGAAAGATTTTTTTGTTTGTAATTAATGTAAATTTATTTTGTGAAATTTAAGTAAGGATTATATTGTGAAAAGCTACTACTCACCATTTAACGGAGATACCGAGACCACACTGAATCTTCTGAGAGTCTGGCCTTGGCAACCAGAGACTGTGGTCTTGTGTGTGTGTGTGTGTGTGTGTGGGGGGGGGGGGGGGGGGGGGGGGGATGCGCAGATGAAAACCTGTTCGGTCAAAAGCTTCTTTTAACAGTCTATTTGTTGTGCCTAACTCAGCATCTCCACTATATGGTGGATTTTCCATTGTTTGTTACATAAGGATTATGAGGATAAAGAATAATTCATTGTTGATACAGAAGTTTTAATATTGTGTCTGCTGGTAATTTGTATGATTGCCCCTAAAGTGAACCAACTATTAAGATGGAAATTGCATGTCACTTTTGACATTAATGTTCCTTTTTTAATGTCGTTTGACGTGAAATGGAAAATGCTAACAACACAGTCACAGCAACAACTGAGATATTTCATAATTTGAATTTTTTTAGTGTCTCATAACATTTACTCTGTTTTTGTAATGTTGATGTTCTTAAGCTTGTGCCTGACCTTGTTGGAGATATTTACTGTAATTTACACATGGAGAGCCATCGGATTAGATATTTTGTCTTGATTTTGTAGTGTGTTGCAAAACAGTTGTAAGAAAGCCTGTAAAATATACCACACTTTGCTTGGATGGTAGTCTTTATTGTTGAATGTGCAAAGCATATTTGCTTTGTGTCCATTTGTCATTTGTTTAGCATATACATATGTGTTTACATAATTGCTCTACAATTCACACATAAGTATATTGCACTGAGTGCAAAAAATCATTTTCAGACTATTTATCTACTGTTCCACACTCAAATAACACTCAGGAAAAATGAACATCCCAATCTTTTAGTGCGAGATCTGATTTTTCTTATTTTATCATGGTTATCATTTCTCCGTACGTAGGTGGAAGTCAGTAAAGTGTCTTGGCATTCAGAGGAGAAAACTAGTGATTGAAATTTTCTGAAAACATCTCTCCACAACGAAAAATGCCTTATTTTAAAGATTGCTATCCTAAGTATGGCATCATTTCTGTAATGCTCTTTTCCCAGTTTCATGAAAATACAAAACGAGCTCTCCTCCTCTGAGCTGCTTCATCACCTCCATCAATTCTTCATCTCCTCCATCAATTCTATCTGGCAAACATCTCATGCCATGGAGGAATGGTCCAGATGAGGATGAATGAATATAGTGTAGGCACTCTCATCAGTAGATTTAAATCGTGGAAAATCCAGAATGGAATAACGACAGTAGTATGAAAAGGATAGATTGCTGCTCACCATGTAGCAGAGATGTTCAGTCATCTGCCGAGGTTGAGACTGACAGAACCTAAATTGAATGAAGACCTACAATAAGCAGTTCATCAGAGAAAAAGCTGTGGCATATGCATTGCATTTGGGAGTAGAGTGAAAGGAAATGTAATGCAATGGAAACTTGATTTTTGTGTTTTTTTAAAAAAAGAATTGTTTCCAAGTTTTATATTTCACTATCACCTATGATCATATTGAAAAATTAAGTTACTTTTCATTCCAGTTACTTAAGTTTTGCTAATTCTGAAGTTCACAACAAAACCGCAATAGCAAAAATCTGAGGTTAGATATCAATTTACTGTCCAAAACACCATGATATTAAGCTATTACCTAACATAGTGTAACAATAAAAAATATAGTTTGATTGGCTTGTGTAGTTATTTACACCCAGGCAGCAATAATGTATGTATCTACAAGTCTTGCACGTACGAGAGGGTAATTGGTAGATTCACTGGTCCTCAGACATGTAGAGAAGGTAACAGTATTGCATTTGAAGACAGAGATGTTTTTAATTTTTTTTAATAAGTATTAGCGATTTTGTTTAACAGCATTTTCACTACCCACTTTAGTTTTATGAGTAATTATTTGCCTGATTGTCTCCCTGATTTCATTAATAGCAAATATTTCATAATTACTCCTACTTCTTCTTCTTCTACTACTACTACTACTACTACTATCCTGCCTGTTGGTCTAAAAAATACGGCAAACATATTTGGGAAATTATGTGGTTTTTCTTCTAAAAATAAAATTAATATGTAGTTGAAAAGTGTGGTTTGTTATATAGCATTGGATTTGACAGATGAGAATAAACATGGTACAAAATATTTTTAATCTTAGTTATAGTTGTGCAAAATGTCACTGAAGAGAAATGAAAACAACTTGTTTTGAATCTTTTATCAGGTTAGCCTTGATCCAACACAGCAACCAGGTTCAAGAGCAGTGCAGTTGTTGTGTTGGTTGGATGACAAACATCTACCATGTGTGCCACCTGTATCGCTATCAGTGCCTGAGGATTATCCCCAAACACCCCCTAGATGCCATATGGCCCCACATGAATATGGCTCCACGGGGTTCCTGGCAGCAGTTCGAGAAGCTTTGGCATCACGCATCCTGAAACTGCCTGGACGATTTTCTGTGTCACAGTTACTTGATACATGGGAGATGAGTGTTCGTCAGGCATCCGCTCCAGCAACAGTTGCATCCCAGACACAAAGCACGTCTGCTGCTACTCTTCTTCTTGGCCTTTGAATGACATTTTCTGAACCACATAGGCTGTTATGATTCGTTTTGTGTTGGAAATTTTGTTGTATATAGTTTTCTGTGTGATATATGTACGTTTTACACTGTTCTGTGTCAGCTAAATGTCAGTGTATATTGTTTCATTTTATGCTTTCAAAATTGTTGTGAGCTTCAGTTATGAAAGATCTGTAATTAATTTAAACTAATTTGGAGAGAAGGTAAAGTTAATTCTATTGGGACAGCTGTTTTATTTAGGAAAAAAAAGGCTAACAAACGTTTGGAGGTGCTGTGCTATAACTGTATTATTTTGTATATATGTAAATATTATAAATAAAGTTGAGAGTACATTACACTATATTGTAGAGATTCCTGATTTGTTTTCATTTCATCCTTTCTTCCATTAGTTCCTCTAATTTTCGTAATGCTTGTTAATGTTTCTGTTACTCAAATTCAGTTTGTCCAGTGAACAAGTATTTATTAGGTCTTCAGAAGTAAGACGTAGTTTTGTAATATTCACAAATAATTGATGTCAACCTCTACATAACCTTTTATATGTATTTGCTTTATTTTGCTGGTTATTTATTCACAGTTGTGATGGAAAATTGTTCATTCTGGTGAAGAGTTTTATTCTGCTAATAGAAACAATATTTTTTAAATTGCTTGCATACGCTGGTTTGTTATGATTGATATGTTAAATTATGACACAGGTTTGCAAGAACAGTTCTTACTTCTGGAGGGAAAATGTACATTGCTGCTGTAGATGTGTCTAAAAGTAATTGGAGCTAATTACCTAGCTTTTGTGACTAGTATTTCTGTTGTCGGTGAGGAGAGAGGGATATATTAACAACAAAGACAGAACTTGATCGAAAAACCTATTTGATCTACTGAAAAATCACAATGCTCAAATTGTTAATTTAAGACAATTGTGATCAAAATAAGGATACTAAAATAACTGGTTAGTGGTGTCCAATAACAATGTTCCATCTTGGAAGCAGCTGTACAACAATTCTAGAGATGACTATCAAAAGCATGAAACATGTTCACAGGAGTATATTAGAGAGCTTTTATGTAATAAAATTGATTCTGCCCTGAAATATGGGTGCCATGAATTTTCGTTCTTAATTCCAAGCTCACTGGTGGATAAGAGAATAAGTGTCTTGTTATTATCAGGAAATGAAACCCAGTAAAGCAATCCACATGGTGGCATTTATTTTCCAGTTTGAGAATATGTTCTCTGGCGCAACAAGCAGTAGGCATATGTGTGAGTTACATGTGGGATGTCATGAATATATGAAAAATACATGTCTTATACAGTTTCTAAAATTTCAAATGCTTTGAAAATTGTCTTTCTCAATAACTATTGGCTATGTGAACAACAATGTACTGTGTTGTCAACCTTGCTAATACTGAATATTATACATTGTGTGATCGAAGAATTTCTTCAAAGGTACTGGGAGTGGAACATTTATTCGAATGATGAACTTGTGGCTATTTTAATACAAATATTATTGTTGTTGTTAGAGTAGTAGTTAGCTTTAACTCAGCACAAATACACTGAAGGAATTTACCTAGTAGTTGATCACCCTAAAGCATTAGGATAAGAATGGTGTGAACGTGACAATAGTTTCAAATCAACAAATCAAAGGTCGGAACAGCTGTGAAGAAGAGAGAGACATTATGGATCACTGAGTAGTTTTGGATAAGACTGCCCTGAAACTTACGAACCGGAGAATATATTTATTACAGGCCTTGAGACTTAATGTGATAAATTATTAATCTGAATGTGACATAAGTTGTTTACTGTGTGAAATAGGGCAACAATGGACGAGTCTCAATGTATTTGCAGTATCAGTGTACAAGGGATTGGTACTGATACATGCTAGGTACAGTTAAGCAGGATTTCAGAAAATTCGTTCACGCAGCTGGAACAACAAGAGAAATTGGATGAATATGCCTGATTCACAATAACAGACTGATTGACAGTGCACACTATGCAAAGATCTCTGTAAACTGGTTGACTTTATGTAATAGTGAAAGATTTATAATATTATGAAAAGGATAGATTGCTATTCACTGTAAAAATTATGTGTTGAGTTGCAGGCAGGCACGACAAGAAGATTGGTCATATAAGCTTTCAGCCAAAGCCTTCTTCAGAGCCCCCTCTCCCCATCCACTCCTCCCCCACCCCACCCCCCCCCCCCCCCCCCCCCCACACACACACAGAACCACTTTCCCTGGACATAATGCAACAGAAATGTGTCCAACGGATGCAACAGTGGAGTGTTACGGGAAGGGGGGTGAGTTAGCAGGGTGCGGATGGGAGAAGAGGAATCAATGCTGCCTGGCGGAACATGCAGGGACTGGAGGTGGTAGGACAGGGCTGCCATTATTTCCTTCCCATGCTGCAAGCTTATGCTTCCACTACCCCTTTCCCCCTATGCCCCTCCATCGGGTGGTTTTCTTAGTGCAGACTCTGCTTGGACCTGTGTTATAATTTGGAACTCGAGTTTCCACTTCCGGTGTTTCCTTCAACTTTTCCTTAAACAAAAGCATGGTCCCCATTGTTGAGTTTGACCTGCCACCAATTTTCAAAATTCAAAGTGCAGATTGTGCAGGGAACATTGCTCAATGCGGTGTATGCTCCACCTTTGTGCCTTTCCATCTCTGCACCCTTCCCTTTACCTAAAACCCAGCACAGTAGCCATCCTGTTGTGGGGGGAGGGGGGGGGGGGTCGACAAGTACCTGCATGATGGTAGCCTGACCATGCAAGGATTGCACTCCTGGCGCCTGAGCTGAACGCTCCCCATGTGGGCCAAGGAGTATGTGCCTGTTGTGACTGGGACACGAGGACTCCGAGCAAAAGTTTACTAGCCAGGTAACCATTGGGTGGTACCCATGGGGAGAGCCCCCATTTGGAGTGGGTGGCACCATGGCAAATGAACCACAAGTGAAGCGGATGAAGTTATTTCTTGCTGGGGGCCATACAGCCCCACCAGCCTCTATGGAAGGAAAGTCCTCGTTTAATGCAGAGATATGGTATTAAAATGTTCGCTTCCCTGGCTACATAGGGTGGAATCTAAAGCTAACTGGCAAGCAGAGAAATAATCTCCACAATATTTGGTTTGCACAATGGACTTAAGGGATTCCTTCTTGGCCACAAAGCCCTTATTCTTTGTGTAGAACATAGAAGACAAGTTTGGGGAAGTGGCAGCAATCTCTAAAATGAAAAGTGGATTTTGATTGAAACAGCATCCCATTCCCAGTCATGGGTGCTGCTCACTTGTAACAAATTGGGTGACATACCAGTTTCTGTCACTCTCCATAGTTTTCTAAATATGATTCATAACATCAATTTCCACTGAGATGTGCTCTTCCAATTTGATGATGAGCTATGTGCTGTCTTGGAACGATGGGATTTACACTTTGCCCGTTGTGTACATAGCTGACCAAAGGACAATAGGGTTGGTATTGGTGCCTTCATCTTGGGCTTTGAGGGCAATTCATTGCCTGAAAAGGCTAAGGTGATGACACACCAATGCGACCTGAAAACATATGTTGTCCCCTTCCCCTCCACCCCTTCCTCTCCTTGTGGTGTGCTTCAAGTGTTTGATGAAACAGGCACATGTCATCACAACACTAGCCGCCAACTGTAGAAGTTGTGGATGGCTGCAGCATGCAAATGTTCCTTGTGACCTCCCCCCTTATGTGTCAACTGTGGGAAGCACCATTCTCACTACTCGCTAGATTGCACTGTTTCCTAGAACAAGAAGAAAATAAAGAACATAAGACTCTGGACAGACAAACTTATCAAGAGACAAAGTAGTAGTATGAACGGTGGCACCCAACATACATAAGTGTCTACAATGGGACCAGAGAGCCGAAACAAGCTTTCGCCCCTGATGGTTGGGGGATCTTCTCTTGCTGCTTCCCCTACACCTACTTTGGGACCATTGCCTTTCCACCCACTAGGTTCATTGGCCCCCATTTCCCAGAGACAAATCATCTTCCTCCAGTGTTTCTCACCAGGAAGGGGCCCTCGGGACATTTCCTTTCAAGGCTTCTGCTGATATACAACCATATGCTAGCCAGTGGCTGGAGGAGCCATAGGCTGCTGGTTGCACGGCTTTGCAATCATAATCTGAAACATTCAGAAAAGCCCTTACAATCATTCAAATCCTCTAAGTAGAGGAAAGATAAGAAAAAGTTCTCCAAGAAGGAGATTCCGTTGGTCCCCAAGCCACCAGATGAGGTGAAGATTCCGGCAGCAACCTGAGGGCCCCAGTCGTACCACATGACAAAACCTAGAACCTATGTGTGTTGATGTTTGAACTCCTCAACCCGTGGCAGCAGGTGAAATCTAAAACACAATGTTTCTCCGTAGTCCCTTCATGGCCTCACAGTACATAGATGCCAATATTCTCCAGTGGAAGTGCAGTGGATTTTTCCACCACCGGCTGAGCTTCAAAATCTTTTAAGCATTTCCCATGCCTTCTGCATTGCTCTTCAAGAGACTGTTTCCAGCAATGTGGACACCGGCCCTCCATGCATACCGGGCATAATATAAGAATATGCTACCTATGACAGGGTGTCAGGAGGTGTTTGAACGTATGTTCTGGACACTGTATATAGCAAATTTGTGCTGCTTAATACACTTCTGGAGACACTAGCAGTTTGGATAAGGGCATTTCAAAATATAACCATTTGCAATGTTCACTACCCTCCTGATGGTGAAGTGTCTCAGAGCATTTTATTTGCATTGGCTTCTCAGCTCCCCCACCTTTGCTAATTTTGGGCGATTTCAATGCCCGTAACCCTCTGTTGGGTGAAACCATGAGTGCTGGCTGCGGTCAAGGCCTCAAAAACTTACTGGCACAACTTGACCTTTGCCTCTTGAATACTGGTGTCCCCACACACTTCAGTGTGGTACACGGAACTTTCTCAGCCATTAACCTTTCCATCTGCAGCCCTTGTCTCCTCTCATCTGTCCACTGGAGAGTCCACGATGATCTGCTTGATAGTGACCATTTTCCAAACTTCCTGTCCCTCCCTCAGTGTCACTTCTCTGGACACTGGCCTAGATGGGCTCTCAACAGTGTTGACTGGGGTGCTTTCACCTCTGCTGTTGCCCTTGGCACCTCACCACATGGATGAATTGATGAGGCAGGCCAGAATAAAACTACAGCATTTCTTCTGGCAGCTGTTATAGCCATCCTCTGTTCCTTGGACCTGCCCCGACAGAAGACGGAAGTCACAGATGCCTTTAGAGATCATAGGTGGGCTCTCCAGTGCTATAACCGGAACCTATCGATGCAGCACCTCATTGCTTTTAAGTGGCTCTGTGCCAGGGTCCACCTCCTTAAAGGTGGAAATGAGAATGGTAGGAACAGTGTGTTTCAAACATTGGACGACTTACCTCTCCTTCACAGGTTTGTGTGACACACGCCTGTACAGACACTAGGCACCTGCAGGTGTACATGGTATTCTATCGAATGGTGCTGTCTGCACTGACCCAGATGCCATTGCCGAACATTTTGCTCTGCATTATGCTTGAGCCTCAGCATCAGAATTGTCAACCTGGCTTTTGTGTCCTAAAACAGTGGGTGGTGCGAATGCAATTATGTTTTACTGCACACAACCCGGAGCCATATAATGCTCCATTCAGTGAATGAGAATTCTTCCCACTTTCCTGATATAGCCCCAGGGCCAAACCATATCCACAACTAAATGGTCAAGCACCTATTCTTGCCATCTTTAACCACATCTGGAGTGAGGGAAAGTTCCCAACGTAATGACTAGAAAGCATCATCATCCGAGTACTGAAATCTGGTAAGCACCCTCTAGAGATGAATAGTTACTGCCCAATTTCTCTCACCAGTGTTCTCTGTAAGTTGCTTGAATGCATGGTGAGCTGGTGGCTTTGTTTGATCCTTAAGCTTAGGGGTCCTCTGGCTCTATCCCAGGGTCATTTTTGCCAAGGCTATTCTACTACTGATAATTTGGTTTACCTGAAGTGTGGTATCCAAACTGCTTTTGCCTGATGTCAACACAGCCATCTTCTTCAGCCTGCAAAAGAGTTATGACACCAAAATAGTGACATCACATCCTTGCTACTTTACACAAGTGGGGCCTATGGGGTCTGCTCCTGATCTTTATTCAGAACTTCTTGTCACTTCATACTTTCCGGGTTTGTGTTGGTGCTTCTCACAGTACACCCCCCCCCCCCTCCCCTCCCCCCCCCCACCCCATGTCCAAAAGAATTGTATTGACTATCCCACTCTTTCTATCTCTATTTACCAGCAGCTTTGGGGTGTATCACTGAACATTGACTGCAACACGCCATACGAAAGGCACAGTCATGGGCTCTCACACATAACTTTTGGTTTTCATCAGCCAAAGGTTGCGCATTATGCTTCTGTCAGTGTCATACCATTCACCCACAATCAGAACTTTATCTCGAAGGCCAGCTACTAAGTTTGATGGAGACTTATCGCATTTTAGGACTGGTATTTTTTTTTTTTGCTCAGTTCTTGTGGATTCCCCAGCTTTGCCACCTTAAGCAAAAGTGCTGGCTGAATCTTAACACGCTGCCTGAGTAACATCTGCTGGGGGTGCAGATCGCACTACCCTTCTGCATCTTTGCAAAGCCCTGAAACAGTCCCATCTTGATTATGGGAGTCTGGCTTACAGTATGGCATCGCCCCCAGTATTGCAGATACTCAATCCAATACACCACTGTGGCATCAACTTCTGACAGGAGGCTTTCAAACAAGCCCCTGAACAGCTTAACTGTGGAGGCTGGAATCCGTCCATTGCGCATCACGCACCAACAACAGCTTGCCAATCATGCTACACGTGTTCGCAGTTACCCAAAGCATCTGAACTATCGTCTCCTCTTCCGAAACACAGAAATCCATTTCTGGCAATGGTGGCCCAGATCAGGGATTACGATTGCAATCTGTATCTGGTCCCTCTGCCTTGAACTCCAGTTGTTCCCTCTACCACCCCTCTCCCAGGCTCGCTACCATACACCTCTGTGGTGCATCTCTTGGCCAGAGCTTCATTTTGATGTATCACATGGTCCGAAAGACTCGGTTCAGCCCAAGGCCCTCAGACACCAATTTTTCTCCATCCTTGGTGTATCCTGGGGTTCAGAAGTAGTCTACACTGATGGCTCGATGGTTGCTAGTCATGTACACTTTGCTTATCCTCACATGGGACATACTGAACTGCACTCCTTGCCAGATGGCTGTAATGTTTTCATGTGGGGTTGGTAGCCATCTCTCGTGCCCTGAAGCATATCCTTTTCTGAACCAGTGAGTCCTTTCTCTTTTGCAGCAACTCCTTGAGTAATTTGCAAACTCTCGACCAGTGTTACCCTCACCACCCGTTGGTCATGGCTATCCAAGATCCCCTGTATGCCCTTCAAGAATGTGAACATTGAGTGACTTTTGTATGGACCCCAGGCCATGTTAGGATCCCAGGGAATGAGTTCGTTGATAGCTGAGCCAAACTGGCTACGAGTAAGCTGACTCTTGTGATCGGTATTCTGGAAACAGACCTCCAATCGGTAAAGTTTTAAGGATCTGGAATGCAGCACTGCACACTCCATCTTCACCAAACAAGCTACAGATGATAAAGGAGACTAGTAATCTGTGGAGGTCCTCCATGCAGGCCTCTCTCAAGGACTCTTACTGTCCTTTGCCGGCTCCGCTTCAGCCATACTTGGCTGACATGGTCATCTCCTCTGTCACAAGACCCCACCCCTCTGTTGTTGTGGTTCCCGTTTGATGCTGGTCCACATTTTGCTGGACTGTCACAGCCTAGCTGCTCTGCGGCTGTGCCTGTATAAGGAGACAATGCTGGAAGGGGTCTTTTACCACTCTCTTTAAGGGTCAGCCACTTAACTTTATCGACCTATTGAGGAGTTGGCAGAACACTCTGTTGTTGCCTCTGCCCAGACTGGGCTGCAGCTGTGTGGACTTGGTGGACCATCCTGGCCTTCATCCTACCTGCCCTCTTTTACTCTTCCTCCCCCCCCCCTGCCGCCCCCCCACCCCTCCCCCCCCTCCCTCCTGCTCTTGCTTGGTCTGTTCAACTTGTTCGTCTTATGTCTATCTGTGCTTGTCTTGCCCTGTCCGCGTTGTTAGTCTTTCCTAGGCAATTTCTGAGTACTGTGGAGTACTTATGGCGGTGTATGTCTGCTCATTGCATTCTGGTCTTGGGGGCTTCTGGCTGCTCTGTAGATGGGGCACCTTGCCTCTATTTCCTTCTGTGTCTCCCTTTCTTCTTTTTTTTCCAATTATCTGGCCTTCATTGACCTTTGGTAGACCTTGGGGCTTTTCCCCAAGGTTTTGCGCAGTAGGCCATCACTGTTATGTAGATCTGTCTGTTCCAGGAGGAGGAGGAGGGAGAGGGGGGAAAATGAGGAGTAGAGAAGGAGAAAAGCTAGAAACAGTTGAGTGGAGGTTGTCGGGTGCCATGTTACCATAGGTTGAGATAAGGATGATTTTGGGAGTGGAGAATGTGTTGTAAGGGTAATCATCTGTGCAGTACTGTAAAGATGGTGGTGGAGGTGGGGATCCAGATGGTCTGGGCTATGAAGCAACTACTGAAATCAAGTGCATTATGTACAGGTACAAGTTGTGCCACAGGGTGGTCAACTTTGCCACTTGGCCTCAATTTGGCTCCATGCTGATGGATAGCTTGTTGGTAATCACACCAATACAAAAACTGTGCAGTGTTCACAGCAGTGCTGATATATGACAAGGTTGCTTTCACAGTTGGGAATGGGATATGATCCCTGTAGCAAGGAGTTGAGATTGGGAGTTGCTCAGGGATGGAATAGGATGTTCTGGAAGATGGAGGGGGGGGGGCGGGGGAGGCAAGGGAATATCACTTTAGGAGGGGTGCGATGGATCGTGGGTAGAATGCTCCTAATTTCAGGGCATGATGGTCAGTAATCAAAGTCCTGACAAAGGATGTGCTCAGGTTTCCCAGTCCGGGGTGGTATCGAGTGACGAGGGGGACACATCTTTGTTGCTAGTTCTTGGGGGTAGTGGGGGGCTTGGGGGTTTGTGGGGATAAAGCATGGTAAATCTGTTTGCTGACTAGGTCTAAATTTAGCATCTGTCTGTGAAGGCATTTGTAAGACCTTCAGCATACTGGGCAGGGGAGCTCCTGACACTGCAGATATATTATTCCCAAGTTTCCAGGCCATATGGGAGGGATTTTTGGTCGGGAAGTTATGAAAGATGTGAAAATGCAACAACTGTTGGTGGTTGGTAGGCTTAATATGGACAGATGTGTGGATGGAGCCATAAGAGGGGAGGAGGTCAATGCCCATGAAGGTGGCAACCTGGGTGGAGGAAAACCAGTTGAAGTTGATGGAAAAGGTGTTGCAGTTGTGAAGGAAAGAGGGCAAGGTGTCTTAGTTGTGACTCTGGATCATAGGATATCATCAGTGAACCTGAAACAGAGAAGGCGGCCAGGAAGGTTTCCTCTGGAAAGTCTATAAACACGGTTGCATAGGAGGTGACCATGGGGGTGCCCCATGGCTGTGTGGTGGATTTGTTTGCATGCCTTACCTTCAAAGGAGAATTAGTTGTGTGTGTTAGGATATAATTGGTGATCATTAGTTAGAAGTTAGTAACTTATACTGGTGTTTATGTACTGGTGCCATAAGGAAGTGTAAATAATGTGGATTATTTTCAGGTGTGTGGCTGGTGGATACTTAGTCTATTATTAGATACAAATGAGGCACTGCATAATGCAGCCATGCAGGTTATAAGTTAGAATTTTCTTATCTTCTTGATGGGTTTCACAATTTTTTTCCAGGCAAGAAATTTTTTTACATGTTTTATGTATTTCAGTTAGCTGTACCTGACACCATCTTTTTTATGTTCACCAGTTACACTGGTGTTAAGTCCTGGTGTTGTAAGTAGGTGCAAATAATGTGGACTAATTTGAGGTGTGTGACTGGTGCATACTTTCACCAGCAGCAACTCATGCTTCTAATTTCTCACCACCACAGTCTCTTACTACGATTACCACTGTAACAATCTAAATTGATTGATGTATCAACTCTCCTTTGAACAGAGTAATATTTACCTCTTCTTTCTTGAAGAAAAGGATCCACTGTCCACCTCCATGATAAAGAATGCAGTATAACACCATTATAAATGATGTTGACATGTTTTCTGAAGTTTTCTGGCTATTGTGTATCTAGGTATAACTTTCAGGGTGAAGCAATTTAGAAATGAAAGAAACTGCCTCCATTTCCAGAAGATACGATGTAAAAACTTTTACACAAGTGTATATTGTTTTCTGACATACATGCAATACATCCACCCAGAATCGTGGATGGGCAGAGAGAGATAGTTGAAGTGCCAAAAATTTGATATCAGCTTAAGGAAACATTAGAATACAGATATACATTCATCTTTCTTTTCGTACATATCTCTTTAGGGGCAGGAATGTTTATATTGCATCTTTGTCCCACACAGTGTTCCAATACTTATTAAATGACATATACTTTATGGCTACACCAAAATAAGATTTGCCACAAACCTTACAAACACACTAATTCTTCTTTCCCCACCTGGATTGTTGTATCCATATGTTGTGTTTCTGTTACATTCTGGCTGGATTTTGTGTGTGTGTGTGTGTGTGTGTGTGTGTGTGTGTGTGTGTGTGTGTGTGTGTATGAAAGAGAGAGATAGAAAGGGGGGCGGGAGATGTGCTTTCTTTTGGGAATTTGTGAGTGTGTTTCTTTCCTTTAGAAGGCTTCTTATATGTAATAGTCTTTTTGTCATGCCTGTCTGCAACTCAATGTGTCATGTCTTTGCTGGTCATCAGAGCTCAGTTCAAAGGGGAACTCATCATTGAAGACAGTTCTATTCCATATAATGAGATTCCAGGCCGAAGATGTGGATGGTGATGCCCAGGACAGTGGTGGGATACCAACCTGACTGTCATCCACTGTATGGCCCTACAACAAGGAGTGATGATCTGGGTTGCTATCTCTTTTCACGGCAGGATCACTTTGGTTGTCATTCAGGGCACCCTCACGGCACAGCGATACATCGACAATGGTCTACGTTCTGTCTTGTTGCCCTTCATGGGAAGCAATACTGGGGTTACATTTCAGTAAGATAATACCCTACTGCACATGGCCCGAGTTTCTACTGCTTGTCTCTGTGCTTGCCAATCCCCATTTTGGTCAGCACAGTCACTGGATCTCTTCCCAATTAAGAACGTTTGGAGCATTATTGGCAGGACCCTCCTACCAGCTTGGGATTTTGATGATCTAACTTGACAATTAGACAGAATTTGGCATGATATCCCTCAGGAGAAAATCCAACTGCATCCAAAAATGCTATCAATCAGTGCCAAGCCAAACAACTGCTTGCATAAGGGCCAGAGGTGGACCGATTTACTGAACAGTGTTTGTAATTACCCTTCATTTAAACAAAACTCATCAACTTCTTTTCTCAAAAATCCCTTATAAATCAGAGTTTTAATTATTTGGGTCACTTTCACTTCTCTGTTATCATTCTCATCACAGTTCTGAATTAAATATTCATCTTTACCAGTGGTTCCTGCAGTGAAATGATCATATGCTCTCAAATTGTGAACTGTCAACAGAGATGTCCTTAGATTAACTTGTTGTTCTTTCCCTCATTAGGTCTAAAGTGTTGTTATGGTTGACCGTATTCTGGCTACAGTCTGCCTCCCCCTTCAGATGCTCTATTACATTTCTGTATTCAATGAAGTCCTGGTTTTCGTGCACAGGTCCCTGTTCTAGGTAATAATTGCTGCAGTTGTAGCCACCTCGCCTCCTCTGACTATCGTTATTACTCATTTTACAGTTACTATATGATGTGAATGTAGTAACTGAATGCTACTGTTAATTCAGCCCAAACTTCCCTGGTATCAGAAAAGCATGTCTCTTCTATAGTTCCTTGAAGGTGGTATGCTTTCCTGATTATATACTTGTTAGACACTGTATCACTATAATAGAAATGTGGCAACAGAATAAGAAACAACAAGCAACATTTATTAAGGGTATGTTACAAAATGCTACTTAACTTTGGTACAATTTGATGTGTGGAACTTGATGTACTAAACCTAATAGAATGAAATCTAATAATTTTTGCTGTCTCCTGGCTATCACCTGATAACAGTGATTACAGGTACTCTTGGTAGTCCAGTTACTCTGTAAATAGTGACTGTGTGTTGTAACGTAGTCTAGAGCACATTATTGTGCTGGCTGCATGCACTGAGCCTAACAGTTGAACTGCTGTTTGTAGTTGTCTGAGTGTCCACAACGCTTCTTGTTTTGGTGTCAATTGGCTGAAGGAATTCCATGTCTGCCATTACAAGGTAGAAGTGCTCCCTTTGGCAGCCGTTCACATTATGAGCGGATGTGTATGATATGATGAAGGAAATGGCATGAAGCAAGAAAAGATCTGTGTGTGTGAGTGCCATCTGGAGGTTGCTGCACAGAAGTGAAAGATGAAAGGCAAGTGGTTGTGCACGTGTGGTGGCAGCCTCTCACAATACTTGTTGTGTACCTCTTGCTTGGTACACAACATTATTCTGCCAATTTCATCTCCCGTAGTCAAAGTTTTGTCTGTCTGTTGTCTGAAATTCTCTCATCCATCTTATTTACATATTTCAAGAACTGCTCAGTGGAGTCATCTGATCCACACACCAAGCCCCACTGTACTTTTTCAGACTGCCTTGTCATTAATGTATCTGTCTGTGTTAACTTGGAAACAATTGATTCAAATGAACTAGTCATTTTAACTGAGCCTTGCAAAATTCTTTCATACCTCTCCCCATCTCCCTGTAGTGTGATCCATTCAGGAATTCACTCTTTGTCTGGGCTTGCTCTGACTCTTCAAGTGTAAAATTTTGATGATTTATTCCTTTGGCTCACTCAAGTAATCACATTACAAATTTAATTTTTACTTTATTACTCATTTCATGAAGCAAATCATTTTTGCAGTGTTGCACAAAATCCACATAGGGAAATTCCTAGCCCCTGGAAAACTTTTCACAGCCGTATTAGGCTACATGTTATACCTCTTATTAAAAATACTTTTTCAACAAAGTGCCTCTTGCAATTACTGTACATTTTTTGGACACTATCAACATTTTCTCTCAAAGTTGACACCTCACTTTTACATTAGTCATCATTATCAGTTATGACTTTCTTTATCTTTTCTGTTTTTTCATGTAAAATATTAACACGGATATTTTTCTGATTGTTGACTGTTTCAGTTTGACACAGACTGTACAGAGGAAATTTCATCTTGTAAGCCTAGACTCCACTACAGTCACTTCCAGTTCTAAGGATTGCAATCTGGATGCTGTGGAACTTGACCTGTCATGTACCTTATTCAGTCTTTCACTCAAACTGTCTACTTTTTACTTACAGTAGTTACCAGTCTCCTAGCTCTCTTTTGACCTAAGCAATTTAAGTGTTCAGTTCACTTTTTGTTTTTGAAATCTTGTTATTTATTTGACTAAGTTCTTTTGATATCCTGTCACTTGTTTATCCACTCTCTTTATGCACTAATGAAACTTTATTGTCTACTTGTCAGAGGTTGTTTGAGAGTTTGCTATCTATTTGGCAAAGTGTGTTTGAAATTTTGATGTGTATTTCTCAAGTCTTTCCTTTTAAAAATTTGTTCTAGTAGTCTGTCCCACCATGGAAAAATGCTGCCTGCACTTTGACCTAGTCCTGCTTATTCTATTCCCATTTGAGCAAGTTGTGATTGATATAGTTCCACTGGGCTTGAGCAAGCTAAATCTATCTCATCTTCCTGCACTGGTTCCTGCATTACTTCCACTATCACTGGCAGATCAGCTATGTACTGGATCCATTCACAAAATGGTATTCAGTGATCTGGGACATTGTCACTTAGCTGTTGCATCGGCCTTGGAATGTACACAAACAACTTTCCTTCCTTCAGAATCCATAAGATACTACCAGCACTTACAGCACTCTCATGTGAGCCTTACCTTAAAGATTTGTTTGGTAAACTCTTGAAAGAGTTCCAGCATTGCAGCTGAAAATTCATCATTTATAGCCAAGCAGTCACCCTGATCAGCATTCATCCACATCACAAACTATTCTATGTACCTTTAATTTGCTTTTAGACACACACTATGTGATCAAAAGTATCCAGACACTTCCAGAAACATACGTTTTTCGTATTAGGTGCATTTTGCTGCCACCTACTGCCAGGTACTCCATATCAGCGACTTCAGTAGCCATTGGACATCGTGAGAGAGCAGAATGGGGTGCTCCTCGGAACTCACGTATTTCGAATGTGGTCAGGTGATGGGGCATCACTTGTATCATACGTCTGTATGTGAGATTTCCACACTCCTAAACATCCCTAGATCCACTGTTTCCAATGCGATAGTGAAGTGGAAATGTGAAGGGACACATACAGCACAAAAGTGTACAGGTCGACCTCGTCTGTTGACTGACAGAGACCGCTGGTAGTTGAAGAGGATCGTAATGTGTAATAAGCAGACATCTATGTAGACCATCACACAGGAATTCCAAACTGCATCAGGATCCTCTAAGTGGGAGGTGAGAAATCTCGGATTTCATGGTTGAGCGGCTGTTCATAAACCACACATCATGCCGGTAAATGTCAAACGATGTCTCACTTGGTGTAAGGAGCGTAAACATTGGACAATTGAACTGTGGAAAAACATTATGTGGAGTGACAAATCACTGTACACAATGTGGTGATCCAAGGGCAGGGTGTGGGTATGGTGAATGCTCGGTGAATTGTCATCTACCAGTGTTTGTAGTGCCAACAGCAAAGTTCGGAGGCAGTGGTGTTATGGTGTGGTCGTGTTTTTCATGGAGGGGGCTTGCACCCCTTGTTGTTTTGTGTGGCACTATCACAGCACAGGCCTACATTGTTGTTTTAAGCACCTTCTTGCTTCCCACTGTTGTAGAGCAATTCGGGGATGGTGATTGTAGTATCATTGCCACAGATGCTACTACAACACTGCGCCAACACATGGTTGGCAGCCCGTTGTCTGCCAAGCACAGCGCACTCTAGTGGGCTGTGCAGCTCAACGGAACTGGAGTGTGCCTCGTTCACTTCTTAGCTAGAGTTCAACCTAGGCAGACACCCTTTCATAATCGGCCCTCAGCCAACTTCTGTAATGTTTGCATTGATTCTCTGAGGAGAGCCCATCAGGCTTAGCCCCTGAGAATATGTTGTATTAGTTCATGGTATTCCATGTTATGAGATTGTCAGTTCATGGCCGCAGCTGCAGTCCTACAAACTACTGAAGATAAGTAATTTCATTGTACTATGTGTTTCTTGAATAATAATCCTTCGCTCTAACAGTGTGCCGCACTGTATGTTATTACAACCTGGACTCCTTCAGGCCCTATCATCTCGGCCTCCTACTTATTTGCATTTACTAATGAGCTGAAAACACCCATGTGTTTTGTGCCTTTAAACAGTGAGAGACAATAAATAAAATGGCGACGGGTCTGGTCCCTTATTTCCGAGTTCACTAAACTAGCTGCAAATCTGGTTCTTTGCTTCCATGTTTGTACACTTTGTTTCACCTAGGTTGGCAACGTGCTTTCGCCCTGTAGACACTTGCTTGCTCACTTTTCTGGTTTGCCCTCATCTGTGCCACGGTAGTTGCTTCCTGCTTCCTGTTTGTTGCACCATGGCTTCGCAAAGAGAACAACCTTCGCTGCCCAAGCTTTTACAATTTCAGACGCAGCAGATTGCGCAGTTGCTTGCAGCGATGCAAGGACTAGTGGCCATGCAGACTACAGCAGTGCAAGCAAACATGCCGCTGCCGTAGGCACCCCCGGCCCTCCACCACCAACACCAGCACCGCTGTTCCGACGCTTCAACCCTGACACGGAACGTTGGGATGAGTACCGGGCGCAGCTTGAAGCACACTACGAGGCCTACAAAATTGCAAGTAATGCGCGGCTGCCTTTCCTTATTGCCCATGCTGGTGTGGAACTGTATTGCGTGTTAATGAAACTCTTTCCGACCTCCCGCCCGGAAGAACAGTTGTATGACGACATGCTCCACAAGTTGGACGCACATTACAAAGATAGTGTCAATGTTGTCGCAGCGCATTATAAGTTTTTTTGCCTGCGCCGTGAACCTGGTCAGACTAACCGCTCGTGGATTGCAGACTTGCAAGTGCTTATGTCCGACTGTGACTTTCAGTGTGCCTGCGGACTGTCCTATGCAGATGTCATCGTCAGAGACGCTATCACGCAAAATGTGATGGATCATCGCCTCTGGGAACAGATCCTTAAATTTACGAACCCTACTTTGCAAGAAGTGTTAGATTTGCTGGATCGCCAGGACACGTTGGACAGGCCAAATTCCGCGTTTGATGCAACGCCAAGCGTGTGCGTGGTTAGTGCCTCTCACAACAGGCTAGCGCACTCCGCTTCACCGTGGCCGGCTCCACCGCACCACAAGCAAGTGTGTAGACAATTTGCTAACCGTGCTTCCACCCCTAGACTCAAATCTTGCCCTAAGTGTTTTAGTGCTCATCCCCGGGACAAGTGCCCTTCCCATCGGGCTCAGACTCTGCAACAAAACAGGTCATGTTCAAGCCGTGCGTTCTAAATGGAACTCTCACCCCACACACGTGTCAGGTTCGCGTAATTCGTAGCGGCATCACCGCAACGGCTCTCACTGTGGAACTGAATTTGCGCAACCTATGGACGTTCATGCTATTTTTGAACAGGCTTCTATGCCATGTGCGTCTCCCACAAGTCAGGTGCCTAGTCACACTCCCTCAGACACTCTCAATCACATTGAGCACGGTGCACACAAACTGTTTGTGACTCTCTGCATTGCTGGATGTACTGTGCATTTGCAGTTAGATTCTAGTGCTTCGGTTTCTTTATTGAATCACAAGACATATGCATTGCTTGGCTCACTGCCACTCCGCCACTCGCTTTCCAAGCTGACTGCTTTCACAGGACAAGAAATTTCGGTGCTTGGTGTGTGTAGTGTACATGCCATGTACAGTGCCACCACTAGAACAGTGACTTCCCATGTCGTTCAGTCGTGTGATGCTACAAACATTTTTGGACTGGGTGCATTTGAACTTTTTGGCCTCTCGGTGCAAGACATGTCCAGTCCGTCTCAGCTAGTGACCATAATGACAGTGTTAACTCCCTTTGTGCGTCATTTAGTGAACTTTTCTTCGACGGCTTGGGCTGCACTTCTAATTTCACTGCACATGTTGTAGTTAGAGACAATGCTATACCTGTGTACCGGCGCGCTCGCCTGATACCGCATGCGCAACGCAACACAATAGCTGCAGAACTCATGCATTTGAAAGACGTTGGGGTCCTAGAACCTGTGTCTGCCTCACCCTGGGCATCACCGAAAGTGTGTTAAGAAAGCTAATGGTCGACTCCGCATTTGTGCAGATTTTAAGTCCACAGTGAATCCCCAGACTGTTGTTGCTACTTTTCCTTTGCTGTGCCCTGAGGACATATTTGATAAGCTGGGTGCAGGAAAGTATTTTTCTACAATTGATTTGAGAGATGCGTACTTCCAGATTCTGCTCAATGACTCTTCGCAGCGCTACTTTGTCATAAACACTCACCTGGGACTGTTCAAGTTTCACCGACTTGCTTTCGGTTGTGCTTCGGTGCCAGCTATTTTTCCGTCATATTTGCAGCAATTGTGTGCTATGGTTCTAGGGTGCTCTAATTATCTAGATGATATTGTAGTGTCAGGTCGCACCCTTGAAGAACATTTGCAGAACTTGAAAACCTTGTTTAGTGTCCTTTCACAGGCTGGTCTCAAATGTAACAAGAACAAGTGCAAGTTTTTTCAGACTGAGATAAAATACTTAGGCCATGTGATTAATGGACAGGGTATCCACCCCTCCCCTTCGCATCTCCATGTGATCAGAGACTTGCCAGCGCCTACAAACTTGAAGGAACTCCAGTCTGTGTTGGGAAAAATAACTTATTATATTCACTTCATTCCTAATGCTGCTGCAACACCTCCGGTGTAAAAATGTGCCTTTTGTGTGGTCTCCCGGTTGTGGCGCTGCTTTCTGCCAGCTCAAATCTGCGTTGCTCAGTGATCAATGTTTGGTTCCTTTTGATCCCTTCCGGCCTGTGGTTTTGGCTGTCGATGCATCTTCGCATGGCATCGGCGTGGTTCTCTCGCACCGCTTATATTCGTTTGATCGCTCGATCGCATTTGCCTCCAAATTGCTCAGTTTGGTGCAACAAAACTACTTTCAGGTAGAAAAGGAAGCTCTAGCTATTGTCTATGGAGTCGCCAAGTTCCACGGTTTTTTGTACGGTCGGAATTCTATCTGGTTACCGACCACAAGCCTTTGACGTCGTTGTTCCACCCATCAAAGCCCGGCAGAAATTGCAACTTTGGGCAGTGTTTCTGTCCGACTACAATTATGAAATTTTGTACCAGCCTATGGCTCAACATGGCAATGCTGACGCATTGTCTCATCTTCCTATTGGTTCTCTATGAATCAGTTGGGTGGCACCTGCTATGTGCTAGCCTGTCTGGCACAGCAGATGTGTGGTGCACGTGCCATCGCCATGCTATGAAAATGGCAAACTAAACAGGAGGCATAACAAAGCTGTTTAACTGGTTGGTTGTTGCCAAGGTAGTACTTTTGTGACAAATTCATGGACAAGTACTCTTTAAAGTTAAAGATTCATATGAAAGAGTATGAACAAAAGTTTTTGATAGTGCAATATTTAAGTGTGAGAATGATATACGGTATTAATGGGCTGACAGATTAAGATTTGGGTCATAGATGTATGAGTATGTGGGATAACAATAAGAAAATGTGTTGTAAAGGATACGCTGATATCACTAATGCAGACTTGAATTAAAGGATTTAAAGAATGTTAAGGGCATATCACTAAGAGGGAATTCAGCTGTAGAATCAGACGAAGAAATAAGTGAAAACACTGTCATTGTAATGTGTTTGAAGATGGACTTATTTATAGAAAAGAAGGAATAATGTGGTGAATTATTGAAATGTTATTCAGACTTTAATTCAAGGGAGCATGACTTAATAAAAGGAAATGTCTGTCGTTTATGGACCAAAGGGTGTGAACCATTAATAACAAGTAACTATCCTATTGTATCAGCAAAGAGGAAGGCTGCAGTAGCCACCAGAAAGATCGCGGGAGGCACACATTGGCATGGCGCGTCACGGACGGTAGTGCCGCAAGTAGAGTCCCGTCCACCAGAGGTCACGCGAGAATTCGGACGCAACCTCTGCCGGCATAACAACAACAACAACAACAACAACAACAACTCCGGCAGCACGAGCCGTACCAAGTCAGTTAACATCGGGCATGTCTAGGACACAGTCCCGGTCTACGCTAAGTGAAGTGCGACGTAAACATGAACAGTGTTACTACACAATTGGCGACGAGTAGGGTCGTTCTTTCGCGTGTTGCGTCATTGTTCCGGTTTCGCAGCTTCTCCACGGCATGGAGGATTTGGTGCAGGTTTTGGTTGCGCAGCAGACGGAGCTCATGGCCACCACAAAACAAGTGCTTCCGGCGTTGCTCTCCACGCCGTCTGCTCCAGCGCAGTTTCCTCCTCCCTTTCCCCCGTATGACGAGACGGCGGAGGATTGCGACGCATATGAACATCGCCTTCGGCAGCATTTCCAGGCGTTTCATGTTGCCGATGCGGAGGTATGTCATGCTCTCTTCTTGTCTTGGATATCTCCCTTGCTGTATCAAGTTTTGCAGCAGCTAGCGCCGTTGCAGGAACCCTCGTCCTTGTCTTTTGACGCATTGTGTTCCTTGCTGTCTTCATATTATCGCCGCCGCACGCATGTTGTGGCGGCTAGGGTCGAGTTCTATCAATGCAAGAAACAGCCCCATCAGTCTTACCGGGCGTGGGCCGCTACCCTGCACGGTCTTAGTCGCAAGTGTCATGTTGTCACAGAGCAGTTGCGAGAGTCGTATGCCCACGTTATGGTACGCGACGTCATTGTTTGTTCGGCCCCTGATAGGGAGGTCTGGCAACGGGCCCTGCAGTTAGAAGACCCTTCCCTCGAGGAAGTCCTGTCCATTGCTCAATCGTATGAAGTCTCTCACGCAGCAGGTCAACAGCTGGAAGCGTGGTGCGACGTCGCAGAGGTTCAGGGCGGCGCGGCCGCGTCCACTGTGTCCGGGGTGGACGACGTGCGAGCCGTTACGGCCGCTCCCGCTCGGCGCGTAAACAGAATTCCGGCCGCCGGCCCCTGTTGCCGTCCTGTGCGTCATGCTATGTACGTCATGATCGGTCAGAGTGCCCCCAGCGTTGGGCCGTTTGTCGCAAATGTAATAAAAAAGGTCACATTGCTAAAGTTTGCCGCTCAGCCTTGAAGAATCGAAGGAAGCAGGTACAGAGGACATGGACGTTGACATTCAGGAAGTTTCATTGGGCCAGGCTCCCGACGCATCGGCACGCAAACTCTTTATCGAGGTGTCGGTTCGGTCGCACCGGTTACAACTGCAAGTAGATACGGACGCGGCAGTTTCGTTGTTGAATGCACAAACTTATTCCGACCTTGGATCGCCCCCGTTGGCGCCAGTTTACCGGCGTCTACGCGGTTATGGTAAACAGTTCATTCCCCTACTGGGTCAATTCACTACTGACGTGACTTACAAATCAGTCACTCAGCCTATTACTTTTATTGTTGTCAGTGATGCGAGCTCCGCTAACCTTTTTGGCCTGGATGCCTTTCAAGCTTTCGGTTTTTCTATCGCTGACACCATACAGTTGGTCTCCGAAGACGTTCCCTATCAATCATTGGAATCTTTGATCTCAGACTTTCCAGATATTTTTGAGGAGGGCCTGGGGCGTGTTTCAGATTTTGAAGCTCACTTAACATTGAAGGCGTCGGCTCGCCCGCGTTTTCTACGGGCGAGGCAGATCCCCTTGGCTCTCCGCCCTCCGGTAATGGAAGAGCTAGACCGGCTGACAGCCCTAGGGGTCGTTCTTCCCATTTCTTCCAGTGAGTGGGCTTCGCCCCTCATTATTGTAAGGAAACCCTCGGGAAAATTACGTCTTTGTGGCGATTTCAAGGCCACCATTAATTCCCAATTGGTGGTGGACACCTATCCTTTGCCTCGTGCTGATGAATTATTCTCCGCCATGGCGGGAGGCCAATATTTTTCGAAAATCGATCTGTCGGAGGCTTATCATGAGATACCACTTGATGAGGACTCCAAACGGCTGGCGGTCGTCAACACCGTTTGGCCTTTACCAATACCAGCGGTTATCCTTTGGAACATCCAGTGCCCTGGCGATATTCCAGCGTTATCTTGAGCATGTCACGTCGACAATCCCTCATTGTATTAATTACCTGGATGACATAATTGTCACAGGCCGCAGCACGAAGGAACACTTCCACAACCTTCGCACCCTCTTTCTCAAATTCAGGTCTGTGGGCTTGCGTTGCAACCTGCATAAGTCAACCTTCTTCCAACCGTCCATTGAGTATGTGGGCTACACCATCTCTCGGCACGGCATCCAGCCACTAGGAAGTTTGGTCCAAGGTATCGTCAGCCTTCCTCGGCCCACTTCGCTGAAAGAGTTACAAGCTTTTTTAGGCAAGATAGCTTATTACCACCAGTTCATTCCCAGGGCTTCCACTATAGCCCACCCCCTGTAGTGCCTTCTGCACAAGGGTGTTCCTTTTGATTGGTCGCCTGCATGCGAATGAGGGTTCACCTCGTTGAAGGGCCTCCGCACGTCAGCCCCTTGTTTGGCTACTTTTGACCCCAATAAGCCATTGGTCCTGGCTACAGATGCTTCGCCGTATGGGGTGGGGGCGGTCCTGGCCCATCGCAACGCGGATGGTTCCAAGCAACCACTGGCGTTTGCGTCTAAAACGCTTAGTCCCGCGCAGGCCCGTTACTCCCAGGTGGAAAAAGAGGCTTTGGCCATTGTCTACGCTGTTACCAAGTTTCACCCTTTCTTGTATGGCACGAAGTTTCAGTTAATCACTGACCATAAGCCGTTAATATCGTTATTTGGCCCCGCCTCTCAGATTCCAGATAGGGCGGCCCACAGACTACAGCGCTGGGCCTTGTTCCTCTCTAAGTACCATTATGACATTCATTTTCACCCTACAGGACAGCATGCCAACGCCGACGCTCTTTCCCGTCTTCCGGTGGGCCCGGATCCTACGTTCGATCGAGAGGAGATTATGTGTTTTCATTTGGATGTGGCATCCCGCCAAGTGGTTGATGGCTTCCCAATCACTAGTTCTCGAGTCGCCCGGGAAACGGCAGCTGACCCGGTTCTCCTGCAAGTAGTTCGCCTCATTCAGCAGGGGCCTCGGACCTTCTTCGTAATTATTTTCTTCTACGAGACTGCCTCTCGGTCTTGGAAGGAGTTCTCCTTCTGGCTACCGATGATACAGCTCCTCGTGTGGTTGTTCCTGCAGGTTTACGGCGGGAGGTCCTCACGTTATTACATGCGGGGCACTGGGGTGTTTCCCGTACTAAAACCTTGGCTCGCAGACATGTGTACTGGCCCGGTATTGACAGAGAAATTGAGCACTTGGTGGCCGCCTGTTCCCAGTGTGCGAGCCAACAAGCGTCTCCCAGGGCAGCATTCTCTTCATGGCCGCCGGCAACCCAAGCATGGAAACGTGTTCACATCGATTTTGCGGGCCCGTTTCTCAATGGCTTTTGGCTCATTGTCATTGATGCTTATTCCCGATTCCCATATGTGGTTCGCTGCTCCTCAACCACTTCAGAAGTTGCAATCCAGGCACTACCAAAAATCTTTTCTGTGGAAGGTCTGCCAATCACCCTGGTCTCAGACAATGGACCGCAGTTTATTTCGCAGACCTTCCAGGATTTTTGTAGGCGCTTCGGTATTCGGCACGTTTGCTCTCCCCCCTTCCATCCACAATCGAATAGGGAAGCCGAGCGCATGGTGCGCACATTTAAGTCGCAGATGAAAAAGTATGTGCACGAATTTCCTGCGGAGGAAGCATTGACGTTTTTCTTGACGGCATACCGGACCACACCAATGGGAGAACGCAGCCCCGCCGAGCTCCTCCATGGGCGTCAACCTAGGATCTGCTGCACCTCCTCCGGCCTGGTCCTCGCCAGTCTTCACAAAATGGAGTACCTGGCTTTCCACTGGGTATGTCGGTCTGGGCCCATGGGTTTGGTCGCAATCCACGTTGGATACCGGCGGTGGTCCTGCGCCGAAATGGCCGCCGGCTCTATACCTTGCAGGCAGGGGACCGGGTGGTATGTTGTCACCAAAATCAGCTACGTCCACGTTCGGGCACCCACCCTCCGACCTCTCGGACTCCGGCTTAGCCATTGCCGGCACCTGTGTTGGTTTCACAGGGGATGTTACCTCCTCTCCCCGCTGTGACTCTGCCGCACTGTGATGGTTCTCAGCCTTGGCAGCCTCCAGTAGCTCCAGCACCGGCATCGCCATCGTTAGAGATGCCCCAGCGAGAGCAGGCCCAGTTTCTCAGGAGGCTGGTTCACCTGTGGTCGTCCCTTCCCCTTCGTCCCCGCCACTGGGTCTTGCCCCTCCCGAGGTGGAACAGGATCCGGAGTTCGACAGCTTGTCGCCCGTTCTGTCCCGGGCTTCCCGGGCTCCGGTTGTGGGACGACGGGGGCCTCTTCATGTGGGTCACTTCCAGCCGTATTCGAAGGTTCCGGCTCGAGGGTTGGCAGATCCCCTCGACTCCGGCCTTCCAATGGATGTGGAGGTCATCGCTCCTGCCCGACGCTCCACCTTCCGACGCAGTGGATCACAGTGGCTTCACCCCCCGAAGGAGGAGTGCAGTAGCCACCAGAAAGATTGCGGGAGGCGCACATTGGCACGGCACATCACAGACGGTAGTGCCGCAAGTAGAGTCCCGTCCACCAGAGGTCACGCGAGAATTCGGACGCGACCTCTGCCGGCATAACAACAACAACAACAACAACAACTCCGGCAGCACGGGCCGTGCCGAGTCAGTTAACATCGGGCATGCCTAGGACACAGTCCCGGTCTACGCTAAGTGAAGTGTTACTACAAAGGCAGATGATGAAAAAATAATTTCATGTTCAATAAAGCCAACATAGAGCACTCTGAATAAGAATGTTAAATCGTGATTTGCATCAGAGTTGTAAAACTGTTATTCTGTCACAGAGGGATGAACCCAAACATCTAAAAGGCATTTTACAAAAATTTAAAGGGATCAAATATTTGACTAGTTCAGACTTAGTTAACAGTTATTGGTTGCTTTAGTTGCATTTGGAGAGTAAAAGGTACTGCATGTTTCTTAACAATTCAAGAGGTTGCTGTTTGGATTAAAAGTTTTGTCAGCAGCATTAATGTGTGCATTGGACCAGGTATTGTGAAAGAAATTACTGCAAAATATTATTACTTATGTTGATGACACATTAATTAGTTTAACATTTCACATAAAGTTCTGGAGGTGTTTTGGAGTCAAGTGAACTGTATCATGTAAAGAAAGCAGTAGTCAAGAATTTTGCAGTGCCAACATGAAAAAAAATAGCCTAGGACATCTCTTAGCTTCTGTAATTTTTATTGCCACTTCATCAAAGCAGAGCACTTGCCTTATTAACTCTGTAATATTATGTGTCATTAGTTTGCATCATACCAAAGCGACACTAATAAATGAAAGGTTAACTGTTTCTGAGTGCCAGTGGATGTAGATGCATAGTCTACATACTGAGTGGTTGTTAATAATTGTAATACATCCTGCACAGAAATATCACAGTTGTGCTGCCCCAAGTGGTGTCTTGTGCCATTTATATCTTATGCAAATTAATAGATAAATAGAAATTAATGGATTGATATCCATCAAAATTAAAAATAAAGAAAACATCAAGATGAGGTGGAAATTATTTACACCATTAGTTTTGAATTTGGTAAATATATAATGTGTCATTAATTTATTGGATAATGTTTGCAGGTGTAGCTATGTACAGATATTAATAAATGTGATGCACACATGAAATGTCCACATTATGATTTATCATTCCTTAAAAAAATAAAAGAAAATACAAAATTAGGAAGATGATAGCCTTTTGTGTTTTAATTCTTGGTTCTACTTTTTGAAACACAGGTAGAGAGTAAGACCAAATTTATCCAGACTTTTAAAACACATATCCAAGAGTGTATGTATATAATTTAGATAATGCCAAATGCCAATACAACATTTTCAGTAATGAAGTGGCACTGATATTCGAAAGTACCTTCCCGAAAAGGATATGAGAGACTCAAATCAAGAAAGTCACCAAAAAGCCGTAGATAACTGGTATTAAAATTCAGACAACCTCTACCAGTTAAGTCACCATAAAAACATTAAGTAAAGTTATTCAGAAATCAGAAAGCTTTTATCTGTGTTCCAGAATTAATAACTGGTGCAAATTACCCCAGTAGAGCGAAATACATAGTTCTCAACAATGAAGGTGGACAAGTACAAAATCAAGAGATTGTGGTAAAAATCTTTAATGACCACTTTTTGAATGTTTCTGAGGAAACAGGACACAATAGCTCCTTAGAAAATTTTTTATAGCAGATAGGTGTAGCCCCTATGTAACAGTACAAGATGTAAGAAAAACCATATTTTTTTTTAAGTAGTAAAAATTCAATTGGTGTTGACAATATTTCCAGCAAACTTCTGATAGCCTGCTGTAATCATTTGAGTAAAGTCCTAATTCATATATTCATTGCCCTTACAAATGATATATCTACCATGACAGGATGAAGTATGCTATTGTAAGGTGCCTCGAAAAAAAAAAAACAAAAAAAAGTGATGGCTTAGATGCTACAAACTATTGTCCCATCTCTTTTTTGACTGCATTTTCCAAAGTCCCTGGAAAATTAATAAATGCCAAGATAGTAAATCACCTAAAAAACTTTGCAGTAATTAGTAAAAAACAGTTTGACTTCAGAGCAGGTATCTCAGCAACTGAAGCTTTATTTTCCTTTACAAAGTTGATCACAGAAAACCACAGAGAAAGCACGCCACTATGGTGTATGAAGACGAATGGGCAGCTGGCTCAAAACCCATCTACAGGGCATATGACAGAAAATAGTGTTGGGTGGTAACAGCTTGCAGGTACGAAGTATTTAGTCTGACTGGGGAACAGTACATCATGGAGTTCCACATGGTTCTGTCCTGGGTCCTCTGCTATTTCTCATATACGTCAATGACGTATCTCTGTCTTCAAACAAAGCAAGCAAATTTACAATGTTTGCAGATGACATAAGTTTTGTGATAGACAATGAAACATCCACTGACCTAGATTTAGATGCCAACCAGTAACTCGCAGATAAATTTTAACCAGTAAATTTTCTATCAATAAACATTAGCAAAACCAATTATATTCATTTCTGTTCTGATCACAAAAGCACACAGGAGATAAAAATTACATATGAGAGCCAGCAGGTACTGAGAGTGCAGTGTTCAAACTCCTTAGGTGTCCATACAGATAGCAGGCTTAAATGGGAACACCACATCCACCAAACCCTGAAAAGACTTAGCTCAGCAACATTTCCACCCAGATAATTACCAAAATTGGAGAAATCAACATCTCAAAATCTACCTACTTCGGCTAATTCCATTCACTTATACTGAGATGACAACAGTCAGGGGATAGTGGTATGCACATTTACAGATGGCGGTAGTACCACAAACACAAGGTACAGAAGGGCAGGGCATTGGAAGAGCTGTCATTTGTGGTCAGGTGATTCATGTGAAAAGTTTCAGAGTTGATTACAGCTGGATGCAGATAATCTTGCCACAATAACACTGAAAAACAAATCTGAAGCAAAAGTGTGTAAATTGCATGATTTTTAATTAGTTATGTTTATTTCAGTATAAAATGATACAAAATTATCATCTTCATAAATATTTAGCTCTAGTTTTTTAAAAAAGTAATCTACATTTTTGTAGAAATAACTCATTAACTAAAAGTGCATTCATGTTCCAAGATTCAGCATAACACATTTAAAGTGAATAATTACTTGAATTATGTTATGTGTTATGCTTTGATAAATATCAGTGCCATTTTGGAAGTTCAAAAGTAAAATAGTAAGAAAAAATGAAGATATTCTTCTTCTTCTTCTTCTTGTTCTTGTGAAATGGCCTCTGTAGGACCACGGGTAGCCCCTTCGTGGACTGCGTTTTCCTCATCTTCTCCCAGAACCTCTTCATTCTCTCTCTTCTTCTCTCCCGCTCTTCTTGGGAGATCTTCAGTTTCCGTTTCTCCTGTCGGCTCCACTGGTGACACTGTAATCTTTTCCTGTATTCTTCTCTCTCATTGATCTCCGGTATATTGGTCAGTGTATTTTTGTTCCTCCAATTTTCCTTTCCTTCGATCTTGATCCCCAATTCCAACCAGTCCTTCCGAAGTTCAACAACCCACTTGGTTCCTGTCTTTCCCCTTGTCCTCATGTTCTGGTACAATTCTTCCCTAGGTCTTCGCATCCACTTCTCTCCACCTCTTTTGGGACCTAGTATTTTTCTCTCTTCTTTCTCTAGTTGTTCCGCTCTATTTCTTCCTAGTGTCATCATCTCAGCTGCATATAATACTGCATTCCTCACCGTTGCCTTGTAGTGCCATATCTTTGCATCTGTGGATACGTTCTTTTTATTGTATATGTCTCTCGTCATGCAGAAGGCTGACCTCATCTTCTTTATCCTCTCTGTTATTCCCTCCTTGCTCCTGTTCCTTCCCGTTATAAATTGTCCCAGATATTTAAATTTATCCACCATTTGCACAGTGCCTTCTGGTGTTTCCGTCTGCAGTGGTATTTAATGTCTTTGTCTCGTTATAGGCGATCCTCAGTCCCACCTTTCTGGCTACCTTACTTAAGTTGTCGAGTTGTGTCTTTGTGTCTTCTTCCGTCTCACTTACTATTGCTGTGTCATCTGCAAATGCTAAGCAGTCCACTTGAGCCCTGTTGTCCTTTTTGTCCCCCACATGGGTCTTTGGTATTCCCATTTCCTCGTTTATTGCTCTCCACTGCCTAATCACTTCGTCCATTGCTATATTGAACAACAATGGTGACAATCAATCTCCCTGTTTGTAAGTCTACTTTGTACCAGAACTATGTAACGCACAAAAGAAAATATATAAATTAACTAGTCACAAATGTACATAAAGGATTACAAATGTTAAATATCCATATGTACAATATATACAATTACATATTTTGTTCAGAGATAAATTCAGAAGATAACTGTTTTCGTTTGGCTTGACATTTATACACATACTCGGGAACATCCCTTATGACAATCCAGCAGTAATCTGCTAAAATAGTAGGGCTCCACTCTCCATCATACCTCTTCTCAAATGTGGCAATATATTGATGAAATCGCTCCCCATGTTCATCACTTACTGCACCACAATCTTTAGGGGAGGAATCAAGATGCCAATGTAAGAAATGCATTTTCAATGACATGTTGCAAACCAAGTTTTTCATAAAATGACAACATGTTATCTACAATCTCCTTGTAATTTATTGCTTGCTTGTTCCCTAAGAACTGTAAACTGACTGTCTTAAAACATTTCCATGCATGCTTCTCATCACCTTGTATGATTCCATCTAAAGTATGGTCTCCAAAAAGCTCTTGAATCTGTGGGCCTACCAAGATGCCCTCCTTTACTTTGGCATCACTTAAGTAAGGGAATTTTTGCCTTAAGTACTTAAATGCATCATGATCTTTGTTCATTCCCTTAACAAAGTTTTTCATGAGAACCAACTTGAGGTGCAAGGGTGGGAGCAGAATGTTTTTAGGGTCTACTAGAGGTTCACTCTTAATGTTCTGTATACCTGGTTGAAGAGATTTTCCGGTGGGCCATTGATGTTTACTGTAATGAGGTGCACAAACCTGGCTATCTCATTCACAGAGAACGCAGCAATATTTAGTACACCCTAAATGTTTACCTAATAGCAGTGCAACCACTCTCAAGTCACCACAAATCTGCCATTGAAAGTCATTATACTTGGTGGTTTCTAGTAAAATTTTCATATTTTGGTATGACTCTTTCATATGCACATTATGCCCAATTGGAATAGAAGGAAGCTCATTACCAATATATAAAAGCACTGCTTTTAAGCTCAACTTTGATAAATCAATAAAGAGTCTCTACTCATTAGGGTTGTAATTAATTCTGAGAGTCTTCCCATGCCACACGACCATCTTGCATGTTAAAAAAAAAGGAGTGAATTGTTGGTCTCTTCTGTGGTAGAATGAAACATTTACATTGCTTTCCAGAAAATTGTGCTGCTGCAATCTTGATGCTAAAATCTCAGCCTTAGCTTTAGAGAGCTCCAAATCACTAATGAAATCACTTAACTCATTTTGAGATAATTTTCGTGTATCATCAGTTGATATATTTGGAAGAAACTCTGAATCTTGTGATGTTCATGGTTCAGGACATTCAGAATCCCCATCAGAAGTAATCTTGTACTCTGTCAGTGGTTCAGGTATTGGCAATCCTTCCCCATGTAGAACTGGACGTATGGCAGTTAGAGTGTTAGGATAGATCACCATCTGTTCCTGCTTCTTCTTCTTCTTCTTCTTCTTCTTTTTAGATATTCCCTTCTTGATAGGAGGAATCATACAAAAGTAGCAGTCACTGACATGGTTAGTTGGCTCATGCCAGATCATCAACACTGCAGAGGGAATTGAACGTCCTTTCCCATGCATCCAATTCCTGAGGTTGCTGGCACAAGTGTTGTAGATCACATCTGGAGCCCAGGGTTTATCCTGATCACCTATTTTGCACCCAAAATAATAACTGTAAGCTTTTTTTAATCAATGGAGTTATTTTCTGTTTTTGTGAAGCAAATGTCACTTCTCCACACATGTAGCAAAATGCGTCAGCACTGTTAACAGAAACTTATGCCATTTTTGCTCACTTCAATAGCAGTCAACTTGAACTACTCATCGTTAATCTGGAAACAAATGTGCAAAAATTATTACATGCATTAATAAAGTCACTGAAGTTGAAGAGGAGGGAGACAAAAAGATCAGTAAAATTGGTGTCAAAATGTTTCTATCCAAAATATTGCACACAAGTACATCAAGGACAATAATATAATCCACTGTTACTGGTTATTATGTCTTTGACAATTATTGTAATATCTGATTTTAACATAAAAATCCACATCTAATTATCTCACCATAATAAAATAGTGTACAATGAAAACTAGAGCTAATTTTGAATTTTATTTGTGAGATTTGCAACCAGCACATTGGAATTGATAGGAATTGGCTATTTTCATTCAATTTACATTTTCATTGTTCCTCAGTGTAATTAGGAAGTCTAGTACAAGTGGTACGGGTACCGTACGCAAGTAGCAAGAGGCAAACTTTATTTGATCTAGCAGAAGAGCTATCGATAAGTGTTTTGGAACAGGATTTCAATGAATATCTAAAAGAAGTTTGCAGCAAGAAGAATAAGGTTGAATGTGATAGGTCAGAAATGAACACTGTTCTGGAAAGTGTACATAATTAGATTATTTAAATCACACATTCATACGTGGTAGTGTAGCTTACTTTTGCTGGTACAAAGGGATGAACCGAACAATGGACCAACTGACATCATGGCCATCACACTGAGAGTGGTTTAGCAGTCAGTTATTAAGATGTTTAAGGTATTATATTTTTATTTATTGTGATACATATTCCATAGATCTGCTTTGAATTGAATCAGTCAAAACACTTAATTCATTGCTATGTTTGTATCATTAATGACTACAAAAAAGATTAAGAATACAAATTACGAAATTAAAATAAAAAACACAATCAGTAAGTTCCAAGTACAATCACATCAGAGGTTAAGATACAATTTTGAGGTATTCCAAACTGTTATTTATAAAGTAAAAAGACCATCTACTTGACTTACCATAAACAGATTAATGTAATTAAAGCAGCAAGATACGTTAAAGCAGGAATACACAGAAATAGATGGGAATGTCTATCCCTGCTACGGGATTTGTCTTGGGAATAGAAAATTTTTTCAAGCAAGAACTCCTTTAGCTTACTTGCAAATAGAATATTATTACCTTGCAGACACTTATTATTACATGGAAGCATATTGAAGAATTCTGTGCTTGTGTATTTTATACCTTTTTCCACCGGAGATAAATTTTTCAGTCACAGTGTATGTCAAACTTCCTTCTTGTGTTATGATGCTGGTATGAATTATTCATTTCATACAGGACTGTGAAACATTTATGTCATGATTGAAAAAAGATATTGTGAGATAGCGATTAGTATCCCTATTTTCTTAAAAAGATTATGGCATGCAGTTCTTGGAGCACTCAATACAAAATTCAGACAACTTTTTCCTGACTTGCAAATCCTTTTTTTCAGCAGCAGTGAACTGTCCCAGAAGATTATTCTGTAACACACACACACACACACACACACACACACACACACACACACCAAGACAACAAAAGACAGTGGTACTTCCTAATATAACTGTGGACCTCCTTTTGCCTGTATAGTGCAGCAACTCAATGTGGCGTGGATTCAAGCAGTTACTGGAAGTCCATTGAAGCAACATTGAATCATGCTGCCTCTGTAGCCATGCATAATAGTGAGAATGTTGCTGGTGCAGTTCATGCATGAACTGAACTTTCAATTATGTCCCATAAATGTTCAGTGGGATTTGTGTTCAGCAATGTGGGTGGTCAAGTCATTCACTCAAATTGTCCAGAATGTTCTTCAAACCAAACACGAAAAATTGTGGCCCAGTGACAAGCTGGCGACTATAATGAGGGAAAACAGAGTGGACTGGAAGACCAGAAGACATATAAACTCATTATATCTTAATCAAAAAGTTTCGGTTACAGTGAAAGGAGAAAGTACAAACTGGATCACACTAGGAAAAGGAGTAAGACAAGGATGCTGTTTATCACCTACTCTTTTCAACCTCTACTTGGAAAATATGATTGACCAATGCTCATTAGATGACAAAGGAGAAGAAATTGGAGGAAGAAGAGTAGGGTGTTTGAGGTTTGCTGATGACATGGTCCTTCTAGCCACAGGGGAAAAAGAATTACAGGATTTGGTGGACACCATTGCAACTAATGGAAAAAAATATGGAATGAAAATTAACACAAATAAAACAAAAGTATTGGCACTAGGAGGAAATAAGGAAATAAAAATTATGCTGAATGGAGAAATACTAGAACAGGTGCAAAATTTTAAGTATCTTGGAAGCAGGATAGACACCAACTGGAAGTGCACCACAGAAATTAAAACAAGGATAGCAATGGCAAAAGAGGCGTTTTATAAGAAAAGGAGAATTTTCTGCAGCAGTCTGGACAGAGAACTCAGAAAGAGACTCATAAAATGTCTTGTATGGAGTGTTCTTCTATATGGCACTGAAACATGGACTATGAGGAAAAAAGACAGAGAAAGGCTGGAGGCTTTTGAGATCTGGACATGGCGGAAGATGGAAAGAATAAGTTGGAAGGGCAGAGAAAAAAATGAAGAGGTACTGAGAAAAGTGGGAGAGAAAGGACAGTTACTAGATGTAATAAAGAGAAGAAAAAGAAATTGGGTTGGGCCTATATTAAGAAAGAATGACCGACTGATAAAAACAGTTTTAGAAAGTTATGTAGAAGGGAAAGGAAGCGAGGAAGGAAGAGATTCCAGATACTGTATGACATGGTGGACGGTTCAACATACAGCAGCCTTAAGAAGGAAGCAATGGATTGCAGAAAATGGAGAGGCAAAGGACCTGCTGATATAGCAGATAACTGATGATGATGATGATGATGATGATGATGATGATGATGATGACATGTTTGGGAGGATTAAGTTCATGAATGGCTGAATATTGTCTCCAAGTAGCCAAGCATAAACATTTGCAGTCAATGATCAGTTCACTGGGACCAGAGGGTCCAATGCAACCCATGTAATCACAGCCCACACCATTACGGAGCCTCCATCAGTTTGCACAGTGCCTTGTTGTCAACTTGGATCCAGGGTTTAATGGGGCTGTGCCACACTTAACCCCTACCATCATCTCTTACCAACTGAAATCATGACTCATGGTTTTCCAGTCATCCCAATATCATCATGAGCCCAGGAGAGCCAATGCAGGTGATGCTGCCTGTTAGCAAAAGTACTTGTGTTGATTGTCTGCTACCATAGCCCATTAACTCCAAATTTTACCACACTGCCATAATAGATACATTTGTTGTCCATCCTGTACTGAATGCTGTGGCTATTTCATGAATTGTTGTTTGTTTGTTAACACTGACAACTCTATGCAAACACTGCTGCTCTCAGATATTAAGTGAAGGCCATCAGCCACTCCATTGTCCACAGTGAGAGGTAATGTCTGAAATTTGGTATTCTCCACATGCTTTTGACATGGTGGACCTTGGAATATTGAATTCCCTAACAATGTCTGAAATGGAATGTCCCATATATCTAGCTCCAACTACCATTCTGTATTCAAAGTCTGTTAATTCCTGTTGTGCAGCTGTAATCAACTCTGAAACTTTTCACATGAATCACCTGACCACAAATGACAGCTCTTCCAATGCCCTGCCCTTCTGTACCTTGTGTTTGTGGTAGATCCCTCTGTATCCAAAATTTTAATACAACGAGCACTAATACTAGGTTTCTGCAAGTTTGGTACACCTTTTGAGAAATGACACAATTTTGGCTTCTGCAATCAACCTCTGCCTTGACTGTTCCTGTTTCTATATTCATCACAGCCAGTACATATCCCTCCTTGTCTTCTTCATTTTTGTTGATAGTTCTATACTATATCCTTCCTGCGCTAAGTAAGCCTTCATACTATTAACTGGCTGCATGTTCTCCACTATGTTTGGTTTTAGTTCTATCTGAGTTGTGTCGCTTTTTAATGGAAATGTTGATTACACATCTTTTTTATGAAGTATTGAAGTGGCCGATACACTATAATGTAAAATTATGACTGATTAAATTCAGTATATTAATCATACTTATTGCTTTCATAATTATTCAAAAAGTTAAAATTGGTAGATTATGCTTTTGTTTATGAAATATTAATTTACTGTATCTCTCTGGTTTAGAAACATTGACTATATCAATTTACAGATATAGTTTTGTAAGCAAACTTAGTATATCTTTGTAATTGCCAACAAGCAGTTGTAGTCTGTCTGTCATGCAGTGATAGAATAAGTCTGTCTGCTGTGGTTGTTCTATGGAGCTAAAATGTTTAATCTGTGAACTAAAAATGTTGTAAAGGTACAGTGGATGTTACCTAGTGTTAAACATGTTTGATGTTATGTTTCTTGAGAGATTTTCCCAGTGGATCAGATATTGTATCTTTTTTCAGGTGTGCGGCTCACCATAAGAATGGCTGAAAAGTTGTCATTTGAAATATCATAACATGAATTAAAAATATCCCAGATGTACACCTGAGAAATGATGGAATAAGTTTGATGTTCATTAAGAAGTTGATGTGAAGAAGAAAATATGCGTCATAATATTATTTCAACATACATATTTTCAAGTTACAACAAAACTCTTGTAGTGCAACATGATTTTTTGTTAGGTAATGCCATGATGCACTCTTAGACCCTTCCAGAAAAACTATTATTTTAAAAAAACTATTATTTTAAGTTAATTGAACTCGAGTGGAGCAAAGCAATGTCACTAGGCCTCTATTTATGCAGAGCAAAAAATGAATGCAGGAGTTGCATCTCCTGTGGGCATGAGTGGTAAACAGAAGTTGTCACTTGCTGTGCTGGATGTGTTATTCCGTGCAGCCGCTGATGGAAGGCGTTATGGTGGACCACCAAGGAAGAACCAAAGAGCCTATATTAGCAATAAATGTTATGTAAAATGTAATGTATTTCACTTATTCTATAGTATGTGGACCATAGAGAAGGAGCAGCCTGGAGCTCAAGTTAATTTGATAATATATTGCTGAAATGAGGAACTCCAGTTGCGAATACTTTGTTGTTTGAGGAGAGAAATGAGCTCTATTTGCCACAGATTAATGAAATCTTCAGAGAAGAGGATCTGAGCACAGTGAAGAGGATCTGAGCACAGTGAAGAAGATTATTACCTAGGACTGAATAGTAAGACCAGCTGTAAAAGATATAGTTATGGGTGATCATAATATCCAGAAGATGTTAACAATTAAACTGAATCTATGATGTTCATCCAAATAAACCTGGTCAGTGCATCTGCCTTTGCCTTAGATGTAAGATGGCACCATGTAGCTGCAGGTATGGTGGCGCCATCTATTGGTATAGAGAGACTGACACGTGCACACCGTTTGATGTTGCATAGCACCAGTGTGGTTTCAGGTGAAGAGAAGGTGGTCAAACAAGTTATCGTCCACTACCGAACATGTAGACAAGTAAGCAGGAACAACGAGAAGTGATTCGATTTTTGGCAGTGGAGGGAGTTGGAGGCTGTGAAATGTATCGATGGATGAAAGGTGTGTACGGTGAGTACAGTCTGAGTCGTGTTGTGGAATGGAGCAAATGATTCCTTGAGAGGCATGAGTCACTGGAAGATGATGCTCTTCCTGGACAGGCTCATCATGTCATCACACTGGAAATGGTTGCAGAAGTGAATGCTTTAGTCTTGGACAATTGCAAAATCACCATGGATGAGATCCGTTGGTTACTGGTTATTAGTGCGGGCATTGCCCACACCATAATGCATCAACACTTGAACTTCAAAAAGATCTGTGAGCTGTGGATTCCCCACCAACTGACTGCCAAACAGCAAATGGCACTGTCTTTGAGTCATTGGCAACATTATCATGAGAGGAATAGAGCTTTCTATCATGTATTGTCACAGGTGATGAAACTGGAAAGTAAGCATCAGAGCAAGCAGTGGAAACATACGAATTCACCACCTCCAAAGAAATCAAAGGCCATGCACACCAGTTCTGGTAAGATCATGATGTTCTTCTCTTTTGACCACAAGGGCCCACTGCTTGTTGAGTTCCTGGAATGGGAAACCACCATCAGTGCCCAACGTTATCAAGCCACTTTACAGAACCTTAGATGAGCCATCAAGTCGAAATGCCGAGGCATGTTGTCCAATGGCATTATCCTCCTGCATGGTAATGCCCGCCCACACACAGCTAATGTGGTGAAGATGACATTGCAACAGTTTTGCGCAGAAATGCTGGAACATCCCCCATACAGTCCCGACCTTTCACCATGTGACTTTTCATGTGTTTGGATCTCAAAAACAAGCTATTCGTGGACATTGATTTGCAACAGATGATGAAGTGTGTGATTGGGTCCAGGCCTGGATCCAACAGCAGCCTACTAGCTTCTTCAAGGATGAAATCAACCGGTTAGCATCGTGTCAACAGTTTTGGTGACTATTTTTGAGTACCGTATTTACTCGAATCTAAGCCGCACTTTTTTTCCGGTTTTTGTAATCCAAAAAACTGCCTGCGGCTTAGAATCGAGTGCAAAGCAAGCTGGAGTTCTGAAAAATGTTGGTGGGTCCCGCCACAACTAACTTCTGCCGTCGAATATATGTAGCGCCACACAGGCATGCTTTGTAGGCACAAAGATAAATACTGGCACCAAAATCTCTGCGTCAGTAAATAAATTAAAAAAAAAAGTGGAAGACGAGCCTTTTTCCTCCACCCAGAGTTTCGACCACTGCATTTTGGTACATTATCCAACGAAGTAAATACAAATTCTGTATTGTTGATCTTCGAATGTAGCAGCATTTCAATGTACTACAAAAATCCGACTGGCAAGACTGTTCTGGATGTTTGTCAATATGGCCAACTCTACATTCTGAATTTTTTCCTACCTGTGAGAAGAGATGGTTGCTAATAGGAGCTTTTATGAATTGTGAATCATATGTAGTATTCTCTTCGCCATAAGATTAATACGAATATAAACATTTTGCCATGTATTGTTTCGTGTTTGCTACTATCTCATTTAAATCCTGTCTGCCTAATAAACTACGAAACTAGAGTGAGACAACAGCAAACGCAGAAGAATATACATATCATGTCATGTTTATATTCGTGTTATTCTTATGCCTGATAGTGATACAGTCAGAAATGAAGCACGGCAACTGACGAGATGTTTAAATCTAAGATGACTCTAATTAAAAAAAAAAGATTGTGTGCTATTCCAGGAGGACATATGAAATCTTCCTGCAAGCACTAGGTACAAGACACTGTATCTCACAAGAAGGAGACTCTACCACCTAGACAAACAGCCAAACAACAATTTCAACTTCAAACAGCACAGATTTAAGTAAAAATAATAAGCTTTGATTATTCTACCTACACCATTATGTATTTATTGTCCAAATGCATGAAACGACAAAAGTTTGTTAAGTATGCTAATTGATGACTATTGTAGTTAACAGAACATGGTGTGGCTTACAACATGGGGTCTCCATGTCTGGGAGAGAAATAAACATAGATATGCACTGAAATGATATGTATGGTGCAGAAAATCAAGGAAAAGAGAAATATTGTTAATTGAAGCAAAAATTAAGTTTTTCTCCAAACAAATGCTGATAATTATAATGGACAATGGCAATACAGGTGGACACCTGAAGTTAAGTAGTAATTTTTTACTTCATTTTTGATTATTATCTTGCATACGTCTGAAGAATAATAAGCAAAAATGGCCATTTTTGAGACAATAAGTAATAGTAAAATAGTAGGGAATAGGGAATAGTGAAAAAGTGTCAGATGTAGAGCCTTAAATGTAACAATTGAGGAGGATAAATCATTTGAACAATTAATGTCAGAATTTTGTGAATGTATACCTGGTGTTGGAGAGAAACAATCTGATAGATCTTTTGAGCAATTGATAGCTGAATTTGAAGAAAGATATAGTAATGATGAAGCTGAAAATACAACATTTGATGATGTTACTGTAAAAATAGATAATTTTCTCAAACAACAGAATGTGGAGAGTACATGTGCAACTAATTCATTTAATGAAGCAGAAAATATTAGTGACTTGAGGAAATAGTTAATTATAATGAAGAAGCTAATTGTTTTTCTGTTTTGATTAGAGAGAGTGAAAAGAGTTGAACTGTTGTTGATTGCACTGATGGTGAACTGAAGCCTGTGCCTGAGATGAAACATTACCTGAATTTTGCCATTAAGAGGTTTCAAACTAATGATGTAAAGACTGTTAGGAATCTATCACATGCAAATAATCTGTGTGAACAGACGTTTCTGAAATTAAAAAAAAGAACATATTTTTTTCTGAACGGCTATTAAAATTTTGGAGTCAGTTATAGCTTAATTGGTGGATAATTTATCAAAATAAATTTTTTTGTACATTTGTAAACATTAGCCTGCAAACTTGTGGTAGTGATATAAACAATGTAAAGTTTACCAATTCTGATGAGAAAATTTACAATTTGAACACATAAATTTCAGTGTCTGTTCGAACATCATGGAGGAATAATTCTGAACAACATTGTAACAACGCTATGATAGAGCTGTAATTAGTTTATGCAAACATTTGATTGATGCTGACCAAAATCACAGTAATTTTGAACATAAAATTGTTCTAGAATAAAATTTTCACTCTACAGCGGAGTGTGCGCTGATATGAAACTTCTTGGCAGATTAAAACTGTGTGCCGGACCGAGACTCGAACTCGGGACCTTTGCCTTTCGCGGGCAAGCGCTCTACCGATAGAGCGCTTGCCCGCGAAAGGCAAAGGTCCCGAGTTCGAGTCTCTGTCCGGCACACAGTTTTAATCTGCCAGGAAGTTTCATAAAATTGTTGTTATGAAAAGATTAATTGTAATCAGTGAAAGTGAAGCTGTACCAAATTATACACAAAAGTTACGTAGCATATGTGAAAGAACAACCATAAAGAGAAGATTAGTAGTAGTGTATAAAATTCAAGTACCATAGTTTCTTTTAATTAAAAAATATAAGCAGTCCCCTGTTGGTCATGTTCCAGAGAAGCAATAATGATAAAAAAAGGTCTCTCACAGACTTTTTTTTTTTTTTAATTGAATATTTACTTGACCTGTTAGGCTTTTAAGTTCTCTCCCCATGAAACTGAAGTTAAAGTATTATGACTGAATAATATCTACTTCCACATTTCCAGGTATAAAATTAATTCCTAATTTAATTCTCAAGTCTATAAAACAAAATGATCAGAAGATACAGCTCATCATCATACTCTGTCTGCCTCTCGATGTTGAAGTCAGTATCTGTAAAAAAATTCTGTGGCTCTGCAAAATTCCGATGATCGTTGATTTTGAAAATTCTTGAAATAATCGAAGGCACAATTGTACGCCATGGGGAAGCCGTCTTGGGTTCTATGATGTACTCAGCTTCCAGCATGGGAATCAATGTCCAAGTTGTATATTAATTTTGATAAAAGCCCAAAATTTAATTTCTCATAATAGAGCATAAAGGACTGTGGTACAGGCTCTGCTGATTTCGCAGGACACAAAGTTCCCTATGAGTTACAACACATCAAATAATGCTCTGACCCATAGATGAGGGAGAAGTTAAAAAAACCAAGAACTGAACATACCTTTTCCATTCATGAAATTGAATTTTTTTTGGGGTCAGCGGCAGTGTCTAATTCTACCCATATACTTTGACCCATGACCTAATGGGATGGTTGAGACTTCATTATGGCATTGAGTTTTTGAGTTGGTTGTGTATGTGGGTTGCATGTTATTGTATTTTATGGTGCCCTCTGGTGGTGGATGTGGACATGCTGAATTTAACTTGAGGTATTGGGTTCATTTGAGTTTTGGTTGTCATTGTGCTAAAGTAGTTTTGAGTTTAGGTAGTTGGTGCAGTAACATGGGTTTTGAAAGTGTTTTCAGTGAGTGATTAAGGTTCTTTTTTGTTTATGTGTTTGGCGTTTTTCTTAGGACTGATTGGTGTTTGTTGTGTGGAAAGATGCCTAATTATTTTATTGCTTTTCATTTAGGTATGGATGTGACAGTGAAGTTCACGAATGTATCATTACGTTCTGAGATGGGTGATGATGCGATGTCTGTTATACAGTTTCTGCAGATGTTTGGTCTTATTGCTGAATAAGTTTGTAATGTGTTGTTGTCAGCATGTGTGAATTGTAATGTTTTGTGTGTTGTATACGTCTGATAGGTCAGTTGTGTTTTAATTGATGTAGTAAATATGGGGTATTTGGGTTTTTGAATTGTGGGGGTTTTGGTTAGATTTTTCAGAGTTGTAGGTGTTGGTTTTTTGGTATTGATAGCTGCAGTTGAGTTGTATAGGCCAAGGAAAATGTCTGATTCAACTTTTTGGGGTTGTAGATGTTTGGTTTATGGTACCGGTAGCTGCGGTTGAGCTATGTAGGTCAAGGGAAATGTCCGATTCCTGTGGTTTTGTTGGTTATCAGAATCCCTAATTTAAATTTTTGTTTGATATGATTTGTTTTGGGATGGTGCTGTGTTTTTTTTTTTATTGTTGTATATTTAGCTTATCCCTGCCCCAAATCCCCAATTTTCTGTGGTTGTCCTTTTGGTTTCATTTTATTTTTGAAGTGAGATGTTACTGTGTCATTTTTATTTTTGTCCGCATTTGTTGGCGTGTATATGTAGAGACATCATTGTTGTCATTTTGTATATGCCAGAAGTAGCCATTTCTGCTATATTGATGATGTCATGGGGTCAAAGCAGACAGGGGTAATCAGGTGTGTCTGTAATGCCATTTTTTTCATAAATGATTTCCATAGTTACATTTCAGTATACATCAACTTGTATGAGATGAAATGTTAGCATAATTGATCCAATTACATTCAGTATTAAAAATGGCAGCTTATAACAATGCCGCTAATTACAGTTCTGCTGCAGTTCTACTCTCCACAATTCTAAATCTGAAGTAAGTAACTCCATTGTACACCTAATGTTCCCCATTATATCCACATAGTTTTTATAACATCAGTCTGAGATAATACATCTCTCACAGTCATAATATGTCTTTGGCTCATATGGATCACTTGTGCAGTTATGCATAAACATTTGCGCTAAAAGAGAAATGAAATGACAGAAAATGGGTGATACTACAGACTATACTTTGTGGATGAACTAATAATTGAATCTGCAAAATGGTAGGGTTGCTGTGTACAATGATTATCTAATGCTTTTGCTTTTCTTATGTCTATGGTCCATGATCTGAACTATGTTGTTGGATAATTAGTAGTAGAAAATAAAACATACCGTGATTTGTAGGAAATAAATTAGTTACATTGTGGTGTGCCTTCTTATACTGTCTGGTTTGTGAGAAAGCTTTGGGAAATAAATTTTTATCATTACTTAAAACAATAGTATGCTAATTTTGGAACAGAATATGCAAATTAACTGTTTTTGATGAGAAATATTGCTTCAGAATTTTTTGGTAGACTTTCTTTGAACTATGTCATGTTTCGTATGATAGAAAAATATAGGCATATGCAAACTAAAATTATGCTTTTTATAGTGTGTACATTTAAAATACTTTTGATATGCTATGTCATTTTTTGCTGTTTGGGTTCATAGAAGTACACAATGTCAGAATTGGTCTATTATGTCTGTTGTCAGCACTTGAACAGAATTATTATGAAAAACTGAATCAATAAAGAGTATTTTGCATTAACCTGAGGTCATATTAAATAGCCTTTCATCCTATCCCAGCCAAGTTTTTGAGATGAATGTCATCTCTAGATAGAGAAAAGTGCTTTTCTGACCACACATGTAAAATTTGAAAACAATGTCATAAGAGGTAAATGACAAAAGCTACAAACAGATATTCAAAAATTTTAATCTGGGTAATATACATGGGTGTGCTATTGTTAGAATATTTTTTATTTATTTTTGCTTTGTGGAGATGTTGTAAGGTTTTTATGTATGAACTGAAAATTGATAATGTACTTATTATGATTCTCATAACTAAGAGAAAAATACTAATAGCATTAAATGATTTTGGAAGTAAAACATGGTGGGATGCTAAAAATATTGAAATCATGGAAAATAACTGTGATATAGTGATGTATGCTTACTCACACTATATACCACCTGACTGAAAAGATAAGGCTGATTATTTACAAAGGGAAAAGGGTAGAGATGCTTCACAAAACGGTCTGAAGTGGGAAAAAAGCTTTTCACTGGAAAAAAGTGAATGTTTTCTTGTACTAATCATTTGTTGTAAGTCACACAAATTACCAGATTTATTTATATATATGAAATTACTATAATTTTCATTGGTTTTTCTTATGATACAAATGTTTTCCTCAGAGGAATATACACCTACTTGTGTATTATGTGCTTAGCAAGCACAGGGTCTTGAGCTGCTGTAGTGCTGTTTTCTTCTCATTTTCTGTGCTACACCTCCTTTCTCTATCTTTACATTTACTGATGGTATCCATTTCTATTCATACTATCTTTCTTGCAATTATATGCTTTACTTGTGTTCCCTTTACAAATGAGTATGATGTTTCTTCTGTAAACAATCCATTGCAAAGTCATGTGACTATTTAAAGTTATATGATCTTCTCTTTGAAAGCAAAACTAACTTTTTATGATTGGTATCAAATTTACCACTTAACAAAATGCATTTACTAAATGTGCTTTTGTCCTATATAGTTTACACATAAACAATTTTCCCAGGGAAAATAAAATCCACTCAGTGGACCTCATTTACCAGCATAAGGATAATGTTACTAACAGTATGTCAGACAACTTGAAAATTAAATTCATAAACAAATTTTTAGATGGGGAGGCTCTGTTGTGGGCTAATCAGAAAATACATACAGATATGTCTTTTGCAGAATTTGAAGAAAGGTTTTTTTGGCCAAATTTTGGTCTGAAACCAAGCAAGCTAGGATCAAATGAAAGATTTTTTTGAACAGCAACTTAAAACACTTGTACACTTAGATAAACCATCAGATGAGATGATATGAACAGAGGCATTACGGAGGCAATTGTCACTTAAAGTATAGTAGGGGTTAGTATACGGAACAGATGATTCTGTAGAACAGTTTTTAGATATTTTGATAAACTAGGTAAGACATGGGAAAGGAATGAGAGACAGAGGGGTAGGCAAAGAGAACATGGATTTTATCAGAATTTGGGGTGGGGGAGGAGTCCAGTGATCAATGAGAGAGATAGAAGAAGAGATAACATGAACAGTTGTCATGCTATTAGTAACAGGAGAAATAATTATTGGAATGATAGGTGCAGGGAAGATGAGGAGAAATAATAATTGGAATGATAGATGTAGGGACACTGAAAAGGGTCATGAGCAAAGATGTAAGTAACGGGGAAAGAATGACAGAAGATTTGATGACAGGAATTTTGCAAATAGAAGGAAAGGGGCAGAAAATTAGGCCGTGCCTCATGGAGAGTCTGCTGGTTTGGGGTGAAAAGAAATAGATAGCAAGATCAGGCTATAATTTTAGGAGAGGGAGAGGCAATGTTCAGAGGAAATGCCACAGAAGAGATTACAGTACTTCGCACCAGGTAAATAGAATAAGAGTTTAGCAGGGAATTTTGGGAAGCTGTATGAAGAGAAATGAAAGAGGAAGAACATAGTAAGCAGAGGGATGAAGTTGATCTTGAAGATGATATCTTGTTAAACTTATTTGATGAAGCTTGAATACGGATGATGATAAATATAAGTTTGGTCTTGTGAGGTTAATGAAATTATAGAGAAGAGTGATGAATGTACTCATGTGACAATAAATGTGTTGCAACTAAGCATCAAGTACTTGAGGGGGGAGAAGATACGACAGATCACAGTTACGATGATGATGCTTGTGATGTGAATAATGGTGTTACTTATGATGAGTTAGGTAATGATGCTATTAATGATGCTTTTGGTGTTGAAAATGATGATGATACTGTGTGTTGTGAAAAACTTGATGGGATGATTTATGTTCAGATTAAAGAGAAAAAAATTGATGAAAGTTTATGACAAGAGTACAACTGTAGGTCTTGATGATGATTTAGTAAAAAATAGGGAAGTACATTATGATATACTTAGACCAGTTAATATCAGTGAAATACTGTCCACTTGTTCTGAGGTCAGTAAGCAAAATGTGCTGATTAGTGGGAGATTTTGAAGACTATTGTGGATATTCAGATAATTTTAGTTATTATAGTGAAATGCATGATGTTTTGAAGGGAATTTCTCAGGGCATACATCCAGAGTGGGAATAAATTTTGAACTTAAAGACACAGTAGATTACAATGTAGTTTTGGAAAGTTTACAGCCTATGGAAAATGGAGAACCTGAAGAGAAAGAAAAACGATGTGGGTTTCAGAGAGAGAAGGGAATTAGATGAAAGCATTGATAATTGTGATATACAGTAAAGTCCATATAGAGGGTGAACATTAATAAAATCAGCAAACTACAGGAATAGATTTCTGACTGGAAATGGAGAAAAAAAGTGTCCTATGAATAAGTGTCTAGAAATGCATCATTGACAAGGTAGATGGCACTGATGAATGACAGTTCCTCTGGCCATGTGCCATGTGTTCCTTGTGTATTGCAAGCTGTGTAAATGATGTAGTGTACTGTAAATGAGATGGTATTCATGTTGGGAAGAAGCCAAGATGATGATTGTGAACAACCAAGCAGATGGATATGGTTGAGAGGCAGCACGGGTATATCAAAACAAGTATCCTCACAGATACCAACATTTCAAGCCCTTTTTGGGAGTTTGTGTGATCATGAGTCCTTTCAAACAGACAAACCTGCAGGGTGGTGGTGGACTGTGTGTACACCAGATTTGGAGGACCATGTTCTACAGGATATTAAGGTGAACCCTAGTACAAGCTCCAGGCAAATGGTGTGCCAACGTGGTGTAAGCCAAAGTATGATTACGTGTATCTTGCAAGACAACTGCTGCTATCCCTGTCACCTGCAATCCCATGGAGGCAACTCTGAACATCTATTGTGATATGGATTTGATGCAGCTCAGTACTGTGTTTCAGAATAATTGTTGTCATTGCATGCACACCATACGTTTCTGGGCACATGTTCATAGGTCCTTATTTTCTCCGTTTTCAGTCATGAATCTATCCCTGCAGTTATGTTGGTTTTATTAAGGTTCACCCTGTATTTACATTCAAACTGACAAAAGGAGGAGTAATTGCCTCGTTGACACTGATATATCTGTGGAATACCAAAAATGCTAAAAGACAGAATAAAAGATGGGGAGAATTATGCTGTTTCCTGTAACTGGTGTAAAAATTAAAAGTATCACTGGAAAAAGTTGTCAAGTGATCATGAGAGAAGTTTTATGTTTTTTAAAAGTAAAACATTTTTCTTTTGTGTTGAGATGTTGAATTATTGAGGATTTAAGTGAAAGTTTAATACTGGGAGTGAACTGGATTGTTAAGGCTAAAGTTGTCTTTAATTGGAATGAGATGAAGCTGTCATTTATTGATCGTAAGATGGGAATTTCTTGGGAGGCAGATATTGTGATGAGAAATAATAGTAATAGTAATCAGATTAGGTGAGTATAAGAATTACATTATAGAGGATACTATGAGGAAGATGAAGGATTTTGTGATGGGGAAATAACTTATTGATTCATACAGTGAACTCATAGCAAAAAAGATAAGGGAAGCTGAAGATTTGAGTACAGTTGATAAAGAGGAACTAGAAAATTTTTTATGGGAATATAGCAATATTTTTGATGAGAGTCCAGATAAAGTGAAGGCTTATCAATGTAAACTAAAGTTCAAACCTCATGACCCATTACTCATTAAGTCTTGTGGTGTACCCACCTGTAAAAGAATAATAGTTGAAAGGGAGTTACAGAAAATGCAAAAGCGGAGGATAGTGGAAAAGAGCTGCATTCCGTGCAAGCCAAGTGGAGTACCAATTTGTAAAAGAGAAGTGGTGTAAAGTGAACTACAGTTGATAAAGAAGTGGAAAATTAGTAAATTCCCTCAGGGGGATGCACACTCTTTCATGCATCATTTGTGTGGCAAATGCAAGGGATCCAGCCATGTGACATTTACTTCCACAGTACCACATTTCTGCTGTCACTTATTTTCTTAGACTGTCCTTTATCTCTACTTCTGCACCTAAGTATATACTCTTGACTATTTGATTTATACACTTGGGTCTTTGGGTAGGCCATACTTGATAGAAGATGGAACTTTCATGATGAAAATGTACTTGGTTTTTCCCTACACACATATACTGCTCTTATAACATTTGCGCTAGCAATAATTCTGTAATGTTACACTGTGATGATTTTGCTTACACTATATTGTACACATATGTATATGTATCTTTTGTTTACCAAACATTTTTTTGATTTATGGACTAGCTGTACTCTGCCATGTGCCTGGCAAACTACTTAGTGCATCCATTTGAGACTTTAACATCTTTTACCATAATGATTCCCAGTATTGGTTCAGGAACCATAGATAGAGATGCTACAGAGCTCAGATTTATCAAGGTGAATCAACAGGAAATATTTAACGATACAAAAGCTAAATAACAAGCATTGATCTGCATGGGATGGAATCTCAAGTGTGATGTTAAAGAAACATGCCAATGAAATAACTAAACCCCTCACATATTTTATCAACTGTAGTATTAATGAAAACATATACCCAAATGTCTTGAAAATAAGTGTAATCCATAAGAAGGGAAGCAAAAAAAAAAGCTTCAAATTATAGACTGATATCACTAACCCCTACCTTCAGTAAAATATTTGAAACAGTTATCCTATCATAACTCACAACATTTTTCTCAAGACACAAAATGCTTACTGAGTCGCAGCATGGGTTTTGGAAAGAGTTAAGCATGGCCACTGGTGTTACCAGTTTCTTCCATGAAATATATAGCAATATGGAATGGGGTATGCACACAGCCGGAGTATTTCTTGACCTGAGAAAAGCTTTTGACTCAGTAAACCATGAGCTCCTCTTAAAAAAAAACTGTGTTCGTACAATATCAGTATTGCATCAATGAAACTTCTATCCATCTATCTGGTGAATCAGAAACAGCGTACCAAACTTACTCTTTAAATCCACAAGTGAAACAATGACACAGGGAATCCCTTAAGGCTCAGTTCTTGGACCTTTCCTCTTTTTAGCATACATTAATGACATTTTACACCCCTTTAACTCAAACATTGTAAATGTGACACCTCAGTTTTATTTCATTGTAAAGATTACGAGGAACTGAAATTTTCAGTAAGTAATGGGATACTAGAATTAAGTTCATATTTTCATGCACAACGATTAAAGGCCAACATAAATAAATCCCAGATGCTAATATTGACAACTGGCAGCTCACACCACTCATGCATAAATGAGGAATGTGGCATAGTGGCAGAGGAAGCAAACGAGTGTAAATTTCTAGGGGTCCATCTGTACTCAAACTTCTGGTGGATTAGCCACATTAATGCTGTATGTAAAAATATCAGCAATGGGCTGTATCTTCTTAGCCAACTCTCCAAAATGGTGCCCACCCACACGCATAAAACTGTGTGTTATGGGACAGTCTATACCCATCTTAGATACTGTATAGAAATATTTTGTCACTCAGAAAACTAAAGTAACTAAATATAGTGATATACATGACCCCAGTGCCAGGCCCAAAGAGAATCACTACCAACAAAGAACAAGATTAAAAATGACAGATCAGAGCCCATACACTAATAGACTGATATGGTATAATAAACTGCCAGAGTCCAAGAAAAACAGTAATAAAAAGCAATTCAAATAAAAAATAAAAGAATTCTTAATTGAAAAATGTCTCTGTTCACTCAATGAATTTTAAATGGTTAAGTTTAAGAGCTGTAAAATAATGTATAAAAATAACTGGCTGTATTAATATGTGTAAGATGTAATGTATTTTGACAAGCAAAAATTTACTGTTTAATTACTACCTGTAAGGCTAAGATCGAAATGTATTTTGTGTTTGTAATCGTACTTGACATTTGCAAAAGCCTTCATATTGATGATTCCATGCAAAAAATCTAAATAAATAAATATTGCATTGGTCTTCTTAAGGCATCTGTTTCAAGACTCTTCAAACTACTTACTCAGATAATTAATTACTTACAATTCTAACTACTTAAAGTTCAGCTCCTACAGAATGTATTCTACATACAAAACTTATGCACACAGTTGCTTATAAGTGGAACATTTATTTAGCTATGTTAAGCACTACAATACATTGATGAATATGGATATTGTTTATTACACTACACTATGGTACTTTAATTATGTGTAGGAGGAGATGATGCTATGTTTATTTGTTTTCATCACTATTTCATTCATCTGTTACACTGTCATGGACAACAAGAATTGAAAATACTTTATATTTGTGTTACAGATTATGAGTTATGGCTTATAGGATTAACACACAGGAGAGATATTGATAATGAAGTTTTGAATTACTCTCCTACAATGTGAGATACATATTGTTAAGTGGAAGAGAAACTATAATTTAACAACTGTAGTAATCAATTTGCAAGTCAAAATTGTACCTGATTTCCTAATGGATTGTGGTAAAACACTGCTCATGTTAACATTTATCCTAGTCTAAACTGTATGAGAATACGCAATGTTTCACATTTCATTTATTTAGAAAGAGAGAAGGTTTTGTGCTACTGCCTGCTTATATGATGATTCTTGATTTTTACGCAGTTAGAGTGAAGGATATGGTTGTATTTTGTGAGTTGTAATGTATGCCTTTAAACATAGGTGACACACTGTTGTTATGTTTATTGTTCAGCTCACCGCAAAATGATGGGAGAATGAAACTGATGTAGACATTTTGACACTCTTCTGAGGATTATGCACACAGGTTGCCCAAACTCTTACGGGAATCACCAAAGCGTGCGTGAGTAATGAGTGGGTGGGCAAATGTCTACAAGGTACAATACATATGTAGAATTGTGGACAGTTGGGAATGTGAGTCTCACGGGAAGCGTGCAAGGGATAAGTCCCTGCAGTCGCACTATTCATCTGTGTCCTCGGTGGCTCAGATGGATAGAGCGTCTGCCATGTAAGCAGGAGATCCCAGGTTCGAGTCCGGTCGGGGCACACATTTTCAGCTGTCCACATCGAGGTATAACAACAACACCTGTCGGCAGCTGAGGTTGTCAGTCATCATTTACTCCAGGGAAAAGCTGCACGGTCATCAACAGTAACTGTTCTTTCGATAACTAGTTACTGTCTTCGTATAAATACTTAAGTTATTATACTTTGATTGCTGTTTTGTGGATTGTCTGCAAAACTTTTGTCCAACTTCTGATTGTGGCAGTCCTTTTTTGGGGGAGGGGGGGGGGGGGGTATCGAAACTTAACACTCTCTCATATAATTTTGAAGATAATTTGGATTACAGGATTAACTGTTATGTCATTAGGTAGGACTGTTGTTGTTGTTGTGGTCTTCAGTTCTGAGACTGGTTTGATGCAGCTCTCCATGCTACTCTATCCTGTGTAAGCTTCTTCATCTCCCAGTACCTACTGCAACCTACATCCTTCTGAATCTGCTTAGTGTATTCATCTCTTGGTCTCCCTCTACGATTTTTACCCTCCACGCTGCCCTCCAATACTAAATTGGTGATCCCTTGATGCCTCAGAACATGTCCTACCAACCGATCCCTTCTTCTGGTCAAGTTGTGCCACAAACTTCTCTTCTCCCCAATCCTATTCAATACTTCCTCATTAGTTATGTGATCTACCCATCTAATCTTCAGCATTCTTCTGTAGCACCACATTTCGAATGCTTCTATTCTCTTCTTGTCCAAACTATTTATCGTCCATGTTTCACTTCCATACATGGCTACACTCCATACAAATACTTTCAGAAATGACTTCCTGACACTTAAATCTATACTCGATGTTAACAAATTTCTCTTCTTCAGAAACGCTTTCCTAGGTAGGACTAATATAAGTAATTTTCAACGATGTCATTTCAGAGGACTCACGAATTACGTTTATTCATTGGTAGGAATGTGTATTGACAGTTCCTTTGGTTGCAATTAGGACTTTTGGTCTATGAACAAGTGAGTAACAAATTAGATAACCAAACATACTGTAATTATAATGTTTGAAACCTGTAAGAACAGTCATATGGTCAGCTTACTATGCTATTGGCTAATATAACAGCATCTTATTACCTTGTAATTACTATAATTAATTAAATGAAACCAGGTCAACAATATAAACAAAGTGTTTATTTGAGCTGCTGTATTATGTAGTGAAATTTTGTCACACTAAAAACACTGTGCTCAGAGTCGAAGCAAGAAACACGGCAGGAATGCTTGGGATAATGAAGTTTCACTGTAATTAACAAAATTGTACTTAGCATTGTTTATTTGTATTACTTCACTTATTTTTCCATGAAAACAAGTGATATGTGATCACACTCCACGCATTTCAATTGTAACCACCAAAGGACAACATTGTTTTAACTATCAGTAACTTCTGCAATTGTAATTAGTGAACATCAGCTACAGTGAAGTAGCAAAATGAAGATAAGTTCTGGTCAACTTTTATTATTTTGAACAAACTGCGTTACATCCGCCAAATTTCACGAACATTTGTTTCTACTATAATCTTCAAAATTAATATTTTGCAAAGGTGTTTACTTTGAATTACTTTCTGTTGACAACATTTATCAACATTTATCCCCAGCAAGGTGGTACACTGCAAGGTCTCTACCTAAGTATCTATAATAAGGGTTAGTTGTGTCTGTGGAGTCTTTTGCGGCTACATGACTGAATAAAATCTTCTTGGTTTTCAAGCTGCATCAGTTTGAATAAAATTCTTGAGCTCTCAATGGCCAGCTCCACTATCATCATCAGGAGAAAAACTACTGACTGCCAGGGCTGGCACTATTTCCTGTTTATATATCTACGATTACGGCCACTGGCACCAATCAGAGAGGGTAGAAACAATGTGTATGTGGAAGGTGCGTTGGGCAGCTCATCAAAGTTCCGGCCACGCTGCAGGACCAACTGATATCAGGTGGCACAAGGGGTTGGCACCACATTTGAAACTGCCACCCCTGCCTCTCTACAAGCATTAAGCATCTGTCATTGCTTCCTTTCAACATCCATAGCTTGCCCCCACACCCTACTCAGTGAGTACCCCTTGTCTCTGTTGAAATTGTTCTTGTTTATTCTGATCTCAGCTGCCTCTTTTATAATGGAGTCCAAGTATGTTGATGTATGAGCCAAGACTCTTGTGTTCTCAAACTATATTTTGTGTCTGTTTTTGAGGCAATGCTCAGCTATGGCCGACTTACCATGCTCCCTTTGACTAATATGTCGCTTGTGCTTGGTACAATGCCTTGCAACTGTGCAAACTGACTGGCCTATACAGATGCTGGCGCACTTGCAAGGGAAACCATACACACCAGGCAAATGAAGAACTATGTCGCCTCTAACTGGGTGCAACATATCTCACATATTCGGGGTGGGCCGGAACACTTGTCTCAATCCATGTCTATGCAGTAAACGTCCTAACTTGCTGTTCGTTGCCCCACAGTATGGCAGGAAAGCTGCTGGCTTGGCTTCTTCTGCTGATTCACAAGGCATCCTTCTTTGTTGACACCTGACAGCATTTCCACTGTCTCTTTTGCTGTAGCCATGCTCCCTGAACACATGGCTCAAGTGCTGCAATTTAGACTGTAGGTGACTGTCATCAGAAATAACTTTGGTTCTGTTTATTATCGTTTTCAGGACCACTTTCTTGTTTACAGAGTGGTGAAAACTACTAGTGTTCAAATATCAGTCAGTGTGCATCAGTTTCCTGTACACTGAATGACCTGGCTTCTGCTCAACTAAAATGTCTAAGAATGGTAGCTTGCCATCCTTCTCCATCTCAATGGTAAATTTAATTTTGGGGTGAACACTATTCATGTGATTCACAAACTGCTGCAGTGTATCATCACCATGAGGCCATATCAGGAAGGTGTCATCAACATACCTAAGGAAGCAAGATGGACACAACACCCCAGAGTTCAGCACTTACTCCTCAATGTGTTCCATCAAGAAATTTGTGACTGCAGGAGACAATGGTGATTCCACTGCTGTGCCATCCATCATTTCATAATATTCATTGTGGTATAAAAAGTACCTTGTTGTTAGAACATAATGGAACAACTTGACGATTCCAGGTGAAAATTGTTGAGCCAAAAGATCCAGCGTGTATTGTACGGGCACCCCCGTAAAAAGTGACACCACATCGGGACTAACCATTACGTCATTTTGACCTATTTTCATTTTCTTGTTCATTTCAACAAATGTCTGTGAGTTTACAACATGGTGTTCACAATGACCCAGTTTTGGTGCTAATAATCCTGCAAGATGTTTTGCCAGTCTATATGTGGGTGAGCTGATTGTGCTGACAATGGGCCTAAGAGGAACATGTTCCTCATGTATCTTAACCAGTACATAAAGCCTGGGAGGACTGGTGGTTTGAGGTATTAATTTCTTCACCACTTCATCTGGCAAATCAGATTTCTTTAATAACTTCCCTGTCTTCCTGACTACGGCCTGTGTCGGATTGTGACTAAGCTTCTGGTACGCACCATGTTCTAATAAAAAATAATAAATCCTCCCAAGATCCCAAGATGCTTTAGTTATAGTATCAGACAGCTTTATTCATTCAGTGTTAAGCTGATGCCTAAGCTTAGCAGTTTCAGTTTTAGAAATTTTCTTTACCTGATCGTATTCATCCAGCAGGTTTAGGTCACATATACCACCTAAGCCTTATTGTATTTGGTGTGAATTTCAGTTTAGGATTACTTCCAGTTTGGTGATGTTCAATTACCTTCTGGACTACTCTGGCAGGGCAGCACTAGTTGTAATGTCTCAACAGGGTTGAATAGAACTCATTCCCCTTGTCATCAGACCCTTTCACCTGGTACACAGAATCCCATTTTTTTCTCTGCTAGTTTGTATTCAAAGGGATTAATATTTGATCTATGCAGAGCTTGTTTCTGCAGAACAATCTTCATTATTGATGCTCCCTAGCAGATTAAAACTATGTGCTAGACTGAGATTCCAACTGAGGCCTTTACCTTTCATGGGCAAGTGCTCTATTAACTGAGCTACCTATGCACTACTCACGATCCAGTTTAGAGCTATACTTCCACCAGTACCTCATCTGCTACCTTCCAAACTTCAGTACCTCAGTCAGTAGAGAGCTTGCCCACAAATGATAAAGGTCCTGAGTTTGTCTCTTGGACTGGCATGTAATTTTCACCTGCCTGAATTTTCACATCAGTGCTCCCTATGCTGCAGATTGAAAATTTCATTCGGGGAACATTCGCCAGGTTGCGACTAAGCTAGTTCTCTGCAATATCCCTTCTTGTAGGAGTGATAGTCTTTCAAGTGTCACAGAAGAGCTTCTTTGAATTTTGGAAGGTAGAAGATGAGGTACTGGCAGAAGTAAACCTGTAAGGTTGGGTTGTAACTCAGTTGGTAGAACTCTTATCTGAGAAAGGCAAAGGTCTCAAGTTCTAGTCTCAGTCTGTCACACAGTTATAACATGCCATAAAGTTACACATCAATGCACACTCCACAGCAGAGTGAAAATTTCATCCTGGATCCTTTGTTTTTTTGGCACAGCTGATTTATATACTGTTTCACCCATCAAAAGTGGTCAGAATCATGAAAATCTGGGCTACTGTAGTTTACCTTATCTATAAAATGTTATCTGATCATAGCATGTTTCCATTACTCTCAAATCCAAGATTACTATATATAAAAGATTATGTGAACTTAATACTTCAGTGAACTTGAAGTTTCCTATATTGTTTGAAATTGTGTATATGTTAAAGTCACGAAATATAATAAGATAATTAGAACCAGTCTAGCCAACTACACTATTTTGTCTACCTGTAAAGCACTGGCTTCTGCAGCCAGAGACTGTGGTCATGTGTGTGTGAGTTGCATTCATGTGAATCTGCATGTGTATGTTTATTTTTGATGAAGGGTTTGTTGGCCAGAAGCTCACTTTCTGACAGTCTTTTGTTGTGCCTATCTGTGACTCAGCATCTCCACTGTAAGCTGAATAGCAACTATCCTTTTCATTGTATTGTTACATTCCATCAGGGATTTTCCATTGTTTGGTAAAGCCTATTACATCTTCATTATGGGGATTACTTTATGTGTAGCTAGCTTAAGATCACTACTGTAGAACACAACACCTGTCATTTCAACTCATCCTTCAGTGATGCTGTGGTCAAGAAGAGCAACATTTTTACCTTCCAGTTTCTTACTAATATAAATTGCCATATCACCACCTTTATGGCATTGCCTGCAATAACTATTTGCTAGTAACCCTATAATTTATAATATGTATTTCACTGGATTTTAGTCCATGTTCAGTTATTATGAAGGTAAGTGGTGAATATTCCTCTATGAAAAGCCAATAAATCTAATTTGTTTCTGAGATAGTGAATATTAAAATGTATCATATTTAAGGATGTTGTCCATTCTTGTTGGTATATCACTTTGCATGAATCAGATTTATTTAGATTATATCATTTTTACAATAACCTATTGCATTATTAGGTCTTCAGTATTGGTCCTGTTTTGCTGTGTGTCTTTTCTTCAAGTGAATAGAAATTAGACACACACAGATTACATCCCTGGACACTAGTTTGATGATCCTTTTTCCTAGAAAAGCTTTGTGGTTATAGCTTTGGTCAACTGGATACTCTGCCTTAACAACTTTGTCACACTGGTCACTTTACTGGAAAAGTAGCTTGGGCTTTCCCTTTCTACTTAAGTGCAGTCCATGGCCTGTGTGTTATCATGGTTCAAATTCCATAAAAAACAATATACAAGATAGATAAGAAGTGAATTATTAAATTAAATACAAGTAAAAAATAGTAAATAATCGGATAAAATAGGAGTAGAATTATCCTTCCCAAATAACCTGACAATAATGTATTTGTGGATATTAAAGGTCGTAGATCAGTAATAACAGACTTTTGCATTCGAATGAACATTTATTTAAACACTGAACAGGCTGAATACAATATGGCTGTAGAAAAATAGCACACAGTGAGACATAGACAAAAAGTAAAGTCAAAGATCATTGAGTGCAAAGACATGTCACTTCACGCCAGAGGCACCACAGAGCAACCCCCCCCCCCCCCCCCCCTGCCCCCCACTACCCTGGCAGTGCTGAGCTCAGCTCAGTGGGGCAAAGCTAGCTCACTTCAACACAAAATCTTGGTGCCGGCACGGCAGATGAAGGTGGCATTCAGCGCACAAAGTGGGTGCCTCGGAAGCTGTGCTTTCAGGGTCATGTGCATTGGACTGCTGCACAGGCGGTGGAGAGTCGTTGGAGGCCAAGTCGGCGGCATCAATGGGTGAGGCGTCAGTGATGGCAGGTTGGCCGGGGGTGTCATAATGCAGGTCAGAGAGGGACCAAGCAGGTTTTAATCAGTTAACTGAAACTGTATTCAGTCATCCATTGAGTAGTATCATAAAAGTATTCACTCCACGGTGTAAGAAGTGGTGTGGACTGGAGTAAGGAGGTTGCAGGGCTGCACATACAGAATCATCTCATAGCACGACAAATTCGCACTATGCCAGGTCTTTGTGTTCAAACACTCGATTGAGTGCGAGGCAGGGGTGGGCCAAGGCGGGTGACATGCACACACACTCGTTCTACGATGGCCGGAATGTCGACCGAGTTGGTCGGGGGTGTGTGCCCGATGAATTCAGCTGGCAGGACGAGTGGTTCTCCATATAAGACCTCCGCAGCAAAGCATTCAGGTCCTCCTTGTGGGTGGAGCAGATGCCAAGTAAGACCCAAGGAAGTGCCTCAGACCAAAGCATACCATGGCACATGAGTGCAGGTTTTAGAGTTTGGTGTCATCACTCAACTACGCCATTCACCTGCAGATGATAGGCCAGAATGTGGAATTTTGCTACTCCACACAGCTCGCACAGTCGAGCGAAAAGCATGGACTCGAATTGTCATCCCTGGTCCATAGTAAGTGAAAGGGGGCAGCCAAATCTCGCCACCCACACTGATAAGAAGGAGTGAGCTATGGTCCCTGCCATAATGTAGACCAGAGGGACTACCTCAATCCAATGGGTTACATGGTCTATCATAGAAAATATGTGTTTGTACCTCTTGGAAGGGGGGAGAGGACTGACCATGTCAATGTGCACATGCTGCATGTGACCCATAGGGATGTTGAACTGTCCTAAAGGTGGCTGCATGTATCTGTCCACTTTACTAAGTTGGCAAGGGACATGTGTGCTTCTCCAGGAGTGGAGATCATGCCACATGCCTGGCCAGACAAAACATTCAGTGACTAGTCTTGTCGTTGCCCGCATTCTGAGGTGGGCCAGATTGTGTAAAGTGTCAAAGATACCGCACCAAAGGGTGGATGGCACCAAGGCTGGGGGAAGCCACTAGAAATGTCGCAGAGGAGTGGGTTTGATGGCCTGTGCAGGGTAAGCGGTTTGATGGTGAGCGAAGACTCATCATCTGAAACCAGTCGCTGTGTGTCTGCGTCTTCAGTCTGAAGTCACATGAGTTCATCTAAGTTCAAGGGTATGGAGATCACTGAGATACGAGACAGATAGTCAGCTACAACATTTTCAGCACCACAGATGTAACAAGCATCCGAAGAATGTTGTCAAATAAAGTTCATGTGCCAGAAGCGTCGCGGCAGGAGATCCTTCGCCGGTTTGCATATTACATCAATGAGAGGTTTATGGTCTGAGTAGATAGTGAAAGGCTGCCCCTCCACATCGCTCCTGAAGTGTTTGACTGCCTTATAAACCACAAGAAGCTCACGGTCGAAAGCTGACCATTTACACTGACTCCTGGTTAGTTTTTTTCAAAAAGAAACGGAGCGGCTGCATGGAGTCTGTGGTGTGCTGTTGTAAGACAGTGCCCACAGCTGACTCACTAGCATTGGTAGTAATAGAAATATGGGCCTCAGGGTCATTTGGGTGACTGCTTTCACGATGGCCATTTCAGATTGTCAAATGCGTCGACCATGGGCTTAGTCCAGGCCAACTTTTGCTTCCCTGTAGGGTTTTTACCAGAGAGGGCATCGGTAAGGGCCGACTGGATGGAGGCAGCCCAAGGAATAAGGTGTCGATAAAAGTTTGCCATACCCAGAAAACGCCGGAGTTGAGCATAATCATCAGGACGAAAATGGTTTTGACGTGAGTATCTGTTGGTCAGAGGCCATCAACCGAGACCGTATGGCCAAGGAATGTAACTGATGCAGAACAGAGTTGAGATTTGTCATGGTTGATAACCACACTGTTGGCTGTGAGAGCTGCATGAACTGCATCAGGGTGAAACTGGTGTTCCTTGGCAGATAAGGAAATGATCAGCATGTATCAAAATAGACAAAAACGAAAGGCAGAGGTAGCAAACTGGAATCAATGAAACATTGCCATGTCTGTGCAGCGTTTTTCAAGCCATAAGGCATGTAATAGAATTCAAATAGGTCAAAGGGTGTGATGAGGGCCCTCTTCGGAATATCCGGCAGGTGCGTGGGAATTTGGTGATACCCTTTGAACAGTCTATGACAGAGAAGAACTTCAAGCTGAGTGAAATCCTGGATATGAAAAATGGGATCGTTATCAATTATTGTCCTAGCATTAAGGGACCTGTACTCCTCACACATGCGTAGCGAGCCATCCTTCTTAGGCACAAGGTGGATAGGTGAAGACTAGTTGCTGTCTGATGGTTGGAGATGCATGAAGCCAATAAATCCTGAACAATTTCTTTTGCTCACAGCAATTTTGAAGCATTAAAACGTCAAGATTTATAGCATACATGTGGCCGTCAGTGGTGCGGATTCTGTGACAAGTGCTGTTGCTGATTGCTGAAACCCGCAAAGTGGGCAAGCAGGGGGAAGGGGGGGGGGAGAGCAGGGAGCAGGGGAGCAGGAGGGGGGCATGAGTGATGGCAGTTCACTGATCTTGCAGGGCTGGAGCAGCGTGGCCGGTGTGTCAGCAGCAGATGATGATTGACAGCACTGCGCAGCAGCCACATGATGCGAGGGATGCTGCGTAGAACATGTGCGTCCTTGCCAGGCGGGAGTGATGTGGGGGGGCAGGGGGGCAACGGTGCAGACAATGACAGAGATTGTGGCGCGACAGCCACATGATGTGAGGGATCCCATGGAGTGAGAACATAACTGTCCGTAGATTCAACTGCGATGGCGCGGAACCAGCAGCAGGGGAATGGGAGCTTGACACAGGAGTGATGCAGAGTGAAGACACAGTAGAAGCAGATGACGGTTCTGAAAGAAGCAGCTCTGCAGACAGGCTGCATATAGTAGTCTGTGCATGAACCAGTTCAGCAGAAGTGGAAGCAATGCAGGTGCGTAACTCCTCGTTAGGTGTGTGGAGCCAATTGATCTGTGTGCAGACGTCTGATAAATTCGAGAGACATGCAGAAATACCTTTGAGCAGAGATACACATGTGGAAAGCGTAGCCAGGGAGGTGGAGAGCGGAGCCATACTGAACTTATTTGAGCACAGAATGGTAGAACCTGATGCGTGGCAGAGTGTTGCGGCTTGCAGGTCAGGTGAAAGTTTGTAATGGTGTAGAAAGTCCAACACAATCACAGTTCATCCACATTGGCAATGTGGAAGGTCCAAGGAAAGGCTGCGACCAGTGATAGGTGAAGCAACATCTGGAGCCGAGGACTGTGATAGGAGAGTGTTTTTCAGTGATCAAAGTGGGGTTAGCAGGAGAAAGTGTGTTGCCCCCTTGCTTGGTCAGGATAACGCTGACATCAACACTGCTGTCAATTACAAAGTGTGTGCCCGATGGAAAGTCCATGACGTAGAGGTGTTGTGCCACTGGAGCAAGTGATGCGGCATTGGAAGGTAGGTACCGTGGACGAACATGGCAGGATGTGGTGCCTAAATGTGCCCGCTGGAATTGTTTGGGTATGCACAAGGCTTCCCTGTAGGTTGCATGGTACCAGCATAGTGGGTACACTTGGAGGCAAGGTGGAGTGGGCAGGGGATGCAGCGGGCTGTGTTGTAGCCCTGACTGCTCAGGCTGCTGTTTGGGTGAGGTCAGCTGCTGTCGGGAGGTCGCAGGCAGTACCTCCTGTAGGCCACAAGGAGGCAGCTCCTGGCAGGTCATTGACCTGCTGAGGTGCACACTCTGGCCTCTACTGGCACGGCAAGGAACCAAAGGTACAAGCATGTGAACTGAAGGCAAAGGCGATGCTGTCCGTGACAGGCGGTTTCGGTGACAAATGATTGTATAGGCCCGATCGGCCATCCGTAGGCGAACCTCAAGAGTCAGCAACATGAGGTAGCAGGTGAAGTTGTAGATCCAATGGCAGTTAAATCATCCACAAAGTCCAAAGTGTGGCATCTGGTAGTGTTTGATCATCAATTAACGCACGAAGGTGCTGCCAAAGGTGCGAAGGTGTGCGGTCGTCGAGTTGCTCATCATGGATGATGTTGTGGATCTGTGTGAGCGGTGTAGGAAACCCTTGACACTGGTAGTGCAGTAGCGGTGGACGATGTGCCGCTCGATGTCTGCATGGGAAGGGGGGGGGAGGGGGAGGAGGAGGGTGCAGCCACTAACAGCACATGATGTGGAGTGAGTCAGTGCAACCAACAGCATGATGTGTCCCAACTGCAGGCCCAGAGGTGGACGTGGTGCGGGTGTAACGGCCGGTACCGTTGTAACAATGGGCAGAAGGTGGTTGTGATGCAGCCAAGAGGGGCTAATCCAGAAACTGGCACAGAAGAAATGGCCAGTGCCATTAGGAGGGCAGGTGGAAGGTGATCTCGGTGTGACCATAGAACAATGGTCGTGGAAACCTGTGCAGTTGCAATGAGTGGAGTCGCCGAGACAGCATGCGAGAAGGGCGGGGTGGGTTGGCAATGACATCAGACATATAAGAATGTGCGACCCCATGCACATGAATGTTCAAAATACAGTTCTCGAACGTCGTTGGCACATCAGACCAAACCAAAGGTGTCTGCTTAGCTGAGGGTTGAAAAACAACGTCCTTCACTTGATTATCATTAACAATGTCACCAAGCAGCGTGCACTGTCCGTGTAGCAGTTGTTGCTGCATAGTAACATTTGGCGGTGGCCATGTTGGGCTGGTTATGGTTAAGTGGCCACTGACATGGCTGGGGCCAGGTAATTGTCCACTTTTAATCAAATGTACATTAGGAACACTAGTAAAAACACAACCACAGTTGACAGGATGTGAGACACTGGCACAAAACGACACTAGTAGATCTATTGTTCTGAAGACAACGTGGACCGGTACATGAAGTCTGTTAATGATGGAAAGAAGCACAAAATAATTCTTGAACACATGGCGACAATGTTGGGGTCACCACTGTGGATATTATGAGTCGTAGATCAGTAATAACACATTTTTGGATTCAAATGAACATTTATTTAAACACTGAACAAGGCAAATACAATACGGCTGTATGAACATAGCGTGCAGTGAGACATAGACAAAAAGTAAAGTCAAAGATCATGGGGTCCAAAGATGTGGTGCTTTACACCAGAGGTGCCACATATTTATATTAATGATAAAAAGTAAAACATTTCATCCTCATGACTCATTTTTATTAATTTAAAATAATTCCAGGCCTAGGTAAGGTAGATTCCATATTATCTCACACCAGAAAATACTCACTATACTCTTTTATGAAAAAAGTTCCTTAATTTAGTGCTAAAGTTACTTTCTGCTTAATTAATGTGACCTTTCTAAAACAATCAGTCATGCTGTTATTGCTATGGTAACTTAATTTTATTATTGTAAATTATATCTGAAAACATATTAAATCAATTACTAAATACAATGTTTTGTTTATTGCTCATGTATCTCCAATGAAGTGTTTTCAGTAAATATGGAAAAGAATGAAGAAAACACACAAAATTAAATAAGCAGATCTATAAGCCCTTTCTCCTCCTCATGTTAAACTCTATTATTAATTAAGACACATTTATTGTCTTGTTAAGGCAGCCATCCTAGCCCCTATTAAGATATTTCTGTGATATAATTGAAAGATTGTGTGCAGTGTGTCAGTGACCAGACAAAGCCTGAAAATATTATGAAAAGAACATTTACTTTTATTAACTGATGGGGAGGTGGAGGGAAGGTCAGAAAAAGTTTAAACAGTTTATGAATATCCTTGCAATAATGCATCAAATTCAATAACAGTAAAGAAAACAAATATACAGTGTATTTAAAAGAATGTGTACAATTTTTTACATTAAATAGTAGGCCCCTTGCTGATCAAAATATAGAAAAAAGGTTCTTTAAACATGTGTCTGGGAAAAAAAATACTTGTTGAGGTATGGGCTATTCTGCCCTTACAATACCCATCCATGTGTTGACACTGCAGCAGATGCTCAGTGTAGTCGCTGTGCATTCTTACACATCCTTCAGCAATTCTTCTCAAAGAACCACAAATTTGGGTGAACCCACTAAGCTGCCCTCAGATTTCATCACATCCTGTAATGTGTGCAGTATGATAATGAGTGTGGAATGCAGCAATTCTTTTAAATGTCCCCATAGCCAGAAATCTAATCAATTAATGTCAAATGACAGGGAGACCATACTACTGGTCTTCTTCAACAGATTGCATTTTCATTAAATGTTTGTCTTTGGTACTGCCATATGAGGTGTAGAAAATGGTGTGGTGTCCTGTCATGCATAAACTACATCCATTGCATTCCTGCAAAGGTAATGTTCTCCAGTAGGACAGAATTAGGTGACAAACAGCATCTCTTAATTTTTCCAGTAAATGTGTCTGTCACTGCTGTGCCCACACTGATACTGAAGCATACCTGATGCCTTGCTTTCATGATTGCTCAAGGATCTATGTTTACCCACACATGAACACTGTCGTAATTCATTGCACCCCATGTGTGAATCCTACCTTGTCTGTAAATAAAATATAACCTGTGGTCTGTGAATCATGAACACTCCATCTTAGAACCCATTAGCAGGAATGTGGTGTGGCTTGGTGGTCTTGTGCCCTGAGAGCCTGCATGTGCTGTAAGTGCTATGGTCATGTAGGAGCGCAGTTTCTGCATTCAGCAGCTACAACTATTTGCACACTTGTTTCAGCATTACTGTCTAGTCTTTGCAACACCCACTGTTTCATATCCAACAGATCTACTATGTGTTATATTAATTTTAAAAAATACATATAATAGAGGGAAACATTCCACATGGGAAAAATATATCTAAAAACAAAGATGAAGTAACTTACCAAATGAAAGCGTTAGCATGTTGATAGAGACACAAACAAACACACACACACACAGACATTTCAAGCTTTCGCAACACACGGTTGCTTCATCAGCAAAGAGGGAAGGAGAGGGAAAGATGAAAGGATGTGGGTTTTAAGGGAGAGGGTAAGGAGTCATTCCAATCCCAGGAGCGGAAAGACTTACCCTAGGGGGAAAAAAGGACAGGTACACACACACACACACACACACACAAAACACACACACACACACACATCCATCTGCACATATACAGAAACATGCAGCACATATATAAGTGATACATTATGTGTTTTTTAAAAGTGATAGTTCCCTCCCCAGGGAGAAGAGACTGGTAGGTTGAGGGAGGTTAAAAGGAAGGAGCAAGTCACTCATACCTCTTGAAATTACTGGTGTCTCTATAAACATGGCTCACAGTCTTAAATAAATCTCCTATATGCAACAATCACAATTTATTACTCTATGATATTACTCTTCCAGTGACAGCATGCCATAGTGTGGACAGGGTAATCAGCTCACTGCTTTGAGCACAAAATTATGAATATTGGTCATGTGGCATTGCAACATACACAGACCATACCAAATCAGATAACAGCTACCTTCATATGTCCGATGATTCATAGCTTCACCATTACAGACATTCTCATATGAGCCAGCCTGCCACTACAACCAAGCAATGTCACTGCTTGACATGTGACAAAATATTATGTCCACTACATGTTTGACATTCACCAAAGGCAGTAAAATTTTGTGCCACAGTTTCTACTGTTAATAGCTTATTACCATGTTAATTTTAGCATCATATTGATAGCACTTTTTGAAACACATGAAATTATATAAAATATAAAATTTAGAGCTTTCATGAGAAAGTCAGTAAAAGACATTTTCATTAGGTAAAAGTGAGTGAAAAAGTTTGACGATGTATCCAGTCTTTCAATAACACTATAAATCATTTTTCTATAATATGCAATAATTTGCATTTGTATTGACATTATGATTTATGTGAAAATAATGCCAATTTAAGTTATTTTATTGCCTGAGTGAGTGTGGGACTAAATGTATGTAATGTGATAGGTGAATCTTTGTAATTGTAAGTAACTGGCTCTATAAGAGAGTGAGATTGTGGATACGTGTTATGTATTTGATACATGCACATCAAGGAAATTGTGAACTGTAAGAAACCGGTTTACGGTATTTTTGAATTATAAAATGTACTTCAGTAGTTCAGAGATTTGTTTGTTTATCTGAAACATATTATTTAACAATTTTGTCTAAAGTATTTGGTAATGCAATTGGTTTACGACAAAAAATGTTGGATGGTGTAAACTGAAATCTAAAGCTGATTGGCTACGTTGGGATTCAGCCAATCAGATGTGAGTGATTTTGTGCACTGTAGGAGCAGGATTTGGTGTGTCAGTCTTGGGGTTTAAGTACTGAGCTTGTGTTATGATCGGATGTGTTGCACTGAGTTCTGTGAAGATGTACTGATTATGAGTAATCATGAAATTTAGGAGACTGAAACATATTGGAAGCAGATTAACAATGAACATAAATGATGATTATGCAAATTCTGTTTTTTTTCTGTGCAAACTGTGATTTTACCTAAAATTCAGAATGGTGTGCTAACATGACTGAGAACTTACAGTGTGAAGGGAACATTTTTCAACACTGTAAGGGCATTCTAACCATAGATATCTGTGTGTCTTTTTAGTAACAAGTCAAGAGAAAACTTTTAAAGTGGTTACTAGAGGGTGCACATGTTGTAGGTGAGAAGGTTGTATTGCAATGTGTAAATAGAATGGACTTGGTAGTATAAATGTGTACTTAAAAATGACAAGGTATCAGTTTTTTCATTCAATGACTGTCATTCAAAAATGGCTCTGAGCACTATGGGACTCAACTGCTGAGGTCATTAGTCCCCTAGAACTTAGAACTAGTTAAACCTAACTAACCTAAGGACATCACAAACATCCATGCCTGAGGCAGGATTCGAACCTGCGACCGTAGCGGTCTTGCGGTTCCAGACTGCAGCGCCTTTAACCGCACGGCCACTTCGGCCGGCAACTGTCATTCATTTGGTAGTTAATTAGACCTGTAGCTTCAACCTTTTTGTGCCCTATTGACACATGCAGTGCAGCTAGCTGTTGCAACAACATTATGAAAAGGATAGGTTGTTATGCACTGTAAATATGACACATTGAGTTGCAGACAGGCACAATGAAAAGACTAATGCACACAGCTTCAGCCAAAATCTTCTTCAGAAAAGAAAACAAAACACTCGCACAATTACACAAGCAACCACACCTCACATATACATGACTGCTCTCTCAGGCCAGAGAGCAATAGTGTAGTGTTGAGTGGAAGTAGCAACTCGGCAGGGGGAGGGGGGGAGGGGGTGACACAGCAGGGCATGATTGGGGAGATAGAGGGGTCAGAGTGCTACCTGATGGAGCATGCAGGGACTAGATGGTGGTAAGATAAGGCAATGTAGCATGGCATCGGGAGGCTGTGGTGGACAGGGGGACTGAAAAGCAGCAGCCAAGGGGAAAGACCGGTGCCATTGGCAGAGAATAGAGCATGATGAGCATGGCAATGTGAATTGTGAGAAGGTTATTGGACAGATGGGTGGAAGCTTTTGGGTGATGGGTGTAGGGGCAGCAGGTTACTTTAGGCTGAGGCTGGGATGATTTTGGGTGTGGAGAATATGTGCAGTTCAGAGAAGCTGTTGGTTGCAGGCTTTCAGATAATAATGATGGCGTGGTGTGACCCTCAACTACGTACCCTCTGACTCAGAGTTGAAATATTAAAACTTTTGGCTGGTTTCGTTGTCTAGGGTCTGGGGTATGTAGTTGCCACGTCACTGGCCAAATACTGCTGAGTCTGCAGTATACAATATGAATATACACATGAATCGAATTGTCAGAGGTTCCTATCCCTTGGCAACTGTGAATTTTGAATGAATAGATGATTATAAATGAAAGATTGCACTTAAATAAAATCTGCAGGTGCTATTCTTAATGACTTTAAATGATGAGTATGATAGCAGACATACTGATAAGAATGCCGTTTATTACTACAAAACACTTATCGGTGTTGATGGTCCAGCAATTAAATAAAATTTAAGTTGAATAACAGGGAAACAATAGATTCCTACTTCACATAATTAGTTAGAAGCAACGACACAGCTTGCAAGATATTCACATCTAAATGCATACTATGTCTTCACTGCAGAAGCCATGGAAATCTCACAAGCGCACAGGTCAGCACTATGAAATATTTCTATGTCTCGTGACCACACGCAAACTGCTCCACTCTCCAAGTCTTTCCCGCGACTGTACATCTGTTGTCCATACTGTCCAGAACTCCTCATGTCCTGTGTGACTGTTCAGAACTCCTCATGTCCTCCATACATCTGTCCATGTGTCCCTTTTGGAAACGATCACTGTGATTGGCTAGAGCACTCCCACACTGTCTACAAGCCAACTCACACTCACAAACATAATGAAACTCGTTCAAAATACTGGATTTACATTTAAATAACTTGAAATTAAATAAATATTCCTACGAATGGATCATAAACATGCTCTAACACACATTATTAAATACATAAACAAATTAAATAAACATATATCAAAGGAGTAGAACAGAAGTAAGCCAGTAGACTAATGCCTCTGTGCTTTCTAAACCACAGTAAATAATTGACCAATTTCTTCATAAGCAATATAAACAATAAATATATTTATAAGGAATAAATATATTTGTAAATAATATATAATATTATATATAAACGACGAATAAATATATTTATAAGCAAACTGCTACCATTTTTTTGTGTAACTGTGGAGTACTTATGGCCTGACATGATCTATAGCAACTTTGACCTCCAATAACTCATGCACTATTCAAGTTACATGCCTGTAATTTATACCGATTTAGGTTTACACTGTGCTCTGCTCTCTGTGAAGACCACTGGTCTTTTTCCCTCACTACTGCTCTCCTTTAACACTCCTAGTCCCCCAACCTCCCCCCTCCCCCATAGCCTCCCGATGCTGTACTAGGCAGCCTTGTCTGGCTACCATCCAGCCCCTGCACTGTCCTTTAGGTAGTGCTGACTACTCTGCTCCCTCTCCCCCCACTCATACCATGCTATCCCTTCCCCTTCCCCGTCTCACTCCAGACTGCTGCTTATGTTCAACATGACACCACAGCATTCCATCAATAATGGCCACAGAGAGTGGTCATGTATGCTTAAGGTGTTCTCGCTTGTGGGAATGTGTGTGTTTTTTCTTTTCTTTTCTGAAGAAGGCTTTGACTGAAAGGTGAGTGCCTAACAGTCTTTTGACTGTACCTTCCTGCATCTCAAAGTGTCACCTTCATGGTGAGTAATAATCTATCGTTTTTATAATATTGTTGATATTCCAACATGGACTTCTTATTATTAGTTTTTATTACAGCTTTTCTATTTGAAAACACTGTATATTCTGCCAGTACTGTTGTGTGTCTACAGAGGAAGTCTTTAAAGGTGTGTGAATGTCGTCTGCAAGGCAAACTGTGACACTACAATCAGAGGAGTATATTATAGTCCCTGACTGAGTCATAATTGTCATGAGTATGTCAAAAGTTGTTCCACCTGTATGAAAGGGAGATGAGAGAAGATACGGCAGCTTGGTCACCTCTGCCTGAATTTAACTGACATCTTTTCATCCAATGACTCTTAATTGCCTTTCATCCAGTAAATGACGCCTTGATGCCATTTGATGAAACTGAAGATACCTGCTGTTTTCTCTTACTCTTACAGTACTAACTTCCAGCCTACTCTCCACCTAACAATAATATGACAGTTGATGCAAACAGAGTGCAGCATTACTAGTTTATATGTTGTTGCTGTGGTAACAACATACTATAACTGCATGTCAATATTAAGTTGTTTTTTGACTTTTTCCTAATTCATGGAGGCTGTGTTTGCATTGTTATTCTTTCAACACATGTGTAACTGGATGAATTGGCACTTTTTAACAAGGCATAAGTGAAGTAAGTTTTTTCTTCTTGACTTCTAGCATATTTTCTTCAGAAGGAGTTCATATTCCCAACAAAAATCTGCAACAGCATGCTAATCTCCAACTGTGTACTTGGCACACATTATTTTATTTTCAGACTTTGTTATGAAGCTGAAATATGTGCATCTGTGATATTAAATTTTTAAAATCTCTGTTGTTAATAGATCTCCCTTCAGGCACATTTATCCAAGCATTATTTCTACCACATCTGTTGTCAGAATAGGACCTGCCTTTAAGTAGTAATATATTTTGGGTGTTAATGATGAGTGATTTACAAACTAATCTGAAAGACTACAAATATTTCCCCAACCTTTATTGACATATTTTACAAACTTCATCAAAAATATATGAATCACAGAGGAGTATGATTGTGCATGAGTAATTTTCTAAGATAGCATTTCAATTTTGCACTTTCTTATTCAAAGATTAACGACAGATTTCTGAAGAAGAGACTTCAATACCAGGTGATTATCACGATACAGACTACATTTCAATACACACTTCCTAAAATTCTTCTAACATATTATCAGATGAATCATTAGCTACTTCTGCATAATCCCTTTCAAGTGCTGCTAGATCTTCACGAGCTTCACCAAATTCACCCTCTTCCATTCCTTCTGCAACATACCAGTGAACAAAAGCACGTCTGTTGTACATCAAGTCAAATTTGTGATTCAACTTTGCCCAAGCTTCTGCTATAGCAGTTGTGTTACTTAGTAGAGAAACAGCTCTTTGGACTTGTGCAAGATCAGCTCCTGGCACTGCTGTTGGAGGCTGATAGTTGATGCCAATCTGGAAATAAAATTGTTTGTAGTATGTATATATATATTTTAAGTGTACATTAATTTTTTTGCCTGGTTGCAGACAGACTAATAAAAATTGAAAATATTTGTAGTCATTTGAAAGCAATCAGTTTCATCATGAGTAATTACGACCAACATTTACAGAGGCAATTGACATGTTAGATGAAATGCTTCAAGCATCATTGACCATTGTCACTAAATAATCAGTAACTTGTGTATTGTGGCTGTAGTTATTTATAATGAGAGCACAAACAAAAGTGTACCCAGGACCTAGGACCAAAACTGGGAATGGTGTGGGTAGGGTGAGGTGGGGTGGGGAGGGGGAAGTTAAGAGGAGGGAACTTACGTTATATTAACAGTGAATGACAAAACAGTCTTGAGCTCTTATAATCAGTGGCTCTGGGTGCACTTGCTGCTAGTCAGTATCCCTATACAGATCCCCACTGGGAAATTTTGAACTGGTAAGAGGAATGTTGATTCCTTGCTACACTATCTGCAGAGAGCAGCAAGCAGTTAATAGTCTGTAGTAACTTCAACGTAAATTTTCTTAAGGATTCTAAAAGGAAGAATGAGCTGGAATCCTTATTTGGATCCCACAATTTGTGCTCAGTAATTAACTTTTCAACACAGGTGTACAAAGACAGTAGGATTCTAACTGATAAAGTTTTCTTTGGCAAAGCTCAAAGCAAGAAAACAACTGTTTACCCAGTAACAAATACTCTCTCTGATCATGATGCACTGTTAGTTAGGATAAATAAGAGAATGCCTTGCAGAATCGATACTCCTCAGTGGAAATCAGTTAGAGTAATTAATGACTGCAGGACAAATGTTTCTATGAGTAGCTTACAAGAAATGATCTGGGATGAAATTTGTAATGAACCAAATGCTAACATAAAATTTAATCTATTCCATGATAAATTAATATCATTATTTGAACATAGCTTTCTGTATAAGCTAATCAGAAAGAACATTAAACAGCCACGTAAAAAACCGTGGATCAACTGAGGGATTAAAGCAGCTTGTGAGAGGAAAAGGGAAAGATATCTGCTAGCAAGGTCAAGTAGAGATCCAGCAGTATTTGTAGACTACAGAAACTACTCAAAATTACTAACAAAGTTATTAGAAATCAAGGAATATGCACATTGTATCAGAAATAAGAAATTATGACAACAGACTTCAGTTTTTTTTTATTTTTTTATTCTACAAAAACTGATAGGTTGCAAGAAGTAGTTACTAGAAGTTAAGGAACTCCTTTATTTTAATAATGCATTTCAAGTGTGCCCCATCATCAGATGATCTGCTAAATTAATAAAAAAATTTTAAATTACAAATGTGAACACATGCAGAAATGTATTTATTCAGGCACAATGATTTGAAACCAAAATTCATAATTTACAGAAATATGCACTACAATGCATATGAATACAATGCTGCGACAAATAGTCTTTTGACTTATAAAGACATGAAGTTACTATATTCAAGTAAAGACAGAAATACTGATATGACATTTAGACAGCTAGCAGAGAAACAAATATAGCAACTTGTAAAGGGACATCCTCCTCTAGTGTTACTTTACCTCAACAGAAGTAGTTGATACCAAAAATATTTTTGATTTTTAAAACAGTTCAATATTGTCTCAGCTGTTTTTCTAAAAAAAATTCATATGATTTTGTATATGATGTATTTTAATTCAAGTTAAAATCCATAAAAAGAAATTTTATTTGTTACAATCGATACTTACTAGCTCTGTATGTAGTTTTTTTTTTTTTTTTTTTTTTTTTTTTTTTTTTTTTTTTTTTTTTTTTTTTTTTTTTTTTTTTTTTAGAAATATTTGAAATTACAAGATATTTGGCACACTTAAAAATTCTATTATTAACTATGCAATTTTGTGCTACTTATTATGTTTATTTCTGGATTCATTTATAAAATAACAATATAAATTAATAGAAATTCATTTGTCAAAAGAATTTGTAAACACTTGGAATACTGTTAGTACTGCAGAGCAATGTAGTATTGGGCATGCCTCTGACGTGATCAGACATGTCTTTGTAATTTGGAATAACAATGCAATTTCAGCTTTGTTTATGTGAACATTCAATAGACAGTGTGATATAGAAAAATATGACACAATAAATTATTGTGAAGAAACAAAAATCTGAACAGACTTACTTCAAAACTTATTATGTCAATGGAAATCATGAGAACTTATAATGTTATAATGTTTAGCTTTAAAAATCAGCCCCTAGATGTGAAGAACTGGAGACAACTATGAGAAAAGAAGATAAGTAAAAAGGTTACTGTAAATCTTACTTCTCTCATAGCTTATTAACAGACTTAACCATAAAGACAGAGACAATCGACAAGTGATGTGAGTAAGGGGTAGGTTACAAGCTCTCTACACTGCATAAGTAAACTTGCTTACACTAGATGGTAGGTGGGTCATAGTGCTATAGCTTGACAGTACAGGATAATACACTATTACTTTTTAATAAGATTTATTTTATGGTACAAACAGATATTTACACAAATTTAAAGTGGGGTGTATTTCATGCCAACATATAGGCAATGAAACACACACTTAAGACAAACAGTAAGAGATAAAAGTTCAAGTAAACCTACAGACAAGTGATTTAATTCTGTTTTTAAGTATATAATCAGTGTTGCAATTCAGGATAAGTGTGAATGTTGCCATAGGATAGTTAAAGAGGGAGTGGTAGGTGTAGATTGGAGTTGGAATTTTATTGTGGTGACTATAGTGGGCAACTGAGTGGGAGACACAGTGAGGTTGTTCCATGGTACTGTAGGCTATGCAAAAAAGACAAGAGAATCACTAAAAGGAGGCATAGATTTGTGCCTTTCAGGCTTAATTCAAACATGTGAAATTTTAACTAGATAGGCTGAAGAAGGAAGAAGATCATGGGAACTGGGTAAAGGTAACAAGCAATGGGCAAAAGGGGGACAGCCCCTTCAACTTTTTCATCTACATTTGAGCTCACAGTAGAGAATAAATTTGACTTGCTACCTGAAGTAGGAGGAGAAGAGCCTCATCCAACTGTACGTCACAGTAGTGTGCAACAGACTTCTTGCAAAGAAACCTAGTCTAGGTTGGAATTAAAAGATAGTAGGAAGAAAAGAATCTCACCACTAGGTAGTAGCCGTAGGAGGGGTGTAGGCTAGATGGTACAGGACAAATCAGGAACAGGATACCAAGTCAAAAGTATTGTGAAGCCAAGTGCTAGCCTCAGACAGGTGACAGAAGAGTGGGGATTTTAGGCAAGTATTTTGGCAAAGAGAAACAGGTTACTGTAGTAAGTGGAGTGGGGAATATACTGGCCAAAGACAGAAATTACAGCATTAGGGGTGATCTGTATGAAATAGGAGTAACAACTACACACATAGCAATGTGAGTTTTGTGGAGCTCCTGTATTTCCATGACCATCCATAGGACAACACTGCTGAGAGTTGTGTGAACACTAAGTTGAGCAGACTGCTGCTGACTGAAATAAAAACTCATATGAGTGTGGTGTTACTGCTACAATTGGGAGATGAAGATATACTAGAGACGGTTCACACCTGAATAACACCCATCTCACAAACAAAGATCCCTGTGGTTACTGGTGTCAGAGAGTCACCTTTTTAGGTTAGGATCAGGATTAAGGCACATTGTTTTGAAAGAAGTCAAAATAACACAAGAGTCCCACAAAATGCTTAAGAATGCACAGAAAAGTAAGGTTAGCTTATTTCATCAAAATATTAGAGGACTGAGTAATAAAGCAGAAGAGCTCCTTGTCTGTTTGGAAAATTTAGAAAGTTCTGAAAAGATGGATATCCTATGCTTATCTGAGCACCACATAATCACAGGGTTAAATATGTTACATCTAAAAGATTAGACTCGAGGAGCTTACTCATGCAGAACTAATATGGGAAAAGGAGGAGTTGTTACATATATTGAGATGGGATGTAAGTTCAGAAACATTGAGGCTAATAGAGCCTGTAGTGATCAGCACATAGAAGTGTGTGCTTGGGAATTAATGCTGGAAATAATTAACTTTTAACTATAATCATGTATAGATTATCACTGTGGAATATTAAACTATTCTTGAGGAATCTGGATTCCTTACTATGCTATCTGTCAGACATCAGCAAACAGTTATTAATCTGTGGTAATTTCAATGTAGATTTTCTTAAGGTTTCTGAAAGGAAAAATGACCTGGAAACCTTATTTGGATCCTACAATTTGATCTCCATAATTAACTTTTAAACATGGACAGATAAAGACAGTAGGAAACTTACTGATAATGTTTTCTTTGGTGAAGCTCAAAGCAAGAAAATAACTGTTTATCCAGTAGCAAATGCTCTCTCTCATCTTGAAACACTGTTAGTTAGGATAACTAAGATAGTGCCTTTCAGAATGGATATTCCACAGCGGAAATCAATTAAAATAATTAACGACTGCAGGACAAATGTTTTTATGAATGGTTTACAAGAAATGACCTGGGATGAACCAAATGGTAACATAAAATTTAATCTATTACATGATAATTCATATCATTATTTGAAAATAGCTTTCTGCATAAGCTAATCACAAAGATTAGGTCCAGCAATGGCTGTAGACTACAGAAACTACTCAAAATTACTAAAAACATTATTAAATAGTCAAGAAACATGCACATTATGTCACAAGTAAGTAATTCTGGCAACAGACTTAAGCCTGTATGTGATGTAGTGAAGTCAGAGACAGGACAACCAGCCACAGACATGATAACATCACTATTGAACTGAATGTAAGGGCTTACGAGTCATAGGCAGAAAATATATTTCATAATCATTTCTTAAATGTAATAGAAAGCACAGGGACTAATAGCTTAAGAGAAGAATCACAGCAATATGTTGAGAAAGCATGTGTCACAGAATTCAGTCAGATGAATGTATCAACAACTTCTCCTTTTGAAATTAAGAAAATTACACTTTCTCTCAAAAATAAAAGCTCATCTGGTTCTGGTGGTGTTTCCAATAGTGACTAAAAATTTGTTCCACCATATAGTAAGCCCTGTCTTATCTGAAATATGTAACGTGTCACTAACATAAGGCACTTTTTCAGAGAGACCCCTCTATTAGAAAGGTGATACGAGAGGTGTCAATAATTAGCAACCAATTTCATTGCTGACATCATTTTCCAAAATTTTTGAGTAGATGATGAATTCTAGAATAATATCTCTCCTCATCAACAATAATATCCTCAGCAAATCACAATTTAGATTTCAGAAGAGTTGTTCTGCTGAGAATGCCATTTACATGTTCTCTTGAAATGTGCCAATTCTCCATCCCTATTCCAATCCTAGTCCCAATCCTGCATCCAATGGGCCAATCCCCTGTGGTCAGCCCATGTGCAAGACCTGTCCCATACATCAACCCACCACCTCCTGCTGCAATCCTGTCCCAGGCATTTCTTACTCTATAAAAGGCAAATCCATGCATGAAAGTAGCCATGTTATGTATCAGCTATACTGTGGGCATGGCAAGCAACCAGTTGTCTAACTGCAGGAATGTTCACTGCCAAACTGTGGCAAACCACAAACTTGACCATCAATTTTCCAAACATGCTGCACACCACAACACAAATGACTTCAACAGGTGCTTCACTATGCAGACATTTGGGTACTTCCTTCCATCACAAGTTTTTCTGAACTACACAGAAGGGAACTGTCTGCTCAGCATATCCTGTGGCCTTGCAATACCCCTGGCCTTAACCTCCAATAACCTCATCCCACTGCCTCACCTTACCCTTTCCCTTCTCTCTTCTGCCCACACCACTTCTTCCCCACCTAGATAGTGCACTACCTTCTCCACCACTCTTCCACCTCCCTCCCCCTCCTTTCCCCTCTTTCCCTCCTTTTAACCCCTCTTCCATCTCTTGCTCCTCCCTTTCTCCCTCTTCATTGTCACCTTCTTCTCCTTTTCCTGCTTCCTTCCTCCTTTCCCTCTTGCTACATCTGTTTTTGCTGTACCCTCTATACAGTTACAATTTTGTTGTGGAGTCATTGAGTCATCTACCCTGAGACCTGTCTCTTTCCTGTTACACCCTCTATGCACCCTTCCCTACCACCTCCACATCTCCATCAGCTCAGGCAACTGCTTGCAACACTTGGTTATCAATAATCAGCCTTACTGTGGCCATAGGAATGTGCGTCTGCTTGTCTGTTTGTCATGTGTGAATGTGTGTACTTTTGCTAAAAATAAAAAAATAAAAAATAAAGAAAGAGCTTAAAAACTAATGTGAATGCTGTTCCTGTTACAAGTTTCTGTGCTTCACACATTGGTTTGTTATATGTGAGTGCTTCTTGTTTCATTATATTACTTACGGTATTAAATACATTATAACCATTATTTTTTCTATTATAATGTGTATATTTTAATAACTTTTCCTAATATACTAGCAAAATATAGCAGATATTGTACTACCTCCTTATATAAGTTTACCTCTGCATATATAAAAAAAAGGATGACCTGTATGTAATCTAGAGACTACGCTGATGGGAAAAATAAAAAATAATTAATATAGAGTAATGAAATTTTGGGAATACACTCATGTAACTAACATGTTTACTTGATTAACACTGGAAGATTGCAGGTTAATATACGGGTGAGACATGCCATTGCAAATGTGGATTGCTAGTACATCCATAGCCAGTGTAACCACCAGAATGTTGAAAGTAAGCATGCAAACATGCTTGCCTTGTGTTGTACAGGCGCAAGATGTCAGTTTGTGGGATGGCATTCTATGTTTGTTGCACTTGTTTGGTCAGTACAGGGACGGTTAATACTGTTTGTGGACGATGCTGGAGTTGTTGACTGATAATGTCCCATATGTGTTCAATTGGAGAAGACCTGGTGACTGAGCAGGCCATGCCAACATATAAACACTCTTAGAGCATGTTGGGTTACAACAGCAGTATGTGGGTGAGCATTGTCCTGTTGGAAAACATTCCCTGGAATGCTGTTCTGAATGGCAGGACAAAAGGTCAAATCAATAGACTGACGTACAGATTTGTGGTCAGAATGCGTGGTATAACTACATGAGTGCTCCTACTGTCATACAAATTTGCACCCCACATCATTACTCCAGCTGCAGGTACAATGTGTCTAGCACACAGACAGATTTGTTGCAGGTCCTCAAAATCGTGTCCTCCCAACCAACACACAGCCATTACTGGCACTGAAGCAGAACCAGATTTTATCAGAAAGCACAGCAGATCTCTACCCTGCCCTCCAATGAGCTCTCACTTTACACCACAGAAGTCGCAAAAGGCAGTGGTTTTGGGGTCAGTGGAATGCATGCTATGGGGCGTCTGGCTTGGAACTGACCTAGAAAAAACCAATTTTTAACAGTTCATTGTATCACTATGGCGCCTGCTGCTGCAGATGCAGTACCATGCACCAGACCCATATGCCAAACATGATGGTCTTCAATCTCTGTAGTGCCACATGGATGTCTGGAGTCTGGTCTTCTTGTGACCATACATTCTCAGGACCACTATTACCAGCACTCATGTGCAGTGGCTACCTTCCTGCCAAGTCTTTCTGGAGTATCACAGAAGGAACATTCAACTTTTTGTAGCTTTACTAGACGATCTTGTTCAATTGTTCAAATTCACCAAGTTGTCGATAATGGCATGCCTTAAAAGCATTCTTGACTAACATCAACTCACCATGTCCAGTTTCAAAGGTAATTTACGCTCACAACAGTTTGTATTTAAAGCAAACCTGATTTGCATCCTCATAGTAGTACTTGTAGCAACAGTCTTATGAAACTGGTGTGAAATTTGAAGTGACACTATCTTTGAGATATAGAAACATGCCTATCAACTTTTGTTATGTCACACAACTCCTTCTTGGTGTTGCAGTTTTTTTCTGTCAGAGTCTTAGAGAAATGTGGAAAAATGAAAGATAATGTCATTGAAGTAGATATGTTGCACCACCATCCAGTGGTGCAAATTTCTTTTGCCTGTAAACAAATAAGAATAGAATATTGTTTGCCTATAAACAAAAGAGGAATAGTTAAACCAATATCCAGCATTCAACAAAAAGAAAAAAAAGTATTCTATTTCAAATTCAACCACCAACTACTAATCACAGTCACAGTCACTATTTGTTATTATTGAGGATGGAGGCTTTGATATGATTTTTGCGATTGATTGAATAGTACAGGAGTACTGTGAAAATATTCTCCATCCACAAATACCATATACACTAATTTTCATAGTGATCAGCTGAATGGTATAGAAGCTGATGTGCTGCAGCACAATCTAGTGGTGAGTTACAGCAAAGCAGATAGCATCATATCCTTCTCTATGAAAAAATACATACACATTCGAACTTCATGGTGACTGGTCAAACATTGTCAAAGTCTATTAATATCAAACAGACATACCAACATCCATTTCTATACACAAAGTTGAGGTAATTTTTGTGTAATGTAAATAGTATGGGGTCTATGCTTCATATGGCAAATACATAAATTATCTTTATCCATTTACAAAATTATATTAATCTCTTCAGTAATTCAGTTTTAAAATGGGATTACTGAATAATTTTTTTGAGAAACTATGTCCAATTATTGTTACAGAATGCCATTCATTTTACATCAGTATTTCCTTAGTTAAACACCACATGTCAATCTAACTTTTGCATCATGTTCTTGTTTTGCATAGAAATGACTCAGCCACTACAGTTTTCTTTTTTACTAGTTGTCTTTAAGGCCTGATAAGGCACTGAAAATGATGTAAATACTTTTTCTCAAATAGAACATTGTTCAGAAAAGAGTTCCAAGTGGGAGACCTACTAACTTTGCATACAAAATATGAAAAATTTACACCTAAGTCAGGCTGTAACAGCTGAATAACATTTCCAACTTGCTTTTTCTTTCAGAATCTTTTAAGTAATATTCACCAACTATTAACTGTTTCTTTTTGTCTTACATGTAGCTTCAAAAATGAATTTAAACTTTACATAAATATCTGTAAGTTCCCCAGTGTTGATCTATGAGAACTTGTAATTATAATAGTTCTATTCTTCAATAAAAGCTCAGAAACAGACATTTCTATACCTTCATCTATGTAAAAACAGAATGTTCAAATACTTTTGACTTCACATTCTATTTACAAATTTTTGGTAACTTATTCTCTTTCTGTGCTGACTCCATTAGAAGATGTTGCTAAACTAAAAGCACTTGTAATTTATCTTTTATAAGTCTGTGGTTTCATGATATGATTCTGTAATTCTTCTAAACAAGTGGCACATCAAGTTTTTTCTCAGTCTTTATTATTCTTGCCAGATAGTGATATGGAGCATCTGGCTGTGGTTGTCTCACCACTGAGAGCTCTACCAGCATAAAATTGAGACATACACTGCTGTACATCTAATAGCCAACACATCTGTGGATGAGTAATTTCCCTAAAATAATTAAGGCAAATATTAAGAAGGTTTCTTTGGAAAGGACAGCTGATTTCCTTCCACATACTTTCCCAATCTGAAACTGTACTCCATCTCTAATAACTTTATCATTGACAGCATATTGAACCCTGATTTTTCTTCTTTCTTCCTTTTATCCATGGATAAAACAGCTGGCTCAGTAAACAACAGTCAGTGATATATTTACTATTGAATATTACATCTTCTTAAAGCCTGAGCCAGTTTTCTGACCTATACTATGAAATCTGCTTTCTACCCAGATTTATTTTTGATTGGTTCATGTTAAATTAGTGTTTTAATTTGTGTTACATTCTTGGACTTTCTTGGTATATTCTTATATGGGATTATTATTTAATCTATGATGGTCTGGTGTTCTTAATTTCATATCATATGCATCTGTTTAGGCCGACCCAACGCTATCATTCAATAATTTATATTCAGTTGTTTAGTGCAAATATAAAATTGGTGACTATATATTAAGTGATGATTGTAAAGTATGTGCATATGATTTAATAGTGTAATTAATGTCCAGGATGGCACTGGAACAATTATTAAGCTGTCACTTCCGTCATGCAGCCCAAATCCATCACCTGATTCTTAGTCCTCCAGAACAGTACTTAATCAAAATATACCATAGACAAATGACAAACCAATCTCATATACACAAATAATGTGATTAGCAATCAGTGTAAATGTCAGTCTCCCAGACAGCTAAATTTCTTTTAGATTGTTTCAAGACACATTACATGGTTAAATTTGTTTCTGTTACCATAAATCTGGATGTATGCCCACAGAGTACTTATGATGACCTCAGAAAACAGATGTGGCTCTGACATACTGAGTGGGATGCCACAATGGCTATCATACAGGACTTGCATTTGGGAGGATGGAAGTTCAGATAGCCATCCAGCCATCTGATTTAGTTTTTCCATGATTTCCTTAAATTTTTCAAGGCAGATGGCAGGGTGGTTCCTTTGAAAGAGCATGGCCAGTTTCCTACTATATCTTTTCATAAGCTGAGTTTGTTCTTCATCCCTAATGGCCTCACTGTTGATGGGGCTCTAGTCTTCCTTCTTTCATTATTGGCTATGCCATCTTGGTGATATGAGGTAAAGAACATAGTTCTGGTCCAGGTCTAGAAAAAAAAAAAAAAAATGTTCTTGGAAATCTAATCTTGGGGATGGGGGGGGGGGGGGGGGGAGGTGAAAAAAAAAGACTGGAGTGTAATAGAAGCTTGGTAAGGATGCCCCTACCTATTGTCAATGAAGATTTATACCAGTCTACTGGATCACTAGTGCTGCACATGACATACTGTACACTTCTTACCTATAGTGAACAAACTATTCCAGAAATAGGGAAAACAGTCATTTCCACAAGCCATAAGAAAGTTACTTGCAAATTAACAATACTAACAATAGCAAATCCTAAGATGTCCAAAATTTTTCATCTAGATATCTTCATCTTATTTGGATTCTAAGTTCAAGATGCAGTTAGTCTCGGTTCAGAAGTCTCCCCTTTTGTCAGTCTTGAAGCTAGAGTTCAATATATTTTCGAATCAAGTTTGGGTTGTGCCAATAAATCACATCATGTTGAAATCATCCACATTATTATGCTTTTGTATAGCTAAAATATTTTAATTTGTAACATGGGATAAATGAAGTAAGGAATTATGCTAAGTGGATAAACATATACAAAAAAGGCAAGTATGTGTACATAGAGACACATTTTTCTCCATGTCCATCCACTGCCATTCAGTCAAGGTTGTGGTGGCAGTTAGTGCTATGTATCCTACAATTAGTAAGGGAGTTTGGCTGCAGTGGGTGAAAGTAGATCAGTGTGTGTGGTAAAAATCAGTTTCTCACACGTTTTCTTTAAGAACAGCATCTACAATAACACTATTATCAATAATTGCAATAATTATTAATAATTATAATTATTAAAAAAGCTATTAGGGTGCCCATTGTACACTGTGGACTGGCAGTACACCTGTGGACTGTTCACTCAACTATTAATAGAATTATGTTGTTATAGAGTTAATTATTTTAAAAAATTATGACTTAAATCTTTCACAACTTTTTAAAATTATTGTGAATTTTCTAGCAAGTTCAAACATTTGCTCCCTTGGAAAATTCTGAAATGTTAAAAAAATTTTAGATTTTCATTCTTGAAGATGTGTAAGGCTTAATTCTCATGAAATTTCTTCAGTTTCTGAACTCAAACATATCTGAATGTTGGAGAAATCTAAATCTAATACATCAAATTTTGATCATTGATGTAAGTTGCAGGTTGGCCTGTTTTGCCAGTCACATTTTAACAACTATCAAGAGAGGATGAAAGTGAAAAGTATCAAAAAGTAAAAAGTGAATATTCAAATAGTAGAGCGATTTTGAAAAAAAAAAAAAAAATTGTATATTGAAACAACTAAATTAGTTTGAGACATGTACACACACACACACACACACACACACACACACACACACACACACACACACACACACACAAATTTGTGTTCAGAAAAAACAATTTGAAAGACTAGAGATAGGATGTTCAATTCACAGGACATGTACTGCTTGGCTATAATTAAACTTCCATTGTTCAACACGTTAAAATATGGAAACTAATTACCATATGAGTACCAAACTCAGTAGCAGTAATGTCCAGAGTATGGGGTGCATGATTTCCATACATCACAGTGCCAGTGTCCAGTTCCAACTATGACCACCAGGTGCTGTGATCAGTCATTGTGATTCGGAGTCTCACACAAATGACCAGTTGTAGTGCACTTGTCGACATATCAACACAAGCTTGGAGAAACAGAGCAGGGCATTATTGGTGAAGCTCTGTCATCAAAATAACAGTAATGCTGCTGCTCCACATCGAGATTACAGAAGGGTCCTCTTTCTCCATCTGCTGAGTGGAGCACGATGAAGAAGTCTGAATCAACTGGAGGACTGGACATTGCTCTGGGACGAGGCCGATGACTGGTTGTACCACAGGTGGTCTATGAAATTGCTATGGCTATGGCAGAGAATGCTGCACACAATTCTCAAACATCAGGCATTGAGTGTGCTGTGTCACGACACTTGAACATCCTGTGGTCCACCATATGGAAGGTGCTTTGAACAATTCTCAAATGGTATCTGTACACCATCCATATCATACAGCAGCTTGCACTACAGGATGCAAAAGGAGGTGTTGACCTCACTCTCCACTTTTTCACAAGGACTGAAGTTGATGAGGACTGGCTCTGGACCATCCTCTGGACAGATGAAGCTCATTTTTCTCTGATGGGTAAGGTGAACACACAGAACTGCCGGGTCTGTGGATGTTCACCTCCTATCACTGTGCATAAAGTTCCTCTGTATGGCGAACATGTCACCGTATGTTGTGGCTTCATGGCTATGTTCATCATTGGCCCATCCTTCTATGAACAGGTTGACACTCAAGGATCAAAGACATTCAGTATGACTGGCCAGCATGTCACACCCGTCCTATGGGAGGAAGACGCATTGTACTCAACAGTTTTCACGCAAGGTGGGGCCTCACCACACATTGCTTGTGAAGTTCACTTTCTTCTCCAAAACACATTTGGAAATGACTGAATTATGAACTGATCATTTCCAAATGCTTAGCGAGCACCATCATCTGATCTCACACCCTGTGGTTTCTGGTTGTGGGGCTACCTGAAGGACAGGATTTACCAGGGGAATATTCACACATGTGCTGATCTGAAACACAGCATATCAAGAGAGGTAGCCAGCATACATACAGATATGCTTCATTCTGCAATCTTGGGCTTTCAGACTCTTCTGGACACTGATGAGCACCATATTGAGCCCCTTTTGTAGAAATGGTAATGGTATGATGCACCACAGCAGCATATTAAAAGTGTTTCAATTGAATTGATTCTGCACATTAATGCTACCAAGTTTGGTACTCACATGGTACTTAGTTTCTGCGTTATAATATGTTAAATAGGGAAAGTTTAATTATAACCACCTGATACCTTAGTATGTTCTACAAAAATGATTAGTATTTGAAACATGATGGCCTGCGAATTCAAGGTCAACATCAAAATCGTGATGCAACACCACCATCTGGTAAAATGTGCCTGTGGCTCTTGTTGTCACAATAAACTGAAGATAATGTATCAGTGTGACTTGAGCACAAGTGCAGGATGCCTTGCAGGAGTGGGCGTGAACTGTACCATCAAATCAGTGAGTTTAAAAAAGGGCACATTATTGGCATGAGAGAATGTGATGCATCCATTCAGAAAATTGCTGCTCATGTGAAATTTTTTGACAGTGTAACAGATGTGTGCAAAATGGTTCACAGGAGGCTGTAGAACACGATGAGATGGGTCAGGTTGCACCAACCAGACCACCCCACTTGAAGATCAACACCTTGTCTGTGTCCTCTTTAGCTCTGACACAACAGTGGAACAGTGTAACACACTGTTCACTACCACAGGTGAGTGCTCTCACTGTTTATTAAGGCATGGGTTACGTGCGCCTTGTCCACTTCTCTGCCTCCCTTTGACAAATGTGCAGAAAAATGCTAGATGGCAATGGTGTATAGAACAACATCCCTGGGCACAGGAATGGCATCAGATAGTACATCCAGGTTCTGTTTGTTTCAAAATGATGGCCACATTTTGATTCATTGCAGACAGGTGAAGCGGTATCACAGTGACTGTATTCGCACAAGACATACAGCACCAACTCAAGGCCTTATGGCATGGGGGTGCTATTGGGTACAGCCACAAATTAGAAGTAATCCATGTCTAGGGCACTGTGATTAGTACGACCTATGTGAATGACATCCTGCAACCATAGCCATACCCTTTCTACACAACACCCTAGACACCATTGTTCAGCAAGACAATGCACGACCATATGTTGCTACATGACCACATGCCTCCATGGCATCACAGGATGTCAGCCTTTTGCCCTGACCTGCCAGACCACCAGACTTGATACCAATTGAAAATGTATGGGATATGGTGAAACAATAGGTGTAGCTCTGTGACTCATTGCCAACCACCACAGATGAACCTTGGAACCAGGCGAATGCAGCAATGATGGCTAAACCACAGGATGCCATTCACACATTATATGCATCAATGCCACCATACATGGAACAAGCCATCAGGGACCATGGTGGACCCTGTGCCTAGTAGACAACAGGACACATGCTACACTGAGGTCACTGAAATGCTGATCATTTCTGCAGAGCACACTGATGTACATGTCCTGTGAATATGAACGTCCTATCTTTAGTCATTCAAGTTGTTCTGTTTTTATGTGTTTTGTGTTTTGTTAAAAATTTTTTCAAGTGAGTATAAAGCTTTTTTTTTGCTTTTACTATTTACTGGTAATGACTTACTTTTTATGAATTTAGTTTTCAGAGTAGTTGTATCAAATAAAATTCCAAAGTGTAAGACAGTGTTTACACAATCTTATGTGAATTGATAAAGAAGAAAAGCTGCACATAGAAACAAAACAGGAGAAGAAAGAGAAAGACATGCAACAAATAAGAAAAAGTTGAAGAGAAGAACAAAAAGCAGACATTAGCAAAGAGGTGTGAATTATAGTATGTTTAATTAGAAACCATGCATCAACTAACTGACATCAAATTCAAACATAATAAAGAAAGAATGGGCATTCTATGTGAACAAAATTGGCATTGTTAACAAGACCATCCAAAAGATGATTCCAGGGCAAAGAAAATTTACATGTTGGTCGATATCACGACTGATGAAAATGAAACTGTAAATTTCCCTACTGATTTTTTAAATTCATTGTATGTTTCAGGAATGCCATTACACAGTCTCAAATTGAAGGTTGCTTCACCACTTATTTTACTGTGGAATCTGAATTTGCTGAAAATATGTAATGGTACAATACTCTTAATCAAACAACTGGAAAATAGTATCACTGAAATCAGTATATTGACTGGCAAAGAAAAATGTCAGACAGTATTTATACTGGGAATACCTTTAATATCAACAGGATTGCCCTTCAGTTTAAGGTGATTGCAATTTCTATTAAAGGTGGCTTACAGCATAATGATCAACAAAACACAGGGCTGGACAGCCAGATACTAAAGTGTTAATGTATGGGAATCATGCTTTTCACACGGCCAGTTGTATGTTGCTTTCTCATGAACTGGATCACATCAAAATTTGCTCATTTTTAGTCCAGGCAATAAAATTACAAGTATAGTGTACAAGCAAGTGCTGTGAAAAAATCAAAATATAAATATGTACACGCAATGAAATATTAAATTTCTTATTGAATTAAGTAAATTTTGATTCTGACCTGTTTTATTTAACTAATAATATTTTATTGTATTGTTGGTAATTAATTAGAACACAGTATATACAGCATATGCTTAGAGGAATATACATCTCTATATATCTGATAGGGAAAATGGTCCTCATGGCATCAACTGCATAATACATTCTGACCCAAGCGAAACAATGGTCCTTGCCATTGGTCATCTTCTTTAAGGCAAATTGGTAATTGTTAATCAATGAAAATTACAAATTGAAGTTCGACAACAATATTAAATGATAGATTGCTAGTCAACACAAAGAGGATGCATTGATTATTACTCATACACACATAGCTACAGTCTGCAGCCACTCAGGCCTGACTGCCAATTGTGCCTGCATCTGACATGAGCACCAATCTGGAATAGATGGTGAAGGTAAGGAGGAGGCATGTGGTGCAGAGGGGTAGGTAGCAGCGTAGGGATGAGTGAAGATGTTGTGCTGCTGTGGTAGCAAGCAGGGACATGTTTGGGACAAGGTAGAACAATTAGGTGCAGAGATGGAAGCCTGGGCTAGTGGAGTGGGAGTGGGAGAGAGGGAGAAGAGACATACAGAAGAGGAAAAGGCTATCAGGTGCATTGGTGGAATAGAAGGTGTTTATAGTACTGGAGTGGGAACATGGAAGGAGGTGGATGACAATGTCTAACATGGGTTGAAGCCATGTGGCTTCCGAGAATGAAGGATATGTTGTAGGACAAATTCCCTTCTGTGCAATTCCAAAAAGCTGGTATTGATAGGAAGTACCTACATCTACAGCTACACACATTCCCCACAAGCCATGTACAATGGGTGGCAGAGGATAGCCTGTACCATTATTACTTATTTCTTTTCCTGTTGTGATTGCAAAGAGAGTGAGGCAAAAATGACTGTCTATATTCATTTGTACAAGCTCTAATTTCTCTTATCTTATCTCTGTGGCCATTATACGAAGTTTATGTTAGTACTTTAATGGCTGTTAAATCCTTCTGTAGTCAAGCTTCAAATACCAGTTCTCTAAATTTTCTCAATAGTGTTCATCAAAAATAATGTCACCTTCCCTCTAGATGTTCCCATTTGAGTTTTTGAAACATCTCCATAATACTTGCATGCTGTTCGAACCTACAGGTAACAAACCTAGCGGCCTACCTCTCGATTGCTTCAATGTCTTCCTTCAATCAAAACTGGTATGGGTGCCAAACACTTAAGCAGTAGTAAAGAACGGGTTGTGCTAGTGCCCTATATGTGGTCTCCTTTACAGGTGTACCACACTTACCTAAAATTATCCCAACAAATCAAAGTTGTCCACTCCACTTTCCTACAACAATCCTTCATTGCTCATTCCATTTCACATTGCTTCACAGTGTCGTGCCTAGATATTTAATCGATATCACTGTGTCAAGCACCACACTACTAATGCTGTATTTCAACATTATGAGTTTGTTTTTCCTACCCATCTGCATTTTTCTACATTTAGAACTAGCTGCCATCCATCACACTAACTAGAAATTTTGTGTCAATTAGCTTGTATCCTTTAACACTCACTCAATGACAACACCATCCTGTACATCACAGCACCATCTGCAAACAGCTGCAGATTGCTGCTCACCCTGTCTGCCAGATTATTTATGTATATAGAAAATAACAGTCATCCAATCAAATTTCCCTGGGTCACCCATGATTCAGATGGTGCAGGCTGTTAAACTGTCATTGATGTTAAGCACATCATGTTAGGCAGCATGTGCAGCAACTGTATGGTCCAACTGCCTCTTGACCATAGTCTGACAGGGGCCATTCATCCAGATTGATAGCTTGTTAGTTGTTATGCCCACATAGAAAGCAGCACAGTGGTTGCAGCCAAGATTGCAGATTACACAGCTGCATCCTCAGGTAGCCCTGCCTTTGATAGGGTAGAAGATGCCTGCGACAGAACTAGAGTAGGTGGTAGAGAAAGGATTTATGGGACACCTGTTGATCTAGGTTTGTTGCAGAGATGCAAACCATGAGGCAAGGGGTTGGGATCAGGGTTGGAGTAGGGATGGACAAGGATAATGTGTAGGTTAGTTTGTTTTCATAGGTTGCCTTGTCTTTGATGGGATGGGAGATGCCCATGACAGGACTGGAGTACTTGGTAGTGGGAAGATGTATGGGACACATATTGCATCTAGGGCTGTTGCCGGGATATGAGCCATGAGGCAAGGGGTTGGGATCAGAGGTGGAGTGGGGATGGACAAGGATACTGTGCAGGTTCAGTGGGTGATGGAATATCACATAGTCCTCATTTCAGCACATGACTGTGTGGTACTGAGTCACAAGAGGTATGTTTTTTTGTGGATGGACAGTGGGAAAGTGGAAGTGGAAGGTGACTGGAACAACAAGGCTAGGGAGATTTGTTTATGAATTAGGCTGGAGGCCTGTAAAGGTCTCAGTGAGAACAATATTGTATTTGGAGTGGGACTGCTTCTTGTAACATATGTGACAACCGTGGTTGGGTAGGCTGTGTGGAAAGGATGTATTGGTATGGAGCAGATGGCAGCTGTTGAAGTAGAGGTACTGTTGGCAGTTGGTTGATTTGATGTGGACAGAGATAATGATGCAGCCATCCTTGAGATATAGTGCTGAGGCCCTGGCCATTAGGGATGCTAGTGCACAGGGATTGGTGTGAGGTGGTAAGAGGATGGAACTGTGAAGACTCAGTGGAGAAAATGGATGGTGTCTCTGATATAATAGGGTAGGTTGTAGGTAATAGGCTGAAGGTGGTGGTCCACAAGAACAGAGATTCTCTCAAGGAGAGGGGCAAAATAACTGGTCATAATGTGGCATCCTGGGTGGTTAGGTTTATGAAGTTTAGGAAGCATGTAGAAAGTAGCAGTGAGGGAAGGGTTTGGCACAACAAGAGAGATAGACACAGAAGAGAAGTTCTGGGATCGACCTACAGGTTTGAGGAAGGACTGGCTATCCTGCTGTGTTTGTGGAATGTTGTCACTGTGGCAGGGTTTGTAGGCAAATGTATCTGACAGCTAGCAGAGATTCTTCACCAGGTAACACATGTTACATGCTTTGGTTTGTAACAAGAATGGTGAGCCCTTGTCAGAGGTATGATTATAAGGTTAGGATCAGTTTTTGGTTGGTGGAGTGCAGTTTTTCCTGCAAATGTAAGGTTTGTTTCCATGTTTAGGGATTTAGGTATTGATGGTGAGATAAGGTTTGAGATTATGAAAGTCTGTGAAGTTAACAAGGGGTAATTTGGGGGGCAGTGGGGCTGGATCATGTCTGGATGGAGGAGTGAACTGAGCCAGGAAGGGTTCAATATTGCTTTGAATTGTGTCTGACCGGTAGAGTTGTTGGCAAAATAGTGTTCCCACTATAGGAATCAAGAAAAGAAGAGAAGGTCTTTAGCAAGTCCAGCATGACTGAGTTTCAGAGTGGAACAAAAGGCAAGATCTCTGGAAAATGATGGTACTTCTGGTATGGGACAGAGGCTATTGAAGGACAGATTCATTACAGGGTTTCATGTCTGTTTCAGTTCTGTGTTCTGTATAGTCATGGGAGGGAGTTTCTGAGTGTGTGGTAAATGTCAGCTATGAGGGCAGGAGGGAGAGGTTGAGTGGAGGCTATTTCGATGTGGTGGACAGTGGTAACCCAAGGTGGAATTAGGAGGTTAACAGCTGGAGAGTGTGTATTGTGCAAAGAAGTTTGGCCATGATTTATATGGTTTTGCAGGACTGTCTTGGTGAGGGCTATGGACAGGCAGAATTTGAACATGGAGAGGTCATTGGGGCAGGTAGGGTTGCCTGCCTGACTCAGTTCACTCCTCCAGCCCACAGTGATCCATCCCAACTGCCCCCAAATCTTCCATTGTTAATTTTCCAGAATTTCCTAACTTCATACGGTGCCTCACCATCACAATACAAACCTCTAAACATCCACAGAAAAAACTGCACTCCACCAACTAAAATATGATCTGCCTTACTAACATACCTGCCAACAATGGCTCCACCACTGTGGTTATGAACTGCAGGGATTACCTGGTGGAGGGCCTCTGCCAGTTGCCAGATACACCCAGCTACCAAGCCTGCCACAGTGACCCCATTCTGCAAACACAGCAGGATCACCAGTCCCTCCTCAGATCTGTAGGTCCATCCCCAAACCTTCCCCCTCAGTCTGTCTCTCCCTCAACTTCTACTACTTACCTCACTCCTGTTTTCTCCATGCTTGCTAAAGTCCATAAACCCAACTAGCTAGGATGCCCCTTTGTGGCCAGTTACAGCGCCCTCTATGAGAGAACGTTTGCTCTTATGGACCAACACCTTCAGCCTACTACCTGTAACCTACACTTCTATACAAAAGACACCAATCAGTTCCTCCACCGATTCTCCACAGTTCCTGTTCCTTTGCCACCTGGCCTCCTGCTTATCACAGTCAGTGCCACCTACCTTAGCACTAACATCCCCATTGCACATGGCCTTGCCAATCCTGAACACTACCTCTCCCAACACTCAACTGATTCCAAATCTACAACCTGCTTCTTGGTCACCTTTAGTGACTATATCCTCATGCACAATTCTCCTTTGAAGGCAGCACCTACAGTGAATTACAAGATACAGCAATGGGCATCTGCATGGCACCATACTGTGATGACCCGTTCATGGATCATCTGGAGAAATCCTTCCTAACCACCCAGAATCTCAAACCTCTCACCTGGTTCAGATTCACTTATGAAATATTCGTGATCTGGACTGAGGGTGAGAACACCCTATTCCTCCAGGACCTCAACACATTTTCCCCCATTCACTTCACCTGATCCTCCTCAACTCCACAAGCCTTCTTCCTTGATGTTGACCTGCACCTCAGGGATAGCTGCATCTCTACCACCATCCCATCAAACCTATCAGTCACAAACAATATCTCTACTTTGGCAGCTGCCAGCCATTACATATCAAGAATTCCCTTCTGTACAGCCTAATCACCCATGGCTGATGCATTTGTAGTGACAAGCAGTCCCTCTCCAAATATGAGTAAGGTCTTCCTGAAATCTTGACAGATCTTCCAACCCTGTCCAGAAACAGATCTCCTAGACCTTGTATCTCCAGTCACCAACCATTTCCACATTCCCACTGTCCAGCCACAAAAGAGCATTCCTTCATGACTCAGTAACACCCAGGACTGAAGCAACTAAATCACATTCCCTGCCAGGGTCTTGGCTATCTCTCGTCATATGCTGAAATTAAGAATATCCTACCCACTATGCTCCCCACCCCTCCTACAGTGGTATTCCAACACCCACCAAACCTACTCAGCATCCTTGTCCACCCCTACTCCACCTCTCATTCCACCCCATTGGTTCATGGCTTGTATCCTGGCAAAAGCCCTAGATGCAAAGATGCAATACATGTTCCATACATCCTCTCACTAGCACCGACTCCAGTCCCGTCATGGGCATCTCCTATTGCATCAAAAGCAGGGCTAGCTGTGAAAGCACCCATGAATTGCCTGAGTACAAATGGCAGCTCCACCAATGCAGTGCCTTTTCTACCTTGTATAGGTATACGACCACGATCTGTGTATGTGCTTATGACTATCCCATGACTCTTTGTCATCTCAGTCTATTTGCCTTCTAATTATTTGGCCACTTTTTCTTCTGGACATAGACTTGCATAGGTATATATCTCTGAACATGAATTTGAACACTGAAAAGTTCTGGATGGAACAGCAATATGAGAAGGATAAATTCGTACTCACCACATAGAGCAGACAGAGAGTCGCAGACAGACAATTAAAGACTGCTAATTTTTTAGCTTTCAAGCAAAAAAGTCCTTCTTCTTCAGGAACAGAAAACATGTAAGTATGATAGTCTCTCTCTCTCTCTCTCTCTCTCTCTCTCTCTCACACACACACACACACACACACACACACACACACACACACACACACATGGTGCTGTCTACAGCTGCTTTGGCCTGATTGTAGGCAGGGCCTGCATCTGACATGAGCAGTAATCTGGGGTGGGTGGTAGGATTAAAGAGGAAGCACATTATCCTCATCCATCCCAATTCCACCTCTGATCCCAACTCCTTGCCCCATGGCTTGTAGCATTGCAACAGCCTTAGTTGCAAAACAGGTCCCATACATCCTCTCACTATCGCCTACTCCAGTCCTGTCACAGGAATCTTCTATCCCATTAAAGGCAGAACAACATGTGAAAGCAGCCATATGATTTAGAATCTAAGGTGCAACCACTGTGCTGCTTTCTGTGTGGGCATGACAATTGACAAGTTGTCTGTCTGCATGAATGGCTGCCACCAAACTGTGGGTAAGAGACAGCTGGACCACCTAGTAACTAAACCTGCTGCCCAACATGTTGTGCTTCATATGAATGACTGCTTAGTAGCCTGCATCATCTGGATCCTTCCTACCTACATCATCTTTTCTAGCTTTGCAACTCTGCAGTCCTATCCTGTCCCCGCCGCATCCTCAATCACTCCCACAGAAAAACATCATCTTCTCCCACCCCTATCCTGCTCTCCTATCCCTTCTCCACCCCATGCTTCCTCTTTAATCCTACCACCCACCCCAGATTACTGCTCATGTCAGATGCAGGCCCTGCCTACAATCAGGCCAGAGCAGCGGTAGACAGTACCATGTGTGTGTGTGTGTGTGTGTGTGTGTGTGTGTGTGTGTGTGTGTGTGTGTGTGTGTGTGACTATCATACTTACATGTTTTCTGTTCCTGAAGAAGAAGGACTTTTTTGCTTGAAAGCTAAAAAAATTAGCAGTCTTTAATTGTCTGTCTGCGACTCACTGTCTGCTCTATGTGGTGAGTACGAATTTATCCTTCTCATATTGCTGTTCAATCCAGAACTTTTCAGTGTTCAAATTCATGTTCAGAGATATATACCTATGCATGTCTATGTCCAGAAAAAAAGTGGCCAAGTAATTAGAAGGCAAATACACTGAGATGACAAAGAGTCATGGGATAGTCATAAGCACATACACAGATCATGGTCGTATACCTATACAAGGTAGAAAAGGCAGTGCATTGGTGGAGCTGCCATTTGTACTCAGGCAATTCATGTCCAATGTGATTATGGCTGTATGATGGGAATGAACAGTCTGTGAATGTGGAATGGTAGTTGGAGCTAGACACATGAGACATTCCATTTTGGAAACTATTAGGGAATTCAGTGTTCTGAGATTCACAGTGTCAAAAGTGTGCAGAGAATATCGAATTTCAGGCATTACCTTTCACCATGGACAATGGAGAGGCCAATGGCCTTTGCTTAACAACCAACAGCAATAGCATTTGCATAGAGCTGTCAGTGCTAACAGATAAGCAAAAATGTATGAAATAACCACAGAAGTCAATGTGGGACATCCGATAAACATATCTGTTAGAACTGTTTGGCAAATTTGGCATTGATGGACTATGGCAGCAATCTTTCCTAACAGCATGGCATCACCTGTAGTGCTTTTACTGGGCTTGCGACAATATCAGTTTGACCCTAGAGGACTCAGAAACTGTGGGCTTGTCAGATAAGTCCTAGTTTCGGTTGGAATGGGCTGATGGCAGGATTTAAGTATGGCACAGACCACATGAAGCCATGGACCCAAGTTGTCAACAAGGCACTGTAATGGTGTGGACTGGACTGGGTCCTCTGATCCGACTGAACTGATGATTGACTGAAAGTGATTATGTTTGGCTACTTGGAGACCATTTAAAGCCATTCATGGATCTCATGTTCCAAAACAATGATGGCATTGTGCCATGTCACTGGGCCACAACAGTTCGTGACTGGTTTGAAGAACAGTCTGGCCAATTTAAGCAAATGATGTGGCCACCCAGATCACTCAACATGAATCCCATCAAACATTCATGGGACATAATCGAGAGGTTAGTTTGTGCACAAAATCCTGCATAGGCAATGCTCTTGCAATTATTGATGTCTATAAGGCAGCATGGCTCAATATGTATACAGAGAACTTCCAATGGCTTACTAAGTCCATGCCAAATTGAATTCTGCACTAAGCTGGGAAAAGGAAAGGATATCTGACATGAAATTAGGAAGTATCGCATGACTTTTGTCACCCAGAGTATTATTCAAAGACAGACTTGGAAAATGCCTATCTGCAATTATTTCAAAAAGGTAATAGTTATTTATGCCTTTTTTGTGTCTATCAAGACATCTCATTTGGAGTTGCAAAAGACCCTGCAGTGTGTCAGTGCTATTTAAAGCAACCAATACATAAAATTCCTGTGTCCAATCTATTTTGGTGACATCATTGTAACAGAACAACTCAAGAAAATTATATGAAAAGACAGAAAATCAATTTGCACTTTGTAAATCAATGGTTTCAACTATAATTTGCAGACATGCCCTTTTTTCAACCTATAATGGAATATATTATGCAGAAAGGTTTGTGACAATATCAGCAGCAGGTAAAGCAAATGACAAACTACTTGCCTCCAATAATCTTGAAGAATTGAAATTGTTTTTCAGCAAGGTGCTGAAGTTATTCAGATATCTCTTACATCAAAGAAGTAAAAAAGATGCCAAATTTTTAAGGTCTCAGGACTGTCAGAAGCTGTTATGCAGCTTACAAACTTGTATTAAATCAGCTCATCATCTAGCCTTGTTTAACCAAAAGAAACATTTCATTCTAATGGTAGATGTGTCCAAGTACAGCATTGGAACAATCCTTTCACTCAAAACTGAGAATGGTTCAGGACAACCAATATCATATGTATTAAAAACATTAACAATGCCGAGAATTGAAAGATAGACTACAGCACCTGGATGTTTATGGTATTTTTATAAGACACAAAATTTTATGTCTTAGGACTGCTTACCCATCATCTACTTGTTTGAAACATACACCTACTGTTAGAGAAAATGGTTCAGAAAATGGAAAAATGGTGTGCTACCTGAATAAATTTTAATATTCCATTCATTATAGCAATGTGGTTCAACACTTCAAGCTCATGCCCTATCACATCTTCCAATGAGTCCAGATGTTGAGCCTGATGCTAAAGAGTGTAATAGGACACCGTCCTCTAACATTATCTTTTTCTTATAGAAATAACAATACCATGTATACTATCAATTCTTGTATAGAGGGACATTATATCAGCTGTCTAACTGAATGAATATCATATGATATTGTGTACAATGGATGTTATTTCAGACTAAAATGTATAAAAAGAAATTAATTTGTTACAATCAATATGTACTAATGGTTAAAATTACTTTTCTTTTAAAAATATTTGAAATTATGAAATTTCTGGCATACTTAAAATTCATATTATTAATTGCACAATCTAATGCTAACTACTAAATTTATTTCTGAATTCATGTATAAAATAATGATATATTTTAGTGAAGATTCTTCTTTGGTCAAGAAAGTTTGTAAACTCTTTTAGTTTGTAAATTCTTTGGAATATGGTGAGATCGGCAGAATGTTAGGGGTAGTGGATATGCCTCTGATGAAAGTAGATGAATTTCTGATCTTGTCAATGAATTTCTAATCTTGTCAACAACAATGTGAATTCATGTTCTGAAATGAAATTGTAAATTCAGTGTGATATAAAAGAATGGAATAAAATAAAAAGATGTTCATAGCAACAGGCAAGTCTTCATCAGTTATTCAGTTCAACAAGTACCTGCAACATTATAAAAATTACAGCCTCAAGAATTCACTCTAGACGCAAGAGTTGGAGCCAACAATGAGATAATGAAGATAAGTAAAAAGTTTTTGTTTTTTATACCTTACGCATCTACAAACTTCTGAAACTAATGAAGACACTAAGAGAATTTTAATAGTGATTTGTGGGAGGGTAAGATTATAAGTGCGGGTGTCAGCCATGATCTGTTGACTGATAATGAAGTCTAGTCTGTTGCAGAAGAAGATAAAACAGTAATTTGTATTATTTCCAGTTTTTAAGCGCTGGCAGGTCGATAGACACACAAACAAACACAAACATACACACAAATGTCTGCTTGTGTCTGTACGTGTGGATGGATATGTGCGTGTGTGCGCGTGTATACCTGTCCTTTTTTCCCCCTAAGGTAAGTCTTTCCGCTCCCGGGATTGGAATGACTCCTTACCCTCTCCCTTAAAACCCACTTCCTTTTGTCTTCCCCTCTCCTTCCCTCTTTCGTGATGAGGCAACAGTTTGTTGCGAAAGCTTGAATTTTGTGTGTATGTTTGTGTTTGTTTGTGTGTCTATCGACCTGCCAGCGCTTTCGTTCGGTAAGTCACCTCATCTTTGTTTTTATATACGAGGGTTATTCCAAAAGTAAGGTCCGATTGATTGCCAAATTGAAACCACAGTGAACATCAGAAATGTTTTACTTGTAACAATTAGCTACACCTTTCAGCTACTTCTCTACGTAGTCGCCGTTCTGACTTAGACTTTTGTCATAGCGTTGTACCAACTTTTCAATAGCCTCATCATAGAAGGCAGCCGCCAGTGCTTTCCGCCAATTCTCCACGCTGGCCTACACCTCGTTGTCTGTGTCAAAATGTTGTCTTCAAAGACAGCGGTTCATGTGACCAGAGATGAAACTCAGGGGGAGTCAATTGCGGACTGTATTGTAGGTAATCTAACACTTCCATTTGAAAACGATGCAGGAGCATCTTCATTGCCCCTGCAGAATGCGGCTGAGAATTGTCGTGAAGACGAAACAGCACGACAGTTATGTAATGTTGGCTGCATAGCTTCAGGCGAAATTTCTCACCAGGCCCTCGTACTTGGCGGCAGACACTATTTTCTAGACATCTTTACGCACTCACTGCGAGCTCAGAAATGAGAAGAGCGACGTGATGCTAACTGGGGTTATACTAGAGACACTACCCAACACATCTGTGCAAAGCTTTATCGGATTTTCATAGTCGTTTCCATTTCGCGACCGATCGGACCTTACTTTTGGAATAACCCTCGTATAATTTTTCCCACGTGGAATGTTTCCTTCTATTATATTTCCAGTTTTTATATACATTTGCAAGCTCCAATCACTTTATGAAAGGAGACGTGAGGGCTACCCAACAAAGTTGTATCAACTGTGATGAGATAATATCAACAATGAAGGACTGGATGAATTGAAAGAGGACTTTACAACTATTACAAAGGAGATCAGAAAAGATAAGTACAAATCTATCTCTCTCCCTTTTTATTTATTTTTTACTTTTTTATTTTATTTTTTTTTAACTGTAGGACATAGCCTAGACATGTTTGAACCAAGTGAAAGTGTAGTCAGCAAAGAAACAGTGAAAATCAATATTTTGCAGTTGATTTTATTAAAATTAGAGGAAAGGAAGATGGACAATGATAGCAAATTTAGCACAGTTAATTATCAGTTAACAGGAATAAAAACAGATAACAATAGCAAATTTAATGCAGTCAGTGATCAGTTAATGGAAATACGAACTGAAAACAATGATAAAATGGACACGGTAAAATACCAAATAGACCAACTTAGTAATCAGGTTTCAGAGCTAAAAGATGGGTTGTCAGACAGATTAAAAAGTATGAATGGAAAAGTTGATATATTAGAAAATAAATTTATTGTTTTGGAAAATGAGGTAGTTGCACAATCTGCAAATCGGAGAAGAATGTTAATGACATCACAGTTCAATAGAAGGCTGTAGAGGGAAAAATGGAACAGGTCTTTAGTTGTTTAGATCAAAAAATTTTAACTGTTGAAAATGGTATGCCAACTAATGTGAATGTTGTAGACCAAAAAATTTCAATAGTTCAAAAAATTGTATTCATAACAACCTGTACTCAAATAATGGCATTGCATGGTCCAACATTCCAATCAAAAGTTTTCCATCAGACAATTTACATCCAGTGGATTTTCTACACCACTGTAGAGATAGTTTTGACTCAGACATGAATGACGATCAAAAAATTAAATTTCTTAAAAGATGTCTTGAAGGTGAAGCTCTGTCTTGGGTAAATCTAAATTTAGGTCAGTGGGAGACATACCAAAGTTTCGAAAAAAGTTTTTTAAATAAATTTTGGTCAGAAGCTGAATAAGGGAAAATTGAAAGTGAATTTCTGAATGGTCCAAATTATAGGAATAGGGATGGTACAATGAAAGAGTTCTGCAAGAATCAACTTAAAAAATTAATTCATCTTGACAAACTATTTGATGAAATGACATTGATTGATGCAATAAAAAGGATATTACCAGAAATGGTGCAGTGGGATTCAGTACATGGATGTGACGATTGTCTTGAACAATTTTAACAATATGTTGACAGGGTGGATAGGGCAATAGAAAGAAACATGTACCACAATAACCAAAATGATAGAGACCACAATGGTAACAACTACAGAAACAGAGATGATGGTAACTTACATCAGGGTCAAAATGGTAACAGAGACAGAAAATTTGAACATCAGCAGAACAGGAACAATGGGGATAACCATGGGCAATTTAATAGGAGAAGCAATCATAGAGTGGCCATTTGGGAAACAGTGTTCCGCCTCAATGAAGGGCCACAGTTTTGGGGCAAGGAAAAACAGCAAGAACAGGGCCCCCAATTTACACTTACAAGTAGACAATAATAACAGTATTAATAATGTGGCACATGTATATGAAGTTGGACAGAAGGAACATCAGATTTCTCATTTATGTTTTGATCAAAAGTTTTGGAATACTATGCTTAATTGTAGTGATACAGGTGCTAATCATAAATGAGAATGTGAGAGTAATAAGAATTTTGATGTAGTGTGTACAAATGATTTCATCTCTTGGTCAGAAAACAGTTGATGACTGTGTTGGATCTGAAATAGGTGGTATTTTGATACAGATGTGAATAAGAGCTGTGAAATGACTGAGGTTGGTAAGTCAGAGACTGGTAGCTTATTGCAAATGAATGTAGGTGATGTGTGTGACTTCAATCGAGATGAGACTTGTGGCGTCGATGATGTTATTGAGGAAGTAAATTTGGAAGAATATGATGATAATAATGTTAATGACTATCAGGTATTTGTGGAGATTTAAAATAATGAAGTTTCAGAGTTATTTGCGAATACAGGTGACGTAAGTGATGTATGTGATGATGTAAGGGAGAGACATGGAATACCAGCCCAGTCAAAACAGTTTTTCATTAGTTTCATGCAGAGTAATGATCCAAATAGTAAAGGCAAGTAATCTGTGAGCCTAGAGAACAAAGATGAAAATGTTTTGAAGTTTGTATGGGACTATATTGATGATAATGTAGATGAATGTGCATTCTGGAGTAAGTTAGCTGTGGTTAGTCAAAATTTGTATCCAGATTGGTGGAATGAAGTGAAAGAAGATCTAAGTAGGAAATCTAATTTTGACAGTAATATATTTTGTGTTCTTTCTGTAATAAGTGATGCTAGTTGTGCTATGGAATCTGTTCAGTGTGTTCAATCTTTACCTGACAACATGAGTAACCAAAGTAATGCTATGATACCAGTAAAGTTCATAAAATCCTGCAAAAACAGTGTAGATACAGCATTTGATGAAATTGAAAGTGATCTTTTGCTTGAGGTATCTAATAGCAGAGAAGATGATTCAGTTTTTGGATGTCCTTAAGATTGATCAGTGGGAAGGGAACTGTTTGACTGATACAGGTAGTCCAATTTGTGACATACTGTATCTGAGCAAATTACAGACAAGATACAGTATAGCAAGAATTTTGTGGAAATGTCCATTGCACTTGTAAAGATAAGAGGAGCCACAGGTAAGCAAAGCAAGTATGTAAAATGTCAAGTACTGTTAACGTTTAGTATAGAGGACAAGAGATATGAACACGTATGCACAATGATACCTAGTCTAGAACAAAATATTGACTATGTCTGCAATGTCTTTCCACCATTCAATCGTCCAATGTTTACATTCCTTACACCAAACGAGGCATCATTTGGCATTTACCAGCGTGATATGTGGCTTATGAGCAGCCGCTCAACCATGAAATCCAAGTTTTCTCATCTCCCACCTAACTGTCATAGTACTTGCTGTGGATACTGACGCAGTTTGGAATTCCTGTGTGATGGTCTAGATAGATGTCTGCCTATTACATATTATGACCACCTTCAACTGCTGGTGGTCTCTGTCAGTCAACAGAAGAGATTGGCCTGTACACTTTTGTGCTGTACATGTCCATTCACGTTTCCACTTCACTATCACATTGGAAACAGTGGAGCTAGGGATGTTTAGGAGTGTGGAAATCTCACGTACAGACATAAGACACAAGTGACACCCAATCACTCGACCATGCTTTAAGTCCGTGAGGTCTGTGTAGCGCTGCATCCTGCTCTCTCACAATGTCTAATGACTACTGAGGTCACTGATATGGAGTATCTGGCAATAGATAGCAGCATAATGCACCTAATATGAAAAACATGTGTTTTTGGGGGTGTCCAGATACTTTTTATCATGTAGTGTGTCTGTGTGTATTATTAGTCCATAATTTTCATTTCATTTATCTCCATTTATTAACGTTTCATATACTCTCTTTCAAATTCTGAAGGTGGCAGGGGTAAAATACAGGGAGCAAAAGGCTATTTACAATTTCTACAGAAACCAGATGACAGTTATAAGAGTCAAGGGGCATGATAGGGAAGCAGTGGTTGAGAAGGGAGTGACACAAGGTTGTAGCCTATCCCCGATGTTATTCAATCTGTATATTGAGGAAGCAGTAAAGGAAACAAAAGAAAAATTTGAAGTAGGAATTAAAATCAATGGAGAAGAAATAAAAACTTTGAAGTTCGCCAATGACATAGTAATTCTGTCAGAGTCAGCAAAGAACCTGGAAGACCAGCTGAACGGAATGGACAGTGTCTTGAAAGGAGGATATAAGATGAAAATCAACAAAAGCAAAACAAGGATAATGGAATGTAGTCGAATTCAATTGGGTGATGCTGCGGGAATTAGATTAGGAAATGACTATAGTAGTAAATGAGTTTTGGTATTTGGGGATCACAATAACTGATGATAGTCGAAGTAGAGAGGATATAAAATGTAGACTGGCAATGGCAAGGAAAGTGTTTCTGAAGAAGAGAAATTTGTTAACATCGAGTATAGATTTAAGTGACAGGAAGTCGTTTTTGAAAGTATTTGTATGGAGTGTAGCCACGTATAGAAGTGAAATGTGGACAATAAATAGATTAGACAAGAAGAGAATAGAAGCTTTCGAAATGTCGTGCTACAGAAGAACGCTGAAAATTAGATGGGCAGATCACATAAGTAATGAGGAGGTATTGAATAGAATTGGAGAGAAGAGAAATTTGTGGCACAACTAGACTAGAAGAAGGGATCAGTTGGTACGACATGTTCTGAGGCATCAAGGGATCATCAATTTAGTATTGGAGGGCAGCGTGGAGGGTAAAAATCTTAGGAGGAGACCAAGAGATGAATAGACTAAGCAGATTCAGAAGGATGTAGGTTGCAGTAGGTACTGGGAGATGAAGAAGCTTGCACAAGATAGAGCAGCATGGAGAGCTACATCAAACCAGTCACTGGACTGAAGACCACAACAACAACAACAACAACATGTGAATACTTTTTAATCTCACATGACATAAATCCCATACAACTGACTTTAAAAGTTATTAAGGAGAACATATCTCATGTGATGTGAACAAGGTATGGAATGGCATATTTAGCACACAAAACAATGTTTCAGGATTTGATGTGAATTCTAGTCAGTTGGAGCATGTGATGAGAACTCTAAGGAGGAGGCTGAATGATATTGGTGGGTCCACTTTGCACACTGCTGTATGGCTGTACCCTGCTGTCCCAGTCATCTTGCAAGAGATTGTGGGTTGCTGAGTAATTTAATCGAGCATCTGTTGACTGGATCTGTGTTGTGACTGATATTTGTGAATTGTTAGCCAAGACTGCTAAAGACAATGTCATTCAGCATAAATGCATGCAAGGGGGAGTGACTTTCCAATAGGTTATGTTACTTTAAATTGGTATGTATTTTTTTTTTTTTTTTTTTTTTTTTAATCAGGTGTAAATGAATCTTCTAGGTCTTTCTGCATGTAGGTTAGTTTGCGTGGACAATTAGTAAGTAGTGTGTAAGTCATTTAATAGTGTAGACAATAAAACAAAATGTATACATGTGTGCTTTCATACACTGATTTTGGTCCTCAAGTTACTGGATTGTGTCATCATTCAAAGCTGTTTATGACTATGTTTACCTGAATTTATCCTGAGTATTGCAATACTGTATCTGATTGGAACTTGAGTTGTGGGCAGACTCTTGCTTAGCACTGTTTTGGGTACCCCTGGACATCATGACTGTGTGTGTGTGTACTCATGGAGAGCGTACAACCATTGATCCAGTCTAGATGTTTCTTACAATTACTCTTTGCTTATAACTGGACTTATTGATATGATTATGAACTTTATTGATTTTGTTGTGTCCAAGGATTTTTTGCTGGTCGGTCGCCACATCGTAAACTCAGGCCCTAATATTTTTCCATTAGTTTGTTCTTTCATGAGTCAACATATCTGTAAATACTATGGTTTATATGGCTGATTGATTCCTGCTCATGATTGAGTATATTCTTCTGGTATATACCCATTGTGAGTTTTTCGAGTTGGCTCACTCGTCGTACACTTAGGCTCTGAAATTTTTTTCTCTTCCCTTTTGAAAATTCTGAAGCTTTGATTGTATGGATGTTAGTGTACAATACATAATTATAGTAATTTACATTGTCTCTGTAATTATTTCTGTAGTATAGTGGTGTAATGTAGTTATGACTTTGTATTATTTGTTTTGTGATGGTATGTTTCACAGATCTGAAAATCTGAATACCATATCCTTATATATGTATAGATTATGGCTTTTATAGTAGATATTTTTCTTGTGTTCTCTGTAATATGTTATGTATCAGATACTCCTATACATCTACCTGCTATCCTAGGCATCATTTTGTACACTGTTTGGCAAACTTTATAGTCTGTCACAAAATATTATAAACATCCTGTTTCCAAATTTTGTGAGGGAGATATTGTAAAGGTACACCCTCCTCTAACATTATTATTTTTTTATAGAAACTAACTGATACCATGTATACTATCGGTTCTTGTATAGGTGAACATTATATCAACAGCCTAACTGAATGAACTTCATATGATTTTGTACACGGTGGATGATATTTCAGACTAAAATGAATAAAAGAAATTAATTTGTTTCAACTGATAAGTACTAATGGTTAAACTTACACTTCTTTTAAAAATATTTGAAATAACGAAATTTCTGGCATACTTAAAATTCATATTATTAATTGCACAATCTAATGCTAACTATTAAATTTATTTCTGAATTCATTTATACAATAATGATATATTTTAGTGAAGATTGTTCTTTGGTCAACAAAGTTTGTAAACTCTTTTGCTTTGTAAGCTCTTTGGAGTATTGTGAGTTCGGCAGATTGTTAGGTATAGTGGGCTTGCCTCTGATATTGTTGTTGTTGTGGTCTTCAGTCCTGAGACTGGTTTGATGCAGCTCTCCATGCTACTCTATCCTGTGCAAGCTTTTTCATCTCCCAGTACCTACTGCAACCTACATCCTTCTGAATCTGCTTAGTGTATTCATCTCTTGGTCTCCCTCTACGATTTTTACCCTCCACGCTGCCCTCCAATACTAAATTGGTGATCCCTTGATGCCTCAGAACATGTCCTACCAACCGATCCCTTCTTCTGGTCAAGTTGTGCCACAAACTTCTCTTCTCCCCAATCCTATTCAATACTTCCTCATTAGTTATGTGATCTACCCATCTAATCTTCAGCATTCTTCTATAGCACCACATTTCGAAAGCTTCTATTCTCTTCTTGTCCAAACTATTTATCGTCCATGTTTCACTTCCATACATGGCTACACTCCATACAAATACTTTCAGAAATGACTTCCTGACACTTAAATCAATACTGGATGTTAACAAATTTCTCTTCTTCAGGAACGCTTTCCTTGCCATTGCCAGCCTACATTTTATATCCTCTCTACTTCGACCATCATCAGTTATTTTGCTCCCCAAATAGCAAAACTCCTTAACTGCTTTAAGTGCCTCATTTCCTAATCTAATTCCCTCAGCATCACCCGACTTAATTAGACTACATTCCATTATCCTTGTTTTGCTTTTGTTGACGTTCATCTTATATCCTCCTTTCAAGACACTGTCCATTCCATTCAACTGCTCTTCCAAGTCCTTTGCTGTCTCTGACAGAATTACAATGTCATCGGCGAACCTCAAAGTTTTTATTTCTTCTCCATGAATTTTAATACCTACTCCGAATTTTTCTTTTGTTTCCTTTACTGCTTGCTCAATATACAGATTGAACAACATCGGGGAGAGGCTACAACCCTGTCTTACTCCCTTCCCAACCACTGCTTCCCTTTCATGTCCCTCGACTCTTATAACTGCCATCTGGTTTCTGTACAAATTGTAAATAGCCTTTCGCTCCCTGTATTTTACCCCTGCCACCTTTAGAATTTGAAAGAGAGTATTCCAGTCAACATTGTCAAAAGCTTTCTCTAAGTCTACAAATGCTAGAAACGTAGGTTTGCCTTTCCTTAATCTTTCTTCTAAGATAAGTCGTAAGGTCAGTATTGCCTCACGTGTTCCAGTGTTTCTACGGAATCCAAACTGATCTTCCCCGAGGTTGGCTTCTACTAGTTTTTCCATTCGTCTGTAAAGAATTCGTGTTAGTATTTTGCAGCTGTGACTTATTAAGCTGATAGTTCGGTAATTTTCACATCTGTCAACACCTGCTTTCTTTGGGATTGGAATTATTATATTCTTCTTGAAGTCTGAGGGTATTTCGCCTGTTTCATACATCTTGCTCACCAGCTGGTAGAGTTTTGTCAGGACTGGCTCTCCCACGGCCATCAGTAGTTCCAATGGAATATTGTCTACTCCGGGGGCCTTGCTTCGACTCAGGTCTTTCAGTGCTCTGTCAAACTCTTCACGCAGTATTGTATCTCCCATTTCATCTTCATCTACATCCTCTTCCATTTCCATAATATTGTCCTCAAGTACATCGCCCTTGTATAGACCCTCTATATACTCCTTCCACCTTTCTGCTTTCCCTTCTTTGCTTAGAACTGGGTTTCCATCCGAGCTCTTGATATTCATACAAGTCGTTCTCTTATCTCCAAAGGTCTCTTTAATTTTCCTGTAGGCAGTATCTATCTTACCCCTAGTGAGATAGGCCTCTACATCCTTACATTTGTCCTCTAGCCATCCCTGCATAGCCATTTTGCACTTCCTGTCGATCTCATTTTTGAGACGTTTGTATTCCTTTTTGCCTGTTTCACTTACTGCATTTTTATATTTTCTCCTTTCATCAATTAAATTCAATATTTCTTCTGTTACCCAAGGATTTCTACTAGCCCTCGTCTTTTTACCTACTTGATCCTCTGCTGCCTTCACTACTTCATCCCTCAAAGCTACCCATTCTTCTTCTACTGTATTTATTTCCCCCATTCCTGTCAATTGCTCCCTTATGCTCTCCCTGAATCTCTGTACAACCTCTGGTTCTTTTAGTTTATCCAGGTCCCATCTCCTTAAATTCCCACCTTTTTGCAGTTTCTTCAGTTTTAATCTACAGGTCATAACCAATAGATTGTGGTCAGAGTCCACATCTGCCCCTGGAAATGTCTTACAATTTAAAACCTGGTTCCTAAATCTCTGTCTTACCATTATATAATCTATCTGATACCTTTTAGTGGAGATGACATTGAGATGTGAATTGGGAGGGGGTGATAAGACAGAGGAAGAGGAAACTGTTGGGTAGAGGATGTGGTGACAGTGGGTTAAAGGAGATCAAGGACATTAATGTTATGGGAGCAATGGATGTGCTACAAGGATAACTTCCACCTGTTTGGTTTAGAAAAGGAGGTGATTGAGGCAAAGCTTTAAATGGAAAATTATAGCTTCTGGTACTCACCCAACCCTTCAAAATTTGCTAGACAGGCTCAATGGGATGTTGCTCTGCAGTAATTTTTCTTTTACAACTGGAGACTTCCTCTGCTGATTGTGTTCCAGTTTCCAGCCAGGATTTCACATATGCAAGTGGTCAAGTTCAGAAAGAGGAGACCCAGTTAAAATGATGAATGTCAAATCACACACCTGATTCACTAAATGGGCATTTCTTAAGGGGGTTTCAATAATCTTTATGGAGCTAAATGAGCATTTTCACTCAGCTATTGATATAGCAGTAGTGTTGGAAGCACAAAGCAGTGGTAGTAGATCATGAGGCTTCTGTTCACTATTTTTATATTCCTTGTGCTCCCTGAAAGCTCTTATAATTTTCTTGTTACCTGAGATTCTAAATTGTTAGGAGAGATGGACTACAATTTCTTCTCCATACATTCTATCCAGCTTCTTGGGCCATTCATATGTGCTTAACATTGTTAGGAGACAGAGGAGATAATTGTAGCTACTACTATTTTGTAAATCTTGACTCATTTCACTGTAATAAGACTAAGTAGTTAACAATCTTGATTCTAAATTGGCAAAACGACTCCTGTAAAACTACCTGCATGAATGATTTTTATGTTATTGGATATTAATGAAGAAACAGATTTGAATTTACTTAATTTGGTCACACTGTTAGCTACTTTGACATAAAGGCCAGGCTTTTGCTGTAATGACTGAAATACTCTAACAGCACTATTTATCAGTTATCTGCAGTTGGCAGTGTCATTTCCCCTTTTTGAAGATCATATGAAAGATCAATTAATTCTATCAATGCTTCTAATATTATCCCTAAATTTTTCACAAACTCTGCAGTTCCAAAATACAGGGTGACAATTACTGAACTATATGAAATAAAATTGTCATATCTTTTCAACAGTTTATGTTAGGATGTTTAAAGTGCACAGTTGGCCACAGGGAATGATGAAAATTAGAATAGTTTGGTTTAGCAACAAAGCCCACTTTCATTTGGATGGGTTCATCAATAAGCAAAATTGGCACATTTGGGGGACTGAGAATTCACATTTCATGATCGAGAAGTCTCTTCACTCCCAACTGGAGACTGTGTGGTGTGCTATGTCTAGCCATAGAATATTCAGTGCAATATTCCTTGATGGCATGGTGACTACTGAATGGTAAGTGAAGGCTTTGGAAGATGATTTCATCCTCATTATCCAAAGTGACCCTGATTTCAACAAGATGTGGTTCATGCAAGACCTATTGAAGCAGAAGAGTGTTTGATGTCTTGGAGAAGCACACTGGGAACCACAACCTGGCTCTGGGGTACCTAGAGGCCACTGGCATGGGCCTCGATTGGCTGCCATAGTCTCCAAATCTGAACACATTCAACTCCATTATGGAGGCTATATTACAGACAAGGTGTACAGCAACAATCCCAAAACCATTTATGAGCTGGAAACAACCATTCAGGAGGTCATCAACAGCACCGATGTTCCGAGACTTCGGTGGGTGATGCAGAATTTTGCTATTTGTCGGCAGCACATCATCCCCAATGATGGCAGGCATACCAAAAATGTCATAACCTAAATCAGAATATCTGTAGTGACATTCACATGCTGAATAAAGTGTGTGTAGTTTGTAACTAATTTATGTTCTTTTTCATATAGTTCAATAATTGTTACCCAGTATTTTTGTAAAGCAGAATATTTGGCTCTTTCTTTCTGATTTTTTGTAATATCATTCTTAGTCATATCAAATTGGGATAATAAACTTTCAGAATTTTTCCATATAAGTTGCAGAGTTCTTTTAGTTAATGAAAGCGACCAAATAGTGAAAATTTTACCAATATGCAACATTTGTTGTCCCATAGCTTTTGCATAGGTGTTAGCTCTCTTTGATTCTTAGGAGAGTGACTGTATAGAACATACAGCTTTTTTCCACAAATATATGAAAGTAATTTGTTTCATGGACTTCCCTGATGGAATCCTACCAGCTAGCTCTGTCTGTGGTTGGAGAAATGCCAGATTATGACAAAGAGAAATAATTTTTGAAGTTTTCCCTGTGCCCCTAATTCTGCCTATCATCGCTACACCACCATCACATGGAAAACTTGTAAGCCATTCTTCTAAATATTCAAACCACAAACCACGGAAAATCCAGGATGGAATAATGACACTATTATGAAAAGGACAGATTGTTACTCATCGCTTACGGGAGATATTGAGTCACAGACAGGCACAACAAAAAGACTTTCAGCAAAAAGGCCTTCTTCTACAGTAGACAACACACACACACACACACACACACACACACACACACACACACACACACACAACAGAGAGAGAGAGAGAGAGAGAGAGATAGAGAGAGGGAGAGAGCTCTAGATGCAAGGACAATTCACACGCTCAGTGCCTTAGCAGCAAGAGACAGTGGTCATGTGTGTGAGAGTTGTGCTACCATGTGTATTTGTGTGTGTTTGTTTGTTGTCTGCTTTAGAAGAAGGCTTTCTTGCTGAGAGCTCACATTTTAGCAGTCTTCTTGTTGTGCATGTCTATGACTCAACATCTCTATGTGATGAAAATTTGTATTCAATTCAAACCATGACCATGAAGAAAATTTACTTGCTTATATATGTCAGTGCCTCCCCCATGAACCATGGACCTTGCCATTGGTGGGGAGGCTTGCATGCCTCAGCGATACAGACAGCCGTACCGTAGGTGCAACCACAACAGAGGGGTATCTGTTGAGAGGCCAGACAAACGTGTGGTTCCTGAAGAGGGGCAGCAGCCTTCTCAGTAGTTGCAGGGGCAACAGTCTGGATGATTGACTGATCTGGCCTTCTAACACTAACCAAAACGGCCTTGCTGTGCTGGTACTGTGAACGGTTGAAAGCAAGGGGAAACTACAGCCGTAATTTTTCCCGAGGGCATGCAGCTCTACTGTATGGTTAATGATGATGGCGTCCTCTTGGGTAAAATATTCTGGAGGTAAAATAGTTCCCCATTCGGATCTCCAGGCAGGGACTACTCAGGAGGACGTCGTTATCAGGAGAAAGGAAACTGGCATTCTACGTATCGGAGCGTGGAATGTCAGATCCCTTAATCAGGCAGGTAGGTTAGAAAATTTAAAAAGGGAAATGGGTAGGTTAAAGTTAGATATGGTGGGAATTAGTGAAGTTCGGTGGCAGGAGGAACAAGAATTTTGGTCAGGTGAATACAGGATCATAAATACAAAATCAAATAGGGGTAATGCAGGAGTAGCTTTAATAATGAATAGGAAAATAGGAGTGCGGGTAAGCTACTACAAACAGCATAGTCAATGCATTATTGTCGCCAAGATAGACATGAAGCCCACACCTACTACAGTAGTACAAGTTTTTATGCCAACTAGCTCTGCAGATGACAAAGAAATTGAAGAAATGTATGATGAAATAAAAGAAATTATTCAGATAATGAAGGGAGATGAAAATTTAATAGTGATGGGTGACTGGAATTCGGTAGTAGGAAAAGGGAGAGAGGGAAATGTAGTAGGTGAATATGGATTGGGGCTAAGAAATGAAAGAGGAAGCCGCTTGGTAGAATTTTGGACAGAGCATAACTTAATCATAGCTAACACTTGATTCAAGAATCATGAAAGAAGGTTGTATACATGGAAGAACCCTGGAGATACTGACAGGTTTCAGATAGATTATATAATGGTAAGACAGAGATTTAGGAAGCAGGTTTTAAATTGTAAGACATTTCCAGGGGCAGATGTGGAGTCTGACCACAATCTATTGGTTATGAACTGTAGATTAAAACTGAAGAAACTGCAAAAAGGAGGGAATTTAAGGAGATGGAACCTGGATAAACTGACTAAACCAGAGGTTATACAGGGTTTCAGGGAGAGCATAAGGGAACAATTGACAGGAATGGGGGAAATAAATACAGTAGAAGGAGGATGGGTAGCTTTGAGGGATGAAGTAGTGAAGGCAGCAGAGGATCAAGTAGGTAAAAAGATGAGGGCTAGTGGACTCTGACCACAATCTATTGGTTATGAACTGTAGATTAAAACTGAAGAAACTGCAAAAAGGTGGGAATTTAAGGAGATGGGACCTGGATAAACTGAAAGAACCAGAGGTTGTACAGAGTTTCAGGGAGAGCATAAGGGAATAATTGACAGGAATGGGGCAAAGAAATACAGTAGAAGAAGAATGGGTAACTTTGAGGGATGAAATAGTGAACGCAGCAGAGGATCAAATAGTTAAAAAGACAAGGGCTAGTAGAAACCCTTGGGTAACAGAAGAAATATTGAGTATAATTGATGAAAGGAGAAAATATAAAAATGCAGTAAATGAAGCAGGCAAAAAGGAATACAAACATCTCAAAAATGAGATCGACAGGAAGTGCAAAATGGCTAAGCAGGGGTGGCTAGAGGACAAATTTAAGGATGTAGAGGCTTATCTCACTAGGGGTAAGATAGATACTGCCTACAGGAAAATTAAAGAGACCTTTGGAGAAAGGAGAACCACTTGCATGAATATCAAGAGCTTTGATGGAAACCCAGTTCTAACCAAAGAAGGGAAAGCAGAAAGGTGGAAGGAGTACATAGAGGGCCTATACAAGGGCAATGTACTTGAGGACAATATTATGGAAATGGAAGAGGGTGTAGATGAAGATGAAATGGGAGATACGATACTGTGTGAATAGTTTGACAGAGCACTGAAAGACCTGAGTTGAAACAAGGCCCCTGGAGTAGACAACATTCCATTAGAACTACTGACAACCTTGGGAGAACCAGTCCTGACAAAACTCTACCATCTGGTGAGCAAGATGTATGAGACAGGTGAAATACCCTCAGACTTCAAGAAGAATATAATAATCCCAATCCCAAAGAAAGCAGGTGTTGACAGATGTGAAAATTACCGAACTATCAGTTTAATAAGACACAGCTGCAAAATACTAACACGAATTCTATACAGACGAATGGAAAATCTGATAGAAGCCAACCTCGGGGAAGATCAGTTTGGATTCCATAGAAATGTTGGAACACGTGAGGCAATACTGACTCTACAACTTATCTTAGAAGAAAGATTAAGGAAAGGCAAACCTACGTTCCTAGCATTTGTAGACTCAGAGAAAGCTTTTGACAATGTTGATTGGAATACTCTCTTTCAAATTCTGAAGGTGGCAGGGATAAAATACAGAGAGTGAAAGGCTATTTACAATTTGTACAGAAACCAGATGGCAGTTATAAGAGTCGAGGGACATGAAAGGGAAGCAGTGGTTGGGAAGGGAGTGAGACAGGGTTGTAGCCTACCCCGATGTTATTCAATCTGTATATTGAGCAAGCAATAAAGGAAACAAAAGAAAAGTTCAGAGTAGGTATTAAAATCCATGGAGAAGAAATAAAAACTTTGGGGTTTGTGGATGACATTGTAATTCTGACAGAGACAGCAAAGGACTTGGATGAGAAGTTGAACAGAATGGTCAGTGTCTTGAAAGGAGGGTATAAGATGAACATCAACAAAAGCAAAACAAGGATAATGGAATGTAGTCGAATTCAATTGGGTGGTGCTGCAGGAATTAGATTAGGAAATGACTATAGTAGTAAATGAGTTTTGCTATTTGGGAAGCACAATAACTGATGATGGTTGAAGTAGAGAGGATATAAAATGTAGACTGGCAATGGCAAGGAAAGCATTTCTTAAGAGGAGAAATTTGTTAACATCGAGTATAGATTTAAGTGTCAGGAAGTCGTTTCTGAAAGTATTTGTATGGAGTGTAGCCATGTATGGAAGTGAAACATGGATGATAAATTGCGTAGACAAGAAGAGAATAGAAGCTTTCAAAATGTGGTGCTACAGAAGAATGCTGAAGATTAGATGGGTTGATCACATAATTAATGAGGAGGTATTGAATAGAATTGGGGAGAAGAGGAGCTTGTGGCACAATTTGTCTAGAAGAAGGGATCGGTTGGTAGGACATGTTCTGAGACATCGAGGGATCACCAATTTAGTATTGGAGGGCAGCGTGGAGGGTAAAAATCTTAGGAGGAGACTAAGAGATGAATACACTAAGCAGATTCAGAAGGATGTGGGTTGCAGTAGGTACTGGGAGAAGAAGAAGCTTGCACAAGATAGAGCAGCATGGAGAGCTGCATCAAACCAGTCACTGGACTGAACACCACAACAACAACCTCTCCCTCAAAGGAGTAGTTGGGTTTGGCTGAAGGATGTTGGAAGGAGTAGTGTTTGATACCAGAAAGGCCATGAGCATGAGGGATGTTGGTGTATAAAAGGTGGTATTAACAGTGACAAGTGTGGGTCCCAGGAGTTAAAGAGGTGGGTATGGTGAAGAGTCGGTGAAGGAAGTGGTTAGTATCTTAGATGCGAGAAGCTAGGTTACAGGCAATTGCTTCAAGCTGTTGGTCAACAAGATCAGAAATTCTTTCAGTAGGAACACAATAACCAGCTACAATGGGGCTCCAGGATAGGTGGTTTAATGGATTTTGGGGAGCATGTAGAAGGTGGGTGTGTGGGGTGTCATTAGGATGAGGAGGGAAGTGGACTTAGGGGAGGGGTTCTGGGATGAGCATAAGGATTTCAGAAGGGGTTAGAGATTATGTTGGACTTCTGGAACAGGATCACTATGGCAGAGCTTGTACATGGAGGAGTTAGACAGTTGACAGAAGCCTTCTGACAGTATTCACAGTAGTCACTGTGGTTCATCAAGACAGCTGTGGAGCCTTTGTATGCAGGGAGGATGATTAGGTCAGTAGTATCAAAAGTACAATCGTATGGGTTATGAAGTGAAATATGTGAGTGGATTGGGATTCTTTGGTAGGGAGAATGCAGCATACTGTCTTTGATGGAGAATCATTGTCAGATGTATAAGTAAATTCAGTTGTGCCCCATGGAAGTGCACTAGGACCCTTGCTGTTCATTTTATCTATTAATGACTTTGCAGATAATATTAAGAGTAACCTCAGACTGTTTGCAGATTATCTACAATGAAGTATTGTCTGAGAGAAGTTGCATAAATATTCAGTCAGAACTTGATAAGACTTCTAAGTAGTACAAAGATTGGCAAATTGTTTTAAATGTTCATAAATGTAAAATTGTGCATTTTATAAGATGAAAAAATGTAGTATCCTCTGATAAAAAAAACTACTCACCAAGTGGCAGCAGGAGAACACATATATAAAAAAAAACATTTTAGTTATGCAAGCCTTCAGAGCCAGTGGCCCTTCTTCTGGCAGAAGGATTGAAGGGTAAAGAAGAGGGGTACAGGAAAAACACTGGAAACGTTTAGAAAAAGGGGCAGGGTTTGTAAATGTCACCCAGTACCCTGGATCAGGAAAGACTTACCAGACGGATTGGGATGGGAAGACTGATTGTTGGGGACTGCACCAGATTATTTTCATTGTTATAGTATCCTAAGACATTTTCAATTACTCACAGTTGTAATCAAACAACCCATACAAATACCTATTTGTAGCTCTCTGTAGAGAAATGAAATGAAATAGAACACTAGTGAAATACAAACAGTTTACATCAGAGATTGCTTATAAATAATTCACATGACCCATTCTAGAATATTACACATGTGTGTGGGACCCATATCACTTAGGATTAACAGGAGATATTGAACATATAGAGAGAATGGCAGCATGAATGATCAGGTTTGTTTGACACATGGGAGAGTGTCACAGAGATGCTGAAGAAACTGGAGTGGTAGACTCTTGAAGATACATGTAAACTATCCTGAGAAAGCCTGCTAACAAAGTTTCAAGAACCAGCTTTAAATGATAAGTCTAGGAATATACAACAACTCCCTATGTATTGCTCCCTTAGGGAACGGGAAGACAAGATTAGATTAATTAAAGGACGGATGAGGCATTTAAACAATCATTCTTCCTGTGCGCCACATGTGAATGGAAGTGGAAGAAACCATAATAACTGGTGCAATGGGATGCAAAATCAGCCATGTACTTCACAGTGGTTTCCATAGTATAGATGTAGACGCATCTAAAATTAGGTTACATTAAAAACAGAATTTTTTTAATAGCAGTAGCAGTAGGTACTACTTGTTAGGAATCAGATGTTATGTATGTGGTCATGAAATAAGAAGCAAAATGAGTTTACTAAAATGGTTAAAACAAAATTAATGTGGTGAAACTGGTGGAGGTGAAAGTTATATTGCAAAATTTTGAATAGGGGTGAGTGAGGATATTGCATGGGAAATCTCTTTGTGGACATGAAAGGGAAGCAGTGGTTGTGAAGGGAGTGAGACATGGTTGTAGCCTATCCCCGATGTTATTCGGTCTGTATATTGAGCAATCAGTAAAGGAAACAAAAGAAAAATTCGGAGCAGGTATTAAAATACATGGAGAAGAAATAAAAACTGTGAGGTTCGCCGATGACATTGTAATTCTGTCAGAGACAGCAAAGGACCTGGAAGAGCAGTTGAATGGAATGGACAGTGTCTTGAAAGGAGGATATAAGATGAAAATCAACAAAAGCAAAATGAGGATAATGGAATGTAGTCGAATTAAGTTGGGCAATGCTGAGGGAATTAGTTTAGGAAATGAGACACTTAAAGTAGTAAAGGAGTTTTGCTATTTTGGGAGCAAAATAACTGATGATAGTTGAAGTAGAGAGGATACAAAATGTAGACTGGCAATGGCAAGGAAAGCATTTCTGAAGAAGAGAAATCTGTTAACATTGAGTATATATTTAAGTGTCAGGAAGTCGTTTCTGAAAGTATTTGTATGGAGTGTAGCCATGTATGGAAGTGAAACATGGACGATAAATAGTTTGGACAAGAAGAGAATAGAAGCTTTTGAAATGTGGTGCTACAGAAGAATGCTGAAGATTAGATTGGTAGATCGCATAAGTAATGAGGAGGTATTGTATAGAATTGAAGAGAAGAGAAATTTGTGGCACAATTGTGTAGAAGAAGGCATCAGTTGGTAGGACATGTTTTGAGGCATCAAGGGATCACCAATTTAGTATTGGAGGGCAGCGTGGAGGGTAAAAATGGTAGAGGGAGAGCAAGAGATGAATACACTAAGCAGATTCAGAAAGATGTAGGTTGCAGTAGGTTCTGGGAGAAGAAGAAGCTTGCACAGGATAGAGTAGCATGGAGAGCTGCATCAAACCAGTCTCTGGACTGAAGACCACAACAACAACCTCTCCCTCAAAGGAGTAGTTGGGTTTGGCTGAAGGATGTTGGAAGGAGTAGTGTTTGATACCAGAAAGGCCATGAGCATGAGGGATGTTGGTGTATAAAAGGTGGTATTAACAGTGACAAGTGTGGGTCCCAGGAGTTAAAGAGGTGGGTATGGTGAAGAGTAGGTGAAGGAAGTGGTTAGTATCTTAGATGTGAGAGGCTAGGTTACAGGCAATTGCTTCAAGCTGTTGGTCAACAAGATCAGAAATTCTTTCAGTAGGAACACAATAACCAGCTACAATGGGGCTCCAGGATAGGTGGTTTCTTCTTAAGAAATGCTTTCCTTGCCATTGCCAGTCTACATTTTATATCCTCTCTACTTCAACCATCATCAGTTATTTTGCTCCCCAAATAGCAAAACTCCTTTACTACTTTAAGTGTGTCATTTCCTAATCCAATTCCCACAGCATCACCCGACTTCATTCAACTACATTCCATTATCCTCGTTTTACTTTTGTTGACGTTCATCTTATATCCTCCTTTCAAGACACTGTCCATTCTGTTCAACTGCTCTTCCAAGTCCTTTGCTGTCTCTGACAGAATTACAAAGTCATCGGTGAACCTCACAGTTTTTATTTCTTCTCCATGTATTTTAATACCTGCTCTGAATTTTTCTTTTGTTTCCTTTACTGCTTGCTCAATATACAGACTGAATAACATCGGGCATAGGCTACAACCATGTCTCACTCCCTTCACAACCACTGCTTCCCTTTCATGTCCACAAAGAGATTTCCCATGCAATATCCTCACTCACCCCTAATTCTCCCACCACTCCCACAAATCAGCTATGAAGGAATGCACCTCTCATCACCCAGAATCACCCTGGACTGGAACAACTGAACCATATCCTTCGCCAGGGATTCGATTATCTATCATCATGCCCTGAAATGAGAAAAACTTCTACTGAAATTCCTTTACAACCATCCTAAACTGGTGTTCTGTTGCTCACACATCCTACATAACACCATGTTAATCCTCGCACCACCCACACTCCCAACCCCTTGCCACAGGAACCATATTCCTGTGGAAGACCCGGGTACAAAAACTGCCCAATCAATCCACCAAGCAATTCCTACTTCAGTCCTGTCACAGGCTTGTCCTGTCCTATCAGATAAAGGGTCACCTGTGAAAGCAGCCACTTCATACACCAACTCTGGTGTAATCACTGCACAGCTTTTTATGTTAGTATGATAACCAAACAGGGTTCATCAGAAAGAATGGGCATCATCAAACTGTGACCAAAAACAATGTTGATCACCCAATGGCACAACACGCAGCTGAGATCAACAAGCTTGATTTCAATGGCTGCTTCACATCTGGATAGTACCCTTCATCACCAGCTTTCCTAAGTACATAGATGGGAAATATCTTTGCAACACATTCTTTGCTCTGTTAACCCTCCTGACTTCAATCTCCATTAACCAACTGCCTCCACCCCCTCCATCCAACAGTTTCCTCTTCCTCCATCCTGTCATCTCCTCCCAGTTCATGTTTCCATTCACCTTCATTGTGCACCAGTGGATCTGACACCTGTACATCTTATGCCAAGCCTGTGCACCTTCCACCCAACCCTCCCAGAGTCCTAGCAAGAAAACTACCTGCCACCCTCCAAGCTATTAGCTGCCAACCCTAAACTCTCTTCTTGTCTTCCACCTCTCTCCCCTGATTTAATGCTTCTGTTTTTTGATGAGTGGTCTCCTATACTCCCAAGGTACTTGTGTAAAATAAATAAAGTATTTATTCTGCAGATGTGAGTAGTAGGAAAATTGTGTGAAACAGCCACTCATATGGCAGAAGTCTCTTTAAGGATATGCAACTCTCTCTCACTTCCCGGCCTACTTACTCCTTAGTATTTTTCGTGCCTGGTAACAAAAATCTCTTTTGACTACACAAACCCAGTACGATGCGCAAAAATAAATTTTCATGTCTAGGGTTCAGATAGGAGTCATGTACCATAGTGGAAAGATATTCAACAAGTTCCCACCTAGCATAAAGCAAGATACTGTGTTTCCCAATCAGTTCAAAAGAAAACTAAAAACATACCCTTAAGCTACTCTTCCTACAAATTACACTACTGGCCATTAAAATTGCGACACAATGAAGATGAAGCGCTACAGACGCTAAATTTAACTGACAGGAACAAGATACTGTGATATGCAAATGATTAGCTTTTCAGAGCATTCACATGAGGCTGGTGCCAGTGGCGACACCTACAACATGCTGACATGAGGAAAGTTTCCAACCGATTTCTCATACACAAACAGCAGTTGACCGGCATTGCCTGGTGAAATGTTCTTGTGATGCCTCGTGTAAGGAGGAGAAATGTGTACCATCATGTTTCTGACTTTGATAAAGGTTGGATTGTAGCCTATTGTGATTGCGGTTTATTGTATTGTGACATTGCTGCTTGCGTTAGTTGAGATCCAATGACTGTTAGCAGCATATAGAATCGGTGGGTTCAGGAGGGTAATACGGAACACCATGCTGGATCCCAGTGGCCTCATATCACTAGCAGTTGAGATGACAGGCATTTTATCCACATGGAGGTAATGGATCATGCAGCCATGTCTCGATCTCTGAGTCAACAGATGGGGATGTTTGCAAGACAACAATTATGACTGCATGTTGCAGGTCCTGTATGGGCCTTTCTGGATACAGAACAGTTTGATGATGTTTACAGCAGCATGGACTATCAGCTCGGAGACCATGGCTGCAGTTACCCTTCGCGCTGCATCACAGACAGGAGCGCCCGAAATGGTGTACTCAACGATGAACCTGGGTGTACAAATGGCAAAACGTCATTTTTTCGGATGAATCCAGGTTCTGTTTACAGCATCATGATGGTCGCATCAGTGTTTGGCGACATTGCGGTGAACGCACATTGGAAGCGTGTATTCGTCATCACCATACTGGTGTATCACCCGGCGTGATGGTATAGGGTGCCATTGGTTACACATCTTGGTCACCTCTTGTTCGCATTGACGGCACTTTGAACAGTGGACGTTACATTTCAGATGTGTTACGACCCATGGCTCTACCCTTCATTCGATCCCTGCAAAACCCTACATTTCAGCAGGATCATGCATGACTGCATGTTGCAGGTCCTGTATGGGCCTTTCTGGATACAGAAAATGTTCGACTGCTGCCCTGGCCAGCACATTCTCCAGATCTCTCACCAATTGAAAACGTCTGGTCAATGGTGGCCGAGCAACTGGCTTGTCACAATATGCCAGTCATTGCTCTTGATGAACTGTGGTATCGTGTTGAAGCTGCTTGGGCAGCTGTACCTGTACATGCCATCCAAGCTCTGTTTGACTCAATGCCCAGTCATATCAAGGCTGTTATTATGGACAGAGGTGGTTGTTCTGGGTACTGATTTCTCAGGATCTATGCACCCAAACTGCATGAAAATGTAATCACATGTCAGTTGTAGTATAATATATCATCTGCATTTCTTCTTGATGTAGCAATTTTAATGGCCATTAGTGTATCTGAGTATCTAGAGTTAAGGATTGAAAACTCCTGTTAGCTACATAGCAAGCAGCAATATTTACTGTAAAGCTTTTTGAGAAGTCAGTTTCTGTAAACATTATCGGTAATTTAAACTTACTTAACTATTTTGTTTTGAAAATACCAGTATTATCAAGTAAATAATAAGCTAAAAATAGGAAATAAACATCAGCTACTAGTATAACTGATAAGACAAAAACTATTTTCAAAGTTGTAACTTTTTTTAAATTTATATGATTATATTTAGCATAAATAGCATAGTGATAGTTTAATGTAATTTGATAGATAGAAAATCTACTCACCAGTGGTAGCAGGGGAACCCACTAACAAAGGTACTGAAATCTGTGAGCTTTCAGAGATAGTGGCTCCTTCTTCTGGAAGAAGGACTGAAGGGGAAGGAAAAGGGGTGAAGGAAAAGGACTGGTAAGATTCAAGAAATGGGGAGAATTTGAAAAAGTCACCCAGAACACCAGGTCAGGGGAGACTTCCTGGATGGGATGAGAAAGGAACACCAATTTTTGGGGATGGCACCAGATGAGATTAGAAAAACTGAGAGCTTAAAGGTGGAAGATAGGGTAATAATCAAAACAGAGATTATTGACAAAACATTTTGCAACAGCTAGTAAAAGTGGAAAACTAAGTGCATTGTATGTGGTAGAGGTGAGGGATGGGGAAAAATACACAGGTCAGAAAATAAAAGAAAACTAAAAGGGAGTGAAGAAAGAAATAGTTACAGAGAATGTATGTTGAGACCAAAGAAATAAAAGTAAAGTAAGGCCAAGTGGGTGGTGAGAACCAAGCACATCATTAGACAAGTTCCCATCTGCAGAGCTCTGAGGAATTGGTGTCTGAGGAAAGAATTCAGGTGGCACCTGCGGTGAAACAGGCATTGAGGTCATGACTTTCATGAGCTTGCTCTGCAACAGGATATTGTGTGCTGCCAGTATACACCCTCTGCCTATGCCCATTCATCCTATCTGATAACTTGTCGTAGTCAAGCCAATGTAACAGGCCAAACAGTGTTCACATAGCAGTTGGTACATGAAACGTGTCATTTCACGTGTTGCTCTCCCTTTGATAGTACGAGGGTTATTCCAAAAGTAAGGTCCGATTCGCCGTAACTATTGAAATTTGGCGCCAATGACAAAACACGCATGCGCGCCGACTCCCGGCAAGCCTTGCGCGTCAAACGCCGCCATTCGCTTTGTTACTGTTGCTGAGTGTAGTTCACAGTGTCACTTTACAATGTTTAAGACAATTGATCAGCCCGCCGATTGTGAAGTAAGGGCAGTGATACGGTTTTTGTCTGCAAGAAACAATTCAGCGGCGGAAATCCATCGGCAGATTACTGAAGTGTACGGTCCTAACATAATGAGCGACAGTAAAGTGCGCAAGTGGGTGTGAGCTTTTAATGAAGGACGGGATAATGTGCACGATGAACCACGGTGTGGCCGACCATCAGTGATTTCAGACGATTTGGTCAATGCGGTTGACAAAGAAATTCGTGAAGATCGCCGATTCACTATTACAGACGTAGACATGCATTTTCCGATTGTGAGTAGAACAACTTTGTACAGAATTGTGTCTGAACATTTGAAGTTTCACAAATTGTGTGCCCGTTGGGTTCCCAGGCTGCTTACTGAGCCCCAACGAATGAAAAGAATGGCTTTTGCTCTTGATTTTTTGGAGCGATATCATAAGGAAGGTGACAGTCTTTTAGACAATGTTGTCACAGGGGATGAGACATGGGTTTCTCACATCACTCCAGAGTCTAAACGTCAGTCAATGCAATGGCGTCACACGTCATCGCCAGTCAAGGTCAAGGTTATGGCGACTGTGTTCTGGGATAGACGTGGAGTATTGTTAGTCGACTTTATGGAGAGAGGAACAATGATTAATAAAGCCGCCTACTGCGCTACCCTGACTAAACTTCGACGTGCAATCCAGAATAAGCGACGTGGTCTTTTGTCGTCTGGAATCTTATTGTTGCATGACAATGCCAGACCCCACACTGCAAATGAAACGCAAGCTCTGATCAAGAAATTTGGATGGGAACAGATGGACCATCCTCCTTACAGTCTGGACCTGGCGCCAAGTGATTTCCACCTGTTCCGTTACTTAAAGGAGTTTCTCGGCGGCAAGCGCTTCGACACAGATGATGAAGTGAAAGAAGCAGTTAAGGACTGGTTATCGTCACAGGCGGCCGATTTCTATAACATGGGCATTCAAAAGCTTGTTGAACTATGTGACAAATGTTTAAATAAGTATGGAAGTTATGTAGAAAAATAGATAAAGATGTAAGGAATGTAAATAAAACAATTGTTTTGAAAAAACATTTTAGTTTTGATTTTTTTTTTATAACCGGACCTTACTTTTGGAATAACCCTCGTATATGCTTTGCCAGTTACAGGGCTGGCATAGGTGGTGGCAGGATGGTGCTTAGGCCAAGTCTTAAGTTGGGGTGGTCACAGGGGTAGGAGGCATGGACTAGGGAAATGGGTGCAGAAGTAGTACAGGTTCTGACAAGGATACTGCTGAGATTGGGGGCAATGAAAAGCTATTCTAGATGCAGTGGGCAAAATGTCAGACAGAATTGACTGCATTTCAAGCATGATTTTAGAAAGTCATAACCTTTTTGAAGTAGCTGATTAATATATTCAAGACCAGACAATAGTGACAGTTTGTATAGATTATGTTTCTACAATATGCTTGTCTTTTGTTAATGTATACCATTTAAACATGTGGTACAGACTTGGACTTTTTTTGGAATACTCTTATACTTGATTGTGATTCATCTTACAGAGTGTCTGCTGTTTGAGGCTTCATACTGCTGGTATTTGAACATACTCATGATGAGGTACCACCAATGAGCATATATAAAGTTGTATAGTGCAAAATCAAAACAAACATCCAATGGTTTTATTCATTCACTGAAACATGGTGTTCTGAAAATCTGCATGTGAAGGAAGGTTGTCTGGGGTATGGTATGAGTCAAGTTATACATCAACAGCCAGGTGTAGTCACTTCTGCCTTTGTCAGTAAACTAACTGCAGTTTGTAATTAGTGGGAATCTATTTATACTGTCAATTACTAGAATTACTTTTAAGTTATTTTATATATTTACTCAAGGAGAAAAATAATTTTTTTTAGAAAAAAAGGTAGTGCTTCTTCTCTTATAGTGTTAAATTTACTTTACTCAGATAATGATCAGCTTCTTATACATTGCCAACATCAAGAATTGTTTAATACAAACATTAGAGTTTTGGAATTCACAACTTATACTCATCGGGGACAATATGAATTGACAGCAAGTTCAAAAGATGTTTCATATGTTGAATTGATAATACACAAACAACAAGAGTGTGCACACACCAGGCATATACAGGAAGTTAACTAAACGAAGTTGAAATGGAATTCCCCAAAGAAAAGAGAGTGTGTCAAAAACCCAAAAGCTGCTGCAGAGCACTCCTCCACCCACTGGCAGTGGAGAGAGCACAGGGGAGGTCCAGAGGTGAAGGAGCATCTGACGGTGGCAATGACAGTCAGTCAGGAGCCACAATGGTGCAGTGACCAGTAGTGACATGACAGTCTTGAGGGGGAAATGACTGGACCATTTCTGAAGGTAGGTAGAGGTTCTACAAAGACAATACAAACCATGTAGTCCTGGAGCCAATGAGGAGGGCAGAAGGGTTGGCCTGTGTGCGAAACAGGAACTGATTGGCTGCAAACCAGGGAATGTTGCTGGAGGAGAGGAATAAAAATGGTAAGGCAGCTGGTGGTGTTAATGGATGCAGACATGTTGTTCAGGGAGAATGTGGTAGGATCAAAGGAGAGAGATGCAGTTAGTGGATGGGTCATCCAAGCAGTGTGGGGCAGCATGAAGCATGAGGAGCATGCTATCACACAGTTGAAGAGAGAGATAATTGATGTGACATGGTGTAATGTCGATGGAGAATGTGATGATACTGGCGGGCATAGGGTGCAATGACTTGATGTCAGGCAGTTGAAGTGAAGACATTTTTCTCAGAGAATTAAGGAAGAGGGCACCCCTGGGGAGGACTATGTGAGGATCCTGTCATCTGAAGATAAGAGAGGTAAACATATTACATGCAGAACTTTCACTGGGAGACTCATAAGCAGACATCTGTAGACTGTGACACTAGGGGGAGGAATCACCACTGGAAAGGGGCTTGTCCAGAGCATGAGTGGGAGCAAAATCATCATTTAGTGTCCAAGGAGATTTCATCCTGTTGATGGAGACAATCTGATGTTTGCAGTGCAGACAGATGCCTATAATGTAGTCTTTTCAGCCAAGTACTTCGTACAGACCCGAACATGGGGATTGTAAAGTCACATGAACAGAAACATCTCAGAACATGATGAACTCGCAATGAGGCAAGTTTTTATGAATGAACACATGAGGCATGGAGTGAGGGTGGGGAGGAGGAATGTTTATTTGAGCGAGGTGAGAGTGGACTCTTCAAGAAGGGCGGGGAGTGTGGCCAGATGCAGTTAATGACAAACTCAGTGGGGAGAACCAGTGGCTCGCCATATAGAAGCTCAACCAATAAGGAGTTGAGGTCATCTTCAAAAGAGGTGCATATGGTGAGGACATCAGAGGGGTGCTTCTGATCAGGAGCCAGTAGGACATCAGTGCAGCTTTGAGGGTCTGGTGGCACTGCTTGATTAGCCCATTACTCTAGGGATGATAAGCCATTTTGTGGAATTTGTTGGTACCACATGGCACACAATCTGGAAAAGAACAATGTCTCAAACTGCCTCTTCCTGTGAGGTGTTTTTCTTGTTGTGGGTTAATTTTAAGGAACTGATATTTTCTGAGATGCCTAGTCTTTACTTGTTCCCTGTAGTAACAGTTGCCTTCTTTTCTGAATTCCCTGATTGCTGACTTGTTTTCTCTGATGTTGTGCTCCTGCAATGTAGTGCCATGTATTTGACCACCAACTTCTTTTCTGAATGCCGAGGGGCAAATGCTATAAGAGCACTCCCACATTCAAACAACTAACTACAAAATCAAAAACATGGTTTCTGTAATTCTTCTATATTCTTCTGGGCATTGTCATGGAGCAGAAACACCCACCGAACAGCTTCTTGAGAAACTTCACCTTGACATCCTCCAGTTATCTTGTCAGGATATTATGGCAGTATGCTCCTGCGATGGTTTGCTTGTTATGAGCATAATCTGTTAGTACACCACAGTGGTCCCTTGCTCCATGATTGCTGATCTTTACCACTTTTAGTGGTGGTAAATCCAATTGTTTCAACTGACTGCTTTGCTATTTTGTCTTAGGGTCATAATGATACAGCTGGACCCATCCATGCTAAAAATGAAATGATCATATGGCATTTTGTAGCCTGTCTGATGTTGTTTGGCTGCCTGGTCCAAGCCCTTTTATTTGATGCCATTTTGATGATTTGTGTATCAATGAAGATGAAATGGAATTATTGAGACAACACAAGCACCTGTCCATCAAGCAAAGAATATTACTAACCTGGTCAGGAATTGAACTCAGGACCTCATGATCTAGAGACAGTGATGCTACCCACTATCCATGGTGATTAGGTAACTAAAAACATTATCTGGATTTGCCTGACTCAGCAGCAAAATTTCTGATACTATCTTGCCTCAGTGAACTTTAGGGTATGCTCAATCACAGAACCAAGTGACTGGCAATTTTGACTTTATTCATAACGTCTGCAAGATGTTGAAATGTGATCCATGACTGATTTTGAATTTCTCCACTAGTGCCCTGATTGTGATACAGTGGTCTGCAATGCACCAGGGCCTCCATTTCCTTTGAAACTTTCAGCTCTTCACAAAGAGATTGTCTGCCACTTTGTTGTATATCATTCAGGCTTATGTGGCCACATGGGAAGCACCTGCACGACCCAACCATTGTTCCATACAATGGTGTATTGTTGTTGTACACTTCTACCAACTTTTCATTGATTGTTCCATCTTTATTCCCCTTCAAAAGCAAGCAACACATTAACACAGATACACCACTTTGTCAATAGTCCACACAATTTCATTTTGGCACCTCTACCAACATGATGTACTATGATGAGAGTATTTCTTTGGGTATCAAGACTCCAGACATATACCTTTGGACAAAACAGCTTTATTTATTTATTTGTTTGAGGAGGTAATTAAAAATTTATGTGTGTTTTATGTTAAATAACTCTGGGGAAGGACATTATCCGAATGCCCAGCAATGTATTCCATCTTGTTTATACGTGTACCACCTACTCTATAACTCAGCTACAAATGAGTAACTACCATTAATTCTTCCATTATTTGTATTCTACTCAGAATTTCAAGTATCATGTGAATTAATAATCCTCTTTACCAGGTCACGGTGTAGCCTTTTTATTATGTGTTGGATATCATTGACCCCTTTATGGGCCCATTTCTCTTAGAGGTAATCTCTATAAGTCTCCATGATGACTCTGTGTGACATAAACTCCTTTACTATAGATCAGGACATTGAGCAACCATATTAAAGTAGTGTCTTCCTCAAGATACTAAACAAGTTCTGTTCTTTAGATGCTTCACTGATTTTTAAGTGCCATGAAATGTCTCACAGTTTCTTGTTGTAGGTAGGGGGTGGGGGTTGGGTTGTTTGGGGGAGGAGACCAGACAGAGAGATCATCGGTCTCATCAGATTAAGGAACAATGGGGAAGGAAGTCAGCCATGTCCTTTCAAAGGAACCATCCCGGCATTTGCCTGGAGCAATTTAGGGAAATCACGGAAAACCTAAATCAGGATGGCCGGACGCAGGATTGAACCATCGTCCTCCCCAATGTTATAGGTAGGCCGATATATTTTGAAAAGCTGCTGCACTGTCTTTTCACAATCAAAAACATATTCTGGCAAGCTGTTTTTCTTCTATTGCTATTATTTTCCACATTTATTGATAGCAACGGTGACATGCAAGCCCTCTTTGTTGATTGGTTGTTAATACTTCATGGTGGCTTCCACTAAGTCAACGAAGACATTAAAAGGCTGAATACAGGATCCAATAAAGTTCCCACAGAAAGTTAGGAAAGCAAAGAACAAATCATACCAAGTCATGTGTATACGAACAAATGTAATGCTACTTGGGTTCTGTCTGGGTGGTTGTTCACCAACACTTCTTTTATCATAACAGCTGCCAATCTCAGTGGCAAACAGCTGACCTTATGGTTGAGGATTTTTTCATTTCTCATTAATGTAGTGAAGGTGGTTCAGCTAAAATCACTGCTCTCTACAATACATTCTGTTCCACTGCCACACCAAAACAAACATGATGTGTTTCTCTATAATTAGGTAAAGGGACAGCCGAATGATTGAAATTGTACATACCTTGAATCCAGTTGGGCTCCATTTAACAAACTGAATACCAGTCCTTGATTTGAGCATTTCAATAGAAGCATTCACATCCTTGGGTACAACATCCCCTCTATAGAGCAAGCAGCATGCCATGTATTTTCCATTGCGAGGATTGCATTTAACCATCTGGTTGTCAGGCTCAAAACACTCTGCAGTTATCTCAGGAACTGTCATTCCACCATGGAATGACTTATGAGTACACAGTACAGGTGCATATGCTGTTAGTGGAAAGTGGATACGTGGATATGGCACCAGGTTGGTCTGAAATCAGTTTGTTATACAAACTTTGAAATAACATGTGAGTCAAAAAACATTTTAAAACTGATTAAGGTTAATTAATAGGCAGTAAAAATTAATCTAACATATTAAAAGACACAACAGGTCCAACAAGATAACAGCTCTTTATGTATGAATGTATGTACATCTTAATATACAAAAGAAAACAACAGTAAAAGGTCAATTATAACTCCATTAAAAGATCTATGAAAACTGATGGTGGATTATATTTTACCTGAATATAAACTGAACAATAACAAAGAGGGGCCGGCCGAAGTGGCCGCGTGGTTCTGGCACTGCAGTCTGGAACCGCGAGACCGCTACGGTCGCGGGTTTGAATCCTGCCTCGGGCATGGATGTGTGTGATGTCCTTAGGTTAGTTAGGTTTAACTAGTTCTAAGTTCTAGGGGACTAATGACCTCAGCAGTTGAGTCCCATAGTGCTCAGAGCCATTTGAACCATTTGAACCAACAAAGAGGGTAAACAGATAGGCAACTGAAAGATTAAAAAATTTGCTTTCTATCTGGGCTTGACGTCCAACAAGCTGTCTGTCCGCATGAAAGGCCACCAACAATCGGTGGCCAACACAGCTGGACCACCCAGTTGCCGAACATCAGCCCAACACAATGTGCTTCACTTCAAAGACTGCTTTACTGCCTGTGCTATCTAGATCCTTCCTACTAATACCACCTTTACAGAATTGCACAGGTGGGAACTCTGCAATGCATCCTATGTTCCTATAACCCCCGCTGGCCTCAAAATTCACTAGTCCCTTTCCTTCATTCACCTATCCCCTTCACTCCTCCTATACCAGCACTACACAGCCTTCTATTTCACTAATGCACCCGCTAGTCTTTTTCCCCATCTCTACTTCTCTCCTTTTCCATTACCCCCCATCACACACAGATTGCTTTTTCCATCAGGTGTAGCTGCTGTGTGCAGCCTAGCCTCAGAAGCCAGAACAGTAGTCAGGTATGTGTGAGCTGTGCACATCTGAATGTGTGTGATTTTCTACTTTAGAAGAAGGCATTTTGGCTGAAAGTTCAGATGGATAGCAGTCTTTCTGTTGTGCTTGTTTGTGACTCAGCTCCTCTTCTATATAATGAGTAGCAATCTATCCTTTTCATAATGCAGATATCCCAGGACGAGCAACAGAGATTCATGTAATTAAACATTATTTGAAAAAGAAAACAGTTACAACCCAGCCATAATTGCTGACTACTGAAGATCAACAAAGTGTATTTGATAGTGGGGCGATAATAGGAGTAAAATATGCTAGCAGGTTACCTCCTTTATTTCATGATTGTGTTCATGCTATCTTGCTATAATGAGGAATATGGCATGTATTGTACAAAAACAACTCATTTTCTCAGTTAACGTATCATGATAATACTTATGTGCTTTATATTTGTAATTGGGACCACTGATTCTTTTCTTAATGTCATGAAGAAAGTGTCAGGAGAAACAGGTGGAGAAATATAAAAATACTGATTAGAGACATTTTTAAAGAACATACACTTTTCTCACTATTGATTTTCCAGTTTCATATTTGGGCTTACTACCAACAGCTGACCTCTGGATCATTAACATGCATTTTCGTTCTTTCTGTATAATAGTACCTTTTGATTCAATTAGGCCAAGAGTCAGCCATTAGTTGTAGCCTGTCAGCCAAACCAGAAGCTTAATTTCATTGTTTGTTAGCTATTTACAATAATAGACACTAGGAAATGGTTAATAGATTGGAGACTGGAAAAAAGGTGCTAGGTGATGCATCATATAAGCCAAATTCAGAGGACAGAGAGGAAAGTACTGAAGATACTTATTAAATATGATGATTCATATCTGTAGTTTCAATTTTATGGACATAATTAAAATAGATTTATTAAACTATCTGGCTGCATCACTGTACAGTAGTGGTGATTTGATGGTGCACTAACTTTTTTCCTCTGTGGCAGAACTGCCAGAAAATATTAATATCTTGGCTTTTTTGTACTTCGTTTTACTTACTTTGGTTGTTGACTAGTTGGTGTGACACATTCGTCATGGCTGTTACCGTGATTGTCAAAAACTATTTCTTTGTGTTTTGATTTATCTTGTGCCAATAAAAATATTACATAGTGAAAGTAAATGGTGTTTTCGGTGTTATAAGTATAACACATGCCATACTGGGGACCTCCGACGCGCAACATACGTCCGATTCGACAATGTGGCCGTTTACTTTGACATCTCCACATTGCTCACCTTCCGCTCCTTTCGGACTACAACATGATACTAATGGTGCCTCTACACAGTCTTTCCACGGTTTCCTATGCACAACACCACCAACAAATGGGATAACATTGGAAGATAAGTACAACGCTGTGAGTTTTCTCCATCATTAACAATGCCGTTGTGGACTCTTTCAACATCATCAGTGATGTCACCTGCTATGAAATCTCTTTCTACGTTCGTCTATAACAAACCCATCATGAGTGCTGTGCCTAAATTTGTGACTCACAGTGTGTCGTATGTACAACCTCCTGTTACATGTAGTGTGCAACAGTGCCCCAACACTATGAACTTCACAGACTTTTCGAGCCCACAGATTACTTGGAGCTCCCCATATATTGCTGACAAATCGGTTTTGGACAGTCTCTCCCCACCCACTACAAGACTCACTACAAAAACAGATGGTACAAATTTCAGTAACAACAATTACTGGTTGGACAGTCATCCCGCCCTGATTGTTTCCGCAGCCCCGGCTGCGCCTGCCGCGCCTCCCGTGCCAGCCATGTTTAAACCAGCCGCCGCGAGTGACAGCTTCATAGACACCCAGCCACTCCCATCCACTGTGCTATCAAATCTGTTACATCCACAACACAAGAGTGAGAAAATTCCTAAATTACCAAGATCACAATGGACAATCCGCATACGTGGTTTATTTTAGCAGAGACTATATTCACCGCCCTAAACATTGATTCAGACAGTGCTAAATTTATTGCTCTTATTAATGCCCTAGAGGAACATGCTGAGTGGGTACAGGACTTAGTGCTGTCGGCGGCCCCCGCAAATCGTTACGCACTGGCCAAACAACAGATCTGCGGACGCCTAGCTAAGACTATGCAAGAGTCTGTTTTATACATGCTGCAAGATGTACATGTCAAAGACTCGACTCCTTCACAACTGTGGCGACGTATCAGAGCAGTCTTCGATAGCAAAACTATGCCAGATGAAGCTTTACTTTCTTTCTGGGTTGCAAAGCTGCAGCAAGCTATCCAACTGCAGCTACTATCACACGATCAGGAACCTCTACAAGCAAAATTATTGCTGGCCGACGCCGTATATAAGATAACCAACAGAAGAAAGTTATCTACGTGTGCCCCCCTCAATATTACGCCTCCCCTGCATGGCAGAGGCTGATCTTTCCAAAACAACAGACAGAGTACACTGGCTGAGCACCAGATTCCACACCGTCCTTCACCATCCCATACCACAGCTTCAAGTGACGTCCTTCACCTGGTAACAACACAGGATCAGCAAGTTTATCCTCTCTGCTGGTATCACTCCATTTATGGTAATACAGCCAGGAACTGACGCTCACCCTGAGCAATGGTCCAAACACGCACGGCGGGCCACTATAGGTGCACCGGTCCAAACTGTGACGTCACGTCACCTAACAGATCACAGGCTAGTACTTACGAATTATTCTCTCGGACGTTCGTATATCCAGGATATAGCTTCTCAGAAATGGTTTTTAGTGGACACTGGTGCCGATGTGAGCGTCATTCCACATTCAATGGTCACTTCTACAATCACGCATTCGCCTCACCAAATCAGAGCAGCCAACAATTTCTCATTAAAGGTTTATGGTGTAACGCAAATTCACATTTCCTTTGATGATACACATAATTATGAATGGACATTTTCGGTAGTAGAAATCGACGAGCCAGTATTAGGATTGGACTTCTTAACTGCTCACAACTTTTCTTTGGACTTAATTACACCTGCACTCTGCTAAGTGGATTTTAAACAAAAATTTTCAATGAGATTTTCCCCATCCATGCCGACAGAATGCAGCTCGAATACGTCCTGTCAACAAGACAAAGAGACAGTTTCTATTCTATCTAAGGAGGTCAAAGCTGCTGTAGTGAACTTAGTTACACAACGCCTTGAATCGACCAACTGTCCGAAGACAATGCAAAGCTACTTCAAAGTTGTGATGTACTGACTGATGAATTGCGCGGGTTTAGAGAGGAGATCAAGATTAAAAGTAATAACATGCATGAAACTACATGGGACCTGCATACCGCACCGCTGTTTATACGCAGCCACAGCAGCGCATGCCACGACCTGGACAGCGAAGACGGCAACCCGCCCAGCAACCCACCACCCTGCGCTTCACTGTTTGCCTTTCTTCAAAACACAGAGGCGACAGCTGTTACAGGTGACGCCGCACATGCACGCGCAACGATTCCTTCGTGCAGTAACACCATAGTCAATGGAACCCCGCTGGCTGTTGCACAGTGCAGCTCTGTGGACAACACTGCAGCTTTCACTGAACTACTGTTCAGTGATAACGTATTTCAGGTTAGTTCCCTTTCATACTTACCGCGCACCTATGATAAGGTTGCTCCTTCCTGCGTCCTTCCACATATTTCAGCCACACCTATTCACAAAATCAAGGCCATTACTATGGGCGTCTGTCACCGGCTTAACACAACTGAGGGACCGCCCGTTCGTTCTCGCCCCCGACGCCTCAATGCAAAAAAACTTACTGCTGCCAAAGAATGTATTAATGGACTCTTATGCTTGGGTATAGTCCACCCTTTGGACAGCGCGTGGTCTTCCCCAATACATGTCATTCCCAAAAAGAACAATTCCTTTCGACTCTGTGGAGACTATAGGCATTTGAACGCCAGAACAATACTTGATAACTACCCTGTCCCACACCTCCACGATTTTTCACAATCCATGTTTGGTGCCAATTTTTTCTCTGTGTTAGACTGCAAAAAGGCATACCATCAGATCCTGATGGATGCAGAAGATATCCCCAAAACCGCTATCATCACCCTATTTGGACTATATGAATATTTGTTTATGCCTTATGGATTGAAGAATGCCGCCCAGACCTGGCAAAGATTCATTGACACCATTCTATGTGGCCTTAATTTTTGCTATGCCTACCTAGACGACATTATTATTTTCTCCACAACTGCTGAGGAACACAACCAACACCTCCAACAGGTTTTTGATAGATTGGCACGACACGAAGTTGAGATTAATCATGACAAATCCCAACTGGAGAAGCCAGAGGTTATTTTCCTGGGACATTTGGTCAATAATGAGGGCATTCGTCCCACCTCAGATAAGAGTAGAACAAATACTTGACCTTCCCCTTCTCCCTCAAACCTATAAAGAGTTACATAGATACCGCGGAATGGTAATTTTTTTTAGACTCCATGTTCCACATGCGGCATCTCTTCAAGCCCCTCTCACTGAGGCCTTAAAGGGAAAGAATACCACAGCTGACAGACACATAGAATGGGATCAGACCATGCAGTGAGCCTTCGGATTGCTTAAGTACGCCTTGATGAATGCTATTACCCTGTCTCGCCCTCACCCTGATGCCTCCCTGACAATAACCACAGACGCTAGCGATAATGCCATTAGTGCAGTTTTGCAATAGACCCTACCAACAGGTACTACACCCTTGCGTTTCTTTTCAAAAAAGCTCAACGAAACGCAAAGAAAGTGGTCTGCATTTGATCGTGAACTTTATGCCATTTATGAGGCCTTAAAGTACTTTCATACAGATATTGAAGCCCAACTTGTGACAGTTAACACAGATCACAAGCCCCTTGTCGAGGCTCTCCACAAACCAGCATTAGATGTACTACCCAGAAGGTTTCACCATATGGATTTGGTATTATAATATATTTCAGACTTTCAATATATCAGGGGTAATGACAATGTTGCAGCAGACTACCTGTCACACCTGTCCTCCCTGAAGACAGCTATTGATCCTCACCGCTTACACGAGCTCCAGCTATCCGACCCAGAGATACAGCACCTTCTCTCTGACTCTGATACTTCCTTACAAATTGCTCTACTTCCCTTCCCTAATGATGATTGCTCTTTGTATTGTGACATTTAAACAGGTCATCCTCATCCTATAGTCCCTAAAGCTCTTAGGAAAGACGTTTTTGACACAATCCACAATCTCGCTCACCCGAGCATTCGCGCGACTACGCGCCTCATTACAGAGAGATACGTTTGGCCTAATGTAAAAAGAGATTGTAATCGGTGGGTGTGAGCATGCATACCTTGCCAGAGAGCCACAATATACAAACATACTAAGCCCCAATTAGGCAAATTTACTGTGCCCTCAGGTAGATTCCGTCACGTCCATTTGGACATCGTCAGTCCATTACCGATATCTAACAACTTCCATTACTTACTGACCATGATAGATCGTACCACACGTTGGGCCGAGGCTATCCCCATCACGGACATTACAGTCAACACTGTAGCTAACGCTTTTGTCCACCATTGGCTGTCTCGTTTTGGTTGCCCTACTTCACTTACCACAGATGAGGAGAGACAGTTTGAATCTAATCAGTTTAATCACCTCTGTCAACTGTGTGGCATCAACAAATTCAGAACTGCAGCCTATCACCCGCAATCTAACGGCCTAATAGAACGATGGCACCGTACCCTGAAGGTCGCTCTCATGTGTCATTCTTCTTCTTGGACTGAGGCACTCCCCTGGGTCCTTTTAGGTTTGAGGATGGTTTTTAAAGAAGACCTTAAAGCGTTAGTTGCTGAGAGGAAAACATCACACTTCCGGTGGATTTTCTTGATGATCCTCCTCTACTTCCCGAGGATCAACTTCCCGAGTTGGTATGACAGGTTCGACAGCATATCACCAAGTTACGCTTTCCGCAACCTCGATCGCATGCTACCCCTCCGGTTTTCATTCACCCACACCTCATTTCTTGTAACTATGTGATGCTTAGAGAAGACACCGTGCGTCCACCCCTTGCTCCACCCTACACTGGCCCATACTGGGCCCTGTCACGCTCTGAAAATACTTATACGATCCTCTTTAAGAACAAACCATCTGTCATGTCCATTTAGTGCTTGAAACCAGCATGGATCCTTAACGACACCAATATACATGATAATGAATTTGTTTTGCAGGAAACTTCAGATGCCTGTCCTCTCCCTTCTCCACAAGCTAATCAAACACTCTCTGCAAGTCAAGGCCCCCCTCTTCTATACTTCACGCCAGCAGTAATGAACTAGTGTTTCAAGTGAACTTGAGTGACTATGACGTGGACTCTATAAAAATACAACTTGTGCACACTTTTCTTTTTTTATTTGAAATTCAAAACAATTCTGTGCCATCTGACCAGAAAGACATTAAGCTATTAAGTGCTTCAATGTGACTCCTGGTACTTCACAAAATGACATTTCAGCCTATGTAGATTCCAATAATGCTTTATTTATAAGAGTAACCCCCCCTTCTTCTTCGTCTTCCCCAAATCCTCCTACCCCTATTGCTATCACCCATGCTGGCCGCACCGTACGGCCACCTCTCAGACTTCAAGATTACGCCATGCCTTAAATGTTTACCTTCCCTTTATCACTTACTCCTCATCACTCCTCCTATGTGCTCCGCGCTCCTCGGGTGGGGGGGGGGGGGGGGGCTCTGTGGCAGAACTGCCAGAAAATATTAATATCTTTGCTTTTTTGTACTTCGTTTTACTTACTTTGGTTGTTGACTAGTTGGTGTGAGACATTCGTCATGACTGTTACCGTGATTGTCGAAAACTATTTCTTTGTGTTTTGATTTATCTTGTGCCAATAAAAATATTACATAGTGAAAGTAAATGGTGTTTTCTGTGTTATAAGTATAACACACACCATACCTCTTTGATAACTGATTCTAATACATTTAACATTCCCTTAGAATATTTAGAAGCAAGCCCTCCTTTCATGTACAATTATTAGTGTTTCGAATTATAAAAGTCAGTAGTTCACTGTGATGGTAGAAAATGAACACTCTTCTTAAATATGTATTATTAGTTTATTTTTTGTGTATCATTCTAAAACTGTATGTCCAATAACCCCTTGCAATTTTACTCATAATTTGAAGATCTTTGACTTTTTTGCATAGAGTCTTTAGGGGTCCTTAAATCATAATGGCATTATTGCTGCACAGATACCACAAAATTTATAGTTGCAATGCTTTTAAACACAAATATAATCTTCCCTAGAACAAACACGTTTCCTCTCATGTACGAGATAGAAGCTGGAAAGAACAGAGATTTATGTTACTTATGAGGTAGTTTTGCAACATTACATCATAACACCAGTAAGAGAGGCGAAAATTAAATGTTCCTATACTACATGGCAGTGCCCAGTAGTCCATAATTAATATGCATTACCTCACAGAGCATTACACTATATAAAACATTGTCAAAGAATAGATTCAAAAGCCTTCAACCATAAATGCCTCAAAGTACCAGAAAATGCATAAATCAAGTTCTAGTAGCATCAGTGATGAAAAGGTCTCCATTTAAATTGTGGTAAATTGATGATACGTGATTCACACTTTGCCTTGTATACAAAACTTAGCAAAATTTTGCATAACATACTAGATTCCATTGAACACTGCTAGCCATTAAAACTAAAACATCAGGAATGGTAGCAAATAACTTATTGTGCATATGTATTATAGTAAGAAGAATACACAATACATTTGTGGGCAAATGGAGGTATACATGGAGGAAAATTTAGTAAATAGAGCTGCCGTCTCTGGCAGCAAGAGCAGCTTGAACCTGCTGGGCACTGAGGTGAACCTGGCTTGTGTGACAGATGCAGATAAGTCATTCCATGCTGCTTCAACTCCTTGGCAGAGTGCATCAGTCACAGTGCTAGTGAGAAGCTGCACAGAAGTCACTCAGAAACCCATAAGCAGATTTTTGAATGGGTGAGAGATCTGGAGAACATGCTGACCAGGGCAACAGTCAAACACTCTCTCTATTGAAGTAAAGAAAGCACAGGAACATCAGTTCCTGCATTATCTTGTTGAAAGACAACATCATGTAGCCCTTGGAAAAGAGCACAACCACTGGCCTTAACATGTTAGATATGTAACCAGTAACTCCTGTTTATAAAATAGTTTAAATACCAGATTACTTAAAGTGTTAAATATTTGATGTTAAGCACATAACACCTTTAACCCTCGAGCGGGTGCACTGTTTTTCATAACACGAGTGTGTGCGCAGCTCACTTTGTACATGAAAAGAATAGCTTGCCTTATGTTACCAAGGTAAGTCATGTATGATCAAAATCACAGTTTAATCTTAGTTTACTTAAACAAGGAGAAAATAAACTTACATAATATTAGCTAAACTACTGTTTTATTAAACAATAATGAAATAAATTTTCACTATAACTCTCATTTGCCAAGGACAGGTGTTAAATTTATTTATTTATTTTATTATCCATCTTTAGGCATTAAAAATGCAATTGATGTCATCATTTGTGTACATATATGGTTTACATAACTAACAGAAATGGTGTAATACATTGTAGATCATTATTGTCTAATAAGATACAAAAATTTGTCCTTGATGCTGCACAAGGTATTTGCATTATACTTACATGTATAAGTTTAATCTAAGTGAAACTATATTAGTACCAGTACTTAAGATCATCTTTAGTGCACATTATAAACTCTTCTATTGTATAAAAAGCTTTTTCTCTAAGCCATTTCTTTGTGACACTTTTAAACTCATTCAGTGACACATTATGTGCCTCTATTGGCAACATGTTAAATAGTTTTACTCCCATGTACCTGTAACTATCTAGAGTTTTCTTTAGTCTAGCAACTGGGATGTCAATTTGCTGTTTTATACGTGTGTCATGGTGATGGATAGATTGTCGTAGTTTGTGACTGTATTGGTTTTCTTTTGTGTGTATCAGACAGTAATGATGCATTTGAAGCATTAGGCAGTGCAGTTGCGTCAGATCAGCTGCTTATTTGATCACTAATTATCTTGTAGACAACTGCCTCAATGTAGAATTATGTTGCTAGTTTGTAACTGGGGTCATTTTTTTGAACTGATTGTAAATTTTTTATTGCCTAGCTCACTTTGCATTTTATATTACTGCTGCTCACTTGGACGTATGACAATACGATTTATCGCTTTGTTGCCTGAAGCAATACTGAAGGAATATGTATAGATTTGCAGTTGTGAAACAAAAATGGAACTGCACAAAATCATTTTTTTTGCTGCACACTTTATACACAGATGCACCAGCTCAAGGGTTAAAGTTAAAGAAGCAAAATCCTAATAATATTGACTTTATAAGCCTCAGATTATTCACCCAAAGACTAATGAAAAAGTCGAAACCAAAATGTCCTCATACATGGTGAAGTTTTACATCCTGAACAGCAAACATTTAGTAGCAAGGGATAAAATTTTTAATTTCACAATTTTTTGGGTGGTGTCAGCACAAAAAAGTATTGAAAAGGTTTGCAATTAAGTGGAAAGTTAGTTGGAAGTAATTAAGTGCTCTCATTTTCAAATACTGGATGAATATTACAGTCTGGGTAATTTATATGCTATGAGTTCAGCTGCGTGTCCACATGCAACAAAAGTGGTTCCACTTTGGCTGCCACTCAAGTTGCATCATCGAAGTTGCGTGTGGAAACACTCACAATCCTGTGAGGCCACTCAAGTGATGCCACTTTTAGTCATGCCAAAAAAAAGTTAAACTCACATTATCTTTGTGATGGGACTTTCCTTCACTTCTTACACATTACTGTCATTTTGATTTCATTGATTCTGTAGCTAACACATGGATCTGATGGGGTTCTTATTCATATCAGTGTTTTAAAGGTATGCGGTGTCAATGATAGATCACATTAAAGATCTCTCCAAAATGTGTCATTTCTTTCAGTATGGTTTGTTGTGCTACAGTGGCAGGAAGTATGACTTTGGTATGCAAAACAATTATGAGTATGTAATGGTTAACTTATGTTCTGAAATTATATGATGTTTTTGTTATATGATGCATGGATAAGATTTTAGTTAGTAAGCAACTGTTATTGAGTAACTAGTGAAATGTCATTTGGAGTTTCATAGCAGTTCACATAATCTTACAAATAGTGACAGTTAATCCAATGTTGACAATTTATTCAGATTCTAGTGCTAGCAACTTCAATGATCTTAAAAACTTGTGCAGTGAATTTGGGAAAAAAGTTGCAAGGTCTTTGGTGGCAGTATAATTTCAGATTGAGTGTAGTTTTTGACAAAGAAAACCAATTACATTATACTGTCTTTTAGTACATCTGCATGGAGCATAAATCCAAAATTTAATATAGAATAACTTTATCATTTTGTCATATTTTACTGATGCAGAGTGCAAGAGTAAAAATATTATATTTCCAATAAGTTCTCAGTTATAAATATTGAACAAGTAATTGCCAGATGTCAAACAGGTTCTTGTAGTTTCACTCAAACAAGTACGCCATCTGTAATGTCAGTATCAGATGTTTCTATAGAGCTCGACATGCATCTCAACAAGTACTTGAAATTTACTTTTGTTACCTAAAAGTGGTTCATGAATGGATTTTTGTTTATGCATGCTACTTCATTTATGTAACAAAAGAAACAATACATTTCTGAAAATATAATGTAATTGGATAGATAAAAAACCTACTCACCAAGCAGCACAAGAACATGTACAAAAAGGAACATTATAATTAAGCAAGCTTTTGGAGCCAGTGGCTCCTGCTTCCAGCAGAACGGCTGAAGGGAAAGGAAGAGGGATGAAGGAAAAAGACTGGTGAGGCCTAGGAAAAGGGGTATATTTTAGAAAAGTCACCCAGAATCATGGTTCAAGGGAGACTAACCAGATGGGATGAGAAGGAAAGACTATTTGTTGGGAACTGCACCGGATGAGATTTGAAAGCCAGAGAGCTTAAAGGTGGAAGATATGGTAATATGCTAGATAGAGATTACTGCTAAAACATCATGCATGAGTTAATAAGAGTGAAAAGCTAAGTGCATTGTATGTAACAGAGGTGGGAGGGGGAGGGCGAAAAATAGACAGGTAGGAAAATGAAAGATGTAGAAAACTAAAATGGAGTGAAGAAAGGAGTAGTTACTGTGAAGAAATGCTGAGATGGAAGAAAGTAATGTAAATTAAGGCCAGGTAGGTAGCAAGAACCAAACTGGTGTCTGGGGGAAGAATGCAGATGGCAAATTTGGTGAAACAGGCACTGAGGTCACAACTGTCATGTTGTAGAGAATGCTCTGCAACAGGATATTGTGTGTTGCCATTATGCAACTTCTGCTTACACCCACACATTCTAACTGATAATTTGGTGGTAGTCATGTTGATGCAAAAGGCTGAACAGCTGGTATATGGCGTGTTATTTCACAGGTGGCTCTCCCTTTAATAATATACGAGGTGCGGCTAGAAAAAAACTGGACTGATGCTGGAAAAAACATTTATTTACAATTATTTACAATTTCATGTTATCTCCTTCAATGTACTCTCCTCCTCGGTCTCTACACCGCTCCATACGAATTTTCCACTGTTCATAGCAATGATGCAGATCATTTTCGGTAAGTCCATACATTATACTTCCGTCGCTTTTTCTTTTACTGCTTCAACAGTCTCAAATCTAGTTCCTTTCAAAGCTGACTTGACTTTAGGGAAAAGAAAAAAGTCACAGGGGGCCAAATCAGGTGAGTAGGGTGGATGATCTAAGATGGGAATGTTGTGTTTTGCCAAAAACGTCTTCGCTGACAATGCACTGTGAGCTGGGGCATTGTCTTGGTGAAGGATCCATGACTTTTTTTCTCCACAAATCATTCCGTTTTCTCCGTACTCGCTCACGTAGGGTAGCCAGGACGCTAATGTAGTAATGCTGATTCACTGTTTGTCCCTCTGGTACCCAATCAATGTGCACAATCCCTTTGATGTAAAAAAAAAAAAATCATCATTGCCTTGAATTTCGATTTTGACATTCGTGCTTTTTTTTGTCGTGGAGAACCAGGAGTTTTCCAAAGCATTGATTGGCGTTTAGTTTCGGGATCATAAGTAAAAAACCATGATTCATCGCAAGTAATAACATTTTGTAAGAAGGCGGGATCACTTTCAATGTTTTCCAGGATGTCAGAACAAATCATTCTTCGGCGTTCCTTATGTTCAATTGTGGGACACTTTGGAACCATTTTTGAACACACTTTGTTCATGTTGAAACTTTCATGAAGAATCCGCCTAACACTTTCCTTGTCAACTCCTGTTAACTCAGACACTGCTCTGATTGTTAAACGGTGATCTTATCGAACAAGTTTACCGATTTTTTCAATGTTTGCATCAGTTTTTGCTGACAATAGTCTGCCAGTGCGAGTGTCATCACTGGTGTCTTCGCGGCCATCTTTAAATCGTTTAAACCACTCAAACACTTGTGTTCGCGATAAACAATCATCGCCGTACACTTGTTGTAACATTACAAACGTTTCACTTGCAGATTTTCCTAGTTTGAAACAAAATTTGATGTTAACACGCTGTTCTTTCTGTACACTCAACATTTTCCGACGCACAGACAAAACGTCAACTACTTAAAACAGATGCCACGGGCAGACTGAGTGCAGGAGGCAGATGAAACTCGAGCAGTAGGCGGAGAGAGAGTCACGTGACAGGCCACGCGACTTTCAGTCTTATTGCATTCGTTTTATTGTTTCACTAGTACTAGTCCGGTTTTTTTCGAGCCACACCTTGTACGTCTTTCCAGTTGCAGGGCTGGTATAGGTGGTGGTAGAAGGGTTGTGGTAGGAAAAATCTCAGACAGAATGGATCTCATTTCAGGGCATGATTTTAGAAAGTTGTTGCCTTGTCAAAGTAGATGTTTAATACATTACAGATTAGGATAACACTGAGTGACAAGTGGTGTGATCTGAAGTTGATTTTTTGAATGGGTACACTGTACCAGGATTGGATTTGATGGCCATGGAAATCTGCTTTTGAACTAGGCTGGTGGGGCAATTATGTCCAGAGAATGCTGAGGTGAGAATGGTAGTATATTTCTGTAAAGAGTCTGCATCCAAACATATACATTTGCCTCAGATACCAAGGCTGAATTGGAGGACATGTTTGACATGAAAAGGATTCCAACTGTCAAAATGTAAGTACTGTTGTTTGATAGGCTTAATGTGGACAGCAGCATGTAGTTGGCCTTCGGTGAGGAAGAGATCAACACGAAGCAAAGTGGCACAGGATTTGGAATAGGGTGTAGTCTGGCAACACGCAACACCCTTTTGCAGAGCACGCTATATAGCATGGCAGTCATGAGCTCAGTGCCTGTTTCACTACATGCACCATATGGATTCTTCCCCCAGACACCAGTTTCTCAGAACTCTACAGGTGGGACTGAGCACTACAACATGTTATTGGTTCTTGCCACCCACCTGGCCTTACTTTACATTAATTTCTTCCACGTCAGCATTTCTTCACAGTAAGTACTCCTTTCTTCACTCCATTTTAGTTTCCTACATCTTTTATTTTCTTATCTGTCAATTTTTGCCATTCCCCTCCCACCTCTGTTACATACAATGCACTTAGCTTTTCACTCTTATTAACTTAGTTAGGCATGATGTTTTAGCAGTATACTCTAGATTGGATCACAAGAGTTTTTTGTGAGTAGTCTCCTTTGCAGACTGATTACATTTCCCAATAAACCAAAGTCTACAGTCTGTTTTACCTACAACTGAGTCTATGTGATCATTCCATTTCATATCCCTACTAAGTGTTATACCAATGTATTTTTATGAGCTGGCCAATTCCAGCTGGACCCATTGATATTACAGTCATAGGTCACTAATTTTTTTCATTTTCAGAAATTCACAGTTTTACATTTCTGAACATTTAAAGCAAGCTGCTAATCTTTGCACCACTTTGAAATCCTACCAAAATCAGACTGTATATTTATGAAGTTTCTTTCAGACAGTACTTCATCAAAGATAACTGCATCATCTGCAAAATGTCTGACGTTACTATTAATATTGTCTCTGAGGTCATTAACATACAGCATGAACAGCAAGTAAGGGTCCCAATACACTTCCTGGGGGAACAGTTGAAGTTACTTCTACATCTGACAATGTCTCATTATCCAAGGTAACATGCTGCGATCTCCCTGCCAAAAAGTTCTCAAGCCAGTCACAAATGTCACTTGACACCCCATATGATCATAATTTTGACAATAGGTGTACATGTGGTACTGAGTCAAATGCTTTTCAGGAATTAAGAAATACATCTACCTGACTTTCTTTATCCAAATTTTTCAGTATTCCATGTGAGAAAAGTGTGAGTTGGGTTTCACATGACGGATGTTTTTGGAATCCATGCTGGTTGGCATGGAAGAGGCCATTCTGTTCAATATATCTCATTATGTTTGAAGTCAGAATATGTTCTAAGATTCAACAACAAATTGATGTCAAAGATACTGTATGGCAGTTTTGCAGATGACTTCTACTACTCTTCTTGTAGATGGGTGTGACCTGTGCTTTTTCCCAATTACTGGGTGCAATTTTCCATTTGGGGGATCTATAATAGATTATAGATAGAAGAGGAGCTAACTCAGCTGCAAATCTAGCATAGAATCTGATAGGTGTCCCATCAGGCCCTAGAGCTTTGTTCAATTTTAACAATTTCAGCTGTTTCTCAGCACTACTGACACTAATATTAATTTAATTCGGTTTTTTGGTGGTCAAGGATTAAATTAAGGCAATTCTCCTGGGTAAAGGAACATTTGACAACAGAGTTAAGCATTTCAGCTGTTGCTTTGCTACCCTCAATTTCAGTTCCTGTCTCATTTGCTAGGGGCTGGACACTAACTTTGGTGCCACTGACAGCCTTTACATATGACCCAAATTTCTTTAGGTTTTGTGAAAGATCATTTGACAATGTTCTGCTACAGTACTCACTGAAGACTTCATGCATTGCTCACTTTGTAGCCAAATGTAATTCATTCAGCATCTCTCTATCTATAGCCTTTGTTTGACACCTGTTATGCAGCAGTCTGTTTCTTCAGAAGTTTCTTAACTGTGACTGTGTATGAAGGAGGTTCCCTCCCATTATGAACTATTCTATTGGGAACATATCTATCCAGTGCATGGTCAACTATTCTTTTAAACTTGAGCCATAATTCCAAATAATAATGTTGAAGAGGTGTCGATAGGTCAGTGTAATAGTGCAGCTCTCTCAAAAAAGCAAAAGTTTAGCAGTGCAGTGTGCAAGGAATGTAGAAAACGTGTTGGAAAAGGAATTGTGTGTGTAAAGTGTTGCTTCTGGATACATGAAAAGTGTACAAAATTGAACCTAAAGTTCATAAATGATGATTTTTTTGTGGTGCTGCTAGGATTGTTTATGTGACAAAATGGTTGATCTCCAAAGTGAAGTGAATGCAAAAGAAAGTGTTACTCAAATGCTGCAAAAAGAAACTGAGTCCCTCAAAGGAGACTTGTTAGCATTACAAAATGAAAACAGCAAACTTATGCACCAAAAAGACTGTGATTATGGGGGGCTACATAGCCAGAAATGATGGAAATCTGCAGATGTGGAGTGATACAAGCTGTGTTTCAAAAAATGGTAATGATGCGTCCTGTGAAGCAATGCAATGACAATCAGAAGTATTGCTGCCTAGAAATGAATACGTGGAACATATTCACAATGAAAACTGTGACTCAAATGAATCTCAAAAAATGATCGATGTGTTAGTCAGAGAATCCAATGAAGTGAAAATCTGTGCTCATTTTAAGTACATGCCTCCAAAGAAAAATAAGAAATCTTTAGGAAAGTTCACTGAACTTAGCATCTACTCAGATACTCATAGTTGGGCAAATGACATGTCTTGTAATGAGTTTGCAAACACTATTTTCAGTTTAAAAAGTGCCCTGAGTCTGATATAGAACCAAAGAGTAATTTTTATTGGTATACCACATAGGTATGGCCTCACATCAGCTTCATGTGTAAATGCTGACATTACGGAAGCAAACAAGCAGATACAAACAATATGCAAAGTGTTTCCAAATGTAAGATTCCTTGTTGTAGATTTCCTGGAGAGATGCAAATTTACAAGACATGCCATGAACCTTAACAGAAGAGGCAAGTCTCTGCTGTGCAAAATGATTTTTGAAATGTTACAAACATACGAAAAACAGAGTATGAGTGAGTCAGTACCAGCCACTTGTATGAACCACCAATTCGTTGCTGAATGCAACTCTACAAGAAATGACTCTGTCTTGGAGGCAAGAACTGCAGCAGCTGCAGAATCACAAATGACTGCACTTTCATTATCAAACTCAACAAAAATTGCAGCACTGACAAAACCAGCAGCATCTAAACCAACCCAAACAACAACACAAATAACAGCTGAAACACAAGCAACAGAAGTAGAAATGGAATCAATAACAACAACAACAACAACAATAGTAGTTCCACAGCAATCAGCAGAAGAAGCTTCACGAATAATAACACAAAATACTTGTGAAACCAAATGAGCTCCTGTCTGTGTGTCCACTAAAACAAGAAGAGTTCCAGAGAAGAGCAGTGACTTTTTATGGCTGGTACGAGGGAAATTGCTTTAATATCATCAACTGGATCCAGCACCATCAACGAGCAAACCATATTCCATCAGAACAAACAATACATCAAAAATAAGGTAATCCAATTAGAAATAATACCAAATAAAGAAATTCCTGATGTTCTAGCTCTAACAGAACATGGACTAAATGAGCATGAAATTTTAAATATTACCATAGCAGATTACAAAGTAACAGCTAGCTCATGTAGGAGAAATAGTAAAGGAGGGGGAACTGCTATATTAATCCATAACAAGATAAACAGAAACTGTGTACATAGTCTTGATTTATGCAAAAAAATATAATATTGAAAATGTAATGGAAGTAACAGAGCAGAAAATAATTTTAGGTACTTGTCCAAAATACATCTGAAACACCTACAGACCACCAAAAGGATGCATAGACACTTTCACTGAAATTATTGGAGAACTCTTGTATGTCATTCTAAACAAAAACTGCATACTTTTTCTACTAGATGATCTCAACATTAATTCATTAAAAGGTTCAAAGGACAATAGGGAATTCCTTAACACAATGAAAGCATGTGGCTCAAACAAGGCAATATCAAAGCCAACACACACAATTGCAAACACCTGTACACAAATAGATCACATGTCCACAAATCTTAATAATTTTCAGTACAAAAGTGAAGTTATAGAAACAGCCCTGTCAGATCATGATCCAATAAAAATATGCTTAAATTATTCCACCAGAAAAGAAAGGGTACCAAAAAAATGGGAGAGAAGAAACCTAAATGAACATCACCTAACACCCCTTAGGCATAAACTTAGAAAAGAAGGTTAGGAAAAGATTTCACACTGGATCAGAAAGTAACATACTTCATAAATGTCTCTTCTTATTACCTTCAAATAACATGCCCAATAACAAAGACCAGTAGCAAAGTCACAAGCAAAAACAAAAACTGGATAACAAATGGTATTTTAGTCTCTAGAGACAATATAAAAATACTGTACAGAATGTATAAACCAGCAATGACAAAAAATTTAAAATTTGTTATATAAAATACAAAAAAAGTATATGCCAATGTACTGCATGCAGCCACACAACAAGAAGCAAAAACCTACACAAGTAATGCGGACAATAAAAGCAAGGCTTGCTGGTCTATTATAAATATAAATCGTATACCATAAAACCCAGCAAAACACAACAAAATACAATATATGATAAGCAAAAAGGTGATAAAAGAACAGAATAACACTGTCAATCTCTTCAATGACCATTTTGCCACAGTAGGCCAAAAACTAAGAGAAAAGACAAACTGTAGACACAATAGCACATGGAATACATATATTCATGGCTCTATTTCCAGTGACAGAAGAAGAAATACTGCAGATAATAAAAAGTCTAAAACAGACAAAATCATGTGGAACTGATTGAATATCATTGATGTAAATTAAATATTATATGCAGGAACTCAAAAAACCACTAGTACAACTACTCAGCAAGTCATTCATGAAAGGAATTTTTCAAAATTCTTTGAAGACAGCATTGATAAAACCAATACATAAAAAGGGAAATGGATATCAACTGCAAAATTACAGACCCATTGCTCTTTTACCAGTCATATCAAAAACATCTGAACACGCCTATGCTCAGAGGCTCACTGCATTTTTGATGAAATATGGTGTTATCAGTAAAAACTAGTTTGGCTTCCAGAAAGATAAACTTACTATATATGCAATCATAGATCTAATTGAGAATGTCATAACCAACTTAGACTGTACTGATAAATGTGTAGGGGTATTTATAGATTTAACGAAAGCTTTTGACCACGTAGACTATAAAAAATTAGTAGAAATATTAGAGGCATATGGGATAAGAGGGATGCCAGGAAACTGGATCATGTCATGCCTGGAAAACAGGAACCAATGCACAGAAATTACAAAAATGACAGGAGGGAAAATAAGATCTGAATCAAGAATTCTACACTTCTCTGTCCCACTGGGATTCATGCTTGGCCCATTGCTCTTCATTTTATATACAAATCACATCCCAAATACTGTAAATTATGGAAATATAATTACTTATGCAGATGATACAACTCTGCTATTCAAGGCAAATAACACAGAAAATCTGGAAATAAAAGCCAACATAGAAATAAGTAATGTTATCCGAAGCTTTGCTGGAATAGATCTGCATAACAGCACTGCCGAAACACTTTGCTTAAATTTCTGACTAAAAAACCAACACAGTGGAGGTATCAACATTCAAATAGGTGGGTGCCTAACAGAAAATTACAAATGCACAAAAGTCCCTGTGATAATAATCAATGAATATTTAAACTGGGACAAGCACATAGAATACATAAGTGGAAAACTCTGCTCTAGCCCATATGTTCTCCACAAACTTTGCTTCCTAAAAGACATAAATATTATGAAAATTACATACTAATCACTAAGTCATTCCACATTAAGCTATTGCATAATTTTGTGGGGAGGCATCTCCATAACAAACTTAAATAGAGTGTTCAAAATGCAGAAAAGAGCAATAAGAATAATAGCCAACCTTCAGTGGACAGAATCATATCAGGCAGCATTCAAAACTCTCAAAATACTAACACTACAAAGCATTTACCTTTATGAACTCTTGTGCTGGACAAAATTCAAATGAGTATCTGGTACTCAAGATACCAAGCCCCAGCACAACCATGATACTAGGAAATGAAACTTCTTCCACGAACCCAGACATAACACCATGAAATTCAAAACAAAGCCATCCTATGCAGGTCCAAAATCCCTTGAAAAACTTTTTTCATACTTGAGAGAGATAAACAATAAAAATATTTTCAAAAAGTCTCACAAAACATTGTTGATAGAAAACTGTTACTATAGTATAAGTGATTTCGTGTGCATCGTGTGCATAGCAGACTAATCCAAAATTGGAATTGTAATAGTATGTACAAAAATACATGTAGATGAGTTTGAGATGTAAGAAATCTACTAAAGCAAGACAAAGAGCGATGCAATAGTGTGTACTAAATACAATGTATCTTAGAGAACCACAAAATATGTATACATTGAAAACAAAGAAAGGAAAAAAGACCCTCATATATGATATGGTACTAGAATATTGAGGTATACAGCCATAATTTGCTAAATCCTACTTATTAAGCATATTATACTACTTCAATTCTTGAGATAAAAATTTGACTTCACCCTTATAATGTATGTTGTCTACGAATCCAATGAAAATAAATAAATAAATAAATAAAAACATGCTGCTGCCCTGCGCTGAAAGTTTCAAGTTCCTCACAGAGATACAGGTTGACAATTATTGGAAAAAGAAACGTAAATTAGTTAGGAACTACCTTTTTATAATTCTGAACCAACCACAAAGAAAATGTGTTATTGAAACTTGTAAAATAATTTCAAGAATATATCAACAAAGTGAAAACTGAAATGTGTTCGCCGGCTGCTGTGGCCAAGGGGTTCTAGGTGCTTCAGTCTGGAACCATGCGACTACTACGGTCGCAGGTTCGAATCCTGACTTGGGCATGGATCTGTTTGTTGTCCTTAGGTTAGTTAGGTTTAAGTAGTTCTAAGTTTTAGGGGACTGATGACTGCATATGTTAAGAACCATAGTGCTCAGAGCCATTTGACCCATTTTTTGAACTGTGTTCATAGGTTTGATTACAATTGGTACAATAAGATCAAAGCAGTGAAGGAGAATTTTACCAGTTAAGTACCAATTATTTCAATCAATCAACATTTCTGATCTTTCCACTCTGCTCAGTGTGCTGTTATGAAGCACAAAGTATATGCCCTGAAAATCAGCAGAGGCAGAATTTAAATAATTAATTTGAATAAGTAATTATTGTGTGTGGGGGGGGGTCAGAATACGGGCTTTAGTCTGGAATGGAATGAAAGTTATGTTTCTGTGACTAAATGAACAATACTTTTCAGGTACAAAAACCAGGAAGGATGAACAAGAATTAAACATCATCAGCAATGTTAGAGAAGACAACAGAAAGTTGAGTGTAAAAGTGAATTTATTTATTAAAATATATTTTTTGCTTTGTAGTGAACAGAAGTGAAAATGACCATTTTAGGGACTAAAGAAAATTTGGAATAGGAGGAGTGGGGGACAGTGAATTACATAACAATGGGGACAGTGTAATGATTAATAACAGGGACCTAAGTGCAACAGTGAAGGATGAAAATTTATCATTTTTGGAACCTGACTTTCTTGAGAAAGACAGTTAATGGAGAGGTATGAACAACTGGACATGGAAGGAGCAAGATAGATGATTTGAAGCAATCAATGCTAGATACAGGCAGGTCGTTAAAACTGAACATTCAAAAGATGGACCATAATAATGAAGAACTGAATCAAAAGTTTGATCAAATGTCTACTAAATTGGACATGGTTGAGGTATGGGTGGGTCATTTTGAGACACAAGTGGAGGAAGCTGACAAGGGCATTACTAAAAAAAACTGAACAATTAACAGACAAACTTGCAAGTGATAGGGAGAAAACTAAAAAGTGCCTTTGATGAAGTAATTTGAAAATCAATACTGTCAATGAAAATCTAGAGAAAAATATTAACATTGTTGAGGAAAATATGAGTATGAAGCTAATTACTATTACAAGCATCCTGGAAAAGAAAGTAAAATTGGTAGATGAAAAAGTTGAACTTAAACATATAATCAGCAAAAATGATGCAAAAAACATACAAAGTAATTTTTCTGACCTAGCTAAAAAAGTAGAAAACCACAATGCAGACACTGTCGATGGCAACCTAATGAATAAAATAGTATGATGTGGTGTAACACACCAGTCAAAAAACGTTTCTGATGAAGGCACAATGCACCCTGTAGATTTTATGCAGCAGTGTAAAGATAATTTTGTGCCAAACAAGACCAACTGCATGAAAATTAAGTTTGTTAAAAAGTTTCCAGAAGGTGAAGCACAGTCATGGGCAAACCAAAATCTTTGTACTGACATGTCATCTGAAAATTTTGAAAAGAAATATTTAGAGAAATTTTGGCCAGAAACAGAGAAGGCACATATCAAAAATGAATTTTTGAATGTGCCATGGTATACGAAGGGGAGAGACAGTATGAAGCAATTTTGCAGGAGACTGGTACACAAATTAGCACATACTATTAAACATTTTGATGAACTCGCAATGATTGATGTTTTAAGATGTAGATTGCCTGCTCAAATTTAGTCTAGTCTAGCCTATGGACCAGATGACACACTTGAGCAGTGTGACGCTTTGGATAGCACTTTGGAAAGAATAGGAAAATAGCACCATATTTACCATAATTTTACACAAAAAAATGGGAATCAAATTTGGGGAAATAATTAACATAAAAAAGAACACACAGACTATCAACAACATAACAACTTTCCATCAAAGAATCACAGTAGTAATGGAGAAAACAATCAGTATCAAATGGTTCAAATGGCTCTGAGCACTATGGGACTTAACATCTTAGGTCATCAGTCCCCTAGAATTTAGAACTACTTAAACCTAACTAACCTAAGGACATCACACACATCCATGCCCGAGGCAGGATTCGAACCTACAACCGTAGCAGTCCCACGGTTCCGGACTGCAGCGCCTAGAACTGCACGGCCACTGTGGCCGGCCAGTCAGTATCAGTAGAATGGTTATCACAATATGTTTGGCAAAGGAATGACAATATCCTTTCTTTCAGGAGTGCTAGTTCTGCAGGGTTCACAGGAGAGCTTCTGTAAAGTTTGGAAGGTAGGAGACGAGGTACTGGCAGAAGTAAAGCTGTGAGGACGGGGCGTGAGTTGTGCTTAGGTCGCTCAGTTGGTAGAGCACTTGCCCGCGAAAGGCAATGGTCCTGACTTCGAGTCTCAGTCCAGCACACAGTTTTAATCTGCCAGGAAGTTTCAGTGACAATAAACACAGAAACAGACATTGGTGAGATCACTACAATTCTACAGTATACCAAGGTGCAACTATACATGAAGGGGAAAAAAACTAAGTAGGGGTCCAGTGTGCAAGCAAAGTCATAAAATATAATGAATAATTATTTTAAGGAAGTGTATTATCCACTATGTACCATTACAGTAGAGAAGAAGGAATGCTACAACCACAACAAAAAGACACAATTGACTACATACATGATAGCACTGAACATGAAGTAGAAATGAATTTAGTAGATTTTTATGAATGGGCAAAAAACAATATTTTATCAGAACAGGTAATTGAAGTATGTAATAATTTTGGGATCAGTCAAGTTCTGGAGCAACCAAGTAAGCCAGAAGCACACACTGTGTTATGTGAAAGTGACACTCATGAATCTGGATATGAAAATGATGCTATGTTTCAGAGTGATTTGAAAGGCAATGATTTTTGTAGTGATGTTTGTGTTAGTAAATGTGAAGATAATGATGATCTTGTGGAGAAAAGAGGTATTTTGTAAGTTTTAAGGAAAATGTCAAGCTATATGATGATAAGGAGCAGAATGATGTTCATGTTGATGTTGAAGAAATATCCAAAGACTTAGTTGAGAAAACGAGTAATTGTAATGATAGTGTTAAAGCTACTAAGTTCCTGAGTTTAATTTCCAGTAAAAATTTACCTCCCAATGGTGGAGATGATGATGATGATGTCCCATACTCTGAGGAGTGTAGGGGACGATGCGGGAGACCTGCATCACCAACTAGGTGGAGATACTTCACTGAACAGAAGTGAGAGTAATTATAAATTTTTGGCTGAGAATACTAATGTTGAAGTGTTCTTCAATAACTTGCAGTTAAATAGTGGGGCAGTTCATAATGATGAAAATTTTAGAAAAATGTTAATCAATGTGCGTTCAACTTTGTGTCCAAACTGGTGGCACAAAATTAAGTATCATATCTGTAAACAATAAAAGGTAAGTACATGAGTGAAGACTAATGTCAGTTGGGTGAAATTTCTTGGATAAGCGACATTCTAGGTGTGGATAGTACTAGTCATGATTTTTCTGTTAGTGCAAAGAATCTTTGCAATCCAGATAAGAACAGTACAAACATGATACAGACCATAGATGACAGTTTCAAAGAAACTGAAGATGATTAGTCACATGAAAATGTTAACCACAGTGATTATGATGAAATTTGTAGTCCCTCCATTAAAATAAAGATAGAAACATGGGAAGGTATGTGCCTTATCGACACAGGGAGCCAGAAGTCTGGACGATTCTGAGGTCTTAAGCAAGAAAATAAAGGGGGAAAGTGATAATGTTGAATTACCTGTGATTGGAATTAAAATCGGAGGTGTTACATGACAAGTGTGCAGTTTGGATGTCAAATAATGTGAATAAATTTTGTGAAGCATGAAAACTTTTCATTCATTCATCAATGGACCAGGCAGAAGAAACTTAAGTAACATTCACATGAATCATTACAACTTTACAGTTGAAAACTCATGAACCAATTTTTACAAGACCTTATAATGTAGTAATTGCCAGAGGACCAACAGTGGAGAAAGAATTACACAAAATGGCAGTATGTGGTCTTATTGAAAGAAGTACTAGTCCTTGCAATAACCACTTGTTGTAGTTATAAAGAGAGATGGAAGTGTAAGTTTGGTGTTGGATTCCAGACAAACGAATTTTTATACAGAGAACACAGACCACCCTGAAGACACTAATGCATTTTTACATAAATTTAAGGACATAGAATATATCTCAGTCCTTGATGTGATCTCATGATTTCACCTGGTACCCTTAGCAAAAGATTCAAGAAAATATACTGCATTCTTATATAGTGACCGTTGTAATCAATATTGTTTTGTACAACTTGGCTTGAGTTCATCTGTTGCTGAATTTATTAGAGCTTTGGATCATGAGCTTGATAGAGAACTTTCATTCTGACTGACAATCCATGTTGATGACATTTCAGTAAATGGAATGCTTTCAACTTTGGAAACAAGGGGGAATGACTGTTAAATTAAGAAATGTAAATTTGCTATACCAGAACTTAAGTTTTTTGGTCACATTATTACTGAAGATGGAATTCTTGCTGAATCTGAGAAAACAGAAGCCATTTCCAAGCTTCTAGCACCATGTAACAGAAAGCAGTTAAAGTCATTTTTTGGTTTATGTGGATTCTATTGAATGTTTGCCGTTAATCAAAGTTTGAATGCACCATGTTTGAGAAATTTACTAAAGGAGAATGCTGTATGGATGTGGATTGAGGAATGCCAGAAAGCTTTTGAATGAATAAGGAAAGAATTGAACAATGAACACTTTTTACACAGACCTGACTTCAATTTACCTACTAACAGCAGTGGTTATGGACAAGATGCTGAGTTGTTTCAGGAAAAAGAAATTGATGGTAAAATTACACATTGTCAAATTGCTTTTGGAAGTAGGACATTACTCAGACATGAAAAATCTTACACCATGGCTGAAAAAGAGTTATTGGCTATTCACTGGACTTTTGTCAAGTTTCAAAATTAACTGTTAGGCCATAAAATCAAAGTATACTCAGACCACAAAGCATTAAGTTATCTTCAAGAGTGCAGGTTAGACCATGAAAGACTCACAAGATGGTGCATGTTTTTACAGCAATTTGACTATGAAGTAGTATTGTTGTTGTTGTTGTTGTTGTTGTTGTTGTGGTCTTCAGTCCTGAGACTGGTTTGATGCAGCTCTCCATGCTACTCTATCCTGTGCAAGCTACTTCACCTCCCAGTACCTACTGCAACCTACATCCTTTTGAATCTGCTTAGTGTACTGATCTCTTGGTCTCCCTCTACCATTTTTACCCTCCACGCTGCCCTCCAATACTAATTTGGTGATCCCTTGATGCCTCAGAACATGTCCTACCAACCGATCCCTTCTTCTAGTCAAGTTGTGCCACAAACGTCACTTCTCCCCAATCCTATTCAATACCTCCTCATTAGTTATGTGATCTACCAATCTAATCTTCAGCATTCTTCTGTAGCACCACATTTCAAAAGCTTCTATTCTCTTCTTGTTCAAACTAGCTATCGTCCATGTTTCACTTCCATACATGGCCACACTCCATACAAATACTTTCAGAAATGACTTCCTGAGACTTAAATCTATATTTGATGTTAACAAATTTCTCTTCTTCAGAAACGCTTTCCTTGCCATTGCCAGTCTACATTTTATATCCTCTCTACTTCGACCATCATCAGTTATTTTGCTCCTCAAATAGCAAAACTCCTTTACTACTTTAAGTGTCTCATTTCCTAATCTAATTCCCTCAGCATCACCCGACTTAATTCGACTACATTCCATTATCCTCGTTTTGCTTCTGTTGATGTTCATCTTATACCCTCCTTTCAAAACACTATCCATTCCGTTCAACTGCTCTTCCAAGTCCTTTGCTGTCTCTGACAGAATTACAATGGCATCGGCAAACCTCAAAGTTTTTATTACTTCTCCATAGATTTTAATACCTACACCGAATTTTTCTTTTGTTTCTTTCACTCCTTGCTCAATATAAAGATTGAATAACATCGGGGATAGGCTACAACCCTGTCTTACTCCCTTCCTGACCACTGCTTCCCTTTCATGCCCCTCGACTCTTATAACTGCCATCTGGTTTCTGTACAAATTGTAAATAGCTTTTCGTTCCCTGTATTTTACCCCTGCCACCTTCAGAATTTGAAAGAGAGTATTCCACTCAACATTGTCAAAAGCTTTTTCTAAGTCTACAAATGCTAGAAACGTAGGTTTGCCTCTCCTTAATCTAGCTTCCAAGGTAAGTCGTAGGGTCAGTATTGCCTCACGTGTTCCAACATTTCTACGGAATCCAAACTGATCTTCCCCGAGGTCGGCTTCTACCAGTTTTTCCATTTGTCTGTAAAGAATTAGCGTTAGTATTTTGCAGCTGTGTCTTATTAAACTGATAGTTCGGTAATTTTCACATCTGTCAACACCTGCTTTCTTTGGGATTGGAATTATTATATTCTTCTTGAAGTCTGAGGGAATTTCAGCTGTCTAATACATCTTGCTCACCAGATGGTAGAGTTTTGTCAGGACTGGCTCTCCCTAGGCTGCCAGTAGTTCTAATGGAATGTTGTCTACTCCCGGGGCCTTGTTTCGACTTAGGTCTTTCAGTGCTCTGTCAAAATCTTCACGCAGTATCATATCACCCATTTCATCTTCATCTACCTCCTCTTCCATTTCCATAATATTGTCCTCAAGAACATCGCCCCTGTATAGACCCTCTATATATTCCTTCCACCTTTCTGCTTTCCCTTCTTTAGTTAGAACTGGATTTCCATCTGAGCTCTTGATATTCATGCAAGTGGTTCTCTTTTGTCCAAAGGTCTCTTTAATTTTCCTGTAGGCAGTATCTATCTTACCCCTCATGAGATAAGCCTCTACATCCTTACATTTGTCCTCTAGCCATCCCTGCTTAGCCAATTTGCACCTCCTGTCAATCTCATTTTTGAGACGTTTGTATTCCTTTTTGCCTGCTTCATTTACTGCATTTTTATATTTTCTCCATTCATCAATTAAATTCAATATTTCTTCTGTTACCCAAGGATTTCTACTAGCCCTTGTCTTTTTACCTACTTGATCCTCTGCTGCCTTCACTACTTCATCCCTCAAAGCTACCCATCCTCCTTCTACTGTATTTCTTTCCCCCATTCCTGTCAATTGTTCCCTTATGCTCTCCCTGAAACTCTGTACAACCTCTGGTTCTTTCAGTTTATCCAGGTCCCATCTCCTTAAATTCCCACCTTTTTGCAGTTTCTTCAGTTTTAATTTACAGTTCATAACCAATAGATTGTGGTCAGAGTCCACATCTGCCCCTGGAAATGTCTTACAACTTAAAACCTGCTTCCTAAATCTCTGTCTTACCATTATATAATCTCTCTGAAACCTGTCAGTATCTCTAGGGTTCTTCCATGTATACAACCTTCTTTCATGATTCTTGAACCAAGTGTTAGCTATGATTAAGTTGTGCTCTGTCCAAAATTCTACCAAGCGGCTTCCTCTTTCATTTCTTAGCCCCAATCCATATTCACCTACTACGTTTCCCTCTCTCCGTTTTCCTACTACCGAATTCCAGTCACCCATCACTATTAAATTTTCATCTCCCTTCATTATCTGAATAATTTCTTTTATTTCATCATACATTTCTTCAATTTCTTCGTCATCTGCAGTACTAGTTGGCATATAAACTTGTACTACTGTAGTAGGCGTGCGCTTCGTGTCTATCATGGCGACAATAATGCGTTGACTATGCTGTTTGTAGTAGCTTACCCGCACTCCTATTTTCCTATTCATTATTAAAGCTACTCCTGCATTACCCCTATTTGATTTTGTATTTATGATCCTGTATTCACCTGACCAAAAGTCTTGTTCCTCCTGCCACCGAACTTCACTAATTCCCACTATTTCTAACTTTAACCTATCCATTTCCCTTTTTAAATTTTCTATTCTACCTGCCCTATTAAGGGATCTGACATTCCATGCTCCGATCTGTAGAACGCCAGTTTTCTTTCTCCTGATAACGACGTCCTCTTGAGTAGTCCCTGCCCGGAGATCCGAATGGGGGACTATTTTACCTCCGGAATATTTTACCCAAGAGGATGCCATCATCATTTAACCATACAGTAAAGCTGCATGCCCTCGGGAAAAATTACGGCTGTAGTTTCCCCTTGCTTTCAGCCGTTCACAGTACCAGCACAGCAAGGCCGTTTTGGTTAGTGTTAGAAGGCCAGATCAGTCAATCATCCAGACTGTTGCCCCTGCAACTACTGAAAAGGCTGCTGCCCCTCTTCAGGAACCACGCGTTTGTCTGGCCTCTCAACAGGTACCCCTCCGTTGTGGTTGCACCTACGGTACGGCTATCTGTATCGCTGAGGCACTCAAGCCTCCCCACCAACGGCAAGGTCCATAGTTCACGGGGGGGGGGGGGGGGGGGTATGAAGTATTATGAAGTATTATACCTCAAATATACTGGCATTGTCATTGCAGATGCTTTATTTAGGTTATCGTTAAGTGGAATTAATGAATTACATGATCAGGAGGAGAAATAGGAGTATAAGATGAGATGTATGAAGGGTGTTGATAATGAGAAAGTCATTAGAGCCATGTGTAACAGAATCAGATAAATCAAAATCATGATTCAAACTGGAGGTTAGTCTAAAGCTGTTTACATAAGGGGGGTATGAAAAACTGGATAAATTTTACATAGGACACAAGGGTACTCAGTTTAGGGCAGATTCTGACACTGGTAACTGGAAGTTATGTTGACCAGAGGAGGAAGCTGAAAAATTAATCAGGTGCAGCCACAAATCATGTGGACACTGTGTCTTTCAGAAATGCATACAGAAGTTACAAGAGAACATTTATTTTTATAATATGGCTAAAAAAGTAAGGAAAGAATTGTAATCCTGTGATACATGTCAAAGAGAAAAGGTAAGTAATAGAGCATGTCAAAGTGAAATGCAAAAAACCGTTCCTGAACAACCTATGGATTAGGTTGTCATCAACTTATATGGAACTTTGCTGAGAAGTAGAGGTGGTCACAGTTACATTTTTGCCATGGCTGACATTTTTTACAAATTTATAAAACTGTACCCTGTCTGAAATCCCACAAGCAAAGAGATTATTTCTAAGATTGAGAAGGATTAATTTAAAAATGTAGGAAAACCAAAAGCCATTCTCTCAGATAATGGATCACAGTTCATATCTAAAAAGGGAAAAGCATTTATTGGAAGAACAGCAATCTTTTGATTTCCATGTGTAACCCATCATTAAACCCAGCAGAAAGATAAACGAGAGAGATTGGTTGCCTATGTCATACATTTTGTAGACATAAGCACCCTACTAGGTTTGAACACATCAATGGTTTTGAAGGCATCATTAATAGCTTACAACACAGTTCTAGTGGATTTATACCTTTTGAGCTTGTTTCATAAGAAACATGTAAACGTTCTATCAGAGTTGACTGAATACCCACTGTGTATAATTTTGTCTATACAGGAGAGAGAGGAGATTGTCAGAGAAACTATGAAGAAATAAGGAGAGTCATGAAAAAGGAGACATGATGGTAAAGTAAAAGTAACACATTTTAAATGTACTTGTGAAACCACATGAGAGATCCAAAAGCTTAACAGCAGAACTAAAAAAATTCTTTGACATATACATTGGTCCATTCAAAATTGATGACAGTAAAGAAAAGCACATTGTCAGAAGTCTTGTGTTTTTTTTTTTTAAAAAACTGTTTTTCACTGGTAAACAGAAATTTAAATGCTAAACTAGTGGGGATTGATGAACATAGATGTTAAGTCCCATTGTGCTCAGAGCCATTTGAGCTAAACTAGTAACTTTGTATGAATTTTGATGAAATTTGATTCAGGCATTTGTCTTTATCTCTATTTGTGCTGAAGCATATGCACATATGTCATCTAGAGACATGATTCTAACCCTCAGAGGGATGTACACTTCTTTGTACATTATGTGCTCGGTGAGCACAAGATTTTTAGCTGTTATAGTACTGTTTCCTGCTAGTTTTCTGCACTATAGCTCCTTCTGCTATCTTTGAACCTATCACTGTTTTATTCTGCTGTTAATGCTGTCTTTTCTTTTTGAAAATACAAATCATGAAATAACATGTATATATCTGAAAAATGTTTACATATAAAATGTTGTGGATTGATTTAACACTACATAATTAATTTACTGCAATACAAACTTCTAACCTATGCTTTTAACTGTGGTAGGTACATACTCATGAATTATTCTTCTGCAAAATGAAGTATTGGACATTTATCCAGCAGGGTGATAAAATAGCTCTTCTGAGATTGAAATGCTGAGAAACTATCTTAAAACTGAGGATGATGAAATAAATATGTTAATGATAATCTGTATGAACTTATATTAGTTTTCACCATGCAATATTACCATTAAAAGTCTCAGATGTTGTTGCATGAGCAATTTTACTGATTTGTGCCATCAAGCAAAAGGTCTCAGAAGTTTTCTCTGAGTAAATTCTCTCTTTCAGACTTTACTGACTGGTTTTGTTGGTCTGTGCCAGAAGAAATCCTTAAAGCTTCAGAATTATTCTCTTAGTGCATATTCTAGTTTATGTAACTACTCTTAAGAAGTCTCAGAAATAAGCTCTGAGCAAGTCTTTATCATTTATGCATTTGACCTCAAAATAGGTCACTGTACTGTACACTATACATCGTAAAATTTGTGAATATCACACACACACACACACACACACACACACACACACACACACACACATACAACATAACATTCTTTCACTATATTCTTGTTACAAATGACACACATTCATTTAATGTACTCAGTAAGACTTTTACTTCACTGGAAAACCAAAGTAAAAATCAGACATTATTGTCAGGAATAAATATGAGGAACAGAGGTTTGCTATAAAACTAACTAGTCTGTCAGACAGCAGAGAGGTCATTCTACATGATAATAACGTTGTAAATAAATACACTTGTGTACAGAGATGCAGAGAGAATGGAAAGAAAAAGAAAGTAATATTTTTCAAACCTGTGTATACTGAAGACTAAACTGAGAACAAAACTTTTGAGAACTTGAATAACTAGTTGTTAATTAATGGGTTTACATCTACATCTACATTTATACTCCGCAAGCCACCCAACGGTGTGTGGCGGAGGGCACTTTACGTGCCACACTCATTACCTCCCTTTCCTGTTCCAGTCGCGTATGGTTCGCGGGAAGAACGACTGTCTGAAAGCCTCCGTGCGCGCTCTAATCTCTCTAATTTTACATTCGTGATCTCCTCGGGAGGTATAAGTAGGGGGAAGCAATATATTCGATACCTCATCCAGAAACGCACCCTCTCGAAACCTGGCGAGCAAGCTACACTGCGATGCAGAGCGCCTCTCTTGCAGAGTCTGCCACTTGAGCTTATTAAACATCTCTGTAACGCTATCACAGTTACCAAATAACCCTGTGACGAAACGCACCGCTCTTCTTTGGATCTTCTCTATCTCCTCCGCCAACCCGATCTGGTACGGATCCCACACTGATAAGCAATACTCAAGTATAGGTCGAACGAGTGTTTTGTAAGCCACCTCCTTTGTTGATGGACTACATTTTCTAAGCACTCTCCCAATGAATCTCAACCTGGTACCCACCTTACCAACAATTAATTTTATATGATCATTCCACTTCAAATCGTTCCGCACGCATACTCCCAGATATTTTACAGAAGTAACTTCTGCCAGTGTTTGTTCCGCTATCATATAATCATACAATAAGGGATCCTTCTTTCTATGTATTCACAATACATTACATTTGTCTATGTTAAGGGACAGTTGCCACTCCCTGCACCAAGTGCCTATCCGCTGCAGATCTTCCTGCATTTCGCTACAATTTTCTAATGCTGCAACTTCTCTGTATACTACAGCATCATCCGCGAAAAGCCGCATGGAACTTCCGACACTATCTACTAGGTCATTTATATATATTGTGAAAAGCAATGGTAACCATAACACTCCCCTGTGGCACGCCAGAGGTTACCTTAACGTCTGTAGACGTCTCTCTATTGATAACAACATGCTGTGTTCTGTTTGCTAAAAACTCTTCAATCCAGCCACACAGCTGGTCTGATATTCTGTAGGCTCTTTGTTTATCAGGCGACAGTGCGGAACTGTATCGAACGTCTTCCGGAAGTCAAGAAAAATAGCATCTACCTGGGAGCCTGTATCTAATATTTTCTGTTTCCGGAATCCATGTTGATTCCTACATAGTAGATTCTGGGTTTCCAAAAACGACATGATACTCAAGCAAAAAACATGTTCTAAAATTCTACAACAGATCGACGTCAGAGATCTAGGTCTATAGTTTTGCGCATCTGCTCGACGACCCTTCTTGAAGACTGGGACTACCTGTGCTCTTTTCCAATCATTTGGAACCCTCAATTCCCCTAGAGACTTGCGGTACACGACTGTTAGAAGGGGGGCGAGTTCTTTCGCGTACTCTGTGTAGAATCGAATTGGTATCCCATCAGGTCCAGTGGACTTTCCTCTGTTGAGTGATTCCAGTTGCTTTTCTATTCCTTGGACATTTATTTCGATGTAAGCCATTTTTTCGTTTGTACGAGGTTTTAGAGAAGGAACTGCAGTGCGGTCTTCCTCTGTGAAACAGCTTTGGAAAAAGGTGTTTAGTATTTCAGCTTTACGCGTGTCATCCTCTGTTTCAATGCCATCATCATCCCGGAGTGTCTGGATATGCTGTTTCGAGCCACTTACTGATTTAACGTAAGACCAGAACTTCCTAGGATTTTCTGTCAAGTCAGTACATAGAATTTTACTTTCGAATTCACTGAATGCTTCACGCATAGCCATCCTTATGCTAACTTTGACATCGTTTAGCTTCTGTTTGTCTGAGAGGTTTTGGCTGCGTTTAAACTTGGAGTGAAGCTCTCTTTGCTTTCGCAGTAGTTTCCTAACTTTGTTGTTGTACCACGGTGGGTTTTTCCTGTCCCTCACAGTTTTACTCGGCACGTACCTGTCTAAAACGCATTTTACGATTGCCTTGAACTTTTTCCATAAACTCAACATTGTCAGTGTCGGAACAGAAATTTTCGTTTTGATCTGTTAGGTAGTCTGAAATCTGCCTTCTATTACTCTTGCTAAACAGATAAACCTTCCCCCGTTTTTTTATATTCCTATTAACTTCCATATTCAGGGATGCTGCAACGGCCTTATGATCACTGATTTCCTGTTCTGCACATACAGAATCGAAAAGTTTGGGTCTGTTTGCTATCAGTAGGTCCAAGATGTTATCTCCACGAGTCGGTTCTCTGTTTAATTGCTCGAGGTAATTTTCAGATAGTGCACTCAGTATAATGTCACTCGATGCTCTGTCCCTACCACCCATCCTAAACATCTGAGTGTCCCAGTCTATATCTGGTAAATTGAAATCTCCACCTAAGACTATAACATGCTGAGAAAATTTATGTGAAATGTATTCCAAATTTTCTCTCAGTTGTTCTGCCACTAATGCTGCTGAGTCGGGAGGTTGGTAAAAGGAGCCAATTATTAACCTAGCTCGGTTGTTGAGAGTAACCTCCACCCATAATAATTCACAGGAACTATCCACTTCTACTTCACTACAGGATAAACTACTACTAACAGCGAAGAACACTCCACCTATGGTTGCATGCAATCTATCCTTTTTAAATACCATCTGTACCTTTGTAAAAATTTTGGCAGAATTTATCTCTGGCTTCAGCCAGCTTTCTGTACGTATAACGATTTCAGCTTTGGTGCTTTCTATCAGCGCTTGAAGTTCAGGTACTTTACCAATGCAGCTTCGACAGTTGACAATTACAATACCGATTGCTGCTTGGTCCCCGCATGTCCTGCCTTTGCTCCGCACCTGTTGAGGCTGTTGCCCTTTCTGTACTTGCCCAATGCCATCTAACGTAAAAAACCGCCCAGCCCACGCCACACAACCCCTGCTACCCATGTAGCCATTTGTTGCGTGTAGTGGACTCCTGACCTATCCAGCGGAACCCGAAACCCCACCACCCTATGGTGCAAGTCGAGGAATCTGCAGCCCACACGGTCGCAGAACCGTGTCAGCCTCTGATTCAGACCCTCCACTCGGCTCTGTACCAAAGGTCCGCAGCCAGTCCTGTCGACGATGCTGCAGATGGTGAGCTCTGCTTTCATCCCACTAGTGAGACTGGCAGTCTTCACCAAATCAGATAGCTGCCGGAAGCCAGAGAGGATTTCCTCCAATCCATAGCAACACTCATCATTGGTGCCGACATGAGCGACCACCCGCAGATGGGTGCACCCTGTACCCTTCATGGCATCCGGAAGGACCCTTTCCACATCTGGAATGACTCCTCCTGGTATGCATTGGTTTTCTTCCCCTCTCTTGCTGCCATTTCCCTAAGGGGCCCCATTACGCGCCTGACGTTGGAGCTCCCAACTACCAGTAAGCCCACCCTCTGTGACCGCCCGGATCTTGCAGACTGAGGGGCAACCTCTGGAACAGGACAAGAAGCCATGTCAGGCTGAAGATCAGTATCAGCCTGAGGCAGAGCCTGAAACCGGTTCGTCAGACAAACTGGAGAGGCCTTCCATTCAGCCCTCCGGAATGTCTTTCGCCCTCTGCCACACCTTGAGACGACCTCCCACTCTACCACAGGTGAGGGATCAGCCTCAATGCGGGCAGTATCCCGGGCAACCACAGTCGTAGTCTGATCGGGGGATGCGTGGGACGAGCTGGCCATCCCCGACAAACCCCCATCCGGACCCCCACAGTGATGCCCATTGGCAACAGCCTCAAGCTGTGTGACCGAAGCCAACACTGCCTGAAGCTGGGAGCGAATGGATGCCAACTCAGCCTGCATCTGAACACAGCAGTTGCAGTCCCTATCCATGCTAAAAACTGTTGTGCAAAGAACGTCTGAACTAATCAACAGAGAGCGCAAACAAATCGACACAAAATTTAAACTGTTATTAAAATACAAGATTGCCTAGTAAATGCAGTAATGCTGCTACTTGCGCACTGCTGACACACTGCTTGGCGGCGGAAGGAGACTACGCGATTTTACACTACTCAGGTACTAAAACGCGATGCTACAACTCCCAAATACTATAATACACCCAAAATTTATGAATTAAACAATGCAAGTACCAAAAACATGCAAAGAAATTAAGAATTAAACTATGTAACAAATGAGTGAGTGAGGAGTATACGACTTGCTGCTGCAGCTGCTTATCCAACAGCGGCAGAAAAAGTAATAAATGTAATAAATGTAATATTGAGCCAAATTTGAGACAGAAATGATATATTTGGTTATTATAGCAAAGAAATGTTGCGCTGAGGTATGAGGAGGTTGATGGTGTTTTTGGTGTTGTTGCAACCATATTTGTGAGGTAATTTGTGCTGGATAGGTTCTTGTGTTATGGCAAAGAAAATGAAGCTTAAATAAAGTATGCAACAATGGATTCTGCACTTTGGTATAAAAACATTGTTACAGCAAAGTAATGGAGGACAGACAAAAATGCAAGTGTTACTGAAGGTCCCACCCGCTCTAAAAATTATTTATTTATTTATTTATTTATTTATTCTTCGCCCATGGACTCCAGCTGAAAATCCAGCTGAGAGTATTGGGTGTGTCATACAATAGGCTATTAACATCAAACTTGATTTCATTATATATAAATGAGACAGATAATTAAACAGAAATAGTCCATAAACATACAAAGGTATTACATGTTTCACATTATATGTACACACAAATCCAAACAACATACAGAAATGATACTTTTTAAAGGTACATTTCAGTAATGATATAACATATTTAAACACCATCTTAGTATTCACTCAAACTGTATATGCATTTCTCTGTGAGATATAGTTTCAAATGATTTTTAAAACATTTTACATCTGTTTCTTTTTTAATAATTTTGTGGAGTTTATTAAAAAACCTTTTGCCTGCTTCTTCTGGGGCAGTCATAGATAGTTTTAGATTTCTGTTTATCATGTAGTAATTTTCATTTCCTCTTGTACTGTGTTTGTGTACACCTTTATTTAGGAGATGTTTATCGCTCGACCTTACCGCCATTATGCTTTGGTATATGTACAGTGAATATACTGTCATAATATTATAGTGTACAAAAGCTTGCCTACAGGTCTGTCTTGGTAGTATTTTTGCAATGCATCTCACTGCCCTTTTCTGAATTGTGAATATTCTTTTTAGGTAGCCAGCTTGTGCACTTCCCCATATATGAAGTGAATAAGACAAATGTGGGAAGACAAGTCCATAATACATTGATCTGAGGACTTAATCATCCACAGTCTTAGCTGTTTTATGCATGATGAAGATCTGTTTGTTTATCTTTTTACAAGTGCATCTATATGCTCCACCCATGCCAAATGTTTGTCTATTATAGTTCCTAGAAAATTATAATAGACAAACATTTGGCATGGGGGGAGCACATAGATGCACTGTGTAAAAAGATAAACAAACAGATCTTACGAGTTAAGTATAGAATAACAGATACCTGGTGGAATAGTTACAAGCAGCCCACATGCTGCCTGAATTTAGAAGGAAGACAGTAACTAGTATGTCTCACTAATGGAACAAAATTTACAAAGCAATATGTCTATACTTAGACAAAAAATTTAAACAAGTGGTTAATGAACCACACTAAACACAGTGTGATGCTGTTTCTCATTTTTCTTGGTAGTAATTGTTGTTATATTATTTTATTATGTGTTTCATGCTATGTACTTTTTTGTTATTGTCATTGTTGTATTATACCTAATTCAGTGACAACTCCCTTCATGTTTTACAATCCACTGTATCTCATGTTGGCATTCTGTCCTGAAACCTATTTGCGATTGTGACTTGTGTCCTTGCCAGTTACTGGCAAAGTATCATATTTTTTTGTAACTAGCTCCAGAAAAAGTGTAATGATGGTGAAGCATTATGTGGATATGCCATACAATCAATCATTCTAAGGAATCGCAGCAGGAGAAACATGTCAAGGACGAAAGGTCAAATGAGCCCTTCATGAAGAAAAGTAAACGTTACTATCTTGTAGTGTACAAAGCATAAACTTGTAGTCAGACCAGTTTCCTTTATGTTTTTGTCAGCTTTTTACTGAGCACACAATTAATATTCAAAACAAAGCAGCGAATTTCAGATTATCAAACAGCCCATTAATAAAAAAGAGAATTCAGTCACATGCTGTAAACCAAAACTGGATATCAAGTTCAGTCACTGAGGCTAGAGAAAAACTAAGATGGTATGAGTATGCTATGTTAAATGACTTGAGCAATAAAAAATTAAAAGAAGAGTTCAAAAAGTATCAGAAATACTATGTAGACCTCCTAATTTCAGAAAAACAGAAACATTTTGAAAGTGTCATTCAGAACTCAGATAATATCTCCAAAACATCATTGTCACTAGTAAATAGAGAAATAGGTAAATCTGGGAAACATACAACTGAAAATAACTTGCTGATAAACGGCACAGTAGAAACTGATCAGAATAAGATAGCAGATCTATTTAACAATTATTTTGCTTCTGTTGACTCCAGCATAAACAATCAGCTTAAAAATCATAAATACAAATTCAGAGGAACACCAGTGTCAGGAAGTATATTTTTGATGCCAACAAGTAAAGAAGAAATAATTAAAATAGTGAGTAGCTTAAAGAATTCCCATGCAGCAGGATATAATGGTCTTAGTCTGGACACTCTTAAAAAATGTATGCATAAAATTGCATCACCTTTATCAACAGTTATCAATTCTCATATGAAAGATGGCCTATTTCCAGATGAGTTGAAAATTGCTCGAGTTGTGCCTACTTTTAAAAAAGGAAACAAGAATTTAGTAGAAAACATTTGACCCATTTCTGTTCTTCCAATAATACCCAAAATCTTTGAGAAAGTAGTATAGATAAGAATCTGGAACTTCCTGGTATGCAAAAAAAGTGATTTCTAAGGGGCAGTTTGGGTTTGTCAAGGGGTCACCCACCATTACAGCAGCATCCAACTTAATCAAAGGTGTCACTCAAGCAATAGATAATAAAGAACATGTATGTGGCATCTTTCTGGACTTACAAAAATCATTTGACTGTGTTGCTACGACCATATTGCTGGACAAACTGTGGAACTATGGCATTCGAGGCACAGTCCATAATCTGATGAGGTCCTACTTGACAAATAGGAAGCAGTTTGTGTGTATTAGCACTACAGAGGGAGCATACAAATCAAACACCACTGACATAAATTTTGGTATTCCACAGGGGTAAATATTAGGACTACTTCTTTTTACTATTTATGTAAATGATATTCAGTCCATAACAAACCATGCAACAGCTATCTTATATGCAGATGATACCATGTTAATATGCTGCAATCCAAGCTATTCACAGCTCGAAGTGGAATCCAATACTGCAGCAGGCTTAATTCTGCAGTATTTTAATAAATACAGACTAAAATTAAACATCGAACTCGGGACCTTTGCCTTTCGCGGGCAAGTGCTCTACCATCTGAGCTACCAAAGCACGACTCACATGAGTACCGGGCGTGAGTCGTGCTTCGGTAGCTCAGATGGTAGAGCACTTGCCCACGAAAGGCAAAGGTCCCGAGTTCGAGTCTCGGTCGAGCACACAGTTTTAATCTGCCAGGAAGTTTCATATCAGCGCACACTCCACTGCAGAATGAAAATCTCATTCTGTAAAATTAAACACAAATAAATCTGTCTATATTGAATTTGATCTTGGGAGGCAAAAAACTCATGAAAACCAAATCTTAATGGGTGACGAATACAATAAAAAACAATACTCGACCAAATATCTAAGCCAGACACTAGATAAGAGTTAAACTGGTCTGGTCATGAGAATGATATTTGCAAAAAGCTATGTACTACCATGTATGTCCTAAGAAAATTGGCGCCTTTTTGTAACATCACCACTCTGAGGCAAATATATTTTGCACTATTTGAATCCAATCTAAGTTATGGGATAGAAGTATGGGGATCCAGCAGTAAAGGTAATATGAAAAGTGTACTTATCTTACAAAAGAAGGCACTTAGAATTATGGGAAAGAAATGTGCCAGGGAGTCCTGCAGAAATTTGTTTAAAGAATTTAAAATACTAACTGTTCATAACCTGTATGTGCTGAAGATAATCATTATGGCAGTAAACAGTAACAAAACACTTAATAAAGAAATACACGATCACAACACTAGAGGTAGAGAGATACCCCACATCATCTCTCATAGAACAACACTTTATGAGAAAAGCCCTCACTATGCAGGCATAAAACTATTGAATTGCTTCCATCCTAATATCTCCAAATTGCCCATTACAAAACTAAAAATGAAATTAAAATTATGGCTCCTAAACAACCCTGTATATTCAATAGATGAGTTTCTAGATTTAGTACACTCATATGATGGAAGACCATCTATCTAAAAATATATGTAATCTCAGATCTTAGACTGTGTCACAAACTGTAAATATTTGAATGTCAGATATGAATACTGTGTTACAAACTGTAGATTCCTTAATCTAAGAATGGCAATAACAAATTTTTTCATGTATAGTCCATATATGTAGCTCTGTTCTCTCAACTAAATTTAGAAAAAGTTGTGTAGATAAAAGTGCCAGCCAACAATATGTAACCCTAGTAAGTAAGGCCCTGACGTATCCAGAAGACTGGAACAAAAAAAACCTTTTTTTGTAATCAGTTGATGTTGGATCAAAATAAATAAGTAAAAAAAGAAACAAGTCAGATGGAGGCTCATGTACACTTCTACATAGTGATATAAATTATGACACCAGAAACTGTTTTAATTACTTAAATGAAGAATATGTGTTTGAGAGCTGTTGTGTAGAAATAGTGGACTCACTAGCAAATGTTATAATAATATCAATATACAGAATTCCAGGGATGTCAACAACAGAACCATCCTTATCTAAGCTTCAAGTTTTGCTAGAAGACCTTTGTAGAGAAAAAAAGAAAAAAATAATTGTAATAGCTTCAAGATTCTCTGACTTAGTAAAGGAATATGGTTTCAAATTGAATTTATTTGAATCTACCAGAGACAATGGACAATCAGCAACATGTATTGACAATGTTCTAAGTAATTACGTATATGAAGATGTGTATAAATTTTGTATAGATCTAGGTATTTCAGATCACTATGCATTGTTCATTGAGCTGCCACAGACAGACAGGAATGTTTCACGTATGAGAACCCACATGGGCAGGAACTTAAGCAAAGAAAACTTGCTAACATTTAGTCAGAAGATGAAAGAGAAAGCATGGCCTTTTGATCATAGTAACTCTAGTGATGAAAACTGTGAGAAATTCCTAACTACTTTTCTTGTGGTCTTTAATGAAACATTTCCACCTAGACTCTGCAGCAATAAAATAACAAAGAGATTAAAGTGGAGTACCCAGGGCATAAAAATTTCTGGTATACGGAAAAGACAACTGCACAGAGAACTAAAATATAATAAAGATATTAATTTCATTAAATATGTTAGACTCTATAAAATCATATTTAAAAGAGTTGTGAAGTCAGCAAAACAACTGGCAAATAACAGGCTAATCTTAAATCATAAAAATAAGACAAAGGGTGTGTGGTCAGTCATTAAATCTGAGTTAGGTGTTAAAACCCGTAACAAAGAAATTTCAAAAACTGATGTTGAAGGAAATGATATTCTAAGTCCAACTCAAATACCAGAGCACTTTAATGAATTCTTTATAAATGTAGCAAAGTCTGATGTAGATGTAACAGATTATCATAACAAAGTAAATCCTTTTGGCCTAGGTGAAAACTCTGAAAATTTTATAAAATTCTTAAAAGTTTCTATGGGAGACGTAGGCAATGCTATCCTAACATTAAGAAACAAAAAATCTGCAGGTTGGGATGGAATATCCACCAAAGTTATTAACACGGCACACAATAGAATTGTAAATCCACTCGCTCAAATAATAAATCAATGTTTTAAAGAGGACTGTTTCCCAGAGGTACTGAAATGTGCAGAATTCAAACCACACTTCAAGAAGGGATCAAGGGAGATCATGGGAAATTATCATTCCATCTCAATTCTCCCAGTCCTATCTACAATATCTGAAAAATTTGCTGTTGCACAAATCCAAAACTTCATTGCAAAATAGTCTGTAATTCAAAACAATCAATTTGGTTTTCAGCAGGGGAAAAACACCATAGATGCAGTAAACAATTTCATTGAGAAAATAAGTACATCATTAGACAAGAGAAATAAGGTGGCAGAAATTTTCTGCGACCTCACAAAGGCGTTTGATTCTGTAAGCAATGCATTGCATGTTTACAAACTTCAAAAGTATGACATTAGTGGCAGTGCCCTACAATGGCTTAAATCCTACTTATCAAACAGAAAGCAAAGAATTAGCATCTCTTCAAATGGTGCTTATTATTTTTCTGACTGGAAAAAATATCTCAGGGTATTCTACAAGGCTCCATATTAGGCTCAGTCCCATTTCTCTTCTATGTTAATGACTTACCATTAAATATATACGCCCCCGTTAGCTGAGTGGTCAGTGTGGCGGAAAGCCACGCCAAGGGGCCCAGGTATGATTTCCGGCTGTGGCAGGAGATTTTCTCCACTCAAGGACTGGTTGTTGCATTGTCCTCCTCATCATTTCATCCCCATCTCTGACATGAAATTGCCCAATGTGGCGTCGAATGCAATAAGTACTTGCCCTCGGCAGCCGAACTTCCCCGAATGGGGGACTCCCGGCCCACAATGCTGTATTCTCATTTCCATTTTTTACCATTAAATATAGCTCCCCATCAGTTCTGTTCACAGATGATACTTCTGTCTTAGTTGAAGATCAGGATTCGGAAAAAATTCCCAAATCTGTGATCAGTACCCTCAGTACCTTAGAAACTTAGTTTCAGCTAAATGGGTTGAATATAAACATATCTAAGACTCACATGATGCAGTTCAAAACCAAACACTCAAATTATGAGATGATTAAGATTGTACACAACAACCAAGATACAGAAGAAGTTGACGCATTCAAATTCTTAGGTTTAAAAGTAAATAAAAATTTGAGTTGGCAGGCACACATTGAACACCTAGCAAAAAAACTCAGCAGATTTGCATTTGTAATGCAAATATTATCAACCAAAAGGGGCACAGATACACGAAAAGTAGTGTATACAAGCTACTTTGAATCCTTTATTAGGTATGGTACTGGTTTTTGGGGTAACTTGACAAACATAGTGCAGATACTAAAAATACAGAAAAAAATCATTCGAAACATGTGCATTGCAAATCACAAAGAACCATTTTGACCATTATTTAGAAAACTTAAAATATTAACTCTGCCACCCTTATGCATATATGAGTGTATATATTTTTGTGCACCAGACATGAATTATTTGAGGGAAACCATTTTGTCCATTCACATGATACTAGGAACAAAGAAAATTTTATGCTCCCCACCCACCACCTCAGACTGTATGCCCAGGGACTTTAATACATGGGAATGAAAATTTGTAATAAATTAAAAGAGGCCAAGCTGATGCAGACGAATTTAGGTTCGCTTAAAAGAAAGCTATATGACGTACTGACACTGAAGTGTTATTAGTCAGTGGATGAATTCATGCTGGACAAACCCGAAATTTGAGCTGGATACAATGTGTTACATACTCCAAGAAATATCCTTATAGTGTTATTATTAATTTAGTGCTATTAATTATTAATATAAAAATCATTGCAACTGTATTATAAATTTTTGACATGTCTCCTGTATGCAAATGAAACGGATTGCAAATGTATGTCATGAGATGAATAAAACACAATTCAATCCTCAATTCACCAATCTCGTGCTCATATTCTGCCTGGTGGGTTTGTGTAATGAAACTGATCAGACTATATCATGTTCTATGTACCAAGTGTAATTTCCAATACAAGATGTTTTATCAGCCATTTTGCGATAGCCTTTTTTAGTTGTCATAAGTTTTGTAAATATTTCTTATAAAAAATGCTCTTCACTATTTTGATGACTGTGAATGTCAGAGAGGTATGTAACCATAGAGAAATTTAATAATCTTTGACCAATGTGTTGTTTTCCATGTACCAGTATTTAAGAACCTTGGACTATTGGTAGGTAAAGTAAGTTAGTTGCTGTGGAGTAGTTTGGCAAGAGAAGTTGTGTATGGCCACATGTAATCAAATTTGGGTGAGTGGTGCCCATTATATCAAAAGAATCTTTTTTATAAATGTGAACGACAAAGAAAAACTTTTATTTAAATATATTGTGAAATGATTTCAAGGATATATCAATAAAGCAAAAACTGAAACTTGCTTTGTTTTGATTAGAATTAACACAAAAAGTTCAAACTTGCAAATACAAATAATCTGTCAATATTCAACAGGTGAGAGAGAAAGAAGAACCCTAGACGTGAACCACAAGAAACAACGAAGAAGAACCTTACTGGCTAGATGCCAATTATTTTGATCAATCAACATTTCTGAACTTTCCACCCTGTTTGTTCAGTGTGCTGTTATGAAGGACAAAGTACATGCTCTGAAAAACAGCAGAGACAGAATTTAAATAATTAATTTGACTTAGTAATTAGAGGATGGGGGTCACATTACATAGTATGCCATATGGCACCCTGTACCATAATTCCATGTGCAGGACTTCTCTTTGCTCCCACATCAAGGGAAGCTGCAACAGAGGTTGCCATACTAACTGTCTGTGTGGATATTTGTTTCACTGCAAAGGAAAAAGAATCTCTTACCTTCAGAGGCTAGTTGCATGGGACCACTGAGATTCTGCACGGTGTTCAGTATTCTGAACTCAGTGATTCCATATTCACATGACAGTTGTGCGATCTCGACCAGTGTGAGCAACAGTGTCATGGAACAATAAATTTCAGTCCCTGTAGGCCCTAGGGTTGTGACTGTCTAATTCAAATATATGCTAATTACATGTTTCTCTATAAAAGACATAGCTTACTCTTCTTGCAAACAACAAACATTCAAAAGTAATTTCTGAATGAGAAACCTGATGTGCCAGATGCCAGGAAGTGGTATTAAGCTGGATTTGAAAATATTGTCTTCTGTGATGATTTATTCTACATCGTGACCATGCTCAGAATCAGTAAACTGTCTATCTGTTGACTCAAGTGGTTCTTCCAATGCTGTGTCTGCAGCTGTAAGCCACACCATTTATCCCTGACCAACAATAGATTTGCTGTCAACAGTTATGGAAAATATTTTCATGTACCAACAAGTTATCAGTGATCATGAACAAGTTACCTAGTGAATGACAAGGGAGTGTGGGAGAAAGCATTAGTGCTGAATGTTATTATGCACCCACCATGTCATAAAGCTTACATTGCTTTAAAAATGGAATTAATTGCTCGCTGAGCCAAACTGCCAGAACAAAGGGTCAGACAAGCGCTTTACCAAGAAAAGTGAGGCAACAAAACTCTTTAAAATATTGGTGGCATCTACAAAGTATGATAAGACACACTTACACTTTTGAACAATTTGTTTTAAAAATTGCACAACCGCCACTGCCACAAGTTCAAGTAGCATTGATAGTACATGAAGGTTAACCAATTAATATGTTGATAAATTTGGCTGAAAGAGTGCACACAACACTGAAGTTGACAACAACAGTTGCCATGATGTCATCAGCAGATAATGCACCAGCTGGAAACGATGATGCCAGATTGTGTTGCCATAATGCTGTGACACTTGTGGAACATTTATGAATAGTTCCAGATTTTACACACTACAGTTGAGACACTGGTTGAAACAGTTTTGGGTGTAGCAGCAAAGTGGTGGACTTGAATAAGACTGAATAAATACTATTGTCCTAACACACTCCAGTGCTGCAACCCCAAGATTACCTGTAAAATGAGACCAACTTATAATGTTTGCTGGTATCTCAGACAATTTGGTCAATGACAACAGAGGAGCATGTTATTTACTTATTTATTTATTATTTTTTAAAAGTCGATAGATGTTCAATATAAAAATTCAGATTTTTGTAATTACAAATCAAGCTTCTTGCATGATCTGTTGAAATGGCTTGGTCAAAATCTGATATTTGCTGTTGTTACAGGATGTACAGGGTGTTGAGAACCACAAGTTGCTTTCAGTGAGTTAAAGCAAAAGTCAATAAACACAAACTATGCTTTACTTCTGACTGACCGTGTGTGTGTGTGTAGAGAGAGAGAGAGAGAGAGAGAGAGAGAGAGAGAGAGAGAGCAGACATTAGTGGTTTACTCTACAACATCAGCTCTTTGTCAGAGAGAAGTCTGCAGTAAAAGAGTAACTATTAAACTATAAAATGGAAGTTAGTACAAGTGACCCAGAAAAAAAGAAGTAAATGAGGGCTCAGGAGTTAGAAAGTCCAGGTTCGAATGAAAGCATCCAAAAGTCCAACAAGAACATGAAGTGAAAGCTATTGCCTGTTTACATGGGATACCAAATATGCTGGTGAACCCAAAAACCTTACAAGGAAAAGAACAAAGAGCAGTTGATCTCACTTATAATGATATCACAACTTTTTGTCATTATGTGAAGAGTTTAAACACAATGGACTAGGATCAACTCTTACTCAAATACATGATAGCCACATCACCAAAAAGCAGGAACATCAAGAAACAAGCAAAAAGGAGGAATACTGCTTTGACAAACTACAGCAGAAGGACAAAAGATGGCTAGATAGTATCTGAATGCATGGCAACATGTAAAGCAACAAGGGATGTCCAAAGACAGACTCTCAAATTTGGCCAATAATTGTAATAAGGAAGTTACTGACTGAAAACCAAGGTGGTGACTACAGGACTTCCAAAGGTAAGGAGGTTACACAAGCTATAAATAATGATATCAAAACATCTAAGTGTTGAGGGAGCTACTATTCAAGGAAAAAATCCAAATGACAATATTTACAATCAGAGCTGAATACAATCAAAATATAGGAACATTTCTGTAAAAAATGAGAACTTTCACATATTCCTAGTTGGTCTTTACATATTTTGTACTACTGTTCTAATTTGCCATTTAAAGCACCCTATACAGATACCATATTTATATGAATGTACTGTGCCACTGAATGTAATATGCAGCCTCAATTTTCAAAATTAAAATCATAAAAATGGGTTTGTTGGGACATCACTGGCAGGCTAGATTTATTTTATACAACAATGGATGAATACATGAACTCATTGTTAAGTGACACTGTCATTATTAGGAAAGAATGTCTAACTGATTACCTACATGACATGCAAACAAACATACAATAAATACAGGTGTTATTCATCATTATTCACTAATGTCCTTATTATTGGTGTCTTCATTGGAGTCTACATCAGAAACAGATTTACTTCCTCTTTCTCTGTCATCCTTGGTGTCATTCCAGAGTATATCATCTTCACTTCTATCTAGGGTATTTCAAAAACAGCATTTCTTGAATGATTTTATGATCACTGGTGCTTCAATGCTTTTCCAGGCAGCCAACACCCAATGGGCAATAATGTGGGGTGCAGTATGCTTAATTTTTCCTTTTGGGGTCAGTTCACTGTTTGGTTCACAAAACCATTTTTCATACTGTTTCTCAACATAACCTTTGAAAGGTTTTTTGTACTAATGTCCAGGGATTGTAATACATACATCATTCCTCCAGGAATGATAATCAGGTCATTGGGTAGGCTGTGGATCTTCTGTTTTAAATTGTCAGTGAGATGGCCATGAAATGCATCAAGACAAACCATTGATAGTAGTTTGGAAAGCCCACCAGGACAGAGTTCCCATATATTTTGGAGCACGTTAAATGTTAAAGTTTCAGCCATCCATTCCATTCTCTGGATTTCAAGCAGTGCCATCACCCCCTCACAGTTATGCTCTGTTTCTCACAACCTGATGTTTTGGTGGTAACATCTTTATTCCCCTTCTTAATATCCATGTAATTAGATGGCATATCAAACCCAACTGGCATCTCATCAGCATTACCTGTTTGGTCCATTGAAAACTTTTTCTGTTTCTGAAGTTTGATGACATACTCTGAAATTCTTGAAGTTTTTTTTCAAAATCCTGTGGAAGCTTTTGGCATATTGTCATGTAGTGCCATAAAGATAAGCTTGACCTTTCATAAAGTAATCAACCCATGAATGGCTAGCAGTAATATCTTGTCTCAGTGTATTAAAACTGCAGCCATCTCTTTTGCATGGTTTCTTATGATGTCACTAGTCACAGGTTACCCATTCTTTCTCCATTCAAGGACAAATTCTGAAACTACTTCTCCAGTGTCATGATGTCTTCCTTTGCAGGGGCCAATGAATTTCTTTCAGTAGTGGTAGTTGCAAATAATGCCAATTTCCATTTCTTCCATAAGCAAATGTTACTCTCAACTACATTGAGCTCTCATCCCGCACTCCTGTTACCACATTGTTCAGCATAAAGAACTACTTTACGCTTGAAAGTGGCATCATATGATGTTCATCTCTGCTTGCCTTGCATTTTCTGACTGCCTACTGCAAATATACTATGCAGTAATAAGCCAACAATAATGTAATGAAGCTGAGAATTGCAAAAATTCATTGTGCCATAAGGAACAATACCTAAATTTCAAGGATGTTGTTGGTGAATGACGGGTTCAAGTTTATAATGGAATGTAATGCCCCACTGAACCTTAAGCTCACCTCAATTTTGAATTCTGCATTTGATTAAAAAAAAAAATGTGCATTAAATTCACATAAATGTGGTTCATGCTTGTCAGGTGCAGCTAGAATTAGAGCTGTCTAATCTTTGTCTAGCATGTATTCATTAAACCAAGTGGTAATACCTACAATATCATTCTCATGATCAGTGAAAAGAATGAACTTTATTCAAATAGCTCTGATCAATGAATGGAATAGGAGACATTATTTCCAAATGAAATTTTTACTCTGCAGCAGAGTGTGTGCTGATATGAAACTTCTTGGCGATTAAAACTGTGTGCTGGACAGAGACTCGTAATCGGGACCTTTGCCTTTCGTGGGCAAGTGCTCTACCAACTGAGCTACCCAAGCATGACTCATGCCCCATCCTCACAGCTTCACTTCCGCCAGTACCTTGTCTCCTACCTTCCAAATGTCACTGAAGCTCTCCTGCGAGGAAGGAAGGTAGGAGATGAGGTACTGACAGAAGTAAAGCTGTGAAGATGAGGCGTGAGTCATGCTTGGGTAGCTCAGATGGTAGAGCACTTACTTGTGAAAGGTAAATGTCCTGAGTTTGAGTCTCAGTCGAGCATACAGTTTTAATCTGCCAGGAAGTCTCACTCCTCAGCAGAGTGAATATTTCATTCTTGTGACTTCCCCAGTCTGTTGCAAGCCATGTCTTCCAGAAGTGCTAGTTCTGCAGCATCACAGGTGAGCTTCTGTGAAGTCTGGAATGTAGGAGATGAGGTACTGGCAGAAGTAAAGCTGTAAGGATGGGGTGTGAGTCATGCTCGGGTAACTCAGTTGGTAGAGCACTTGCCTGCAAAAGGCAAAGGTCCTGAGTTTGAGTCCCTATCTGGCACACAGTTTTAATCTGCCAGGAATTTTCAGGAGACATTATACTTGAATGTAGAACTGTCTCTGACTGATAAGTAGTAGCTCATAATGGGGAAAACTCTGTAGCTATGTACACATCACAAAGAATGAAAAATGGAATGCAAAATTTAGAGAATGAATACAGTGTCACTGGCTGGTGTGTAATTAATCTGACAGCTGCAACAACAACACATAACACACATAGACAAAGCTTCATCAGCTTCCTTGAGGGAAGTGTAGCCTCACTGAGACAATATGGTGCATGCCATGTCTGGATTGAGTTGTGTGCACTGCTTGCAGTTCTGCATGAAGGCAGTTGTTGCACCTATGGTTGTGATTGTGGTGCTGGTACTGGAAAATGAGGTTGTCTTTGTTGGTGCTCCAGCTGGTAGTGCATCCTGGAAGATGTACACAGGCTTGATATTACCACGAGAAATGATTTCATTCTAGCCTTTCACCACAATGTCCAGTGTACAAGAACCTCTTCTCAAATCTTGGTGTGGACTATTATAAGGAGGTTTTAAGGAAGATTTCATATTCTCCATGAGTAGCATAACATGAGAGCAACTGATCAAATCATGATGCATGTAACTGGGTGGCATGCCACATCTTAGAGCTCTGTGAGGATGGATGCAAGCACTGTGGTCTTTTAGATGATGTTTGAAGTCTGGTTGGCCTTTAGTAGATGGCTGCAGAGAATTTGCATCAGTAAATTCACCTGCTAGAGATAATCCTTTGGCATAAACAAGTTTCAGTGATGAGGGCTTATGTCTGGTTTGTACATGCTCTGCAGACAAATGGGAGCTATAGGAAGAGTGGTCATCCAGTTAGCATCATGACATGTGAGTGCAGCTTTAAGGGAATGACATCATCACTCAATCATACCATTACATGCCAGATGATATAGTTGGTGGTTTTGTGGTGCATGTATCCACAGAACTTTGCAAGTTAGATGAATAACTCAGACTAAAATTGTGGCTGTGATCAGCAGTAATGGGCAGTGAGTAAACAAACTTACAAAACCATGCCAATACAAAAGCAGAAGCTTATGTTCCTGCAGAAATATTGTCTACTGGCACTGCTTCCAACCAGTGAGCAAACTAATCAATCATAATAAGAAGTGTCATTGGCTGTTTGATGGAGGAACAGTCCTATTGCATCAATATACATGTGTGCAAAATGTATAGCTGCGTCGGGGAAATCGCTAACCATCACATGGATGGGGTGAGGCACTTCGCTACATTGGTATTGCACACATGTATGTGTCCACTCACGGCTGTCTTTTTCCAATGCAAGCCAGACAAAATGCTTCAACACCAGACAAAATGTTGTGGTGGCTGTTGAAGGCTTGTCTATGAAATGCAGCTGATAGGAAAGGATGAGGTCTTCCCTAAGAGACATTGCAACACAGCATGATTTCAACAGCAGGCATGTTGACGAGCTGCAACTGTAAACAGATGCAGCATCACTTAGGAAGCTCTGGAGCTTCTGGTCATCTTCTTTTACCTGGACGAGATCTATGAAATCAGTAGGACTTCACACTCTTCTGACACATGGGAGACAATCAGCAACAACATTGTCAATTCTGAAAATGTGCTTGATGTTTGTGCTAAATTGAGCTATTAATTCTAGGTTATTATACTGATGAGATGAGCAATTGTTGCTGTTCCACTTGAAGGCATAGGTCAATGGCTTATGACCTATGTAGATAGTAAATTCCCTCAATTCTATCTGTGCCCAAAGGTCTTGACTGCTTCATACATAGCAAGAAGTTCACAGTCATAGGCAGTCCTCTTCTGCCGTGAAGGTGACAGTTTGTGAGAATAGCAAGTAACTGGTTCTCATGAGCCATCTGACAATTGTTCCAAAATTGCACTGATAGCTCTCTAACCTGCATCCACCACAAGTGCTATGGGTACATTAAACTTGGAGTGTGTGAGAAGCACAACATTCACCACACTCTGTTTTGCAATGCTGAAAGTGGAGAACATCATCATATCTGTCCTCTGAACTGGAGTACTGCCTTTGACCTTTGTGCCAGCAACTGCTCAAGTTAATGGTTCCTGTAGTTCTGCTGAATTTGATACATGGAAATGATACAAACTCAACATTCCTAGGAACCGACATAATTATTTAGCAGTGTTTGGCTTCAGTATCTGCTGGATGGCTTCAACCTTTTCTGATAATATCTGTTATAATAAAAAAATAATACTACTACTACACATATGAATGGAAAGAAAAATTGATCTAAAGTATATTACAATTGCATTATTAGTAATGTTGTGCTTATATGATTTTTGGCTAATTGGACTTTCTCTCTTACATTTCAATTGTAGATGTAGGCAGCAGACTTCAAGGACACCAGTACATGTCAAAAAAAGAAAATCCTCCTTACTTGGTTCCACTTCACTTCAATAAAAATACTTTATACTGATATCAAAACTACTCTTATTTCAAAACCATATATGGTACAAAACACTTGGATCCCATCGTACTTTGAGCCTCACTTCTTAGCAGAAACTTCTACATACAAGCAAAATCATGTACAAGGAAACATGAATGATGATTTTTTTTTCCTTCATTTGTCTGCACCTTACCGTGCATTCATAAGTAACGTCTTTGCCAATGCTTATGGCTGACCGGTGTTTCATTTTTTGCTTTTAATAAATTTTAACTTTATGATATCCTGGGGGTTTTCACCAATTGCCCCCACACTGTGTAATGTCCCACCAGTTAGTGAGCAGTTAAAAATGGTTTAAATACCTGTGAATATCTTGCATTTGGTGTCCCTCAACGACTGCATACATAAGCTAAAATATGCTTGTTCAATAAATACAGGATACCATAATGGATTTCATTACAATGACGTAGGCCACAACTGAAATACAGTAAGTACATAGATTTATTCACTTCAAAACCTGTATCTTATGAGCTCCTGATCAATCTTGGGTGTAATAAGCCTCATTGTTACCACTACAGATGGTAGCACATACTACACTAGCGATATTAAGTAGTCCAGATGCAGTAATCTGATAGAAATGCATGTGTGAGGTCCATTGCATTATTCAACATCAATACTCAACAAAGTATGAATATAAAGTCACATACCATTCTGCCTTTTGCTATATTAAATCAAACTGTTTAACACTCCAAAATAATCTGTCACTGCACTGTTCTAATATGCTGTCCAACACACGAGTTGCTCTATTGTAAATCCAGACCTGAATCATGCACCAAGAATTTATCTCAACTGTATGCACAAATCTGTCCTCTAGTGGGTGCAGCACTCATCTGCACTAACAATACTCAAGGCCGAATATTTATACTCTTCCTACAATGTACTACTGGTTATAATAATGCAAAACATAATTTATAATATGAAATAGTTTAACAACATTATCAAACACTCTATAATAATCCCTACTTTGCTAGAACAAGTTTAAGACATTTTCTAAACACATAAAAATAGCAGAAATAAGCATACTAACAACGCTAAATGATCAATTATCTATGTTTTGTTAATTTCTACCATTTACAGATGATGAGAATGAAACACATTATTCTTTTATCCAAACGTTTTACCTATATTAATTTCTTGAATCTGATTTTGATTGTTTATGGTACAAAGGGTATTGTAACTACTATTGTTTGGTATTGCTATTATCCTTCTAAAAGTGTTTTTCCTATTATTGAAAAGTAATTGAATTTAATTTTTTTCTTTCGTTTTTTTTTCTTTTTACATACCTATTTGCATCTGTTGATGGGGGTTGAGGCCCTTTATTTGTCAGATTCTCTTTTATTTAATGGAATGGATATGTCAGCTTATCCTATGTATGTTAGATCTCTACAAGAAATTAAAAGATTATATAAATTATATGATAGTCCATACATATTTGAATTTAGCATGCTGACAATAATGTTCAGTTTGCTTCTGCAGTGCTGCCATGTTTCGCACTTGTGCACTGGCAGGGCTAAGAACTAGTTACTAATGGTCAACGTGTTAGATGCTATCGTCACACGTGCATGCACTCATTTTCTTAGTGCTGATTTCACACTGAGTGTCACACTTTCACCTGAGTACCACATACTGAAGCAGTGCCACGGTGTTTGTCTTCATTCTGGATGCAGTGGGTGTGTATTTACTTTTATTGTTCAAAAATACAATGCTATGGCAGAAGATCTCCATTTTTATGACCTGGATGTCATTATTACGCACCATAGTCGCATTTTCAGTGGAGAAAACCCTGGCCAACAGCATCTGTCAACAAGGTAAGTATTGGCTCACAGAACTATAGTTCACTTAGTAACGTCTCGAGTGTTGTGAGCCATGATACTCAGAAATTATTTCATTTCACACGCATGTTAATGTCACCACACTTGATCATCCACTTGTTGAATGACACATATAGCAGTCCAAAACATAATATAAATTGCTTGTCTTTAAAGTTCATTTCTTCACATGGAGTTTGGTTTCCAATGCAAATTCATACAAGCATTGAGTTACAACAATGTACATAACATGATAGCTTATACCTATGACTGACATTCCATCCATCACTTATACTACGAACATAAATTTCTTAAGTTTTAAACTGCCATAAAATTTTCATTAACTGGGTTCTGTTACTACAGTTTGTTTGTTAGTTTTAACTTATTGTCATTCACATCACATATACAAATTAAATACATAACACATTATTATGATACAATACCCGCTTATAATACATTTATAGTTCATTTTATAGATAGATGTTTCTCACATATGGGAGCTCATTTCTTCCTTAGGTAGAGGATGGAGAAAAATACTGGAAATAGGACTAAAACATTACACATTGCTAGCCTAACTGCACTTGGCACCACCTCCTTTGTTTGGGAGAGAAGAAAGGAAATACTCATCTACTGGTTCAAGGATTTATGAGGAAATGTTACTTGTACAGTCATGGACTAGTTGCCAAGGGACTTTTGTTTTATGGAAATAATGTGTACTGACTAATCATTCACATAGTATCATGTTGTTTCTTCATGTGCTAGTACTGTTTACTTCAATTCATGTGTAGCTTAGTGTGAAATATGAAGTTTTTATCATCGTAGATTTATCTTTCTCAAATACCTGGAAATGTCATTATTCAAGCTTTGGTTTTTGCAAAAACCACATCCCTAATTGTTGATGTGTAATCTGCAGTGAATAGGTACTGATAAATGTCATGGAAATATACTGCGAGGATGTGTATTTCATTTTTGATTTGGCCTATCACCTTTGTATAAACGTCCTTATAACTATATTGTTTACTTGAGGTGCAGCCTGTTTCTTCATTTGGTACCTGCTACTCTTGACATAATTTTCTTCTTCTGCGCCATGATGAAACTCTGGTCACAGAAAGGAAAAAACTTAAAACTAACTGCATTAGGTAGCATGAAGGCCACTGATAAATTTGGTCATTACGGCCGTCTGCAGATATTTCCATACTTGGTTTAAATTCATAGACATTCATTTATTCTGTTAACCGTTATGATTATTTACCCTGCAAAGAAAATGATTTGACATTTCTTATGGTATTTTGTCATTTCTCCTTAGCTTACATGTCTCTCATATATAAAAAAACAAAGATGATGTGACTTACCGAACGAAAGTGCAGCCAGGTCGATAGACACACAAACAAACACAAACATAAACACAAAATGCAAGCTTTTGCAACAAACGGTTGCTTCATCAGGAAAGAGGGAAGGAGAGGGAAAGATGAAAGGATGTGGGTTTTAAGGGAGAGGGTAAGGAGTCATTCCAATCCCGGGAGTGGAAAGACTTACCTTAGGGGGAAAAAAAGGACAGGTATACACTCGCACACACACACATGTCCATCCGCACATACACAGACACAAGCAGACATTTGTAAAGGCAAAGAGTTTGGGCAGAGATGTCAATCAAGGCGGAAGTACAGAGGCAAAGGTGTTGTTGAAAGACAGGTGAGGTATGAGCGGCAGCAAATTGAAATTAGCGGAGATTGAGGCCTGGCGGATAACGAGAAGAGAGGATGTACTGAAGGGCACCCCTACCTTCTACCTCCTTCATAAAATTCACAAACCCAATCATCCCGGCCGTCCCATTGTAGCTGGCTACCGAGCCCCCACACAACGTATCTCTGCCTATGTAGATCAACACCTTCAACCCATTACATGCAGTCTACCATCCTTCATCAAAGACACCAACCACTTTCTCAAACGCCTGGAATCCTTACCCAGTCTGTTAACCCTGGAAACCATCCTTGTAACCATTGATGCCACTTCCTTATACACAAATATTCTGCACGTCCAGGGCCTCGCTGCGATGGAGCACTTCCTTTCACGCTGATCATCTGCCACCCTACCTAAAACCTCTTTCCTCATTACCTTAGCCAGCTTCATCCTGACCCACAACTTCTTCACTTTCGAAGGCCAGACATACCAACAAATAAAGGAAACAGCCATGGGCACCAGGATGGCACCCTCGTACGCCAACCTATTCATGGGTCGCATAGAGGAAGCCTTCTTGGTTACCCAGGCCTGCCAACCCAAAGTTTGGTACAGATTAATTGATGACATCTTCATGATCTGGACTCACAGTGAAGAAGAACTCTAGAATTTCCTCTCCAACCTCAACTCCTTTGGTTCCATCAGATTCACCTGGTCCTACTCCAAATCCCACACTACTTTCCTTGACGTTGACCTCCATCTATCCAATGGCCAGCTTTACATGTCTGTCCACATCAAACCCACCAACAAGCAACAGTACCTCCATTATGACAGCTGCCACCCATTCCACATCAAACGGTCCCTTCCTTACAGCCTAGGTCTTCATGGCAAACGAATCTGCTCCAGCCCGGAATCCCTGAACCATTACACCAACAACCTGAAAACAGCTTTCGCATCCCGCAACTACCCTCCCAACCTGGTACAGAAGCAAATAACCAGAGCCACTTCCCCATCCCCTCAAACCCAGAACCTCCCACAGAAGAACCCCGAAAGTGTCCCACTTGTGACAGGATACTTTCCGGGACTGGATCAGACTCTGAATGTGGCTCTCCAGCAGGGATACGACTTCCTCAAATCCTGCCCTGAAATGAGATCCATCCTTCATGAAGTCCTCCCCACTCCACCAAGAGTGTCTTTGTGCCGTCCACCTAACCTTCGTAACCTGTTAGTTCATCCCTATGAAATCCCCAAACCACCTTCCCTACCCTCTGGCTCCTACCCTTGTAACCGCCCCCGGTGTAAAACCTGTCCCGTGCACCCTCCCACCACCACCTACTCCAGTCCTGTAACCCGGAAGGTGTACACAATCAAAGGCAGAGACACGTGTGAAAGCACCCACTTGATGTACCAACTGACCTGCCTACACTGTGAAGCTTTCTATGTGGGAATGACCAGCAACAAACTGTCCATTCGCATGAATGGACACAGGTAGACAGTGTTTGTTGGTAATGAGGATCACCCTGTGGCTAAACATGCCTTGGTGCACGGCCAGCACATCTTGGCACAGTGTTACACCGTCCGGGTTATCTGGATACTTCGCACTAACACGAACCTGTCAGAACTCCGGAAATGGGAACTTGCCCTTCAGTATATCCTCTCTTCTCGTTATCCGCCAGGCCTCAATCTCCGCTAATTTCAATTTGCCGCCGCTCATACCTCACCTGTCTTTCAACAACATCTTTGCCTCTGTACTTCTGCCTCGACTGACATCTCTGCCCAAACTCTTTGCCTTTACAAATGTCTGCTTGTGTCTGTGTATGTGCGGATGGATATATGTGTGTGTGTGTGTGTGTGCGAGTGTATACCTGTCCTTTTTTCCCCCTAAGGTAAGTCTTTCCACTCCCGGGATTGGAATGACTCCTTACCCTCTCCCTTATAACCCACATCCTTTCGTCTTTCCCTCTCCTTCCCTCTTTCCTGATGAAGCAACCGTTTGTTGCGAAAGCTTGAATTTTGTGTGTATGTTTGTGTTTGTTTGCGTGTCTATCGACCTGCCAGCACTTTTGCTCGGTAAGTTACATCATCTTTGTTTTCAGATATATTTTTCCCACGTGGAATATTTCCCTCTCTCTCTCGCTCTCTCTCTCTCTCTCTCTCTCTCTCTCTCTCTCTCTCTCTCTCTCTCTCTCTATATATATATATATATATATATATATATATATATATATATAAAAAAAACAAAGATGATGTGACTTACCAAACGAAAGCGCTGGCAGGTCGATAGACACACAAACAAACACAAACATACACACAAAATTCTAGCTTTCGCAACCGACAGTTGCTTCGTCAGGAAAGAGGGAAGGAGGGGGAAAGACGAAAGGATGTGGGTTTTAAGGGAGAGGGTAAGGAGTCATTCCAATCCTGGGAGCAGAAAGACTTACCTTAGGCGGAAAAAAGGACGGGAATACACTCGCACACATGCACATATCCATCCACACATATACAGACACAAGCAGACATATTCAAAGACAAAGAGTTTAGGCAGAGATGTCAGTCGAGGCGGAAGTGCAGAGGCAAAGATGTTGTTGAATGACAGGTGAGGTATGAGTGGCGGCAACTTGAAATTAGCAGAGGTTGAGGCATGGTGGATAACGAGAGGAGAGGATATACTGAAGGGCAAGTTCCCATCTCCGGAATTCTGACAGGTTCGTGTTAGTGTGAAGTATCCAGACAACCCGGACGGTGTAACACTGTGCCAAGATGTGCTGGCCATGCACCAAGGCATGTTTAGCCACAGGGTGATCCTCATTACCAACAAACACTGTCTGCCTGTGTCCATTCATGTGAATGGACTGTTTGTTGCTGGTCATTCCCACATAGAATGCGTCACAGTGTAGGCAGGTCAGTTGGTAAATCAAGTGGGAGCTTTCACATGTGGCTCTGCCTTTGATCGTGTACACCTTCAGGGTTACAGGACTGGAGTAGGTGGTGTTCAGACGGTGCATGGGACAGGTTTTACACCGGGGGCGGTTACAAGGGTAGGAGCCAGAGGGTAGGGAAGGTGGTTTGGGGATTTCATAGGGATGAACTAACAGGTTACGAAGGTTAGGTGGACGGCACAAAGACACTCTTGGTGGAGTGGGGAGGATTTCATGAAGGATGGATCTCATTTCAGGGCAGGATTTGAGGAAGTAGTATCCCTGCTGGAGAGCCCCACATTCAGAGTCTGGTCCAGTCCCGGAAAGTATCCTGTCACAAGTGTGGCACTTTCGTGGTTCTTCTGTGGGAGGTTCTGGGTTTGAGGGGATGAGGAAGTGGCTCTGGTTATTTGCTTCTGTACCAGGTTGGGAGGGTAGTTGCGGGATGCGAAAGCTGTTTTCAGGTTGTTGGTGTAATGGTTCAGGGATTCCGGGCTGGAGCAGATTCGTTTGCCACGAAGACCTAGGCTGTAAGGAAGGGACCGTTTGATGTGGAATGGGTGGCAGCTGTCATAATGGAGGTACTGTTGCTTGTTGGTGGGTTTGATGTGGACGGACGTGTGAAGCTGGCCATTGGACAGATGGAGGTCAACGTCAAGGAAAGTGGCGTGGGATTTGGAGTAGGACCAGGTGAATCTGATGGAACCAAAGGAGTTGAGGTTGGAGAGGAAATTCTGGAGTTCTTCTTCATTGTGAGTCCAGATCATGAAGATGTCATCAATTAATCTGTACCAAACTTTGGGTTGGCAGGCCCAGGTAACCAAGAAGGCTTCCTCTACGCGACCCATGAATAGGTTGGCATACGAGGGGGCCATCCTGGTACCCATGGCTGTTCCCTTTAATTGTTGGTATGTCTGGCCTTCAAAAGTGAAGAAGTTGTGGGTCAGGATGAAGCTGGCTAAGGTAATGAGGAAAGAGGTTTTAGGTAGGGTGGCAGGTGATCAGTGTGAAAGGAAATGCTCCATCACAGCGAGGCCCTGGACGTGCGGAATATTTGTGTATAAGGAAGTGGCATCAATGGTTACAAGGATGGTTTCTGGGGATAAGAGATTGGGTAAGGATTCCAGGCGTTCGAGAAAGTGGTTGGTGTCTTTGATGAAGGATGGTAGACTGCATGTAATGGGTTGAAGGTGTTGATCTATGTAGGCAGAGATACGTTCTGTGGGGGCTTGGTAGCCAGCTACAATGGGACGGCCGGGATGATTCGGTTTGTGAACTTTAGGAAGTAGGTAGAAGGTAGGGGTGCGGGGTGTTGGTGGGGTCAGGAGGTTGATGGAGTCCGGTGAAAGATTTTGCGGGGGGCCTAAGTTTCTGAGGATTCCTTGAAGCTCCACCTGGACATCAGGAATGGGATTATCTTGGCAAAATTTGTATGTGGTGTTGTCTGAAAGCTGACACAGTTATGTACACTATGTACAATTATCGTGTGATAGAAAGAAAAAATTCTACTTCGCTTCATCATTCCATAAAAGCTTTATATCTTTGTGAGGGTGGAGACCCTTGTCTCTCCCTGTTTTCTCATGGACTAATCTGTACATCCCAGGGTATAGCATTTTGCAAATTACATATGGTCCTGAATAGATTAATTGCCACTTATTATTCATTTTACCAAATTTTGTCTATTTAGGGTGCATCCTTAAGAGGACTCGTTGCCAATAAAAAAATTGTGTTACATGTTGCAGTTTCTTATTATAAATGTTCTTTCTATACTCGACTCTGTTTTCTAGTGTAACCATGACTTGTTTGATTTTGTCTTGTAGTGTCATTTATGTAATGGGTACTTTTGGTGTGGGCAACTCCTGCTCATTTGTTTGTTTTGTCCAGAGTAGCAGTTCGTTAGGTGTGAAATCTGTTGAAGAATGTGGAAAGTTATTGACAAACTGCATGAAAGGAGTTATGTATACCACCCATCGGGTGTGTTTATGAGGGGTGTATGTCCTAATAAATTGATTAAATTCTTTAAAGACTCATTCTACTGGGCTTGCTTCTGGGTGAAAAAGGCTTATATGTTTCATGCCCTGTGAGGCCATAATTGTTTCCACTTTTGCCCAACGAAATATGAACCATTATCAGTTAGTAGTACCTTTGGTTTACCTACTCTTATTCAACAGTCTCCCTCAATTCTTTTTCTGATATTTGTGGCTGTTGCATTTTTAATGGCATACACATATTTGTAGCTGTTGCATTTTTAATTGCACACGTATCATGTAATATGTTTTGAGAAAATATCATATAGTGCTAATATGTATTTTACTCCTCCTTTACTTCTTGGATATGGACCAGCTATGTCCAGGGATACTATACCTAGAGGGTGTTTTGTGAGTATTGGGTGTAGCTCAGTATATTTTGACACATTGGACTGTTTTGATTTTGACATACTGCACACTTTCTTTATACCTGTAGAACTTGCCTTCTAAAATGTGGAAACTCAAGTGTTGCAAATTTTTCAGTACATTTGCCTGCCACATAATGTCCCCATATTTCAAGTGTGTGCCTTATAAATTCGTCGATATAATCTTCAGGAATACATGAACACCATTGATAATATTTCTCATGTTTCCTATGAAACAAAACGCCATTGTACTCCTGATACCATTTACTTGCCTTTCCACTTTCATCCTGCTTAAGGTTTTGCATGACTTTACTCAATCTGTGATGTTGCTGTTGTATAATTTTCATTTACTTACAAAACTTATGGTAATCAGACTGTTGTGCTGTACCTTGCATTAATAACGTTTTGATTTCTGCATCCTGCTCTGTTAATTCACCAAATTCCTCTAAAACTTGTGGTAACTAGACAAGGCATCTGCAATAACATTCTGACTTCCTTTAATGTAAATGTTTTGAAATTGAATTCTTGTAAATACAGACACAACAGAGCTAATCTACAATGCAATAGTTTACATGTCAAAGGAAATGACAGTGACTGATGGTCGCAGTAAACTTAGGTGTTCTTGCCCCACAAAAAATATTCAAACTTTTTAAATGCCCATATTACAGCTAAACTTTCCAACTCTGACACAGAGTAAGATCTTTCTGCTTCTGATAATGTACAACTAGCAAAACTGAAGACCTTGTGTACTTCTTTATCTTCTTCTTCTTGCATCTGGAGGAGACATGCCCCCAGCCCAGATGAGGCATCTGTGCATAGACAAAAATCCTTGGGAATATCAGGGTGGCTAAGAATATTTGCATTGACTAATGCCTGATTACTGTTATTAAAGTCCTCCTGACACTTATCATCCCATAAGCAAAGTGTATTTTTTCGTAACAAGTTGAGTAATGCATTACTTACTGTTCATCAGTTGCTAGTCCTAAAAAGGCTTTTAGGTGTTTTTTATTCCTTGGAGCTGGACAGTTGTGTATGGCATAAAACTTGTTTGGATCAAGTAATATACCTTGTTCTGATGCAAAATGTCCTAAAAATTTAACTTGCTCCCTACCAAAACTAGACTTTTTTAATTTGGCTGTTACTCTGTAATCTGCAAATCGTTGAAGTGCCTGTTCAATGAGCCTGATATGTTCTAACCAAGTGGGTGTGGCTATTAGCAAGTCATCTACATAAATAGTGACTTTGCTAAGCAATTCTGGTCCTAAAACTGTGTCCAAAGCAGGTATAAACATGCCTGTGCTAATGTTCAGTCCAAAAGGTAGAACACAGAATTTGTAACTTCTGCCATCACAAATAAATTGAGTATATTTTTGACTTTCTTCATGGAGCTTAATTTGCCAGTAGGACATCTTAAGATTGAGATGCAGAAAAATTTTGTACCATATAGTAAAACTTTAGAAGCTGTTCGTCCAAGTTGTCTGGTCTTATGCATACTGGTACTATAATCTTATTGATGCATCTAGCATAGAGAACTAATCTTACAGAACTATCTGGTTTACTTACTGGTAATATAGGATTACAATACAAATTAATCATATAATTCATTAAAAGCAATAGAAACTGAAAACATAAAAGCAATGGAAACTGAAAACATCCGAAAGGGGTGAGGAAACGAAAGTGGTGATCCAAAATGGAAACTGTAAATATAATGGAACAAGTGAGGCTCTTCAAAATATAAACAAACTCAAAAATTCTATCCTGATGCATCAAAATATAAATGGTTTAGCAGAAAACGTAGAAACTACGTTACTCTAAAATTTATGAACTGCAAGTTATACTTTCTGAACTGGCAAACAAAGGTAGTCTGCTTAAATGAAGACTGGCCCACAAAGGAGATGTATGAACATTCTAAATAAAATTAGTAATTTCAAACTTGCCAGCAGCTTTTGGGGGCTCCTGTATTTTACTGCGTGCCTCCTTAAACTTTAAAGTGAAAGAAGATTTTAGTTATCTAAATGAAGAATGTATTTTTGAAAGCTGTTATGTAGAGCTGCATGATTTAAATACTGTCATAATATCAATTTATAGAATTCCTGGGAGTTCTGCTATTAAATTGTTCTTAGAAAAATTTCAGTATCTCTTAGGTAAATTTTAAAAAGAAAGCAAGAAACAGATAGTGATTGTGGGAGACTTCAACTTAAATACATTAACTGAAAGCAGTGAAATTGAAAAATTTTGTGATTTAATACAAAAATCTCGTTTCAAGTTAAACTTTACTATGTGCACTAGAGAGAACTTGCACTGAGCATCCAGCATAGATAATATTATTACGAATTATCAGTTTGATGATACAAGGAAGTTTTGTGTAGATCTAGGAATATCTGATCACTCAGCTTTGTTTATAGAGCTCCCCAAAACAGAGGAACTAAAATCTGAATCTTATATAATGAGGAATTTTAGCAATGAAAATAGTTGTGATAAGTGTTATAAGCTGGCATTTAGACTGCTGTGATTCAAGCAACAAAATTTTTGATAAATTTTTAGACTGTTTTTTGTATTTATTCAGAGAAACTTTTTTCCCAAAGTGATATCAAAAGAGAGTCAGGAATAGGCGAAATTGGATTACACCAAGCATAAAAATTTCAAGTGCCAGAAAAAGACAGCTACACAATGAGCTCAAAGTAAACAGAAACCCTAAATTTGTAAATTATGTTAAGCGCTATAAGACTATATTCAAAAAAGTGATACTGGCAGCAAAAAAACTGGCAAATATTACATTCATAAACAAAGAAATAAAAGAAAGGCAGTCTGGCCTGTTGTGAAGAGTTGAGAGCCAATGTTAATAGTCAAGAAATTTCTCAAATTTGGTTTTGTGGAGATACTATTGTAAGTAATGTTCAAATGTCAAAGTGCTTCAATGATTTCTTTGTCAATATAGCAAAATCTGATGTAGACATGACAGCCCATCAGAACAATATGATTTTCAGGCACAGAGATGATATACAAAACATTTTTTTTTTAATCCAGAAAAATCACTCAGAAAGATGTGGAAGACACAATATTATCATTAAAAAACAAAAAGTCAGCTGGATGGAATGGAATACCTTCCATGGTAATCAAGGCAGTATGACATATTTTTTCATACCCACTGACTATTTTGTAAACCAGTCCTTTGAAAATGAGTCTTTCCCAGATGTCCTAAAATATGCAGAGATTAAGCCACTATTTAAAAAGGGATCACCAGATGATATGGGAAACTACCGGCCTATCTCTCTCCTCCCTGTTTTTTCTAAAATATTTGAAAAACTTGTGGCAAAACAACTGGAAAATTTCCTTACAGCAAATGACATTATTTGTAAAAATCGGTTTGGTTTTCAAAGAGTAAAAAGCACCATAAGTGCCATCAGAGAATTTACAGAAAAAATAAGCACATCACTAGACCAGGGTAAAAAGTCTCAGGAATATTCTGTGATCTAACAAAAGCCTTTGATTTGGTGAACCACCCATTATTACTTCAAAAACTGAAGAGCTATGGCATTGATACTGCATTACAGTGGTTCAATTCTTATCTGACAGAAAGGAAACAAAGAGTTATTTTAACATCAAATTCAGTTAACTACCACTGTGAATGGAAAACAATTTCCCAATGACTGAAGATACTGCATTACAGTGGTTCAATTCTTATCTGACAGAAAGGAAACAAGGTGTTATTTTAACATCAAATTAACTACCACTGCGAATGGAAAACAATTTCCCAAGGAGTTCCACAGGATTCAATACTGTTCTTGCTGTATATACATGATTTACCATTAAATATTGATGCTCATTCAGTCTTGTTTGCAGATGACACCTCAGTCCTGATAGAAAATGATACAATAGAAAAGATTCCAGATAGTATAGAAAATGTTCTGGGGAAACTGGAATCCTGGTTCCATAAAAATGGACTAAAGCTCAATGTCACTAAGTCCCAGATAATGCAATTTCTCTCTAAATTGTCAGCAACATGTCCTGTACAAATAGCCCATAATAATCAACTGATGACAGAAGTGGGCCATGTGAAATTCTAGGGGCTAAACGTTTATAAAACTTTAAACTGGAAGACATATATAGACTTCCTGGCAACTAGATTAAATTCCCTAGCTTTTGCAATGTTTATTTTATCTGGTGCCACTCGTATGGACACAAGAAAAACAGTCTACCACAGTTATTTTGAACCTGTTATTCGGTATGGTATAATTTTCTGGGGAAACTCTAGAAGCAGTACAAGGCTACTAATTCTGCAGAAGAAAATCACTAAAAAATGTGTGATACCCACAAAAGTGAGTCATGTTGCTCATGGTTCAAGAAATTAAAAATACTAACAATTTCTTCATTCCAGAATGAGATTTTCACTCTGCAGTGGAGTGTGCGCTGATATGAAACTTCCTGGCAGATTAAAATTGTGTGCCCGACCGAGACTCAGTTCGAGTCTCGGTCGGGCACACAATTTTAATCTGCCAGGAAGTTTCATATCAGCGCACACTCCACTGCAGAGTGAAAGTCTCATTCTGGAAACATCCCCCAGGCTGTGGCTAATCCATGTCTTCGCAGTATCCTTTCTTTCAGGAGTGCTAGTTCTGCCAGGTTTGCAGGAGAGCTTCTGTAAAGTTTGGAAGGTAGGAGACGAAATACTGGCAGAAGTAAAGCTGTGAGTACCGGGCATGAGTTGTGCTTCGGTAGCTCAGATGGTAGAGCACTTGCCCGTGAAAGGCAAAGGTCCCGAGTTCGAGTCTCGGTCGGGCACACAGTTTTAATCTGCCAGGAAGTTTCAATTTCTTCATTGCACATTTTTGAAATTTTCGTTTTTGTTTATAATAATCACCATAATCTTGAAAAGTTCTGTTTTAAGCATAGCTATGGTACTCATCACAAGGAAAACTTCAAATTTCATTCACACCACTTAAAGCTTTACGCTCAGACACCACTGTACATGGGGCTACAAATATATATCAAATTAAAAGGAAGAAACATATTAACAATGACCTCAGTTCACTGAAAAGTTTACTCCAAAATATTTTAATAGGGAAATGTTACTACACCATTGATGAAATCACTAAAGACAGTCTGACACTTTGAACAACAAAAATCTATAGCTAATATTGCAGTGTTGTCTGTGTACAACAAAGGAAATTGTTAAATTGTTAATTTATAGTAAATATTGTAGTGTTGTATTTATGAGCATTATTCTTAAAATAGTGTAAAAAGAATTTCTTTAAATCATTATACATTATATTTTTGCTAAACTGGACATGTCTCCTGTACAACAGATCATATGATCTGTACAATGTATGTAATGAGACCAATAAATCACATTTTACATTTTACATCCCTTCCCTCACCACCTCTCATTTTGCCCATGGAATAGGATATCACACTACACAAAATGTTTCATGTGGATAGAATTCAAAGTTATAATCATAGGCTTTGATTACTCCTGGCTCCTTACTGAAAACATTTGCATACTTAAATAACAAGTTAGAAAGTTCTTGTCATTGCATATCATTTAGTACCTGTGATTCACTTAGTTTCTGCTCTACCATTTTGTAACTAGCCTCAGTGTTTGCTTCTTGTTCAGTATCAAATTTGTTTGTGAAATATACTGCTGGAAAGGAATATTGTACAATTACGTTTGACTCTGGTTTGTTTTTATTACTTTCAGCAGGTGTTTTGACTAAATCAATAAAAAAAATCTGATCCTTTACATAAAAGTGCATGTCAATCTTTGTTTTGTATGTTCTAAACATGTCCATGCCAATAATATAATAAGCTATAAGTTTGTCAATTATAAGAAAATTCATGTCACTGTAGAATGTTCAATTTGTAGTGGAATAAATGCCTGATGTTTAACCAATTTAGCCTTACTGCCTGCAGCAGTTTGCACCTAGCAATTTTGGACAGGAAATGTTGGGAATATGCCTCTCTTCTTCAATTCACAGAAAAATACATTTGACATTATGTTGGTAGTTGAACCTGTATCTAAGATTAACTGTGTGTCAATGTTAAATATTTTTGACTTAATGAATGCCTGTATTTGTTCTTCCTGGATTTTCTCTGTTGTATCTAACTCATGCTGATACACATCATCCTTGATGTCACTTTGTTTGTCAACCTTATGGAACATGTTTGTAGTTTTGCTTTGCCCCCACTCCCAGAGAGGTCAATAGCATGGGGCTTAACTATGACCAGTTGGTGTTTTATGACGGTGTAGTGTGACTTAATTCATTACCTGGAGCAAATTCAGTTAGTTGCACTGTGTGGGTACTTCGCCAGTTTGTGTTGTTAGCTGCTGTGCTGTTATTTTGCTGCCTAAAGGTCAGCTGTTATACTATGTAAGGCATGACACTGTTGCTGCACATTGGCCACTGATGCGACTGATTGTTTCTGTTCATGTTCGGCATAGGTCCTTGTGATGGTGGACTGTAATTTGCTCATACATTGAAATTACTCCTGTTGTTTTGGAAATTTCTTTTAAATCGTTTGTTTTTTCCGTTCCCGTTACCGTACTCATTACCTCTGGGTACGTAACATTGCTGCTGTGTGTACCATCCTTGCTGTGTGTTTAGTTCACATTTTACTGGCTGGTTTATGTAACTATGTTATTGTTGTGTCTGATTTTCTGTTGCTCTATTGGGTACAGGTCTTTCCTCATAGATTATTCTTTAATGTGAAATGGTAAACAACTTTTCAAAATTTTTAACATGTCTACCTGTGATATTGGGTTCCTCCAGTAGCTTGTCTTGTTAACATATTTTTCAAAGTATCCACGTAGACTACCGTATTTGCCATTGAATTGTGCGGGGTTGGAAACCTCGTGTCTGAGTCTTTCTTGCACTGCCTCAGACCAGTATTTATCAAGGAAAGCTCGTTCAAATTGGATATAAGTGCTGCAAAATTCAGCCACTTCAGTTGCCCATAAAAGAACGTCACCTTGCATATATCCCACAACAAATCTGATTTTTTGTGCTTCCGTCTAGTTGCGTGGAAATACATGCAAAAACCACTGATAAATACTATTGTGTTCATTCTTTTACCTTCGGTAGTGAATGTAGGAAGCTGTCGATGTCTCAGCAAACCTTCAACTGCAAAAATAGAAATAGATGACATGTGTCATTTTCACTCATATTTATGTTGTTACTGTAGTTACCTGTAATTCTGGTTGTTAATTGTTCAGGTATCAGAGTTATGGGTATGTTTACATTCTGCACTCTGAAAATGTCACTGGTACCTGCTGTGGGACTTGCTACAATTTGTGGATACATATCGACATGTTTCAGTTTGTTCACTGTTGCCTGTGTTTTATTTACTTGCATATTTCAAGATCCAGTAATATTTTCTTCTAAAAGATTGTTGATCCATTTTCCGCGGCTTGTAGGTCAATGTTTACCTTGTTCACTATTTCATTTACTTTTTTCTGAGTAGCCTTTTCTACTACATCTGTGTATAACTTTCACACTCTGTTACTAACTTCTCTGCAATGGTATTACCCTTATCTAACATAACTGCTTCAGCTTAACTAATGATATCACTCAGATTTTCATCGAACTATCCTCTCTCCTTCTTAGCTCATACTGAGTCAATTTCTAATGTTGCTACCCTTAAAGTAAGCACTTCTGCAGCTAGAGATAAGCTTCATAGTCTTTATTTAGTTTCTTAATGACAGTGGTTATCATTTTTACTGCCGAACACTGTGTGGCTTCAATAGTTGTGTTTGTGTTTTTGATTTTCATTATCTGTTGCTCTACTAGATCATAATGGTGGTTAAAAGTATCTATCTTCTGTTTTAGCTCCGTAATGTTACTGTTAACTTCAGAAAGTACTTCATGCTTTACTTGTTTTTTCATACCATATCATTCAATTTTTCGTTGATTTCAGTATGAAAATTTTTGGCTCAGTCATCAGACTTCTGTGAGGCCATGTCTTGCAAATCCTTGAATACTTGTTTTTGCTCTTGTTTCATTGTATTTAGATCTTGTGTGATGGTGTTCAGATCGTGTGTCAAAGTATCAGTTTTGTATTTTGTTTTATATCACTGGAATTGGTGTTCATATTGTGTTTCAAATCACCAAACTTCATGTTTATGTTAGATAATAACTGCCACAGCAATGCTTCAGTTGTACTATTGTGGTTGCTGTCAGCTGTACTTTACAAGTTAATGTTTGTGTTGTGACCAAGTGGTGTTTGTAACGTGTTGTCAAAACTCATATTAGAGTTGCTCTCTAATGTTTCATTCGTGAGTGGTATGTCACTTTGGGAATGCGTGACCTTATCTCGTCAATCGTAGACATTGTTTCGTCAAGGTTATTCTGCTGTGGGGTGTCGCTGTCATTTGTCACACCTGTGACGCTCATCTCTGACCCATTTAAACTTTCTGCACTAGTCATGCATGGTGCCTGAACTTCAATTGTTGGATCGCGCAATTCTATGCCATCTTGGCTGATTGTGTTTTCGCTGTTGCTCTCAACAATGGCCATATATTTTTCTGCCATGTTGTGTGAATATGCAAAAAATAAAAATTTTACAAAAATGTTAAAATTTCTTATGCTATTTATTACACTTGATAATTGTAATTTACCTAATTTCAAAGACTGTTTTCTGTCTACTATGATGTGAAAACTATTGTACTGCAATTCGTTACATTTTACTGACAATATGTATCACAATGAAAAATTTCTGTAAATTTTTCACAGTAAAATTCATGGAAGGGAATGATGAGGAAAAGGCTTCTATCTACATCAAAAGAGGCACTACCAATTGTAACCATGCAAGCAACTTGGGTAGCCATCCTACCTTTGCTGCACTGAATAAAATGGCTTACTATGGAAAATTTTATATAACCTGTGTCCAATTCTTATTCCTTTCCATAATTTTCTCCCCAATTTTTGCCTTTTTGCTTTACTTTCTCCCCGTTGTGTTTCATGTAAACAGAAAATACCGAAATTAGTTTTTATGACTAATAACAATGCCATAGAAATTTCTTACTATAACAATAATTAACAAACCCTATTCACAACCGATGCCCTGAAGTCCTGGTACTCAGATCGCCAGCTGTGTTATAATAATAATAATAATAATAATAATAATAATAATAATACATATATGCATGGAAAGAAAAATTAATCTAAAGTAGATTACAATTGCATTATTAGAAATCTTGTGCTTTAACAATTTCTGGCTAATTGGACTTCATTTTAATTGTAGATACAGGCAACAGACTTCAAGGACACCAGTGCATGTCGAAAGTAATAAAATCCTCCTTACTTGGTTCCACTTCACTTCAGTAAAAAATACTTAATACTGACATCAAAACTTCTCTTATTTCAAACCATATATGATACAAAACACTTGTAGCCCGTCATACTCCAAATCACACTTCTTAACAAGAACTTCTACATATGAGAGAGTCAGAAACAAAATCATGTTCAAGGAAAAATGAATGATGGTTTATTTTTCTTCATTTGTCTGTGCCTTACCGCGCATTCATGATTAACGTTTTTGCCAATACTTATGGTTGATTAGTGTGGCATCTTTTGTTTTCAATAAATTTTAACTTTATGATATCCTGAGGTCTTTCACCAAGTACCTACACAAATGGCTGGGAGCCTGTGTAAGATATCTGATGACCAAGGACAGTAATCTCAGATTGTCTGAACACACACTTAGCTGTGTATAAGGCCATGCCATACTGCTCTAAATGCCTGAATACTTGAGTAAGATGTTGTTGGTTATGCCCCTTGTTGGCCAAGAAGATAAGAATATCATTGAGGTACGCAAAACAATATGGCAGTCCTTGCAGAATTGAATCAATGAATTGTTGCCACATCTGAGCAGCATTTCATAAGCCAAAGATCATGTACATATTCTCAGATAAGCTAATCAGTTGAATAATGCCTTTTTTGAGCATGGTGTTGAACTTGGCTTTAGTAATAGCCATGAAATAGGTTGGCAACTGCTTAGTCTCCATGATACTGGTGGCCCATCAGTAGTTTTAATATGCTGCACTATATTGTGTAGCACTTGTTTAGGAGCACCTGCAGATTAAGTTAAAGCAGGGAACTGCTGTAACAGAGAGGCATACTTACAATCATTCACTTGTGTTAGCGTTGCACTGTGCACTTGCACACACTGACAAAATCCTGCAGTAGACAGTCCAGTAACACTGTCAATGAGCTGAGCATTCATAACATCTGGCAGCAGATGGCAATAAACCAGAAGATCATCACCTATTATTGTTTCTGAGATATCAGCAACAGTGAAGTCCCAGATGAAGAAGCTATGCAGTCCAAAATCCAATTGCACTCTTTTGAGCCATACATCAATTTGGAAGAGTTGTTCATCACTGACAAACAGAAGGCCATCTGTGGTCTGTAATGATGAGCTGAAGTTTATGGTGATAAATCAGGACCAGTGTTTGCCAAATATTTTGGACCAAATCTCCTGTCGCCAATAAACAGTTGCTGCAGTGTTGGCAGGCTGTTAGTTGTGCCTATGAGTGACTACTGCTGGTGTCTGGGAAAGGACCATTTTGCAGTACTCTTTCACAGCTGTTCTCCAGGCTTGTGATGGTACCAGCATAATAGATGCTCTGTATTAGAAGACATAGTACTAGGCAATGAATGGATCCTTGATCTTCTATGCTATCACCCTCTATCATTTCTGATACTGCTCTGAGACAACCACTTGTTGATTTGTTTACTCATTAACTCAACCTTTGCTACTAGAGAGTTGTACTTGGCATGCACAACTGCTGCTGTTGTTGTTGTACTGTTGCAAAACTCTAGTGCTGTGGTACATGAGCAGGAGTGATGGCTTCTAGAATTCTGTATGCAAGCTCTGTAGTGCTGTCCAATGGCATTTCTGTTTTGGATGCTACTATTGCCTTGACTTGAGGTAGTAGGCAGCTGCTTCAAATGACATGCAACAACTTATCTGGAAGAGTACTAGTATCTACCTCGCTCCTTAGCTGCTGAAGGTACTATGGTGGTTTGCTGTCTCCAGTATCCTCTTATGTCAACACTTGATGGTATTATGTCTTCCTGTGAGGCTGCAACTGTTTGATTTAATTCTGTCTTGAGCTTGTCGTGAGAGTTTGCCACTGGTAGTGCAGTTAGGGTGTCCTGTACTTCCGCAGCAAAGCAGTGATCTAGCTGGCTCACTACTACACCAAACTTCATTGAATCAGTAGCGGTGCTGCTGTAATAAAAACTCCTTTCAGCTTGTGTGAATCACAGTAAAGGATTATGCATCCAGAACGGGGGTAAGCGCACAGATAATCTTGATACAGTTGGTTCATTTGTCATCTTGCAAATTTGTTTTAAAATTATGATTGCAGATTAATTCTAGTCAGTTTAAAATCACATCAGGGTCACCATTTGTTGGGTGCAGCTAGAATTACAGCTGTCTGACTTTCAAATAGTGTGTATTTATTAATCCTAGTGGTAGTGCCTGAAATACCGCTGTCATGATCTGTAAAAAGTAGGAACTTAAAACTGAGTAAACGCACCCAACACATAATAACTCTGTGGAATGAATATATTAGAGATGTTATACTTGAAAGCAGAACCACCCCTCAATGATAAGCAGTAGCTCATAAGAGGGAAAAACTCTGTACACATTACGAAGAATGAAAATCAGAATGAAAAAGTCAAAGAATAAACTGTCACCACTGCTGCTGCATTCAGTGTTACTAGCTGGTGCATGATTAAATCTGACAGATGTGACAACAATACACAACACACCTAGCAGAGGACAGCAGTCTGGTGTTACATACTCAAAATAAAAGATTGGTTTAGTGAAATTATAAAAGGAACACAATATGGTGAAAAAGAATCAATTAGTAACAAATCTTCTACAAACTTATTGCAAAAAAGTTCTGTGTAATAATAGAGGAGGAAAATCCAGATGTGGTTAAAATATGTTTTGAAGTAGAACAGAATCAGTTAATACCAAAGCCTCTGTAGGTGGAGTATTTTATTCAAGATGGGTTTGGCTACACAATTTGAGCATCATGGTTCATTTATCAGTAGAGGTTAAGAAAAGGATTGGTTTTTATATTTGGTTCAAAACAGGACTGAAAGTATGCATCCAAGTAGCATCTGTTCTAGTGAATTTTTCAGAAGTCTTGAGGAATACCAGCCAGAAAATTGTCTAAACAAAATTCATTTATTTCTGACTGCTGCACCAATCAAAATCAAAATACAGTAATGATGTGCATACTAATGGCCTTCATGGAAGAGAACAGGAAATTTTATAAGCTGGTAGATTATTTCCCTGTCTTTGGTCACAGGTATATGCCTCCTGACAGAGTGCTGGGTGCTGGTAGAGTGAAAAAAGACTACCAAATAAGGACGATATTCTTTCAGCAACTGAATATTATAGAGTGATGGAACAACATGGTATCGTCAATATAGTAAATAAAGAATGGGAAGCAAAGGATCTGAGGCACAGTGCACAAAAAGCCATACAGTTTAATATGCCTTTCAAAATAACTGCTCAGTGAGTAATATCCAGGGGAGAGGGACACCAGCACTACACTTGTTTTCCAGCCATGTCCTGCATTGTAGCCAGCCACAGCATGCTGGTCACTGCACAACTGCACCCAGGTAATGTCAGCAGCTGTGAATTTTTGTGACTTCCTTCTGCAAGTGCCCCGCACTGAGGAGGGGTTGGAGGGGGTTGGGATCGGTTGCCCCTATGTTAAATTCATGATGTAAAATATTACAAAGTAAGACTCTTTGGTAGTGAGTTTAGCCTCCCATAGGAAGAATATTTTTGACTCACACAGTTCATTGTAAACAATGGTATCATGCACACATGTTTCATTGTCTGTCTATATTTAGCAATAAAGTGTTCGTTAATTGCATTTACTGGTGTTCTGTTTCTTCCTATGAGCATTACCAGCTGGAATTTCCACAGGGTTTTCTGGTTTTATGTCTATGATAAGTTGCTTGCAACAGGAGCACGGAATACACAACACCAAACTGAGACTTAGACCAAGGTGCAATCTTAAACAATGGAAGTTGTTTTACTTACTTGAACATTAGTTTCGATGTGGGGAAAATGCAATATAAAGCACTACTAGTAGTACTTTATACTAATAATAACAAAATAATCTGAGGAACCAAAACATAATGACCACTGTCTACCATGAGGTGACATTGTGGGCATGTAACATGAACAAGTGATAAGAAAAGTGTAGAAGTGTAGCAGAGACACACGGAGAGTCATTCTAGCAAGATGGACTGATGTAAGTGACTTTCACAGAGGGCAGATTGTCATGACGTGATGTCTGAGAATGATCATTTTGAAAATGGTGAAGCTGGTTGGTTGTTCACATGCTACTTTTGAGAGCATCTATGGAAGATGGTTAAAGTTTGATGAAACGATTAGCAGGTGTCAGCTTGTTTGGCACCCAAGCCTCATCAGAGAACATAGAGCTTGGAGACTCTGTAAACTATGATATGCATTGATCTGTGGCAGATTTTACCATAGAGTACAAAGCTGGTACAGGCACAAGTGTTTCGGAGGACATAGTTCAGTACATGTTGTTGAACATGTAGCTCTGCAGCAGACTGGCCCTACATGTTTCTATGTTGGCCCAGTATTCTATGTTTGCCCAGTAATACTGACAATTGCAACTGCAGTGGGAATAGGATAATCAGGATTGGACCATGGATTAATGGAAGTATGTCATCTGCTAGGATGAATTGTGCTTCCTGTTACACCAGATCATTGGTGTGTTTGGATATGCCATCTTCCAGATGAACAGATGCTCAGAATATGCATTACACCATGGACACGGCCCAGCCATTGGGGGGGGGGGGGGGGGGGGAGGTTAGTAATTGAAGGGATCATGATAGCTGTGGGCTATGTGAATTTTATTGTGAATCACTTGCATCCGTTCACGCTTGTTGTCATCCCAGGCAGCTACTACATTTTCTAGCAGGATAGCTGTCTGTGCCAGAAGGCCAGAATTGTTCTACAATTGTTTGAGGAGACTGGTACTGAACTCAGCTGATCTATTGGCACCAAATTTGCCAGATATAAACCCAATGAAACACTTCTGGGTAGCTGTTGGACATCAGCTTAGTGCCAACAAACCACCAGTCCATAATTTACAGGAATTGCATGACCTAGATTTAGAAGGCTGGTGTCACATACCTCCAGATATTAACAAAGAACTATTTGAATACAAGTTTCACAGAATGTATGCGCTACTGTGTTCCAGAGGTGAACTTATACACTACTGAGCAGGTGGTCACAATGTTTTGGCTCATTCTCATGTATAGTTTTGAATGTTAGTATTTAAAATGTATGTTAGAAATCTCTGACTGAATGAACTTATAGAAAGATATCATCACTGAACTGTAGGGAACATGAATTTTTTACAGTGCCATGTAAGCTATGTATATAACTAATAATGCAAAGTTCATCTTGGTACTTACAAGTATTTTGACAATTTTTCAAGAGGAAGTTTCTAACCTGGAATTCATTTAGGTCAACATTAAGTGCACCATCAAAGCGTAGAGAAGCTGTTACTGAAGACACCACTTGACTGATGAGACGATTTAAATTTTTATATGTTGGTCTGTCTATGTCCAATTTCTGTCGACAGATGTCATAGATAGCTTCATTATCTACCATGAAGGAACAATCTGAATATTCCATGTTGCTGTGTGTCATCAGGATTGAATTGTATGGCTCAACGACAGCAGTAGATACCTAAATAAATTAACAAAAATTAAGACCAGATATAACAAACAAAGTACATGTACATATACAGTCATTATTTAAAATTTCCAAGCAGCTAGAGAAAAAATAATACTAGTCAGAAATACCTAAACTGAGAAATATCTGCTGCATAATTACTGGAAAGTAGCTGCCTCCTGTGCTATAACAAAACAAAAATGAACCAACATCACAGTGTTCTGTTTGGCCATAATTGTAAAAGTCGGTATTCTTCTATCACTCCAAGGGAAAAAGAGGACAATTCAACTTATATCATTTAGCCCTTTGATTCTTGTATTATAAATAAGTTCTTTCTAAGAGTAAAAATGAAATAATCTCATGTAGAATAAAGGAGTAACATTTGAATATTAGTAAAGAAACAGTTTTTTCTGTATCCCGGATGAGTTGCTGGCATTATTGTAGCTTGTCTGTTGATTGTATTGACCAACAGTGCAGTTATTGGAAAAACAACATATAAAATGTTATAATTTTGGAGGTTATTATTTACTTCACCGAAGAAATAAAACTTGGCAAAATGTCATTCCCCTAAGACAGTAAAACAAATGATACAGTAAAAGCTTTTCTCTGTTTTCCATTAAACATGCCATGTGCTACTGAAACTAAACAGTAAACATAGCATACAATATAACTGTCTCAAGTCAGCATCTCAGTTATTTAGAAACACTTTCTATTGATTAAATTCATAGTGAGACAGGCAAGGGCCAGATGATACAGCAGCAGTTGTAGTGCAGTATCACATACACCAACAGAGAACCATTACACAAAATGCAGGGCATATGCTAGGCAGTGATAACTTTTTAAGCCTACTGTGATGACAGTGACATAAAAAAAGGTAGACTACAAAATAGTGACAAATAAAATGGGGATGATGATGCAAATGTGTAAAGTAGCTACTGTTCTAAGATCTTCAATAGATGAAGGTAAATGATATTGGGTGGTAGTTCTGTGGATCACTTCTGCTGCTCTTCTTACAGACAAGTGTCATGCTTGCTTTTTTTTCAACTGCTGTTCACATGATTTTCAATGTATTATAGGTAACAGAGGAGCTAAATTAGATACAATTTTTTATACTATCTGGTAGATATTTTATCATGTTTAATTTTAGTGATTTCATTTGTTTCCCAATGACACTGGCACTATACCTATATCATCTATCTTTACGGTGTTGTGAGAACTAAACTTGGGTAATGCTGCTTGAACTTTATTTGTAGAGGAACATTTGGAAAAGGACTTCAGCATTTCTGATTTTGCTTTGGTACCCTCAATTTCAGTTCATGTGTCACCTGTGCTTGTCTTGACACTAACTTTAGTACCACTTACAGCCTTAACATAAGACTAGAATTTCTTTAGATCTTGTGAGTGATGTTTTGATAAGTTTTTTCTATAGCACACCAAAAGCTTCATGTATTGCCCTTTCAGCAACTGAAGCATTTCACATGGGATCTTTCTGTTTGTAATTCTGTACTTTGTTTCACACATGTAATAGTCTCCGTTTCTTCACAAATCTTTACATGGAGGCTCAATCCCATCGTGAAGTTTTCTATTAGGTACAGACCTAAACTGTGCTCAGTCAACTATTATTCTAAACTTGAATGACAGGTCCTGTAGATGCTCCTGCCCAGAGCTAAATATTTCATGTTCTTGCCTGAGATATGATGCTACTGCCATTTCATTTAGTTTACTGAACATGCAAATCTTTCTACTTGTTTTAGTTGCCTTTTCTACTTTGATAATCTTTGCTGCTACAACTCATGGTCAATGATACTACTTGGATACTACTTGGCTCACCAAAACTGGTCATGTCTACTCACTGCCATTAAATCTAATATGTTTCTGTCATGAGTATACAATGTTTCACCACTTCTTGCAATAAACTCGATTACTTAACTTTGTTTCTCCGTGAGGGGATGATATAACTGTACAATAAATAATCCTTACATTATGATTCCTGTCAGGTATTCAATTACTGTGTCAAGACAGTTTTGGTGGTACGCTAATTATTAAAATGATGTAGTCAACACGTTCAAATTACTCTTTAACTAATTTATTCTTCAAAGACAATACGAAAATCTGATATAGGTTTCATACAAAACTGGCCAAAAACTGTTATTATACTATTTAATACTGAGACACTGTGGTTCCGGTGTTGGTCCTCGTAAAACACCCAGCAATTATGAGATCACTTTAAGTATTGTTTAAATTGAACTTAATTAAACTTACACTTGAAATTTATTGGCTCTCATAAGACTGATTACAAATTTAACTTAGCAAATGATGACATCTTTCATGAAAATGCTTTGATTATTTTTCTTAATTGACCCACAATTACACCATAACTTTTGATCCTCCCATGAATTCAGTGTCTTTAAATTGAATTCTACCATTATAACTGCTGCTTTTTTTGTATATTATTCCTAGGAAGGAGGCTTTCAGTCTGTACCTACATCTGGTTTCACAAATTTTTGGTTTATAGAATAATCTTTCTACAAATTGATCAGAATGGAATACTCTTCTGCAAATATATAACTTCGCACAATGTTCACACAATGGTATTGCGATCTCTGAAGTATATGGAATCATACACTATATTTTATGTTATCCTGTTCTACCACATTTCATACTGCTCTCAAAGTATTGCACACAAGAACTGTGGGTGAGACTTTGCTGTGGCATGCATTTACCAGGATAGGAAGTTTGTTGTGCAAAATAACTTTAGCATCTATATTTTTTGGTGAAATGATGTTGCGTTAAATTCTAATCTATTGTTTACATTACATAGACATTTTATGTAAAGTACTGTTCTGACATATCTATCATTACAAAGATTATTAACACTTTTTTCTTAGAAGTGCATTGTGGATCTCCTTTCTCCTCTCCATGAACTTGTATGAACAAGCAAAACTTGTCTTTGAAGTGTCAACATTCCATTTCTCAATTCCACTACAATGTTTTGTTTTTCTCTGAAATAAAACACAGCCTCCATTATCAACAGTACACTCAGAGCATCACTACAGAAAAATATAAACAATTCTAAATGACCAAAATGCATACTTAGGTTTTACAGTTTCTGATATCCTGCAGATAAAAATTCAATGGCTCAAGTAATTGTATTATTACATGGTACAAGTATATGATTAAATCATTTATGTTTCAGACTGTATAATTTCTTTATACATACAGGTTCTTAATAACTATTATCTCTTGCTCAAGCAGTCGGGATGCACATATTGTGAGCATAACCAAGGTTTACAAGATAAAGTACTAATCAAATTCATCACTAATTAGAATGAATTTGACAGTGTCAGTATTAAATGGAGTATAAACGATTTTTTAATTCTTCTTCCAACTTTTCTTTTTTTAATCAATACCATAAAAATAACAATTAAACACTTCTATATCTTCACAGCCTTAAATGTTCTTTTTAACATGACATTTTGTTTCCACAGTGATAAGTGCTTTCTTATGCGAATATATTCCAGTGGTAAATCATTTCAGCCTAGAATACTCCTTTCAAGTAGAAACAGCTCTTCACCTTTCAGTCAACATGATGTACATAAATGTCCAAGCATAATATCTGGAATAAAAATGGCAGTTTTTTTGTATATCATGGCAATAATTACATAACTGTGCACCTACAATGTTAATAACAGACAAATAAATAGTCTCCATCATATTATAATGCTTTGTACCATTAAAGTGAATCGACACTTATTAATCACCTGAGACTGTTACCTCTGATATTATGTAAATAGTATTTATATATGGCATTATGTATAAGTAAACAACATAACAAGACTTTCTATGCAGAAACTGTGATTAAAAATATCATGTATCTCATATAACTATAGAAAATCTAGGATGGAATGTAATAACATTATGAAAAAGTAAGCTGCCACTGACCATATAGCAGAGATATGCAATCAAACATAGGCACAACAAAAAGACTGTCACAGATAATGCTTTCGGCCCATGAGACGTTCATCAAAAATAGATGACAGACTGCGTGTTACATGTTTTTGTTAGATGTGTTTACAGGAAGTAAATGGGGTTGTTAGTTTGTAAGTATCTAGTTGATATTAAAGGTATTCTTGGTTGTACATTGTTTTGGTAATGTCTGTGTGAAATGTATTGGTGCACGTAGCCTTAAATCATATAAGTGTTAAATAGACCCTCGTAACATGTACATTCGACACCTTGAACAGCTGTGAATCATCCAGGACTCACTAGAATAGTTCTTTAGATGTAATTTGAATCCTGAAGACCTAATCCTTTCAGTGATTTGCATATTCATTCTTCACATATACACTTACATAGCTAGGTTTCAAATGCAAAAGCTTATATTATGGCAACATAATGTGACACCTGTCTGCACTTATGAGGTATCTCCATCACAGTAAAAAAGAAAAAGTATCTTCATTTATAAGTGTGTGTTAACTGAAATGTGTACTTGTAGTTTGTAATTTCATGAAACACAATCTGTTAAACAACCTACAACATGGATTTAGAAAAGGGAGATCTACTACAACAGCAGTAGCATCTTTTACACATGAAATATTAAATAAGCTGGACAAAAGTGACAAGGTAATAGGCACTTTCCTAGATATGAGTAAATCCTTTGATACTGGGAATCATACCATTCTTCTGTGTAAGCTAGAAGAGTACGGGTTGAGAGGACTAGCCTTGAAACTACTTACCTCCTATTTGAAAGACAGGAAACAGTGTGTAAAGCCAACTTATCAAAATAATGAGCAGCTCCTAACAACCATATCAAACTTCAGGACACTTCAATGTGGCGTGCCTCAAGGAAGCATACTAGGGCCTTTTCTGTTCCTTGTATATGTAAATAACTTGTTTGAAACCCAAAATTGCATGATCGTAAGCTATGCCGATGACATATCCTTCATCAGCTGTGGCAGTGATATGCAGTCTGCGGCTAACAGTACCGAGATCAGTTTCAATACTCTGTCCGCATACCTTACAGCAAACAAGCTTCTTGAAAATAAAGACAAAATGGTAATAATGAAGTTCATTCACAGTTATAATGCTGCCATAACTGATACTGTATTTACATCCCCATTGGGTCTTGCATATGCAAATTCACATAAATTTTTGGGCATCGTTGTTGATGAATACTTATCATGGAGAGAACATGTAGATAATATTTCCAAGAAAATCAGTAGAAATGTGTATCTACTGAACCGGGTCTCAGCCTTCTTGGACCATGATACTTTAAGGCAAATATATTTTCAGTTAATTCATCCGCACCTTCAGTATGGTTTCAGCTTTCAGCTAACCGATCCATCATCATTCATCCAGCTGACAAGGGTTCCACGACTGTGGTACTTGATCGTCGGCAGTATGTGGCTGAGGAACTGCATCAGCTTTCAGACAACACTACATACAAAGTTTGGCAAGGTAATCCCATTCCTGATGTCCAGGTGGAGCTTCAAAGAATCCTCAGAACCTTAGGCCCCTGCAAAACCTTTCACCTGACTCCATCAACCCACTGACACCACTGACACCCCGCACCCCTACCTTCTACCTACTTCCTAAAATTCACAAACCAAAACATCCCGGCCGCCCCATTGTAGCTGGTTACCAAGCTCCCACAGAACGTATCTCTGCCTACGTAGATCAACACCTTCAACCCATTACATGCAGTCTCCCATCCTTCATCAAAGACATCAACCACTTTCTCGAACGCCTGGAATCCTTACCCAATCTGTTACCCCCAGAAACCATCCTTGTAACCATTGATGCCACTTCCCTATACACAAATATCCTGCACGTCCAGGGTCTCGCCGCGGTGGAGCACTTCCTTTCATGCTGATCACCTGCCACCCTACCTAAAACCTCTTTCCTCATTACCTTAGCCAACTTCATCCTAACTCACAACTTCTTCACTTTTGAAGGTCAGACATACCAACAATTAAAGGGAACAGCCATGGGTACCAGGATGGCCCCCTCATACACCAACCTATTTATGGGTCGCTTAGAGGAAGCCTTCTAGGTTACCCCGGCCTGCCAACCCAAAGTTTGGTACAGATTTATTGATGACATCTTCATGATCCGGACTCACAGTGAAGAAGAACTCCAGAATTTCCTCTCCAACCTCAACTCCTTTGGTTCCATCAGATTCACCTGGTCCTACTCCAAATACCATGCCACTTTCCTCAACGTTGACCTCCATCTGTCCAATGGCCAGCTTCACACGTCCGTCCACATCAAACCCACCAACAAGCAAAAGTACCTCCATTATGACAGCTGCCACCCGTTCCATATCTAATGGTCCCTTCCCTACAGCTTAGGTCTTCGTGGCAAACGAATCTGCTCCAGTCCTGAATCCCTGAACCATTACACCAACAACCTGAAAACAGCTTTCGCATCCCGCAACTAGCCTCCTGACCTGGTACGGAAGCAAATAACCAGAGCCACTTCCTCATCCCCTTAAACCCAGAACCTCCCACAGAAGAACCCCAAAAGAGCCCCACTTGTGACAGGATACTTTCTGGGACTGGATCAGACTCTGAATGTGGCTCTCCAGCAGGGATATGACTTCAACAAATCCTGCCCTGAAACGAGATCCATCCTTCATGAAATCCTCCCCACTCCACCAAGAGTGTCTTTCCACTGTCCACCTAACCTTCATAACCTCTTGGTTCATCCCTATGAAATCCCCAAACCACCTTCCATACCCTCTGGCTCCTACCCTTGTAACCACCCCTGGTGTAAAACCTGTCCCATGCACTCTCCCACCACCACCTACTCCAGTCCTGTAACCCGGAAAGTGTACACGATCAAAGGCAGAGCCACGTGTGAAAGCACCCACGTGATTTACCAACTGACCTGCCTACACTGTGAAGCTTTCTATGTGGGAATGACCAGCAACAAACTGTCCATTCGCATGAATGGACACAGGCAGACAGTGTTTGTTGGTAATGAGGATCACGCTGTGGCTAAACATGCCTTGGTGCACGGCCAGCACATCTTGGCACAGTCTTACACCATCCAGGTTATCTGGATACTTCCCACTGACACCAACCCATCAGAACTCCGGAGATGGGAACTTGCCCTTCAATATATCCTCTCTTCCCGTTACCCATAGGGCCTCAACCTCTGCTAATTTCAAGTTGCCGCCCCTTGCACATCACTTGTCACTCAACATCTTTGCCTCTATACTTCCACCTCAACTGACAGCTCTGCCCAAACCTTTGTCTTTACATATGTCTGCTTGTGTCTGTATATATGCAGATGGATATGTGTGTGTGTGTGTGTGTGTGTGTGTGTGTGTGTGTGTGTGTGTGCGCGCGAGTGTATACCTGTCGGCTTTTCCCCCTAAGGTAAGTCCTTCCGCTCCCGGGATTGGAATGACTCCTTACCCTCTCCCTTAAAACCCACATCCTTTCGTCTTTCCCTCTCCTTCTCTCTTTCCTGATGAAGCAACCGTGGGTTGTGAAAACTTGAAATTTGTGTGTGTGTTTGTATGTTTTTTTTGTGTCTATCTACCAGCGCTTTCTCGTTAGGTAAGTCACAGCATCTTTGTTTTTTAATATAAATAAATAAACATACTGAGTCTTATGTTAGTGTAGTGCTCACAAATGTTTCATTTCTACATCTTAGACTGTACAGATGGGTTAAATCTCTGAATTAATTCAGTATTTACATCATGTCAATAATATTTGTATTTATGTGTCTTCAGGGCATAATCAGTAAGTGTATATGTGACTTAACATCTCTGAACAATTTTCCCTGGAAAACGACTACATATAATTCAGTTCAAAAAATTGGACAAGTGGATCATAATAATGATATTGTATCAAAATCTGAGGAGACTGCAGGAATACTCCAAGTAAAATACCTGTCCTGATTTTTAAGCCTATTTAATAGGATACAAACAAATACAACCACAAGATGTTTAAAAAAACCTAAAAAATGATAAACTAATGTCTAATTCCAAGAATAAACATAAAGGAATCTGGCAAATTGTAAGAAGAAAAATGGGTGGAAGGTAAGGTAATAACAGCAACATTGAGCTGATTGTGAACAACAATGAACTAACTGACCCCATACAAGTGGTTAGTGCTCTCAACCATTAATTCTCAAACATAGCACAGTCATTGATAAATACACATGACAAACAGCCAGATGTAAGAGAGTACAGTCAGATTAAAAAAAATAATCTTGCAAATATAATAATCATGTATCCAGCAACACCTGCGGAATTGTTGAAAATTATAAAAGGATTGCCTAGTAAATATTCAGTTGGAGCTGATGAGATACCTGATGCTATCATGAAAAGTGGTGCAACATTTATTGTGTAACCACATCATCATTTGAGAATGGTGTATTTCCATGTAGTCCAAAACCTGCAAAGAACTGCATAAGAACAGTACATATTGTAAAATTCCTACTTATAAGCCAGTTTCATTTTCGTCAGGCTGCAGCAAAATTATGGAAAAAGTTAATAGGCTTCTTAAACAACGAAAGGCTGATAAATGACTCACAGGATGGGTTCAGAGCTGCAAAGTCAGCCCAGACTGGAACTTACCGTATTTACTCGAATCTAAGCCGCACTTTTTTTCCGGTTTTTGTAGTCCAAAAAACCGCCTGCGGCTTAGAATCGAGTGCAAAGTATGTGGAAGTTCTGAAAAATGTTGGTAGGTGCCGCCACAACTAACTTCTGTCGTCGAATATATGTAGCGCTATGCAGGCATGATTCGCGGGCACAAAGAACAAAACCTCTGCGTCAGTAAATAAATAAAAAAAAGGTGGAGGATGAGCTTTTTTTCTCCGCCCCGAGTTTCGACCATTGCATTTTCATACATTATCCAACGAAGTAAATACAAATTCCGTATTGTTCCTCTTCGAACGTAGCACCATTTCAATGTACTATGAAAATCCGACTGGCAAGACTGTTTGGGATATTTGTCAATATGGCCAACTCTGCTTTCTGAATTTTTTCCTAACTGTGAGAAGAAATGGTTGCTAATAGGAACTTTTATGAATTGTGAATCACATGCAGTATTCTCTTCACCATAAGAATAATACGAATATAAACATTTTGCCATGTATTCTTTCATGTTTGCTGCTATCTCATTTAAATCCTGTCTGCCTAATAAACTACGAAACTAGAGTGAGACAACAGCAGACGCGGAAGAATATACATACAATGTCATATTTATATTCGTATTATTCTTATGCCTAATAGTGATACAGTCAAAAATGAAGCACGGCAATTGACTAGATTTTTAAATCTAAGATGACTCTAATTTCTGTGCACAATGTAATGTACTAAAGAGGCGTCTGCAAAGATTTTCAAACGGAAAAAATTTTCGCTAAATTCTCATTCAGAACATCTTCTATCATACGCAGTCTATTATTTGATTCTTGTTGATCATTATCAAAGAAAGCAGCAGTGTAAGTAGCAACGAATAGCAGTCTCATGCCATTGTTTCGCTAATGAGATGATTCCTTTCTTTGTTTTTTTTTTAATTGTAAGCGCCGGTAGCGTGCACAAAAGCAAGCCATGCCGCGAGCGGCGATAGGCCGTAAACCCTCATTTTCAGAATGCGACAAACAATGCATGACACAGTACAGTAATGCATTTTCAGCTTTGAGTGACGGAAACACCTATAACAAAGAGAACTGCACTTGTCAGATCAAAGAAAAATAAGCAATCAATTCAAACCAGACGAAGCACGTGAAAAAGGAAGGGTACCCGTATAAATATGGACGGAGCACCTGACGCATAACAACGGCTACCTGGTAAAGCTTAACTGCTAAGCTTACGACTCGAACCAAACTACTACAGCTGTATCGTCATTCATTCAACCTAAATTGTGTCTCATATTACAATGGACCAAGTTTGTTTCGATTTGGAAGTGCGGCCTAAAACTTTTCTCTCCCCTTGAATTTCAAGTCTCAGATTTCAGGTGCGGCTTAGATTCGGGAAATTTTTTTTTTCTCGATTTCGAGTCTCATTTTTCAGGTGCGGCTTAGATTCGAGTGCGGCTTAAATTCGAGTAAATACGGTATGTCTTTTTAAATGAAACACTAACAGCAGTGAATGATAAGCAACATTTATCTGGAATATTTATTATCTTAGTTAGTAAAGCCTTTGATGTTCTAGATTATGACATTTTCTTGTATAGTTTAAGTAATTATTGAATTACTGGCCAGTCTGAAAGGTGCATCCAGTCATATCCCAACAATCAGCAAAAGATTACAGAAAAATTCACAGTGACAATGAAACACAAAATATTCTAGTTATTGCCGTAATAAGAAAAAAAAATCAAGTATGGAGTCCCATAAGATTCAATTACGGGGCCTATCATATTTCTACTTGGCTGAGGAAATACAAAATGGAACCATAGTACTCTTTGCAGATGACACTTAAATCACACATTGAGTAAAACCTGCAGGAAACTGCAACATCGGTTATGCATAGCTTAACGCAATGGTTCAGGACCAGTAGACTCACTGTAAGTTCTGGAAGAACTGTGGCAGTTAATTTTCACACAACACAAAATCTCCATCCTGAATATTCTGTTTTCATCATTGAAGGGAAAAAATGTCTCAAATGTGACTTATACAAAATTTTTACGCATAGATAGTCAGGAGCTTTTGAAGTGGGGGATACACCTTAACAATCTGAACAGAAAACTAAAAACATTTACGTAACTGTTAGGATTCTTGCTCAAAATACAAGCTGCTCATTGGGGTTAACAGTGGACCACGATAGTATATAGTCACTGCTATTCTACCGAATAATGTTTTGGGGGAATTAAAAAAATTTATCAAGACGATAAAAAAAGCTAAACATACGGATTCCTTTTTAGAAGTCTGCAAATACTACCTCTGCCTTGTCTGGGTATACATGAAATACAAATTTTTACAAATGGGAGAACAAAATCATCTTCAGACATACCTATGATATACAGGTATATGAAACTAGGCAGAAGCTGAACCTACACATTAGCACAATAAGTACCAAACCTATACAAAAGAGGCTAGTATTGCTTATTTCACTTCATACTATAATTTACTTTGTGTTGACCATGTAGTCTCACTTAATAACTATAAGTAGAAGCAATGTAGTATGTTAGTTTGTACAATTACGCACTCTGTTTATGTTGACCCTGCAGTCACAGTGACTACTGCAATCATGAATTGTACAAATAATGTTAAAAAAATTATTCTTGGACCAAATAAATAAAACTATTGTTATAATAAACATTTGTACAGGTAAGTTAGAGCATTATGCTTCAGTTAACTAGGTAATATTCATATTTATAGGAGATTAATTTGATTGCTTGGTGTAAAGCGTACATCTACATCTACATTTATACACCACAAGCCACCCAACAATGCATGGTGGAGGGCACTTTACCCAACAGTGCATGGTGGAGGGCACTTTACATGCCACTGTCATTACCTCTCTTTCCTGTATGTCGCGTATGGTTCGCGGGAAGAACGACTGCCGGAAAGCTTCCGTGGGTGTTTGAATCTCTCTAATTTTACATTCGTGATCTCCTCGGGAGGTATAAGTAGGGGGAAGCAATATATTCGTTACCTCATCCAGAAACGCAACCTCTCGAAACCTGAACAGCAAGCTACAGTGCGATGCAGAGCCTGCCACTTGAGTTTGCTAAACATCTCCGTAACGCTATCATGCTTACCAAATAACTCTGTGACGAAACGCGCTGCTCTTCTTTGGATCTTCTCTATCTACTCTGTCAACCCGACCTGGTATGGATCCCACACTGATGAGCAATACTCAATAAGTCGAACGAGTGTTTTGTTAGCCACATCCTTTGTTGATGGACTTCATTTTCTAAGGACTCTCCCAATGAATCTCAACCTGGCACCCACCTTACCAACAATTAATTTTATATGATCATTTCACTTCAAATCGTTCCGTACGCTTACTCCCAGATATTTTACAGAGGTAAATGCTACCAGTGTTTGTTCCACTATAATATAATCATACAATAAATGATCCTTCTTTCTATATATTCGCAATACATTACATTTGTCTATGTTAAGGGTCAGTTGCCACTCCCTGCATCAAGTGCCTATCCGCTGCAGATCTTCCTGCATTTCGCTGCAACTTCTCTGTATACTACAGCATCATCCGCGAAAAGCCGCATGGAACTTCCGACACTATCTACTAGGTCATTTATATATACTGTGAAAAGCAATGGTTCCATAGCACTCCCCTGTGGCATGCCAGAGGTTACTTTAACATCTGTAGATGTCTCTCTATGCTGTGTTCTGTTTGCTAAGAACTTTTCAATCCAGCCACACAGCAGGTCTGATATTCTGTAGGCTCTTACTTTGTTTATCAGGCTACAGTGCAGAACTGTATCAAACACCTTCCGGAAGTCAAGGAAAATGGCATCTACCTGGGAGCCTGTATCTAATATTTTCTGGGTCTCATGAACAAATAAAGTGAGTTGGGTCTCACACGATCGCTGTTTCCGGAATCCATGTTGATTCCTACAGAGTAGATTCTGGGTTTCCAGAAATGACATGATACACAAGCAAAAAACATGTTCTAAAATTCTACAACAGATCGATGGCAGAGATATAGGCCTATAGATTTGCACATCTGCTCGACGACCCTTCTTGAAAACTGGAACTACCTGTGCTCTTTTCCAATAATTTGGAACCTTCCGTTCCTTTAGAGACTTGTCGTACACAGCTGTTAGAAGGGGGGCAAGTTCTTTCACGTACTCTGTGTAGAATCAATCTGGTATCCCGTCAGGTCCAGTGGATTTTCCTCTGTTGAGTGATTTCAGTTGCTTTTCTATTCCTTCGACACTTAATTCAAAGTAAGCGAGTTTTTTGTTCATGCGAGGATTTAGAGATGGAACTGCAGTGTAGTCTTCCTCTGTGAAACAGCTTTGGAAAAAGGTGTTTAGTATTTCAGCTTTACATGTGTCATCCTCTGTTTCAATGCCATTATCTTCCCAGAGTGTCTGGATATGCTGTTTCGATCAACTTACTGATTTAACATAAAATCAGAACTTCCTAGGATTTTCTGTCAAGTCAGTACACAGAATTTTTCTTTCGAATTCACAGAACACTTCACACATAGCCCTCCTTTTGCTAACTTTGACATCGTTTAGCTTCTGTTTGTCTGAGAGGTTTTGCCTGCATTTAAATTTGCAGCGAGGCTCTCTTTGCTTTTGCAGTAGTTTCCTAACTTTGTTGTTGAACCACAATGGGTTTTACCTGTCTAAAACGCATTTTATGATTGCCTTGAAATTTTTCCGTAACACTCAACATCGTCAGTGTTGAAACAGAAATTTTTGTTTTGATCTGTTAGGTAGTCTGAATTCTGCTTCCTATTACACTTGCTAAACAGATAAATCTTCCTCCCTTTTTTTATATTCCTATTTACTTCCATATTCAGGTATGCTGCAATGGCCTTATGATCACTGATTCCCTGTTCTGCGCTTACAGAGTCTAAACATTTGGGTCAGTTTGTTATCAGTGGGCCCAAGATGTTATCTCCACGAGTCGGTTCCCTGTTTAATTGCTCGAGGTAATTTTCGGATAGTGCACTCAGTATAATGTCACTCAATGCTCTGTCCCTACCACCTGTCCTAAACATCTGAGTGTCCCAGTCTATATCTGGCAAATTGAAATCTCCACCTAAGACGATATAACATGCTGAAGAAATTTATGTGAAATGTATTCCAGATTTTCTCTCAGTTGTTTTGCCACTAATGCTGCTGAGTCAGGAGGTTGGTAAAAGGAGCCAATTATTAACCTATCTTGGTTGTTGAGTATAACCTCCACCCATAATAATTCACAGGAACTATCCACTTCTATTTCACTACAGGATAAACTACTACTAACCGCAACAAACACGTCACCACCGGTTGCATGCAATCTATCCTTTCTAAACACTGTCTGTGTCTTTGTAAAAATTTTGGCAGAATTTATCACTGGCTTCAGTCAGCTTTCCATACCTACAACGATTTCAGCTTTGGTGCTTTCTATCAGTGCTTGAAGTTCCAGTACTTTACCAACGCAGCTTCGACAGTTTACAATTTCAATACCGATTGCTGCTTGGTCCCCGCATGTCCTGACTTTGCCCCGCACCCTTTGAGGCTGTTGCCCTTTCTGTACTTTCCTGAGGCCATCTAACCTAAAAAACCACCCAGTCTACACCACACAACCCCTACTACCCGTGTAGCCGCCTGCTGTGTGTAGTGGACTCCTGACCTATCCAGCGGAACCCAAAACCCCACCACCCTATGGCGCAAGTCGAGGAATCTGCAGCCCACACGGTCGTAGAACCGTCTCAGCCTCTGATTCAGACCCTCCACTCGGCTCTGTACCAAAGGTCCGCAGTCAGTCCTGTTGACGATGCTGCAGATGGTGAGCTCTGCTTTCATCCCGCTAGCGAGACTGGCAGTCTTCACCAAATCAGATAGCCGCCGGAAGCCAGAGAGGGTTTCCTACGATCCATAGCGACACACATCATTGGTGCCGACATGAGCGACCATGGGTGCACCCTGTACCCTTCATGGCATCCGGAAGGACCCTTTCCACATCTGGAATGACTCCCCCCAGTATGCACACGGAGTGCACATTGGTTTTCTTCCCCTCCCTTGCAGCCATGTCCCTAATGGGCCCCATTACGCACCTGACGTTTAGATGTTCTTCCTCAAATGGTCCACGACCATATGAAAATTCTTGGCTCATTAGAAACAAAACGATACTTCATTTACAAAGTATAATATCAGGTTTAAGTATAGTTATTGTATTCATAAGCATAAGTTATGCAGCAACACCAAGTGTGATGTATCACAAATCACTGAGCTAGTAAAGCAGGTTCTATAAGAGATATGAAAAAAATTTGTACCAACATAACATAGTAACCCTGACATATAAATATTTTTGTGAGTCAGACAGTTGACATATTACAAAATGCATGTGACATGGTTCATAACAGCATACATCAATTATATCATTTCTTATTTTTTTCATGGTGTTGACATAACAAAGTAGATTCATATGAAGAAAGTAAGAAATATATATTATTTAGAATAGAATGAAAGGCAGAACAAAGGCAATGTGCTTCCATCAAAATTTTTGAAATAAGAACCAGATGGCTAGAGACTTAGTGTCTGTCATACACTTGATGCATAAAGATGATGCAGCTCCCTTAGGGTATACATTGATTCTACAAAGGCATGTAACATTACTTATATCAATTAACATTAGTTTATTACTCTTCTGTTATGACAGAACTTATTGTCAATCTTGGTTCCAAGATTACATGGTTTTAATTGTGTAATATTTCTTAACATAAATAACTTTCTTGATTGTGGATAAATTAACCTATAAACATTTGGATGAGGACTCTCAAATATTTCAGGTGGTATGATATAAATGTCAAAAAAATTCTTTATTTCCCCACTGACTGCCTTTGATTTTTCACTTAAACTACACAAGAACAATGTTACTTACTGTAAACTGTGTTTCTTTCAACCTCCTACTATGTCTCTACTTCCTAACATTAGAGTGCTCTTTCGTTTTTCCTGACTATTTATTCTTTTTACTGTGAATAAACACTTGTGAATGCAGGAAATTCTATCATTTCATTTATTAAATTAGCAGGTTTCTTGTTCACATGATCTCATAAGGTGAAAACCAAGGCAATGAATGTTGCAAACTATTTAGAATGTCTACAAAAGTACTTATATCTTCAATCCCATTTTAACACTCTATACTGCAGTAAGTCCTACATAGTCTAACCAGTTTTCATCAAATATCTTTCAATGCAGTTGCTTGATGCTGATATTAATATGTGCTTTATATTTTTCTCCTCTACAAAATTTTTTCATATTTAGAAGCGGACTGAGCTCCATTATCAGTAACAATAGCCTTTGGGAATCCTACATTTCCTAAGTAGTCCTTTTTAATTTTTAGTATTTTGTTTTACTGGTTGATTTCTTCATAGGATGCAATTTAAGTCTACCATAGCCCCCTTTTGCTTATGGCAACTGCCTAAACAAGTTGACTCCTATCAGGTGTCCAAAACACTCATGTAGGCCTACATACGTTATTAGATTTGCTATATACTGTTCCAGCCACACAGATTCCATTTATCATTGTCTGGACTATTTTACCTAAGTAACACTCTCTTGTAGATTTTATAATATTGTTCCACCTTTCCTTTTTGTTTTTTTCCTAAATAACATTATAGAAGCTCCCGATTTTCATAATGGTTTTGGTTTCTCCTTATCTTGTTACAAATCCCTTGATTTCTTTTATATTTATAATTTCTTTAATATACATAATCCTGGAATCCCTTTCTCCTTGATTCCAACTCTTTCCATGTTCACTTCCCAATGATAATCTAGATGATGCACTTGCAATAAGATTTTCCTTAACTTATGTGCATTTCGTTGCATAATCAAGAAAAAGTGCCCACCATTTAATTCTACTGTGATATAATTTGGACTCCTGCAAGTAACACAAAGACTTGTGATCAGAATGTACAATGGTTTTGTGTTCCAGTTAATAATGTCTAAAGCTGGTGAAAGCCCAATGTACAGCCAATACCTCTTTTTGAGTCACAGTTTAACTCTTCTCAATCTTTTAGAATGTTCTGCTTGCAAGGGTTATAGAATAATGTTATAGTCAACCATCTACTACTTTCTCTTGAAATAAATGAACTACCACTCCGCATTACTACTATATGTCGTAAGGCAATTAGTAATGTCAAATCTGGTCTGTGCAAAATTATGCAATCACATAACTGTCTCTTTATGTCAGTGAAAGCTTGCTGATACTCATTAATCCATATCCATAATACACCCTTCTTTAAAAGATTATTCAGAAAAGGTGTGTTCAATACATAATTCCTTACAGATTTCCAAAAAAATTGATTATCCCACGTTTTTTGACTTAGGGGCAGGAAAATTTGCTATGGCAAAATTCCACCCTCAGTAATGCAATGGCCAAGAAATATCAACTGTTTCACACCAAATTTGCACTTTTACATCTTTAATGATATATCTCCTTCCCTTAAGTTTTCCCCTCCTTCCTGTAGTAATCCCAAGTGCTCTTCCTAATTTCTACCAGTAACTAAAGTATCATATACATAAATTACCAAACTGGCAAGTCATTCCTTACCTGAAAAGAAAAATCTAAACCTCTTATAAACTCTGCTGCAGAAACATTTTATCCAAATGGTACAACACACCACTGATAAGATCAGCCACTATACAGAAATGCAGCATACTTCTTAGAATTGGGTTCTAATGATATCTTATGAAAACTAGAGGTTAAGATAAGACTAGTCATGTAAGTTACAGCTCACCTATATTTTCAGGATGGTTAGTTTCTCTCTGTAATATTTTGTTTAAGTGTCTGAAATCCAATGTAAATCTTATCCTGTTGTCTCTTTTACATACCACCATACTTCTTGGGTCCTTATTTGTCCAACAGAATCCTACTCATGCTCAAAATAATTTCCTCACTCAAATTAGGTATCACAAAACTTTCGTGGACAAATTATATGTTGTTAGTTTTAAATGACAAGAATACAAGTTTGTTCACTATTTTACTATGTTTCCCAGTCGCTCCTCTAATCTTAATTCCTATTACAAAAAACTCAACAAAACTTGGACTGTGTTTCATTCCCTCTCTCTTAATTTTTCAGACACTTCACAGACAGGGCTCCCTGTGTCAATCAGTGTCAAGATCATTCTTAAGTCTGTGAATTGTCTTTTATTTAAAAGAAAGCATCAAAAGGCAAGGCCACAATGAACAAAGGACTTCATATATTCTTTAAACAGCAACCAGCTCATATTAGCAGCAAGACATATCAGCTGTGTCCTTACATTAAAAGGCACATGTTGCTTTTGATTACTACAATCTTTTTCTTTAAATATCAACAATCAGTTACCTTCTCTCTTATGTTTCAGTATGAAGGCATGCATTTAGCTCAATAGCAATGTTATATTTGTTCCCTTATTCACACAAAAGATTGTTTTCAGTTTCTTTGAACTCTATATATCTTGTACCTGAACTTGGTTTGTATGTATTTCCACTCTTGGTTGTATGGTATCCACAGACATGTCAGTCTTGTTCTGAGTTCTCTAAATTACCTGTTGTCTCTTAATACCATTCCAGATGCAAGCTTCCACAACCTTTTTCATTGTATCTTTTATTCTATTATCATTGCTTTCATTGCCATAATGATCCTAAACAACCATTAAAATTTTGATATTTGTACATCTTTCACACTCCTTCCCATCTTTACAACTGTTTACTGTTTCATTGATATCAACTGGTGAAGTCTTTCTTTCATTTCTACCACAGTTCTGGCCTCCCTGTAAGTGTACATTGATGTACCCTTAAAAATCTTCCTCTAATACTCCATATTTAATTATTCATAAAATTCAATCTCATTTCCTATTTTCTCTTCAATATCTTCAACAACATCTTCACTATCTCATAACTATTGAATGTCACATATTTTTCACTTTTTTATCTAAGACATCCTATTCACTCTTCTACCATTACTACCTATAATAACTTTAGGTTAGGTTTAGGTTAATTATTCATTCCATAGACCCACAATAGAGGGGATCCTCCTGGGTGTGGAACATGTCAGATAAACACATTACAAACTGTAACTAGAAAAACTTGAGTTTCATTAATTTTAATGATCCTCAGTCAATAAACTGTAATATTATGTACATGAATTAAAATTAAACTTCTAATATTTACAGGTTTAATACTTACATCTGCTTTCATTAAAGCCATAATTCACACAGTAGCTAGTTACTTGGCTATTACGACCTAGTATTGTCAAAAATTAAACCAAATTATTCATTTCAATGATCCTCAGTCAACAGAACCACTGTCAAGTAATGACATTTTAGCTGAATGGCATTATTTCATATGAAGAAGTATAACATATGCAAGGAACATAGGTGACCATGTTATGGTGCCAGTAAGCCTGAACAATTCTGGAATGAACCAAGTGAGCCTTCTGAAGGGGTTTGTAATAGCTACACTGGAAGTACTCAATGGAAAAGACAGTGATGGGTCAATAATAGATCATAATGTCAAGCAAACTGTCAGCACATTTGCATCACATAGCATAATTATTCATTTAAAGGGTAATGGTCAGTCAGCCATGGAGTTATTGTTAGTGCAATACAAAGATTTATTTAATTTTGAAAGTCCATTGCCAGTCATAGCCACAACACAGCATCAGATTCCAGTGTGCCATAAACAAAATAGGTTACTGAAGGCCCTCCAGCCATCGAAAGAATAGTTTGTTGATCAACAGCTTGAAGAATGCATAATAGAACACAGCAACATGATCAGCAAGCATAGTAACTCGATCGAAAAAGTCACTTGATGGAACAAAAAAATGTCAGTTATGTTGTAATTACAAATGTTTAAATGGATGTACAGTAACCGATGCATATCCAGTTCCTAAAAGAACTGAAACTATCGATAACATGGAACCATGTAAATTCTTTTCCACATTAGATTTAAGGAGTGATTATCATCAAATTAAAGACCCTACAGGTCAACTAACAACATGGTGATTCAGGTTAAGTGAGTTTCTGTATGATCCAGCTCACAAGTGTTGTGTGAACCACTCACATGTGGACACACTTAATAGGAAAACTGCAGTGTTACAAGTATCTGGATTAAGACCAACAGACTGGAAGAAGGCAGAAGCAATGGACAAAGAATGCCAATTATAGAGCTATCAGTCTCTTACGCGTGAAGGTTCAATGTTTATGTCAACAAGCAGACCACATGTTGTCTTTCCTGCAGCACTCCAAAGCAAAGTGTTACAATAATCACATGACCAAGCAGTGTCTGGACAAGGAGGTAAAAGAGCTGGTGACAGACAAATTGCAGAGAGATTTTGGAGGAGAACTTGAAATGGTGATGTGGAGCAATAAATTAGAAATTGTGTCCCCTTCTAGGTACATGACTGTTAAGTTCACCAGCTTCAACATTAGAAACAGCAATTTCTCCTTTTGCATCTGCTACATCCTCAATCACTAACTTCTGTAACCCAAATTTGTCAAAATTATCCTCAGTTCCACCCTCTCCCATTAAAAATTCATTATTTTGTACAGTGTTAAGGTTTGTTAATGATCCTGCATCTGGTTCTACTTCCACATTATAAGTAACTTTTTCTGATCTTTTGCACTCATATCAATTTCATCACTTTCCTGTCAAAATTTAATCTATCCATTTCATGTTTATCCATATCTCATAGCCTGTAGGGTCCAAAATTTCTCCCTCTCTCATAATTTGCTTCGTGATAAAAAGACTAATTTCTTCTATTTTTCCTCACCTCCACCTGCAGGCTCCCAAAGGGTCAATCCCTAATTTGCCTAATCATTGTCCTTATTCTCATATCTGTTGTGATTAAATGATCTTTTATTTCCTTCCCAAGATCTGTTCCTATTTTCATGTATTCCACTCACACTTCTGTTTCAGTCATTTCACTGTAGTTCTGTTCTGTCACCTCCTACCTGATAATTATTGCTATAATTTCTTCATTCTCTTCTTCCATAATTACTTGTATTACTGCAGTTTTGATTCCATTCCCTATTCTTGTTTCCACCATGTCCTTTCTGGTTAAAATTATACCTATCATTCTCTTTAATACCCTGTCTAGTTCATATACATACTTCAAAATTTGTTCATTATGACCCATAAATCAAAACTTGCTGCACTTTCCCTAGTAATCTCCTCTTTAATGCATTATTTGTGTAAGCTTATCAAATGTTTCATTGAAGTGGATTAATTGTCTCTGTTACTTCTCACATTATCTCTCTCATACTACCATTCCCTTCTCTGTAAGTTGGTCTATTTAAGCATTCACTTTTGATTCCAGATTGTGCAATTTATGACAAGAATTATCCAGAAAGTTTTTCTAAAAATCACAAAAAGTCATGAATGTGTTGGTTTATTTAGCACAAGAGAGTGCTTCCTCATTCAACACTTTTTTACAAACTTTGTCTTAAGCAAATCAGTCATACCACTAACAAAATTATTCTGACAATGTTGCAGAAAATCATGTGGATGAAGTTTATTATCTCCTGGAAAACTTTTAATTGGCACATTGACCCACATCCCACTATAATCACTATTGAAACTTTTAATAGCAAAATTTTCTTCGAATTCAGCTAGTCCAAACATTACCTAAATTACTATTACATGCATCCACATTGCTAGTTACAACTTTTTCCACCTTCAGAACTTTACTGTTAATTACCAAAATTTGATTTGCAGTTTCACTTTGCAAATTACTGATCTTGTTTCCTATAATTTGATTATTTTGATCAGTTTTGGATCTTAATACATGATGCTCTTGTTTTATCACATTCTGCATTATTTCAAAACTTTTGTCAATATCCTCAACTGTATAAGTAAAATTTGTTTTATATTCAGCTACTTCACCTTCCACTGTACTAACCCAAGAGTTGATTCACTTGTTCTCTGACTCTACAACTAATTTATATTAACTGAGCAGCTCTCTTATTTAAGACACTTGAATAGCAGTATTTAAAATTTCATTCCTTAACTCTTTCAATTCAGTACTTGTGGTATTGATTTCACAACTTAAATCACGTTTTGTCTCTTCAATTCTTCTTCCCAAATCGTTTTTAAGCCATTTTTGACACCTGATTCTTCTGACCATGTCTTTATTCTGATTACTTAATTCATTTTTTATTTCAGTCATTTCTTTAATTTGATTCTTAAATTGCTCCTTTGTAAAGGTCATTAGCTGTTCAAAAACATTAATATTGGGTCCTAAAGGTTCTCTGTGACTAAAATCTCCAAACTGACTGCAAACATTACAAACATTCTCATCCACTGCTCCTTTGTCATGACTCTTAGTTCTACAGTATTCTTCTAAAGTATTTCTGCCACACCAAGACTACTGCTAAGTTCCATATTGTCATTTAAAACTGTTTCATTGTTAACCACTTCTTCCTGGTTTTCCATATCTAATTTGTTTAAACATTTGCAACCCCAAAACAAGTATTTCACATGACCTAATCAGTGTTTTTCACTACAGTACAGAAAAAATATGAAAATTACAGAACTTATCTTAATGATTAATGGAAAATCTCATATAAAGATGTGAAACAAATACTAACAAAGAGATAGAGGGGCTGGCCAGTACTTACCTCAGCTCAGTACAGCTGATAGATACACAAAAAACAGAACCGAAAATTTACGTTCCTAGCTTTCGGAACAAATGTTCCTTCATCAGGGAGGAGAGAGGGGAAAGAAAGGGAAGAAGTGGATTCAGTTACTCACAACCCAGGTTATGAAGCAACAGGGAAAGGAAAACAGGGAGGGTAGCAAGGATGGAGACATGGTTGTCAGAGGGAAGCCAAAGATATTCTACTGTAAGTACTGTGCCAGCTTCAAACCAAAGAGGCTACATACAGAAGTAAAGAGGTATATACACTCCTGGAAATTGAAATAAGAACACCGTGAATTCATTGTCCCAGGAAGGGGAAACTTTATTGACACATTCCTGGGGTCAGATACATCACATGAGCACACTGACAGAACCACAGGCACATAGACACAGGCAACAGAGCATGCACAATGTCGACACTAGTACAGTGTATATCCACCTTTCGCAGCAATGCAGGCTGCTATTCTCCCATGGAGACGATCGTAGAGATGCTGGATGTAGTCCTGTGGAATGGCTTGCCATGCCATTTCCACCTGGTGCCTCAGTTGGACCAGCGTTCGTGCTGGACGTGCAGACCGCGTGAGACGACGCTTCATCCAGTCCCAAACATGCTCAATGGGGGACAGATCCGGAGATCTTGCTGGCCAGGGTAGTTGACTTACACCTTCTAGAGCACGTTGGGTGGCACGGGATACATGCGGACGTGCATTGTCCTGTTGGAACAGCAAGTTCCCTTGCCGGTCTAGGAATGGTAGAACGATGGGTTCGATGATGGTTTGGATGTACCGTGCACTATTCAGTGTCCCCTCGACGATCACCAGTGGTGTACGGCCAGTGTAGGAGATCGCTCCCCACACCATGATGCCGGGTGTTGGCCCTGTGTGCCTCGGTCGTATGCAGTCCTGATTGTGGCGCTCACCTGCACGGCGCCAAACACGCATACGACCATCATTGGCACCAAGGCAGAAGCGACTCTCATCGCTGAAGACGACACGTCTCCATTCGTCCCTCCATTCACGCCTGTCGCGACACCACTGGAGGCGGGCTGCACGATGTTGGGGCGTGAGCGGAAGACGGCCTAACGGTGTGCGGGACCGTAGCCCAGCTTCATGGAGACGGTTGCGAATGGTCCTCGCTGATACCCCAGGAGCAACAGTGTCCCTAATTTGCTGGGAAGTGGCGGTGTGGTCCCCTACGGCACTGCGTAGGATCCTACGGTCTTGGCGTGCATCCGTGCGTCGCTGCGGTCCGGTCCCAGGTCGACGGGCACGTGCACCTTCCGCCGACCACTGGCGACAACATCGATGTACTGTGAAGACCTCACGCCCCATGTGTTGAGCAATTTGGCGGTACGTCCACCCGGCCTCCCGCATGCCCACTATACGCCCTCGCTCAAAGTCCGTCAACTGCACATACGGTTCACGTCCACGCTGTCGCGGCATGCTACCAGTGTTAAAGACTGCAATGGAGCTCCGTATGCCACAGCAAACTGGCTGACACTGACGGCGGTGGTGCACAAATGCTGCGCAGCTAGCGCCATTCGACAGCCAACACCGCGGTTCCTGGTGTGTCCGCTGTGCCGTGCGTGTGATCATTGCTTGTACAGCCCTCTCGCAGTGTCCGGAGCAAGTATGGTGGGTCTGACACACCGGTGTCAATGTGTTCTTTTTTCCATTTCCAGGAGTGTAGTATAAAGATAAACACAACTATGTAGGATGAAAAGATGCGTGAATGGCTAAAGAGGAAAGGGAAAAAGGAGAAGACTGAAGAGTAAATGGGAGTGAGGTTGTTTAACGTAGGTTCAGTCCAGGGGGATGGCGGGATGAAAGGATGTGTTGGAGTGCAAGTTCCCATCTCCGCAGTTCAGAGGGACTGGTGTTGGGCAGGAGAAGCCAAATGGCACATACGGTGTATCAGGTTCCTGGGTCCCTTGAATTATGCTGGGTATTGGACATCTCCTAGGCGGACAGTCAGTCCATCAGTTCTGCTGATGTAAAAGGCTGTGCAGTGCAGGCATGTCAGCTTATAAATGACGTGTAGTTTCACATGTGACTCTGCCTTGAATTGTGTATGTTTTACCAGTAGCGGGGATGGAGTAGGTGGTTGTGGGGGGATGCATGGGGCAGGTTTTGCAGCGGGGTCAGTTACAGGGGTAGGAACCACTGGGTAGAGAAGGTAGTCTGGGAATATTGTGGGGTTTAACAAGGATGTTACAGAGGTTAGGGGGGCGACGAAAGGCAACTCTGGGTGGTGTGGGGAGAATTTTGTCAAGGGATGATCTCATTTCAGGGGTTGACTTGAGAAAGTCATATCCCTGGTGGAGTAATTTGTTGATGTATTCGAGGCCAGGATAATATTGGGTGACAAGGGGGATGCTTCTGTGTGGTCTGGGGGTAGGAACATTGTTGTTGGATGGGGAGGAATGTATCGCTTGGGAGATCTGTTAGTGGACAAGGTTTGCAGGATAGTGTGGGAGATGAAAGCATTGGTCAGGTTATTGGTGTAATTGTTGAGGGATTCGTCACTGGAGCAGATACGTTTGCCACAAATACCTAGGCTGTAGGGAAGGGAGCATTTGATGTGGAATGGATGGCAGCTATCAAAGTGAAGGTACTGTTGTTTGTTTGAGACCCAGTGTTGAACCCTGTCTAGAACAGTTCCGACCACCTTCTCAAAGGGATCCTCCTCCCTTCCCCCAAAACCATCCCTTGCAGACATTTCAGGAATTCCTCACATCCAGTGTTGCCTCCCAGTCCTTCTTGAAGAACATCCCGACAACCCCCAACATCACCCCAGCTGAATACCGTGCCATTAAGGAGCTGAAAACAGACTGCTCTATTGTCATCCTCCCGGCAGATAAAGACTCCACAACTGTGGTACTTGACCGTGTGGAGTACATGGCAGAAGGACTGCGTCAACTCTCTGACACCTCAACCTACAAAGCTGTTACCCAGGATCCCATTCCCCCCATCCAGACTGTGCTGCAGAAAATCCTAAAAATCCAAGGTCCCTCACAAGGCCTCACAACGGCTTCCCTAGACTTACTCACTCCACCTGAGCCATGTACCCCTCCTACCTTCTACCTATTAGCCAAAATCAACAAAGAGAACCATCCTGGCCGTCCCATTGTAGCAGGCTTCAAAGCCCCAACATAACGTATCTGAGCTCTGGTAGCCCAACACCTCCAACCTATCACCTGCAGACTCCCATCCTACATCAAAGACACAAACCACTTCCTAGAACGCCTCAAATCCATTCCCACTCCTCTCCCACCTGAAACCTTTCTTGTCACCATAGATGCTACATCCCTTTACACAAACATCCCACATACCCGTGGTCTCTCTGCCCTTGAGCACTACCTCTCCCAACGCCCACCCGAAGATCTTCCAAAAACCTCGTTCCTTATCACACCTATCAACTTCATCCTCACCCATAATTACTTCACTTTTGAAGGCCAGACCTACAAACACATCAGGGGAATGGCCATGGGAACCAGGATGGCTCCGTCCTATGCCAACCTCTTCATGGGCCACATGGAGGAGGCTTTCCTGAAGACCCAACAGCTGCTTCCCCTGGCCTGGTATAGGTTTATAGATGACATCTTTGTGGTCTGGACTCATGGTGAAGAAACACTCCTTAATTTCCTCCATAACATCAACTCCTTTTCGAATCTGAATTTCACCTGGTCCTTCTCCAAAACCCAAGCCACCTTCCTGGATGTTGACCTTCATCTTGTTGAAACTCACATCCACACCTCTGTCCATATCAAACCCACAAACAAACAACAGTACCTTCACTTTGATAGCTGCCATCCATTCCACATCAAATGCTCCCTTCCCTACAGCCTAGGTATTCGTGGCAAACGTATCTGCTCCAGTGACGAATCCCTCAACAATTACACCAATAACCTGACCAATGCTTTCCTCTCCCGCAACTATCCTGCAGACCTTGTCCACTAACAGATCTCCCGAGCGATACATTCCTCTCCGTCCAACAACAATGTTCCTACCCCCAGACCACACAGAAGCATCCCCCCTGTCACCCAATTTTATCCTGGCCTCGAATACATCAACAAATTACTCCGCCAGGGATATGACTTTCTCAAGTCAACCCCTGAAATGAGATCATCCCTTGACAAAATTCTCCCCCATACCACCCAGAGTTGCCTTTCATCACCCCCCTAACCTCTGTAACATCCTTGTTAAACCCCACAATATTCCCAGACTACCTTCTCTACCCAGTGGTTCCTAACCCTGTAACCGATCCCGCTGCAAAACCTGCCACATGCATCCCCCCACAACCACCTACTCCAGCCCCACTACTGGTAAAAAATACACAATTCAAGGCAGGGCCACATGTGAAACTACACATCATTTATCAGCTGACATGCCTGCACTGCACAGCCTTTTACATCGGTATGACAACAACTAAACTGGCTGAGCGCAGAACTGACGAACTGTCCGCCTAGGAGATGTCCAGTACCCAGTAGCAGAGCATGCCCTCCAGCATAATTCTAGGGACCTAGGAACCTGCTACACTGTATGTGCTATTGGGCTTCTCCCACCCAACACCAGTCCCTCTGAACTGCGGAGATGGGAACTTGCACTCCAACACATCCTTTCATCCCGCCATCCCCCTGGACTGAACCTACGTTAAACAACCTCGCTCCCATTTACTCTTCAATCTTCTCCTCTTTCCCTTTCCTCTTTAGCCATTCATGCATCTTTTCATCCTACATAGTTGTGTTTATCTATATACTATATACCTCTTTACTTCTGTATGTATCCTCTTCAGTTTGAAGCTGGCACATTACTTACAGTAGAATATCTTTGGCTTCCCTCTGACAACCATGTCTCCATCCTTGCTACCCTCCCTGTTTTCCTTTCCCTGTTGCTTCATAACCTGGTTTGTGAGTAACTGAATCCACTTCTTCCCTTTCTTTCCCCTCTCTCCTCCCTGATGAAGGAACATTTGTTCCGAAAGCTAGGAACGTAAATTTTCGGTTCTGTTTTTTGTGTATCTATCAGCTGTACTGAGCTGAGGTAAGTACTGGCCAGCCCCTCTATCTCTTTGTTAGTAGTTGTTTCACAGTATTTATCTTGTTTGTTGTCCATAATGATAATGTCTCACATAATCAATTTTCAGTCAGTAAATTTGTCACTTTGTTTTGGTTGCTTGTCCACCACATTCTCAGCCAGAATTATGCATTTTGTTATCCAGATCATTCCATTTAATTTTATTTTTGTTCTGCTTATCAACATATATTTTCTCCTTCAGACATAAAACTGTAATTTAGAAAATATACCAATCTTGATGTTTCCAGCAAATTTCCATTTCATCTCCACCATTTTACAATGTTCTGCTGTTTCTGTGAATGATCTTGAATACTTAGCTTTCGTAGTAGTTTCTCACTGAATAGGGGATGTAATTATACAATAAATAAATACTCCATCCATTATAATGCATGCGGGATAATTCACTCGGTGCATCAAGACAATTTTTGTGGTACGCTAATCACTTAAATGATATAGTCAACACACTGGAATTCCTCTTTCACTAATTTATTTCTTCAAAGGCATACATCAGAATTTCATCCAGGACTAACATAAAACTGGTGACAACTGTTGTAAAAATACCACGTAGCTAACTGGCAGAATACTGAAGCACTACAGATATCTTTGGTCGTTATATAATAATGAATCATTATGAGATCACCTTAAGTATTCCAGAATGAGATTTTCACTCTGCAGCAGAGTGTACGCTGATATGAAACTTCCTGGCAGATTAAAACTGTGTGCCGGACCGAGACTCGAACTCGGGACCTTTGCTTTTCGTGGGCAAGTGCTCTACCAACTGAGCTACCCAAGCACGACTCACGCCCCGTCCTCACAGCTTTACTTCTGCCAGTACCTCGTCTCCTACCTTCCAAACTTAACAGAAGCTCTCCTGCGAACCTTGCAGAACTAGCACTCCTTTCTTTCAGGAGTGTCTCGGTCCGGCACACAGTTTTAATCTGCCAGGAAGTTTCACCTTAAGTATTGATTAAATTGAATGTAATTAATCTTAAAAATGAAATTTACATGCTATTATAAAACTAGTTACAAATTTTAGCTTAGCACATCATGACAACATCTCTCACATAATTAGTATGTTGAAATACCTTCATTTTCAAATTGAAATTTCATGAAACATACTTTGATCATTTTTGTTAACTGTTTCATAATTGCACCATAACCGGCTTCATTGAACCACAGCCTTTGGTCCTAACATGAATTCAGTGTCTTTACGTTGTTTTCTATCATTATTACTACTGCTCTTTTGTGTACTATTCCTACAAACAATGTTTTCAGTGTGCATTTACATCTAGATTAACATATTTTTATTTTATAGTAAAATCTATCTATTGGTTTAATTTCTTCATAAGTCAATCAGTTTTCATAAATATAGTAATCAATCAATAGAATAATTGAAATTTCTGCATGTAAATAACTTTGTGTAAAATTCACATGATAGTATAATGCTGTACCTTTGGGAGATTGTAATACTATCACTGCTACACAACAAGCAATCAGTTCTAAGCAGTACTCAGAAAAAGTATTTAATATTATTTTGCAAGATTTCTTGCCATGCCCACTAACTAAAAAGCTGTAATTATCTGGATTTGCTGTTGGATGATTAAAGCCTCTTCCAATGACGAGAATGTCATCATGACGGTGGTCACCTGAGGCTTCCTTTAAAGTTTTCAGTTACCTCTGGGGTAAGTTAGATGTCTGACTTGTCTGACAGAATGACCCAACTGTAAGTTTATTTCTACACTTCATTTTGTCTACTGTGACGGATACCACCTCTATTTCTCATTAGCTTATTCTTTCAATATACGCTTGGATGTACTGCAAAAGCTCACTGCTATTAATTTTGGGTTTTAGCTATAGTAGAGTCAGCAAAAGGAGATGCCTGACAGTCTGATGTGCTGTTTCCAGCTGACACCTGCAAAGCAAAAGTGCCTACAGGCGAAAACACTAAAACAGTAATCTATAGAGCTTCAAATAAACTAAGGCACTGCCACAGAGACATATACAAAGTCAGGTTATGTTGAAGTGGCAGTGCAAAGCAGCCATACGAAGCCCATTGCAACTGTCAGGAGTCTTCTATCACTGACTCTACTATACTATTACATGACCTTATTGCTTTTTAAGAGTGCTTAAGAAACCTATCAATTGCTGCAAAGACTTTGGTGACCGACCAGATAATTAGGATATTAATAGTTCCATTGGTGGGGGGGGGCAGGGATTTCTTTTTTCTTACACCAATATTTAGGGGCATCCTACACATATCATTATCTAGAATGGATGGAGAGGTGACTAATCTTAGTCACCCTTGTGTGTGTTACACACGCATTCAGTTACCTGCATAGCAACTTCTGACATTAGTGTGCCCCTGAGCCATTTGGCAGCCTTACATTAATGTTATACAGTAAATGCTACTAAATAAAACTGCTTATGTGAAATGTGGGATCCAGTTCAGTAACAACAAAAATGAAGTCAACAAACAGGTGATGTAACAAAGAAGCTTATTTTGGAAATAAATGCTTTTACAATTGTCATTAGTTGTATTGTAATTATGGAAATTTCTGAATGGAGCAATGTATAAAATAAGGGGAGGTAACTACTCATCTATAGCAGGCTGGTGCACGTAACACAGAGACACATAACAGAAAACAGCATTCACATTAGCTTTTGAGCAATAGCTCTTTTTCTAGCAATAATATACATACTCACTCACATAAGCACACAGACACCAGAACACACATTTCCATGGCCATGGCAAGACTAATAATTAATACCTGATTATTGAAAGCAGTTGCCTGAGGTGAAAGGGGTGGGGAGGGATTAAGGACGGATGCAAGGAGGGTGTAGAGGAGAAGAGGCAGGTCTCCAGACAGATGACTTTGTGGCTTCACAACAAGATGAACAGAGTATAGATGGTACAATAAAAAGAGGCATAGGAAAAGGGAGAGGGGTGTAAGTGAAAGGGAAGGGATAAGAGAAAGGTGAAGATGAAGAGGGAGAAAGGGAGGGGAGAGAGAAGTTAGAGGGGTTGAAAAAGCAAAGGGTGGGAGACGGAGGGAGAGAGGGAGAATTCCTGCATGGTGAGGGATGTGGGTGGGAGGAAGAGTGGTGGGAGAAGGTAGTGCATGATCTGGATGAAGAAGGAGTGGTGTGTATAGAAGAGGGTAGAAAAAAAGCAAAGTGAGGTAGTAGTACAGGTTAGCAGAGTTTTAGGCCAGGGGAATTGTGAGAGCTTGGGATGTGTTGAAGAGACAATAGCCATCTGCTTAGTCCAGAGAAACTTTTGCAGAAAGGGTCTACGTAAATGCCCCACATAGTAAACCAGTTGTTGAATTGATTTGTGTTGTCGTGTGCAGCACGTCTGGCAATAGGATGGTAAAGTCTGAAGTTTGCTCAATTTGGCAGTGGCCATTCATGTGAGTAGACAGTTATCATGCCCACATAGAATACTGTACAGTAATTGCAGCATAGCTGTTATATAACATGGCTGCCTTCACATATAATCCTGCCTTTTATCAGATAAGAAATGCCTGTGACTGGATTGCAGCAGTAAGTGGTGGGTATGTGTATGGGACAGTTCTTGCATCTGGATTGGAATATGGATAGAGAAGGATATTCTGCATGTTGAGTGGGCAGTGGAATACTACTTTCAGGGATAAAGGTAGGATTTTGGATAGAATGTTCCTCATCTCAGGGCATAATGAGAGCTAATGGAGGCCCTGGTGAAGGATTTGGTTGAGATTTTCGAGTCTAGGGTGACACTGGGTGATTAGAGCAGCACTGGTTGGTGGCTTTGGTCATGACAAGTTGTCCACTCATGTGAATGGACAATGTCAAACTGTGGCAAACCACAAAACCATACTGTAGATATTTTAGCAATTACAGTAATCCAAGGTAAGATAATCAAACAAGACATCTATAAGTGTAGGAAATTTCCAATTCATGAAAACTTTACAAATAGTACCTAATGTTAATATGCAAGTATTTTTGGTATTGATTGGTTATTTAAATATAAAGTGATGCTAGTTTTTATGCAGAATTACTGTCTTTGAAGCAATAGCGTTTAAAAAGAGACCAGCAAATAAATGAAAAAAGTGTAGTGGTAAACAGTACACACCTAATTTCTGGTGTGCAATTGAGAAGCAAAGAAGAATTTATAATTGATGTACAGAATTGTAAAAATCAAACACACAATAAAGCTTATGAATCCTACCTCTTAAGAGATGAGCATAATAAAGAATTATACAGTGTTCTTGGACACACCAGCAATTATAGGAGATTACATTTGTCAATTTAAAACAAAAGATGAAACACCATTCTTTTGTAAATATTATCCTGTAACTTTAAGATCTGCAGCACATGAGGAAATAAAAAAGATAATACACAGTAAAATTGTTGCACATGCTGTAAGTGTTCACAACAATTGACTGTTGGTCATAAAGAAAGCTACAAATCAAGTGTGACTGGTCTTAGATGCTTGTACTCTCAACAGACATATTAAAACTGAAAGAGATAGACCTAAGTGTACTGATGACTTGGTAGCTTATTTGAACAATCCAGATATTTCAGTTCCATGAAGTTGACAGCTAGACATTGGAAAGTAAGGTTATACAAAAATTTGAAGCACTATACACATTTCTTGTTTGGCAGAAAGTCATATCAGTTCAGAGTACTGCTTTTTGGGTTAAATACGAGGGCCGTTCAGAAAGTAACCTCCGGTTCATTTAAAAAAATACACTCCTGGAAATGGAAAAAAGAACACATTGACACCGGTGTGTCAGACCCACCATACTTGCTCCGGACACTGCGAGAGGGCTGTACAAGCAATGATCACACGCACGGCACAGCGGACACACCAGGAACCGCGGTGTTGGCCGTCGAATGGCGCTAGCTGCGCAGCATTTGTGCACCGCCGCCGTCAGTGTCAGCCAGTTTGCCGTGGCATGCGGAGCTCCATCGCAGTCTTTAACACTGGTAGCATGCCGCGCCAGCGTGAACGTGAACTGTATGTGCAGTTGACGGACTTTGAGCGAGGGTGTATAGTGGGCATGCGGGAGGCCGGGTGGACGTACCGCCGAATTGCTCAACACGTGGGGCGTGAGGTCTCCACAGTACATCGATGTTGTCGCCAGTGGTCGGCGGAAGGTGCACGTGCCCGTCGACCTGGGACCGGACCGCAGCGACGCACGGATGCACGCCAAGACCGTAGGATCGTACGCAGTGCCGTAGGGGACCGCACCGCCACTTCCCAGCAAATTAGGGACACTGTTGCTCCTGGGGTATCAGCGAGGACCATTCGCAACCGTCTCCATGAAGCTGGGCTACGGTCCCGCACACCGTTAGGCCGTCTTCCGCTCATGCCCCAACATCGTGCAGCCCGCCTCCAGTGGTGTCGCGACAGGCATGAATGGAGGGACGAATGGAGACGTGTCGTCTTCAGCGATGAGAGTCGCTTCTGCCTTGGTGCCAATGATGGTCGTATGCGTGTTTGGCGCCGTGCAGGTGAGCGCCACAATCAGGACTGCATACGACCGAGGCACACAGGGCCAACACCCGGCATCATGGTGTGGGGAGCGATCTCCTACACTGGCCGTACACCACTGGTGATCGTCGAGGGGACACTGAATAGTGCACGGTACATCTAAACCGTCATCGAACCCATCGTTCTACCATTCCTAGACCTGCAAGGGAACTTGCTGTTCCAACAGGACAATGCACGTCTGCATGTATCCCGTGCCACCCAACATGCTCTAGAAGGTGTAAGTCAACTACCCTGGCCAGCAAGATCTCCGGATCTGTCCCCCATTGAGCATGTTTGGAACTGGATGAAGCGTCGTCCCACGTGGTCTGCACGTCCAGCACGAACGCTGGTCCATCTGAGGTGCCAGGTGGAAATGGCATGGCAAGCCGTTCCACAGGACTACATCCAGCATCTCTACGATCGTCTCCATGGGAGAATAGCAGCCTGCATTGCTGCGAAAGGTGGATATACACTGTACTAGTGTCGACATTGTGCATGCTCTGTTGCCTGTGTCTATGTGCCTGTGGTTCTGTCAGTGTGATCATGTGATGTATCTGACCCCAGGAATGTGTCAATAAAGTTTCTCCTTCCTGGGACAATGAATTCACGGTGTTCTTATTTCAATTTCCAGGAGTGTACATCAAGTTAAATAAAAATATTTTAATATATACATCTTACAACTACATCTTTGCACTATTTTTCTACATAGTCTCCATAGCGATTGAGGCACTTATCGTATCACTTCACAAGCTTTGAAATTCCTTCTGCATAAAAATCACCCGCTTGTGCCTGGAGCCAGCCTGTGACCGCAGCTTTGAGCTCTTCGTCGTCATCAAACCGCTGTGACCCGAGCCATTTCTTCAAATGCATGAAGAGGTGATAATCACTTGGCGCCAGGTTTGGGCTGTAAGGTGGATGGTTGATAACGTCCCACTTGAAGGACTCAAGAAGGGCCGTTGTTCTGCGAGCAGAGTGAGGACGGGCGTTATCGTGCAAAAAAACGATACCGGAAGTCAGCATATCACGGCGTTTGTTCTGTATAGCCCGTCATAACTTTTTTATTGTTTCACAGTACACGTCTTGATTAATGGTCGTACCACGTTCCATGAATTCAACCAACAACACCCCTTTGGCATCCCAAAACACCGTTGCCATCAGTTTTCTGGCAGAAAAATCTTGCGAGGCTTTTCTTGGTTTGGTAGGCGAATTTGAATGTGCCCACATCTTTGATTGTTCTTTTGTCTCAGGGTTCACATACTTAATCCAGGTTTCGTCACCAGTCACGATTCTGTTTAACAATGGTTCTCCTTCGTCCTCATAACGTGACAGAAAGTCTAATGCAGAGGCCATTCTTTGAGTTTTGTGGTGGTCGGTAAGAATTTTGGGCACCCATCGTGCACAGAACTTACGGTAACCCAATCTTGCTGTCACTATCTCGTACAAGAGAGTCTTAGAAATCTGTGGAAAACCAGTAGACAACTCCGACATTGAGAAACGTCGATTTTCACGAACTTTTGCATCAACTGTCTGAACGAGTTCGTCGGTCACCAATGATGGTCTACCACTCCTCTCTTCATCATGAACGTTTTCTCGTCCACTTTTAAATAAACGTACCCATTCACGGACAACTCCTTCACTCATAACTCTTGGACCGTACACGGCACAAAGCTCACGATGAATAGCTGCTGCAGAATATCCTTTGGCTGTAAAAAACCTTATGACAGCACGCACTTCACATTTGGCAGGGTTTTCTATTGCAGCACACATTTCAAACTGCCACAAAAACTAAACTAGCGCAGGTACGACGTTCACTCGACCACGGCTTGATGCCGACTGATCTGTTGAGTGCGTGAACGCACAGATGGCGTCGCCACTCCCCCCACAACCCGCACTGTGACCAATCGGAGGTTACTTTCTGAACCGCCCTCGTATTTCAGTTTCTATATTTATTCATGTGTTAAATGGAACTTTGAGGAAACAACTGTTGCAGGAAGTAATTATCTTCATAAATGATATTTTAATATTGTCCAAGACATGGAAAGAGCACGGCACTCTGTTAACAAAAAATCTGCAAAGTTTTACGAGAAAGGTATTAACATTAAACTGTCAAAATCTCATATCAACAGGAATGAATTAAAATTTTCAGGACATCTTGTAGGGGTACAAGGTATCAAGCCCATCCCTGAGCAAAAAAAGATTCTCCAAAAGATGAAATGTAAAACAATTATTCTCTTTCCTCAGACTAGCAGGATTCTATTGAAGATACATGCATGGCCAACTAATGAATGATCCTAGACTATGAACGTTATGAAGGCAAAGAGCTTGATGGATATGGGTGAAGAAGCATCAGAAGCTTTTAAGAAAATTAAAGAAGCATTAGCAAATGCACCTATACTGAACAGTCCTGTGATCCATGAGTGATTTTCAAGGGGAATGGAATCCTGAAGTTTGGGGACATAAGACTATCACTATCACTAGTCTTACTACACATGAATTAAACTACACAGCTACAGAAAAGAAGATATTAGCTATTGTGTGGAGACTTCAAAAATTCCAAACACCAATTTGAGGATCAAGAATAGTTATTTACACTGTCCATCAAGCATCAGCATTCTTAATGGAGAGTAGATTATTATAGAGGGCGATTATAATTAAAGTTAAACTTCCAAAACGCTGTAGAAATAACACCACTGGTCAGAATGGCACCAAATTGCAGTGGAATATTATCGGAGAAGGGAGAAAATGTACGGCAGAAGAAAAAAAAAGTAGTGTGAAAATTGATCAACAGATGGCATTATGTGCATCAGAATACATAAACAAAACCACCCATCATGTGCACGACCCATTGAATTGATAAAAACACACCAGGCACACGGCTTTTCCTCCTTCTGTGTCTGCGATGTTCGCCATGACTGTCTCAATGCAGAATCGCACTCTGCTTGTAAAGCTATGCTACAGGAATGATGACTATGCACATGTTGCTCTTCAGAAGTTCCAGACACTGAAGGGTTTGAAAAAAGGTGTTGGTCTGATGAATGCTGCGGGTGTGAAGAAAATTTTTCAGAAATTCACAAAGACAGGTCCTTTTGGTGTGACCTGGTTGAGGGAGGAAATGAATTGATTCGACGTCAGTGGAAGCAGTGGCCACAGGAATGCAGGAGGAGATGAGTGTTGGTGTGCAAATGTGTAGTGCACGGAGAATTGCCCATGAGCATGGTGCGTAAGTCCTATGAAACATCCTTCTTTTCTATCCATCCAAAATTACCCACGTGCACAGGTTGCCTCCTGTTGACCTGCCAGCAAGAGAGACCTTTGCTTTAGCATCTCTTGCTTGTATGTAAGTGGACAATGATTAGCCGTGGAAGATTTTGTGGACAGATGAAGCCCACTTCCACCTGACAGGATATGTCAATACGCAGAATTGTTGAATATGGGCAATGGAAAATCCACACACAAATCAACCAGTACCACTTCATCCTGCAAATGTCACTGTGTGGTGTGAGTTTACGGCATCTTTTATCATAGGGCCATATTTTTTCAAAGAGGCAGGTGCTTCTGGTCTTGTTACCTGTACCATCACTGGTAAGTGTTATGAGTGTCTTTTGTGCTACCACGTCATTCCAGCTCTCCTACAGTGTGGATATGAGGATGGGATCATTTTTATGCAAGATGATGCTCTTCCGCACATTGAAAATCCAGTTAAGCAGCTACTGAAGTACAATTTGGGAAATACTAGAATTATCAGCTGCCATTTCCCTACAGCCTGGCCATCCTGATCACCTGATCTTAATCCGTGTGACTTCTGGCTGTGGGGCTACCTGAAAGATGTTGCACTCAGTGTTCCAATTGCAAACTTAGCTGCACTGAAGGCATGCAATGTGCAACACATCTGAACGTGACCACGGAAACACTTCAATCAGTTGTGGAACACGCTGTTTCTCAATTTCAACTTGTTGCAGAAAATGGTGGACAGCATATTGAACATGTTTTGTGCCAGTCCCATGGAAATTAATAATCCAATTTGATTTTGATTGATGCTTTTTGGTCTCAGAGCAATTAAAACTGATGTGATTGATGCTTTTTATGGAGTTTTTGGCATCAGGACAAGTAAAAACCGATTTTTCCCATTCGATGTGATATGACCTTGCCATGGTGGATGTGTTTATGTTACTAACAGTACCACACCTGTACACGCATGCACACTGAGTGGTACAGTTTGTTAAACATCAAATGTACACCTTAGGCATTGTTGTATGATTCATTTGTCATTTGTAGTCGACCACTATTAAATTATGGTGCTCACATCGCCATCTATTGCTACATTTTTAACTTCTTTTTTTCTGCCATACATTTTCCTCCTTCTCTGATAATATTCCATTGCAATTTGACATAATTCTGGCCAGTGGTGATATTCCTATAGCGGTTTGAAAGTTTAACTTTAATTATAATCATCCTGTACAACAGTTTATTGAGGTGGGAATTGTTTTTACAAAAATTACAAATAGACATTATTTACATAAAGGGTTCTCAGAAGCAAGATGCCTATGTATTGCCAAAATTACCTTTAGATATGAATTAAATGGACTGAGGGAGCTGGTGTCATTTTTGAAAACAATTTTCTTATATTAAGTTATGCTAATAATGAGATTAGAAACCTAGCCTTAAGAATAAAGCAGGAAATAGAAAAAGATGAAAAAAAAAAAAAAATGAAATGATCATATGGCATTGTTGGCTGGGATGTGCCAGTCGGGTTTGGTCACCAAGTGCACATCTTATTTCAGTTGGCACCATATTGGGCAATGTGCAGCTGATGGTGAGGATGAAATGATGATGAGGACAACACAACACCCAGTGCCCGAGTGGAGAAAATCTCCAACCCGGCTGGGAATCGAACAAAGGTCCAGCGCATGAGAGGCAAGCACATTACCACCCAGCTAAGCTGGTGGACAAAACAGATGAATATTTTTGCATTAAATCTCAACAATGTAAACAGGCATTGCTGTTACCAGCTTAGACAACGTTGTGGATGATAAGTGATAGTTCCCGATTCTGGAGATTAAATACTACTGCATCCAGCTGGAAACTGTGCATACCTCAGTGCACTAAGGAAGATCTGATATGGTTTATCATAAAGGATATGGACATTTTGCTGTTCATAAGTGCATAAGGCATGTGAATAAATTTTATTGCTTTAAAAACTTGTGAAGTACACGATTTTGTTAAAGATGACAATAGACATCTACAATACAAGTTAAATCTAATAATGCCAAAAGGGTAACACAATTTAACTGTTGCTGGTTGTTTTGGACAGTTACCTGTGGGTCAAGCAGGGATCACTTACATCTTTGTATTGACAGAATGTTGGTCGAAGTGCATGAAATTTACCCTATCGAACAAGCTAACTCAGATACTCTAATAAAATGTTTATAAGACTATTTAAAAGGTGAAGGTAAACCTCACTCACTCCTCGTGGATAATGGATCACAATTTACAAGCAACAACTTCAAAGAATTACTAACATGGGAAAGATTAGAACATACAGCTATTTCAGAATATCGCCTGCAATCTGATCCCAGTGAATGAGGAATGAAGGGACTGGACACATGTGTAGAACATATTGTTCTAACAAGCATATCACATGGGCTGAGTTGATTCCTGTGTTACAAACTATTTTGAATAAACTATCCTAAATGTCTACAGGTTGATTACCACTAGGAATTATGAATAAAACTTTCATTAGTGAACCACTATTAAAGCTGTTTCAGCAGATACCTTCAATAGAAATTAAAGGGGAGGACTTCAGTATACAGGGAAGGAACATTTACAAAAACAATCCAAAAACAAGTTACAAAATACAATAAAAAAGCAATTATACCTGCATTCCAAGTTAATGACTTTGTATTAGTTTATATCATAGTTCTAATTTGAAGAAGGAACTAACCAAATTTTTTCCACACTATCAATGACCTTTCAATGTGCTAAGCATACCTCATCTGAAAGCCGTATTCTTAGTAACTCAGAGACTGGTCAAGAAAAGAGATTACACAATATTAACATGTTATACAAATTCATATCCTCAGGAAAATCTTCGTAGATTAGGGAGGTTCACATCTATCGGGTGTCCAAGTTAACTGTTTCAGTATTTGATATTTTGTTTCCCCTGGAGCAGTTTGTTCCACTCTTATTATCCAGTTGTATTTAATGTAACTTCATCTTGTACTGTCCTATCCTAGATGTAAATATGACGTGAAGGTTCAGTGTGGACCTAAATAGTGTAAGGTAATAATAAAAGAATGTTAATTAAGATTTCAACATGTCAAGATATGTGATAGGCACACCAAATAAATGTCAAAGAGGGAAGGAAAGGAAACCATCCCCTATGTGGACTTCAATATGCTAGCGTGCAAGAAATAATTTGGTGAGTGAATTGTTTTGCTGCTGTCTCTATGACTATGTTTCATGTAAGTAAACACTCTGAATAGCAATTTTGCATTGTTTATGATGTGGATAGAATGTGACTGCTTTGATAATAAAGAATAAAAGTAAACCTTATAATCTATTAGGTTTGTGCATAAGTTCATAGTGTTTTTGTTTTGCATATTGGTATCCCAGTTGCTATGGGTTTATTTATTGAGTGTAATTTTTTATTTGTAATTCACTGACACTATTTGAGTTAACATATTTTCATTCTGACATTTGGGGATGGTGAGTGGAGTTGTGAACACTACAAAATGGAGTGCCAAGTGGAGAAATCAGAACATTTCTGCCAGACTCTTCTGTTCAAGTTCAATAGTGGAGTGACAGCAGTGAAGGCAGCCAGAAACATTTGAACCAGGTATGAGGATGATGACATTGGATGCAGTATGGCAAGAAAATGGTTTTCTCATTTTAAAGAGAATCATTTTAACATTAGTGACTCTCTGCATTGAGGAAGACCTTTGGGGTTTGATGAATATAATTTAAAAGCATTAATTCACAAAAATCCACATCAGTGTACTGGAGAATTGGTAAATGTGATGAACAGTAATCATACTATCATGAAGTAATATTTGCATGCAATGGGGAAGGTTCCAAAATTGGGTGTATGGGTACTACATGCTCAAAGTAAAAATAACAAAAAAATCAGTGGGTACTCGTATGTTCATCTCAGCTTGCTCGTCATTTAATTTGCCCATGAACAACACCAACCATTCCTGTCCTGTATCACTGCTGATGATGAGAAATGATATCTTTATTCTACCATAAGGTAAAGGAAGGAATGGCTGGGCCCAAAAAAAGCAGCAATTCCCCATACAAAGACCTGCATGCATCCACAAAAGATAATGTTCTGTGCCTGGTGGAACATTGTTGGTGTGGTGTATTATGTATTACTTCCCTGGAGTGTAACCATCACTGCTGACATTTACTGTCAACAACTGAGATACCTTGCAGACACAATCCAAGAACAACAATCAGGAAGATTTTGTGAAATGATGCTACTCCAAGACAATGCCCACTTGCATTCTGCTATACTGACAGAAATCACTATACAGGAGTTGTGTCATTCCACATCCACCTTATTCACCTGATCTTGCACACTCAGATTTTCATTTGTTCTGCTCTCTGTTGAACAACTTCAATGAACTTCCTTTCAGGATGAAAGTACACATCAAACATGGCTCAATGAGTTCTTCGCCCCAAAACCATATGATTTCTACTGTTGCACAATGAAAAGTTACCCCAGCATTGGCAGACTGTTGTAAATGGTGAAGGAGAATAGATTATTGATGACTAAAGTCTCTGTTAAGTGTGTCTGTCGTGTTTATTAAACTTATGGAAAAATGATATGAACTGCACCAACCCAATAGTAGCAATGAATAGATCCCTGGTGGACAGTCATGATTAACAAGTATTTGTTGTAAGGTGAAGACTACCTGGAGAAGCATTCATGACTGTTATTAGTAACTACTGATAGAATGAATGTAGAAAGAATAACATGAGAGGAAGCTTATTGTTAGATGATTTTATAGGATATATTTAAGTTGTGACATTGCAAGAAGCATAGGTAAAAAGGTACAAAAAGAAGGAGTCAGAAAACATAACTGGGTAGAATAAACATGTTGTGGAGAAACTTTGTCACTGGTATGTGTAAAGATAAGTGTCAGACGCTGTGCATATTGTTAAAGATTGGAGAAGAGAATGATAGGCGAACCCAGGGAAGGGATGCTCGATCCTTTGTCAGGTGAATCCATAGATGGAATGATCTGAACTGTCCCTTTTTTTTCATGGAGGAATTAGAAATAAGGGCGCAGCATTGAAAGGAAAAAAGATATTTACACACTATCTGCCCATAAAAGAAGGTATAAGTGCAGCTCTTATAGGGATGGGAAGCTGTGCAGCAACTGCTAGCCACACTGTTGAAGTATTTTCCAAAATAGTTAAAGGAAAATTGACTTACATTAGCACTGATGATTCTTTGCATTTATGTTTCTGCACATGTTTGACTTACTGCAGATCTCAGATTTGAAATTATAGTGTGTGGTGCACATTTCAATGTCAGCATAAGGGAAAGATGAACCTAACCATTTTCTCTCTAAATAAATTTGAGAAGCATATGCTGTTCATCAGTGAATTAAAAGCACTGTAAATGCTGTTACCTTTGAGTAAGATTACTGTAATAATGATACAGCCTGATCAAGAAATGCAAATATCTCTCAGATTCAGATCTACGAAAAGGAAACAGTGTACATATACAATAATTGGGTGATAGTACAAAGGGAATAAAATACAAATAGAGCAATAAATTGTGACTGACACAGAAGGGTGAGAAGAACAGCCTTGTGCATGGAGTTTCAATAAAGCTACAATTTGCAGCATTGTCTCCAGACCTGATCATGGCTCTTTGGCTCTGAGTCAAGAGGAAGGATTGAACCAGAGACTTTGAAAGTTCTGTGACAAGCTAGGGTGCAACTTCCTGGACTTGCACCACAGGGTTGAGACTTGAACCACAGGACTGAGACTTGCACCACAGGGTTGAGAACTGTAGGATCCCCCTAAATGGGTAAGGTGTGCACTACACATCAGAGGCTGCTGCTCAGGTAGTTGACTGTGTGTGGGGTGCACACAAGGGATTTTTAGATTAGGTGACACTCCATCTAAACCAGATAATGATAGCTGTAGGAAACCTGAAAAAAAATAAATAAAAAAAAAAAAAATTGCTTGCCACAGGTGAGAATATTAAAATCCTAATGATATATTGCCTAAGCATTTGCAACAAAGTGTCACTGTTTGAAGTGCTCATGAAAAGTAGTGAAGCTCATATAATACTAAGTATAGAAAGCTGGTTGAAACCTGAAATTTATAATAGTGAGATTTTTGGGGGAAATTTAAGTGTATATTGAAAGGATAGGAATATGAGTAAAAGGAGGCGATGTATTTGTTGCAGTAGTCAAGAAACTCAACTACCAAGATTAGAAATTGAAGATGCATGTGAGATTGTTTGGATAAGATTCAGTATCAGGGATGGGCATAAAATGGTAATTAGATCCTTATATCACCCACCAAACTCATCTCCTGCTGTAATCAAAAATTTTAGACAAAAGCTCAGTTCACTGATATGTAAGTTCCCCAATCATACTGTAATAATTGGTGGAGGCTTTACCATCCAACAATCAAATGGGAAAATTACAGTTCTGTTAGTGGTGGATGTGATAAGACATCATGTGAAACATTACAAAATTTTTTCTCTGAAAACTTTCTAGAAAAGATAATTTAGAACTCCATTCATGATGGAAGTACTGGATGTAATGGCAAAAAATAGACCTGACCTCTCTGAGGATGTCCACATCAAAACTGGTATCAGTGATCATGACATGGTTGTGGCATCAATGATTACCAAAGTACAAAGAACAAGTAAAACAAGAAGAAAGATACATATGTTCAGTAAATTAGATAAGAAATCCATAGTGTCATATCTCGCTGAGGAGCTTGAAATTTTCAACATGAGGCAGGAACATGTAGAGGAGCTATGGCTCAGGTTTGATGAAATAGCTGACCATGCACTGGATAGATGTGTGCACCATAGAATAGCTTATAACAGGAGGGACCCTCCTCGTTATACAGTCACTGTAAGCAAACTTCTAAAGAAACAGACACTACCACATAATAGATGTAAAACAAAGCATAGTACAATATATATAGAGACATGCTGAATGAAACAAGTTTGGCTGCCAAGAGAGCAATGCATGAAGTCTTCAGAGACTACCATAGCAGAATACTGTCAAATGATCTTTCACAAAACCCAGAGAAATTCTGGTCATGTGTTAAGGCTGTTATCAGCGCCAAAGTCCAGTTCCTAATGAATGACATCGGAACTGAAACTGAGGATAACAAAGCAGAAGCTAAAATGCTTAACTGCATTTTCAAATGTTCCTTTAGAAAGGAAAACCCATGAGAATTGCCCCAATGTAATCCTCATAACACTGAAAAGATGAGTGAAATAACTATTTACGTCAGTGGTGTTGAGAAACAGTTGAAATTATTAAAATTGAACAAAGCTCCAGGCCACAATGGAATCCCTGTCAGATTCTATATTGAATTTGCAGCTGAGTTAGGCCCTCTTCTAAGTATTCTCTATTGTAGGTCCATCAAACTAAAAACCATGCGAGTTCTTGGAAAAAACCACAGGTCACACCTGTCTACAAAAAGGGTAATAGAAGTGATCCACAAAACTGCTGTCCAATATCCTTGACATCGATTTGTTGCAGAATCTCAGAACATGTCTTGAGCTCAAACATAATTAGGTATCTTGAACAGAATAACATCCTCAATGCCAACCAGCATGGATTTTGAAAACATTGATCATATGAAACACATCTCACACTCTTCTCACATGACATACTGAAAGCTTTGAATAAAGGCATTCAGGTAGACATGGTATTTTTTGATTTCCAAAAAGTATTTGACTCAGTACCACACCTCTGCTTATTGTCAAAAGTATGGTCATATAGAGTATTGGGTGAAATTTGTGACTGGATTGGGGACCTTTTGGTAGGGAGGACACAGCGTGTTATCTTGGATGGAGAGTCATAATTGGATGTAGAAGTAACTTCGGGTGTGCCCCAGGGAAGTGTGTTCAGTCCCTTGTTGTTCATGCAATAGCAGATAATATTACTAGTAAAATCAGGATTTTTGCAGATGATGCAGTTATCTATAATGAAGTACTATCTAAAAGAAGTTGCATAAATATGCAGTCTGATCTTGATAAGATTTCAAAGTGGTGCAGGGATTGGCAACTTGTGTTAAATGTTCAGAAATGTAAAATTTCGCACTTCGTAAAACGAAAAATTATGGTATCCTACAACTATAACATCAGTAAGCCAGCTTATACAAATACCTGGGTATAACATTTTGTACAGATATGAACGGCCAGTGTCGGTTGGTCACAGCCAGTGAGCTCCCTGCCGCCGTTGGATAAGCAGCAGCCAGTAGCAAGTCGTACTCTGAGCTCACTTATTTGTTTCATAGTTTAATTCTTAATTTCTTTGTGTGTTTTTGGGTACTTGCATAGCTTAATTCATAAATTTTTGGTGTATTATAATATTTGAGACTTGTAGCATCATGTTTTAGTACCCGTATAGTGTAAATTCGCGTAGTCATCGGTCATCTGCTTGTTTTGAATGGCTTGTGAGATAAAATAGAGGAAAAAAATGTTAGCGATGGATAGGGACTGCGCATGTTGTGTACGGATGCAGGGGAACTGTCCACCATCTGTAAACAGCTGGAAGCTGTGTTAGCCATGGTCAACAGGCTCCGTTGCCCTGGGCTGTGTTGACATTGGGACACCTGAGGTGATCGCTTTGGCACCTCTGGAACCTGTAGCATCGCCTGGGGTCTCTGATGATGCCACTGAGCACTCAGATTTGGATGTCCCTGCCTGTCAACACTTGCCTGACAGTGATTGGCGAACCGTGGCAGGGTTGCAAATCCCTGGGCAGAAGATGAAAGTTAGTGCTGGCCCCAAGGCTGTACCCTTACACCTTCATAACAGATTTGAGGTGCTGTCCACTGCTGAAAGTACTTCTGAGCCATCAAGGGTGGCCTCGTCTGTTGCGGCAGTGCCCGATCTTCCTGAGAGGTCCGGACAAGTGCAGAGGGTGGGATTACTTGTCATTGGGAGCTCCAATGTTAGGTGGGTGATGGAGCACCTTAGGGATATGGCAGCTGAGGACACTAAGAAAGCCAATGTGCACTCTGTGTGCATACTGGGGGGAGTAATCCAAGATGTGGAAAGGGTCCTTCCAGATGCCATGAAGGGTACAGGGTGCAGCCAACTGCAGATGGTGGCTCATGTCGGCATTACTGATGTGTGTCACTATGGATCTGAAGAAATTCTCTCTGGTTTCTGGGGACTATCTGAGTTGGTGAAGACTGCCAGTATTGCTAGCAAGATGAAGGCAGAGCCCACCACCTGCAGCACTGTCAATAAGACTGAATGCGGACCTTTGCTACAGAGCTGAGTGGAGGGTCTGAATCAGAGGCTCAGACAGTTCTGCGACCGTGTAGGCTGCAGATTCCTCGACTTGTGCCATAGGGTGGTGGGGTTTCGGGTTCCACTAAATAGGTCAGGTGTCCACTACACACAGGAGGCGGCTACAAGGGTAGCAGGGGCTGTGTGGCATGGACTGGGCAGTTTTTTTAGGTTAGACAGTCTTGGGAAAGATCAAAAAGGGCTCCAGTCTCAAAGGGTACAGGACAAAGAAACGACGAGAATAGACCTAGCAACAGTCAGTATTGTAGCTGTAAATTGTCGTAGCTGTGTTGGAAAAGTACCAGAGCTTCAAGCACTGATAGAAAGCACTGAATCTGAAATCGTTATAGGAACAGAAATCTGGCTAACGCTGGAGATAAATTCTGCTGAAATTTGTACAAAGGTGCAAACCGTGTTCAGAAAGGACAGATTAAATAAAGTAGGTGGTGGCCTGTTTGTGTCTGTTGGTAATAGTTTATCTTGTAGTGAAGTTGAAATAGACAGTTCCTGCGAATTACTATGGGTAGAGGTTATACTCAACAGCCGTACTAAAATAATAATTGGCTCCTTCTACTGACCCCCTGACTCAGATGATATAATAGCTGAATGCTTCAAAGAACTTGAATCTCATTACAAATAAGTGCCCCACTCATACAGTTATAATTGGTGGAGACTTCAATCTACCCTCAATTTATTGGTGAAAATACGTGTTCAAAGCCAGTGATAGACAGAAAAAAATCTTCCAAAATCTTTCTCTGAGAATTACTTTGAACAATTAGTTCATGAGCCCACACGAATTGTAAATGGTTGCGAAAACACACTTGACCTCTTAGCCACAAATAATCCTGATCTAATAGAGAGCGTCATGACAGATACAGGGATTAGTGAACACAAGGTCATTGTAACGTGGCTCAAAACCATATCAACCAAAACCACTAAAAATAATTGCAAAATATATCTATTTAAAAAAGTAGATAAAAATTTGCTGGATGCCTTCCTAAGAGAGAGTCTCCATTTCTTCCAAAGTAATTATGTAAGTGTAGACCAGATATGGCTCAAATTCAAAGATACAGTATCGACAGCAATAGATAAATTCATACCGCATAAGTTAATAAGAGAGAGGAATGATCCACCATGGTACACAGAACACGTCAGAACACTGTTGCAGAAGCAATGAAAAAAGCATGCCAAATTCAGAAGAATGCAAAATCCCAAAGACTGGCTAAGTTTCACAGAAGCTCGAAATTTAGTGCGGACGTCAATGCGAGATGCTTTTAATAGTTTCCACAATGAAATATTGTTTCAAAATATGGAAGAAAACCCAAAGAGATTCTGGTCATATGTAAAGTAGATCAGTGGCAAAAAACAGTCAATACTGTCACCGTGTGATAGTGATGGAAATGTTACCGATGATGGTGCCACTAAAGCGGAGTTACTAAATACCGTTTTCCGTAATTCCTTTATGAAATAAGACAAAGTAAATAATCCAGAATTCGAAAACAGAACAGCTGTTAGCATGGGTGACATAAAAGTAGATATCTTAGGTGTTGTGAAACAACTCAAATCGCTTAAGAAACACAAGTCTTCCAGTCCAGATGGTATATCAATTAGTTTCCTTTCAGAGAAATCAGACACAATAGCGCCTTTCTTAGCAATCATATACAACTGTTCAATTGATGAAAGGTCTGTTCCTAAATACTGGATAGTAGCACAGATCCCACTATATTCAAGAAAGGAAACAGGAGTGACCCACTGAATTACAGACCCATATCACTGACCTCAATTTGCTGTAGGATTTTGGAGCGTATACTGTACTTGACATTATGAATCACCTTGAAGAAAATGACTTACTGATACATAACCAACATGCATTCAGAAAATATCATTCTTGTTCAACACAGCTAGCTCTTTATTCCCATGAAGTAATGAGTGCTGTCAACAAGGGCTCTCAGATCGATTCCATATTCCTAGATTTCGAGAAGGCTTTTGATACCATTCCTCACAAGTGACTATAAATCAAATTGTGTGCATATGGAGTATCATCTCAGTTGTGTGTCTGGATTCATGATTTCCTCTCCAAAAGGTCACAGTTCATAGTGATAGACGGTAAATCATCGAGTAGAACAGAAGTGATATCTGGTGTTGTGCAAGGTAGTGTCATAGGCCCTCTGCTGTTCCTGATTTACAAGGTGATAATCTGAGCAGCCCCCTTAGATTGTTTGCAGATGACACTGTAATTTACCATCTAGTAAAATCATCAGATGATCAATTCCAATTACAAAATGATCTAGAGAGAATTTCTGTATGGTGCAAAAAGTGACAATTGGCATTAAACAAAGAAAAGTGCGAGATCATCCACATGGGTACCAAAAGAAATCCAATAAATTTTGGGTATACGATAAATCGCACAAATCTAAGGGCTGTCAATTCAACTAAATACCTAGGAATTACAATTATGAGCAACTTAAATTGGTAAGACCACATAGATAATATTGTGGGGATGGTGAAACAAAGACTGCACTTTGTTGTCAGAACACTTAGAAGATGTGACAAACCCACTAAAGAGACAACCTAAATTACAATTGTCCGTCCTCTGCTGGAATATTGCTGTGTGGTATGGGATCCTTACCAGGTAGGATTGACAGATGAAATAAAAAAAATGCAAAGAAGGGCAGCTCGTTTCATGTTATCGCACAATAGGGGTGAGAGTGTCACTGATATGATATGCGAGTTGGGGTGGCAATCACCGAAATAAAGGCAGTTTTCTTTGCAGCGAGATCTATTTACAAAATTTCAGTCACCAACTTTCTCTTCCGAATGCGTAAATATTATGTTGACACCCACCTACGTCGGGAGAAATGATCATCATAATAAAATAAGAGAAATCAGAGCTTGAATGGAAAAATTTAGGTGTTCCTTTTTCCCACACACCATTCGAGAGAGGAATGGTACAGAAGTAGTATGAAAATGGTTTTATGAACCCTCTCCCAGGCAATTAAGTGTGAATTGCAGAGTAACCATGTAGATGTAGATGTAGATATAGAAATGGAATTATCACATTGGTTCAGTTGTGGGTAAAGCAGGTGGTAGACTTTGATTTATTGGTAGAGTACTGGAAAACGGCACTCAATCTACAAAGGAGATTGCTTACAAATCACATGTGACTGGTTCTAGAACATTGCTCAAGTATGTGTGGGACCTGTAACAGATAGGACTAACAGGGGATATATTGAACATACACAGAAATGGGCAGCACAACTGGTCATACAGCAAAGGGCAGCACAAATGGTCACAGGTTTGTTTAATCCTTGGGAGAGTGTCACAGAGATACTGAAGGAACTGAGCTAGAAGACTCTTGAGGATAGACTTAAACTATCCTGAGAAAATATATTGATGAAGTACCAGAACCAGCTTTAAATGATTACTCTAGAAATTTACAACAACCCCCATGTATCGCTCACACAGGGATCACGAGGATAATTTTAGAATAATTAGTGCACACACAGACGCAGTCAAACAATCATTCTTCCCACACTCCATATGTGAATAAACAGGAAGAAACCATAGTAACTGCTACAATGGGATGCACCCACTGCCATCTGCCACATGTTGGTTTTCAGAGTACAGATGCAGGTGTAGATTTATGTATAAGAAGTGTTTTGGTATTAGGGGACCTTTAGTGAAGATAACAATAACAATAATTGAATAAAAGTTAACAATATTTTGAAAAGTATAGATTTGCTACACACCATAAAGATGACACGGTGAATTACACACAGGCACAACAAAAAGATTGTTACACATTTAGCTTTCAGACAGAGCCGTCTTCAGAGAAGAGAACACACATATATTAAAACACACATACATTCATACAAGGTAGCACATCTCATGCACACGTGGTTGCTATCTCCGGTCACTCTGTTCTGGTTTATGAAAGCTTTTTCTTGTTATGCTTGCTATATTCTCTCTGTTAGTTTGTAGCCCTGTATTAATTGTGCTGCATTTTCTTTTGTTGACTGATAATATTTAACCGCACAGTTATTGAAGAATTTAACTACATTATGCCTAATTACTGAAACCTACTCTGAGGTTTGTGTAATCACTTCTACAACAATGATTTCTTATTCATTATGTTTCTATTTGAAGTGACAAATAGTTCACATTGAAATATTGTTTTGTATGTGTTAACAGTGTTTATTAACAACAAGGCAAATACAATGTACATCTATCTTTACGTAATGAATACACTCGTGGCATGGAACTGTGTGACTGCAGTACACACATATTTACTTATTGCTGAGAGTTCTCTCAACACTGTCAATACCATCAATATAAATCTACCACATTCCAAAAATATTGTTTTCTAGTGATCAGTGACACTAGGACATAATATGTGCATATTGAGGGGATGATGCAGTGTTAGTGATTCATTTGTTGCATTCATTGGTCATCAGGCAGGATCAGGAGGCCCATCTGTGTGCCCTGTGAGTTTAAAAGTGAATAGTGTGTACAGTATTAATTCCAGGGTACATCCATGCTCTGCTGACAAGTAGGTACTCCTGCTGAACAGCCTCAGACTTTTGAATGGAGTTGCATTGTGGGTCTGCAGGAGGCTGGATGGGCATACCAAAAGTTCCTGCATACATTGGACACAATGTATCTATAGCGTGTTGCTGCTTTCAGCAGTGGTCTGCAGAACATTCCCACACCCATGGACCCAGTTCTGGACATCCTCATAGTAGAGACACACAATGCGATTGACACTTTATGTGAGTAGTGGTATCCAATTGAACATCATTCAGGAAAGAAATCTGGGCATTGCACCTACTGCATCACTGACTATTGGGAACCACCTGCTTGCTGCAGCATAAATCTGGCCATGAAAGAGTCAAATGGAGAATGGAATGTCACTCTGTTTTCTCAGTGATATAGGTTGGTGAGTGTTGGGTGCATACACAAATGACGTAGGCCTGGAGAATGGCCTATTCTACAATGCAGTCTCCCATGACACACAGGTCCCACCACAGGCTTCATGGTGGGGGTGAGGGGTGAGGGGTGGGGGGTGAGGGGGAGGGGGGCTATCAATTACAACTTTTAGTCAAATTTGGATAAAGGGCCAGTGCCCACTATGTACCACAGGTTGTTATCCCCATTCCATTTCCATTTCTTCAACAGGAAGGTGGTGTGCTTTTTCAGAAGGAAAATGCTTGTACACATATGGCTGCTATGATGCAACAAGCTTTTCGGTGTGTGCAGAAATTGCTCTGATGAGCAAGATCGCCAGATCGCTTGCTAACTGAACTGATGAGATGGGAATTGCTCATTCTGCAGAGCCTGCAAGAACCCTTGCCAAATTGTGACAACATTGTTTCCAAAGACAGGTGCATAGTGTATTGATGAGATTGTTTGGAAACCCTGTACTGTGACAAGTGTGTTTCATTTGGTCTGAATTTGTTACCATATGTACCTACATGAGCAACTGCCTGCCACATCACTTGCCAAAAAAATGGCATTATCCTTGAGGCTGTTTCATTTTTTCCAACAGTGTAGTTGAGAAGTCAATGAATAATGATTATTCTCTTGACAGAGCAGATGTGTTCTTAAGCTTTATATTGGAAATAAAAATCTGTATGGAATAATGTTATGAGGAACAGGTTTTACTCATTTCCAAGAAAGTGTTGGCTAGTGAAAATATTATTGTTTCTAGGAATGTTTTATTTGCAGTGAAGTTTTAATGAAACAGATATTGATACATATTTTCATGACACTGATATTAGGTGAGAGGTAACTCACCAGAAGTAGTGTGTCTCTGTGTTCTAGTAATTTAAACCCCTAAGAGGATGGAATGAGGAATTGAAATTTTTATGAAAGTAAAAACTAAAGAAGTTAAATAGGGGTTAAAAGGTTTTTCGAACATATATTGCTGCTATGGCAATTTTGAAGCTGGAATGATGAAAACTGGTGCTTGGTTTCTTGATCAGAAATAATTAAACATGTGTCTCAGCATTTTTGGAAATTCAACTCCTAAGGGGGGTAAATAGTAGATGAAAACTTTTTTATGAGAAGAAATCATTGCTACATCTTGAAAACTGGTATTTGAATTCTCAGTTAGAAATGGAGAAATATGTTTTAGGGGATGAAAATTTCTATGGAAATAAAAGCACAAGAAAACAAAATGGCAGGATTCCAGATTCACTTTTTTGTCAGAAGTACATTCAGAAAAGAACATGCTTCAATGGCTTTAATTAGCATTACAAGTTCTGAAGGTGTAGCAATCTGTGAATTTAATTAAAGAAAGCTATTTACCAGTCACTATGATAAACTGGCTTTGTCAGAATTGCATAGAAAAAGAAAGGGATCTTTAATACATTAATTTTTCAGTAGGTCTAATATAAGTTTATATAATTATTTTTGTTGTAATTACTATGCAGACTAATCATTGCTGGTGACAAAACAAATACAATGTTTAAAAATCCATTTGAGTTGAGAGAATTCAGTACCAAGTGTAAAACTGGTGCTAATGACTATAGGACCACTTATCTTATTTGTCTCTCTCTCTCTTTTTTAACTTGCTATATGAAATGAAATTAACCTATTAGAACACTTTAATTATGCCAAGATTACCGGCCATTTATAGGGTCATAAACTCTTTTCATTAAATACTACAACCTTATCTGCAGCTTACTTTGTGTAGGCTAGTTAAATTGTTTGCACAGTTTGTAGATTTACCCATGAGCAATGGGAATCATAACATACAAGTTTGATTAAAGAAAGGAAATAAATAAATAAAATAAAATAATATCTGTGCAGTCCACACATTCTACATGAGTGAAGCAGCGTGTGCTAAGCTAGTATGGTATTTACTTAAGAAATACACTGAAATTTTGTGACTCTCTTTGAGTACTTCATTCAATCCACTATTGTTCACAAGTATTGTGAAGAACCAACTTGTATATGTAATGACAGATAAGGAAGTGTTTCTGACAACAAACGTATAGTGTAGAAAGTGGTAAAATGATGATCATTTTTTATTTATCAACAGCTACTACAACAGCAGTAACAACAAGGAATGCAAAACCAATAGTAACAGAAGAACCGGGATGTAGTGAAGTGAACATAAGAACAACAGTGGTGATGGGAGCAGTGTCATTACCACAAACAAGTCAGGAAGCAACAGCTACAGAAGCGGCAACAGTAGAAGATATATCATGTAGCAGTGTGAACAAAAAAAGATCTGTGCCTCCTTCCCATCTAAAGGATTTTTTAATAGAAGGAAGGAAGAAGAAGCGCCCAAGATAAGTAACTATAATTACTTAACAATATTCCACCAGAATGTTCAGTCAATGAGGAACAAAGTGCAACAGTTAGAAATTGAACTAGAAGCCATAGATAGCTTGATAGTCTGCATTACTGAACACTGGTGCAAAGGATCTGAAATTGAATACATAGTTTTACCTTCTTATGAATTAGCATGTTATTATAGCAGAACATTAAATAGGGGTGGGGGCTCATGTATTTATGTGAAAAAAGGACTACAATTCATAGTTAGGAGTGATATGATTTCTTTGAGTGAAGAAAAACATTTTAAACTTTCAGTAATAGAGTTAAAAAAACAAAATACCCTTAAAAATGGTATATACTGTGCTTATATAGGTCTCCTAATGGTGATGTCGAAATCTTTTTCACTAATTAATACAAGTGTTGGACAAAATATGTAATCCTAAAGTACATATTATTATTTGTGGAGATTTAAATATCAATATGCTGAAAATGGGTGAAGTCAGCATGAGGTTCTTGAATATCTTGTACAGTTATGGTATCTCACAATGGATAACAAATGCCACAAGAGTAACCAAACACTCATCTTCAATAATTGACCATATTCTAACAAATGGCTCTGAGCACTATGCGACTTAACTTCTGAGGTCATCAGTCACCTAGAACTTAGAACTACTTAAACCTAAGTAACCTAAGGATATCACACACATCCACGCCCAAGGCAGGATTCGAACCTGTGACTGTAGCGGTCGCTCGGTTCCAGACTGTAGCGCCTAGAACCGCACGGCCACTCCGGCCGGCTATATTCTAACAGATATTAACGATAAATGCTGTGAAGTAACTGTTAAAAACCTTGGGATATCAGACCACTTTGGTCAAAGTGCAAAACTTAAAATATCTACAAAGTTACAAGCAAATGTGCTTAGCTACAGAAGGGTTTTTTGTAAACCAAAAAGGTGTGAATTTGCAACACAGATGACTGGCCAGATATGGTGAGAAGTATATTCAGGAACACATGTAAATGAAAAGTTCAACAAATTCATGAATATATTCAAGTTAAAATTTGAGGAAACATTTCCTAAAGTAGTACTTTCTGTTGGGGGATCTAGTAGGAAGACTTGGGTAACAAAAGGTATCAGAATATCCTCTGAAACACTCAAATATCTGAGATCTATCAAAAATGATAAGAATGACCCAGCCTTCTTACAGTTTTTTCTTAGGTACAAGAGGACATACAGAAAACTGTTGCAGGAAGCAAAGAGAATCCAAAATGAAAAGACCATACAGAACACAAACAATAAAAGCAGAGCCATTTGGAATATAGTAAAACAAGAAACTGGTAACTCAAAATCAAAGCAGATGGACATAAAAATTAGAAATAAAGGTAGTTTAATAGATAATTCTAAGGGCCTGGCTAACTTTATAAACAACTACTTTAGTAATATAGCAATAAAACTGCAAGAAAAGCTTCCTAAAAAACAACACACAATGGCGAAGAACTATGTATCTCACACAATGTAGCATGGAGATGAAATCAGTAGCATTGTACATAAATTCAAGAGTAAATCATCCACAGGTTTAGATGAAGTTTCAATACGTGTACTAAGCAGCATAAAAGAACCCTTAGCAGGCATTATAAATGAGTCGTTCTCACCAGGTTGCTTCCCTAACTATCTAAAGCACGAAAAAATTCTTTCCACACACAAAAAAGGTGATACAGAAAATATAGAGAATTACACACCAATTTCATTGCTGTCTTCTTTTTCAAAAATAATGGAAACTAGTATGAAAAACAGACTTATGGACTACTTAAATAAATACCAACTCCTATGCAAAGAACAGTTTAGTTTCAGGACTGGAAAGGGAACAGAAGCAGCTATAGAAAAATTTACAAGAGTAGTTCTAGAAGCCCTAGATAAAGGAGAACAAGTAACAGGCATTTTCCTAGATCTCAGCAAAGCATTTGCTACAGTTGACCATGAAATACTACTAGGTAAACTTGAAGCACTAGGAATCAGGGGGGTTGTAAATAAATGATTTAGATCTTACCTTACAGACAGAGTGCAGAGGGTGGAGATATCTCAAATTTCAAGTAGCTCAAATTATTTAGTGAAACATCTTTCAGATGAAGAATATTTGAACATTGGAGTACCTCATGGGAGTGTGTTCGGCCCAATACTATTTCTTATTTATATTAATGACTTCCCACAGTGGGTAACGCAAGGAGAAACAGTGTTGTTTGCTGATGACAGTAATTTAATAATTACAGACAGGACACCAGAAATGTTAAATGTAAAAGCTGAAAAGGCACTTAAGGAAGTTCACAACTGGTCAAATAACAACAAAGTAGCCCTTAATGTGAAGAAGACTAATAACATAAACTTCTATATAAAGAAAAAACCGAATATGACAAAACTTAAAGTTCAAAATGAAACTGTAGAGTGTGTAGCCAGCACAAAATTTTTGGGTATGTATATTGATCAACAATTAAAATGGGATGAACATATTAGGATGCTTGGGAAAAAATTAGCACATCATGCTATGCCTTACGAATATTAGTCACTGTGTGCAATAGTTCATGTCAGAGAATGACATACTCTGCACACATCCATTCTATAATAAGTTACGGCATAACATTCTGGGGTGCAGATGCCCAAAATATGAAATATGTGTTCAGATTGCAAAAACGAGCTATCAGAATAATGAGCAAGAGTCACAAAAGAGCACACTGCAGTGAGCTATTTAAAAAGTGGGGTATTCTGACTATCCCAAGTGAATATATCTTGCAAACTACAGTTTTTATGCACAAAAATATTGAGCAATACTTAGCAAACAGCTGCATACATGATCACCAAACCAGAAACAGTAACTGCTTGCACCTAGACAGAATGAATAAAACTAAAACCCAAATCACTATGTTTTACCAAGGTGTCAAGATATACAATAAATTGCCAAAAGAAATCAAAAGCATAAAGGAACTATGTAAATTTAAAGCATTCCTTATAGAATATTTATTAAAAAATAGTTTTTACTCAATTAGAGAATTCATGCAGCATAAAATTTGCATAAATAAATAATCAGGTTGATCAATTATAAAGTGGATATTCTAGATTGTAATTTACCCATACGTGTATTACAGGAGACTTGTGATATATTTCTTTTGATTGAAGCAGGTTCTTCAGCATTACGTAATTCAACAATAAATTGTGTGTGTAATATATACACACACACACACACACACATATATATATATATATATATATATATATATATATATATATATATATATATATATATATATATATATATATATATATATATATATGGTTATAATAGAGGGAAACATTCCACGTAGGAAATATATATCTAAAAACAAAGATGATGTGACTTACCAAATGAAAGTGCTGGCAGGTCGACAGACACACAAACAAACACAAACATACACACAAAATTCAAGCTTTCGCAACAAACTGTTGCCTCATCAGGAAAGAGGGAAGGAGAGGGAAAGACGAAAGGATGTGGGTTTTAAGGGAGAGGGTAAGGAGTCATTCCAATCCCGGGAGCGGAAAGACTTACCTTAGGGTGAAACAAGGACGGGTATACACTCGCACACACACACATATCCATCCACACATATACGTAGCTTGTATATCATTACCTTATATGACAAAATAATGTACAACTCAGCCCATAATGTGCTCAAAACGTTAAAATCTGTTAATAATACAATACATAGCGACTGTGAAAAGAAAGAAGATCGTATAATAGACTGCAAAACTTCAGAAAACTTGAGCACAACAAATAATGCTTTTACTGTATATATACTTGCCGACAGTCTCGGAAAAAGACTTGCAGAAACCCTACATAACTCCGTATGCAGTGTTACTAATGTAATAAAACCTGATGCTCCACTGAAAGACATTGTCAATAACTGCGAAAATCTGAGTATCAAGATAAAGAAAAACGATTGTGTTCTAATCCTAGGGGGCGGAGTAGATGTCTGCTGCAATGATGTATTATCAGCAAGACGAGCGCTAAGAGAGATGCTTGAAAAGTTCAAAAATGTACATGTGATGGTAACCAGCATTCCATATGATTTTTTTTAAAGAAATCTCATGTTAACGAAGAAATAAAAAAAACTAACAGACTGCTTCAGAAAATAACAAAGTGCTACCCAAATTCAACATTTGTCCAGCTAGATTGCAGAAAACAACATTTCATAAACAGTGGAGATCTCCTAAACAGAGCAGGACAACCGTATGTCTGTGCTCAAATTATGACAACAATCAATAATCTCAATGATAAACACAAACTGCCTGGTATCCTCACCATAGCAGTAACTGAGCAAATGGAAATTTGCAAGGAAACATCTAAGATGAGAGAGATACCTAACATACTCTTACCAGTATCGGAAGGAGTGGTAGAATATGGGGTACCAGCAGAAATGTCAGGAACATCCAGCAGAGTTGAAGAGGAAACAATTTCTTCAGATGAGAAAGCCTACAAACCTAGTGTAAACTCATGTGCACCTGAAACCTCCAAGAATGAAGCTGTCAGCACATTCGACGCACTTAATGCCTCATGCTCACTTGTAACTAGGACTGCAACTACACCAATAGCCAAGAACCATTCTACTAGATCCAGAAATTCATCAGCTGTTCTGCAGACATCTCAAAGGAAGAGCCTCAGGATAAGAAGAGCTGCTGTGCATAGTGACTATTTTCTATAGGATCTTCGCAATTCGAAGAAGAAGAAAAGGCTGAATCTTTACAGTGTCAGCAACAAGAAAGTTCAAAAGGTAAATAGTGCAGCAAATCCACTACATGAAACTTTAACAGTTGTATACCAAACTGTGCAGGGACTAGAAAGTAAATTAGCTGAAATAGAAGTTCTATTAACTGACTATCTAAAAGACATTAACATACTATGCATAAGTGAGCACTGGGTAAAAGAAATGCAAGCGTCTAGCATAATTATTCCAAATTTTGAAATGATTAGCAAATTTTGTAGAATCAACCATAAAGGGGATGGGACATGTATTTATGTTAGGACAGGGGTAGAATCAAAAGAAATAAAATGTACACTAAAATGTATAGAAAAAGATTTTGAATACAGTATATGTGAGCTAACCAAATTAAAAATTACTATTGTGTGTTTGTACCGATCACCATTGGGCAACTTTGCCATTTTTTTGGAAAACCTTGATGGACTACTGAATGAACTTAAACATAATGTAATTGTTCTTGGTGATTTTAATGTTAACTTTAAGAATGATTGTAGTAAACAATAGCAACTGTGCAATCTGTTTTTGTGTCATAATATGATGGCAACTGTAAATGAAGTTACCAGATTCAGAAATATGTCTGAAACTATAATAGATCAAGTATTTATAAACAAGGACAAGAGTGAATATAACACTGAAGTAATTGACACTGGTTTCTCGGATCACAAGGGTATCAAATTGAGTTTAAATGTCACATCTTACAAGGACCCTGTTATCAATAACAATTACAGAGAAAGGATATTTATAAATGATGACAGCATAAGAATTTTTAATTACATTCTGGAAAATAACAACTGGGGTAGTGAATAAAGTGGTGATGTCAACACAAAGTTTGACTCATTCCTTGACAGCTACAAACACTGCTTCGACGTTGCCTTTCCTATAAAAAGAGTCAAAACTAAACACAAAACCAAAACATGGGTTACACAGGGAATTAGAAAGTCATCAGACACTCTCAGAAAGTTAAGTAAATCAGTCAGGAAGAATGTAGCACTGAAAGCACATGTGAAATGTTATACAAGCCTGTACAAGAAAGTAATAATTGCACCTAAGAAGCTTGATAATGATTAATATGTTGAGAAAGGTAACAACAAAATGAAGTCAACTTGGGAGGTAATAAGTAAAAATATAGGTAGACACAAAAGAAAAGATATCAGCTTTGTCATTAAAAGTGAGGGTAAAACTGTTAAGGACCCACTTCAGATTGCCAACATATTTAACAAACATTTCACAAATATAGCCATAAATTTAATTAAAACTAAATGCAATTCCAATAGCAAGGTAAAAATCCCCATGAATGACATGACAATGTTCCTTTATCCAGTAACTGAATCAGAGGTATTAAATGCTATAAATAAGTTTTCAGATAAGATAATCAAGTAAGGTTTACTGGTAGCCTACTCAAATAAATATATTACCTTCATTTGTCAGTTTCTAAATATGATATGTTATAGGACTCCCTGAAAACTTTTTATTTCTAGGATAAAAAGCATATTTGAGTCCTGATGTAGCATGTATGCTGCATGTTCCAGTATTATAGAGAATGACAATAGTTTTTTAAATTTAGTATTTTAGTCTTCTTTAACCCAACAACACACTAACTACCATATAAACTTCTCATTCACAGTATCTATGTTCAAGACTGAGGATGTTATACAAGGTGTCCCAAAAGAATACTGATAAGCTTTAGGGGCAGGTTCCTTACACCAAAACAATAAAAAAATATCTAGTAAACCCAGGCTCTAAAATGCTATGCTATGCTATGAGCTATGAGCATTTGTTCAGTAGAAAAGATCTGTTTTCATAGCTCTTAGAGTATGCATTGTAGATGAAATGTTTACTGGATACTTTTTTCTTGGTTTTGTCCATACTACCTCCTCCAAAAATATGGAAAGCAAAGTCCTTGCAGTAGAAGAGATCTGTTTCATAGCATCAAAGATGAACAAGTGCTCATAGCTCTTGAGGTATGCATTTTAGAGCCCATATTTACTAGACTTTTTTTCTAACAATTTACATTCCATCCTGGATTTTCCATTGTTTGATAGACATTTTTTTCTTTTTTTGGTGTAAGGGATCTGTCCTTGAAGCTTGTTGGTGTTTTTATGACACATCCTGAATACTCTAAAAGGCATTGTAACAACACAAAACATAAAAAAAACAGTACTGTATTCTGGTAGCCGTTTACCTGTCACAGAGAACTGCGGCTCCAATCATTTACATTCAAGCTGATGGTGTGTATGTGTATGAAGTGAAGATGACATTTGACGTCTTCTGGGTTCTTCACTTTATTTTTTGTGCAGTGCAATTCTTTTTTTCTGTTCTGAATACTTAACTCAGTTTGCAGTGTCTATCATACAATTTTTCCATGTCTTTATTTCTTTTTCTACTATTGCTCTAACATTTTGTTGATTACTTGTATACTGCTCTGTGTGTAGTTTACCTATGGTATCTTTTCTACTCTCAGTTGGTTGTTCCTTTATTGTGACATAAAAAGATCCATGTTGTTACATTCCATCCTAATACTGTTACAGTCCATTCTGGTTTTTCCATTGTTTGATCTATAGTTTTTTGTTATTTTAATCTATTTTGATTAGTTTTACAGTTACCATTATCACCAAATGCTGATTGTACTATTGCAACAGCACACAATGCTGGTTGTGCTATTACAACAGCATATAATGCTAATACTGCAATAATAAAAAATACAATTATTCCAAATATAAAAAGGCTCTTTTACTACTACCACCACCTTGATTTTCTACAGCAGTTACTGTTCCTGCATCTTATATTACTAATACTGACACTAACAGCCAATACTACTAATATGACTACTTATGATGATGTTAAGATCATTAGCTCTTAGAGAACAGTTAAGCAGCATTTTGTCATATGTACCTTCAGTGTTTCTCTTCTCTGTATTATGACTTGGACACACACAATTTACAACTGTCAAAATGTATCTAATTTCTCTGTATGTTTCTTACCAGATGGACCCCATGGCAATATACTACTGCCTCCAGATAACATGGCGATGGCTTGGAGTGCATCACTTACCTTAGGATGATTCTTCTCATACTTCTTAGATATGCTTGCAACTACTTCCATTACTGCTTCTGTTACAGGGTTAAGTGATCATAGAGGCATGGAGCTTCATTCTCATTCGCTGGTGTCATCAACAGACATTGCTCATCCCTGCTGTGGTGTTTGCTGGCTGTAGGTATGACCTGTTTTATTCTGAGACACCATCAGGTATAAGATTTAAGGTGTCAAAGTTTTCTTCTGCTCTATGCTATAAACATTTTTACTCTTAAAGTCTGCCTAACAGACCTTGCTTTCTACTAGGGAGACACCCCAATAGGGCATGACACGGAGAGCCGATTTTTCCACACTTACAGGTGGTCATTGCCTTCTTACCAATTCCATTCAGATATTTAGGATATGACCCATGTTCAGAAAGGTAGTGGACCACTCCTCTGCTTGGCTCAAAATGTGTTATCTGAAGCATTTTTGATTACATCCTGTGCCGGAGGAATTCCATCTCTGCTGCCATTCTGTGAATATTAAATTCTTAATTGCTAACAATTTGTTGGTGGTTCCCCAAGAATGTAATGTATATTTTTGTACTGTTCTTTCTTCAGCTAATAAGATGGCTTTTTCATATTTATCAGTCCAGGGGACATATGCCCCTTATTACAGTTAGTGCGTGTGTAGATGTGGTCCTAGGGGCTCCATAGGTTCGTAGTAGGATTCCTTGCTGTATTTTTCTCAGTGCAGCAGCAGGTCTGAATACTGATAACCTATGCTTCTGAACCATGCACCATAGCCCATAATTGCAATTATTATTGACTCAGTCCAATTACATCCAGGAACAACTTCTTTGACCCATATTAATAACTGAAACCATTATACAACTACCCCTCCATGCTACAAATTATACATTGACACTGATTGTCCAGCGTTCATTTAGGCTCCGGGAGAACTGTAGAACTTCATGGAAGTTATTAATCCGCAATCTGGGCACCAGGCTGCAGCAGCACAATGCCAATAGGTGGTCAGGCCTGCTGGTGGAATAATATTGTTCTTTTCTTTCCTGCATACTAATTTAACTATCTCCGTATATTTCAGATGTCCATCTGTGAAAATAGCCAAAAAGAAAATCCACTGGAACTGGAACAACGATAACATCTGAAGGAACAGTCCAGAGGGCTTACCAGTCATGGAAGAATGGGAGCCAATGATTCCTGCCAAGATCTTGGAAGTACAGCACTGCCCCTAAGGCAGACGAATAAGAAAATTGTAGAAAAGTTTTCTGAAGGCTGTCATTCGGTTAATAGCTCAAGAATATTTAGTCAGTATGTGACATGTCTCTAACCCTAATGTACATGCAGTGCGTAACTTAATGTACTCTGCTGGCAACAACATGAAGGCGGTGTGCAACAAATGCCAGAATTAGCAGTAGACATAGTACTACATTCTTGGATATGCAAATGATTGGCATTTCATCACAATGGCAAGAACTATATAGAAGTAATGTCACAAACGTACTATATGCAGTGAGTATTTCATTCAGAAATCACAAATGAATGTTGTTGTTTGAGAGAATGTCATGTTATGCCCTGTGTAAAAAGGAGAAAGGAGTGATAGCATGTGTCAGGAGACTGTAGTTAATTGTTTTGTGATACTACTGCTATCATTTGGTCGGCATAAAAATGCGAATAGGGATTCTATGGATTCAGGAGAGCCATATAATGGGTGTATCAGAAATGTTATGACAGATTTCGAGGGGCTATAGAGGATGTCTTGAGGAACGAATTGAGGCTAGGTACACGTGTGTAGAAATGCCATCCAATGACGCTACAGTGCGTCAACATTATAGGCATTGGAGTCTGCCACTAGGCCACCCCTACGGCAGCAAATGTGACTTTGTACTCTGACGGATCAGAAGCGGAATGTCTCCCAATGTTGGTTAATTACTGATTGCCACTATCTCCAGTGGAGAAGATGGAGCTAATTGTTGCATAGAAAGGTCATGTCTACTATTCTCTGTTGCCTCAGTGGATGATGGTTTTGGATACAGGTTTCCATCTGCAGATTGTTTTTCTTCTGGAACTCTCTAAAATCTCCATTGTTGTTAATATGTAGGAGAAAGATAAACTGCGCAATCACTGAATAACAAACAACATTGCGAGGCACTCTGCTTATGACCTGCCAGCTTACAAATCGATGTGATCTGCCGAAGAGGTAGCCTAATGGCTGGTGTCGGTGCCTATAACTTCGATGCTCTGTGGCTTCATTGGATATCTGGACACTGGTTCTTATCTTCTAATTGTTCTCACAACACCCTCTACAACGCATCAAAGTTTGTTGCAACAGTTGTGGGACACCCTATGTAATGTGAAACGTAACAGCCCATAATGCCTATTTAAAATGAACATTTCCCAGTCTAATTCAGGATCACACATGTAAACAAAATATGTAACTCGTCTAGAAAAACTTATAACTGTGAAAATAACTGTTTAATCTATTTCAGTTAGAAGTGTAGATGCTCTGTAAATGAAGGAAAAAATTCCTGTGAAGGGAGTCTCCAGTAATTAATAAAAAATATAAATGAATTATTGTAACTCCTTATTTGAGAGTTTGTTCTCAAATGAAATAACAGACATGTACTAATATCGTAGTGTACTTACTGTTCTGAGCAGACATACATTTATATATGTATTTTCAGTATTTATATGTAAATTTTAATGGTTAATTAATCAAAAAATGATTTTAAACAATGCCACGGATTGTTAAGAAATTATAAATAGTGACTGCCATATTGGCATAGGGAGTCAGTCTGGTTTTAGTTTTTGAGCAGTGAGCATGTAGCTGCTCCTTTTGTATTGTAAGTATTGTTTGCCTTTGTAATAATATTTTTAAATTGTTTTGAAAGTATAATAAAAATGAATAAAACCAATACAAGGTTAAACTTAATCAACTCTCCACTAGTTGTGTTACAGTGACCTTAATGTTCTCAAGACCAGGACTGCAGCAGATAAAGCATAACTATAATCAACTCCATTATTACGAGTAGTTAGAGAAATGTTATAAATGCCATCCAGGATATCAATGGGCCCATTACCTACAACAATACGAACATCCTTGTGGATAGTATCACAACATCTACAGCACCACGGACTGTCAGCACAGCGACCGTTGTCGCTGCTTCCCTCTGTGCGGCAGCAGAGAGAGGCATGCTGGCAGTGAGGCACTTAATGACAACCCTGTACATATGACTGGCACCTCGTCATCTTCTCAGGCGCCCAGTTCTGTGTGTAGCTTTACAATGGAAATATCAACATTTGGAGGCTCCAAGGAAAACGAACATCGCCAGATTTCATTCTTCGTTGTAATGTGGTCCCACCATCTGGGGTGATAGTATGACATACCATTGAACTTACAACACTATCACTGCTGGTTCACATAGTTGGTAATCAAGACAGCAACCATTACATTTATCGATGCATTAAAACCAGTGGCTCTGCCTTCGGGGTCTCCATGCATTATCTTTCCACAAGAAGCCATGTTCCCTATGCTGTCATGATCTACCCTGGTATGGAGATTATTCTACTGTTGCACTGGCCAGGGTGTTCTTCAGATATCTCACCTACAGAAAACACTTGGTCATCAATTGTTGAGAGAAGCATATGCCTCTATTCGCCAGTCATTGCAACTGATGCATAAAGTTGAAGCAGCAGTGAATGGCATAAGTGTACGTCATCCAAGTTGAATTTGACTCAATGTCTAGTCAGATCCCCAAGAAATTTCATAACATATTCTTTCTATTATAATGAACAAAGGGTGGGGCAAATAGAAGTGGCCTGGAGAACAGAGTTCCATGATGCAAAGAAACACAGCAGAGGAAAGGAAATTGAATACCAACCTGACTATAGCAGATGTTGAAAGTTACTACCATTCATGTCTTGGCAATTTTTGGCCCTGGTCTGCATATTCCTGAAGACGGATCGAAGGTGGACTCCTGTAATTGCTGCAGTCTCATCCGAAATGTTCTGCTACAATTCTTGAAGACCATGAGGATTGTTGTAATACACCTTAGATTTGAGGGCTTTCCACACAAAGTTATCACACATTGATGGATCAAGTGAACTGGGTGGACAGCTAGGGCTGCGACCAGCCTGCCCTCTGCTAATAAATCTGTCAGATGTGAATATTGTGTAAATGTGCTCCAGGGTTCGGTCAGCTATATGGACAGTTGCTCCAACCGATTGGAAGTATCTGTAGGTCTTTTCCTCCTCCGTTAATGCCGCCAAAAATGGTTTCAAAATGTTGGCACTACAACATGTCAAGGTCAGCGTATGATGAAAGAAGATCAGACCAGTAATGTAGCTTGCAGACACTGCACACCAAACCCCAACCTTCTGATCATGAAATGGTGTTTCACAGAAGTTCTGTGGATTCTCTGCCGTCCAGAACCTGTGATTCTGTGAGTTGACAGAAACACTCAGGTGAAACTATGATTCATCAGACATAAAGAACACATCCATGTCCAAACCATTCAGTTATCTCAGTGAACAGCCACTCACAAAAATGAAGGCACTGAGGATCGTCTGCTGGGTTTAGTGCATGAACAACAGACACTCGGTAGGGATGCATCTGCAGGTCCACATGGAGTATCCATCTGCATGATCGACATGATATGTCAGTTTCTTGTAACAGGTGTCAGATTGATTTAATAGGACTCTGAAGCATTTTCTGGTGCACATTTTCTGGTGTTTGTGCACGTTTTGTAATTTTTTTTTTATTTGTTCAAAACAGGTTCTGCCTGAAGCCATTTTCGGACTAAGCATTTCATAGCACTATCTGCTGGCACTTTGACACCATTAAACTTCTCAGCAAACTACTAACCATACTATTTCTACGACTTTGTTGTCACATAACTTTCCACAACGAACACACTCTGCTTCACTGTGAGTACCATCCTCCCCTTTGCGCTGCTCCATCCACACTGACACAGCCTGCACTACGCTCTGAACCGATGTAGGTCACATGGCAAAAGGACAAGTGGTGTGCACGTCACAGGATGTGGTTATATTTATACATTCACATCCAGTTGCGTTCACTCATTTGGGCCACTTTTATCCCCCCCCCCCCCCCCCCCCTTGTATATTCTTATGGTGTTACAAATTTAATGCACAGCAGTGTATGAATAAATACTGCAAAATATAGTGAACAGAAGGTACCCTACGATTGCGATTTTGCTGTTGAAGTGCGTCTTGTAGTTTTATCCTTGGTATAACAAACCGTAAGGGAACTGGTGTCTGGAGTTGTGGACACCAGCGATTTGCAGACACAACCAGCTCACGTGCTGAAGGATTTACCTTGTCCCCTCCTTCGCCTTCTGAAACTGCACTCTTATCTACCATGATAGACAAAGCGAAAACGCAAATTGTTCGAATAATAATCCATATTTTCTACTTTATACACAAGCAGAATGCGTTGTTTAGCTTCAGAATATGCCTGAAATAGTATATACGTATCCTCTGTGTCTTTGTACAATATACACACATCAAAAAAAGTTTTTGCACCACCTCAGTTCCCAGAACTTCTGAAGATAGACGTTGACTGTGGATACTGTATCACAGACACAGTTCCTTTGACTGTTCAGAGATGTCACTAAACCCACGCAAAGATGTAAACAACCCTGCATGAGCGGCACCTATTAGGGTATTAGTCGGAAGGGGTCCGATAGCCGATCAGTTCCAGTCTTCCAACACAGAGGTGGTATACGGCTCGTGTTGTCTGTAGTTCAACCATGTGTAGACGGTCAATACTGCGGTTCGATCGCGTCCGCACTGTTACTTTGTGCCAGGAAGGCCTCTCAACAAGGGAAGTGTCCAGGCGTCTCGGAGTGAACCAAAGCGATGGTGTTCGGACATGGAGGTGATACAGAGAGACAGGAACTGTCGATGACATGCCACGCTCAAGTCTCCCAAGGGCTACTACTGCAGTGGATGACTGCTACCTACGGATTATAGCTCGGAGGAACCCTGACAGCAACGTCACCATGTTGAATACTGCGTTTCATGCAGCCACAGGACGTCGTGTTACGAACCAAACTGTGGGCAATAGGCTGCATGAACCCTATCGAACATGCCTGGGATAGACTGAAAACGGCTGTTTATGGACGTCGTGAGCCACCGACAACTCTGAGGAATCTACTCTGAATCGCCGTTGAGGAGTGGGACAATATGGACCAACAGTGCCTTGATGAACTTGTGGATAGTATGCCACGGCGAATACAGGCAAGCATCAATGCAAGAGGACGTGCTACTGGGTATTAGAGGTATCGGTGTGTACAGCAATCTGGACCATGTGTACAGCAATCTGGACCACCACCTCGGAAGGTCTCGCCGTATGGTGGTACAACATGCAATGTGTGGTTCTCATGAGCATGATGTTTATTTCATCTCTGTTCCAATCTTCTGTATAGATTCGGAACTCTCGGAACCGAGGTGATGCAAAACTTTTTCTGATGTGTGTATTTCAAACAAAACAAAATCTAGTTCCTCAGAATGAATTTTTTAAATGTCATTTTGGTTTCATTTTAAATATTGAACACGGTTTTAGTGTGTAGGATTAAATCATGACGGTATCCCACACTGCGGTTGCGGAAAACTGCTTCCCCTTCGAACATTACTAGTATTCATACATTAATTGGTATCTGAAAAGAGCAAGCTAGACTAAAAAATTATAACAAATCGTTAAGAAATTTGGACATTCTCCTGTAGCAAAGTTTAGTTATATGCTGATAAAAATTCATATCTGTGTACACAGGGTGTAACAGGTATAAGTACAGATATTTCTACTGGTGACAGAACAGTAGATTGTACTACTTTTATAAAATAAATAACGACTGCCTTCAGTCACAATAGTGAGTGTATTTCAATGCACGATCCATTTCGGGCCCTGGGGGCTCATCCTCAGGTGCTTTGACAGTCTACATTTTTTTCAGATTTAGGCTAATTCTGGTCTGGTCCAGTATTGGATACATTGTTTTGAATCACAATTTAAATAAGCAATGTTTATGTACATATATACATTTTCCATTCTACAACACAGTCGTAACCACAAATCTTGTTTTGACTTGTGGCTGCAGTGTTTTGACTTGTAGTTACAAATGTGCTGTGGAATGGGAAGTACGTACATGTACATAAAGATGTTGATTCATATTGTGCTTCAAAACAAGGTATCCCATGCTGGAGACAGATCAGACTTAAATCTGAAAAAAAATTGATGTAGGCTGTCAGAGCATCTGAAGATGAGCTCGGAGGGCTTGAAATGCATAGTGCATTGAAATAAAATCACTTTCGTAACGGAAGGCGGTTGTTCTTTATTTTGCGGAAATACATTTATATTTTAATCAATCTACAGGGTGGTTCTTATTAACGTTTAAAAACACCCGAAGCGAAGTAGATGACGCCAAGACAAATAATTTAATATAAGACACGTGGGGCAGCAAATGTCGGGAAACACCCCAAAAGTCGATAACAAATGTTGAATATGTGACGTCACTAGACGATGTGCCTCACTGCACGTGCAGCGGTTGGGCTCGCCGATCCTACCCCCCGCCGCTTGATGGCAGTGCTACGCGTCACTCCATTAGGTTACTCTGTTTTCATTCTCGTATTATCAAATGTGACACGATAGTGCTTGCGTTAGTGGTAACAGGACACTACGATGAAACATTTTACATTTACGAAAACAGAGTAGCCTATCGGAGCGACGTGTAGCGCAGTCCCTTACCAGTGACAGTACTATCAACAAGCCCAACCGCTACACCTGCGAGGTATGTCGTCTGGTGACGTCACATGTTCAATATTTGTCATCCACGTTTCGGACATTTCCCGACATTTGCGACCCCATGTGTCTCATATTCAATTACTTGTCTCAGTGTCGTCTACGTTGCTTCGGGTGTTTTTAAAAGTTAATAAGAACCTAAGAACCTTCAACATCACAGCACGTCAGCGATCGTTAGTTAATATATTAAAAAACTAAAAACCCGCCTCGATTGCGAAAAAAGCACCTTGTGTTAACCCAGGTTTCGGCGTAGATAACTACACCTTCTTCAGAACAACAATAAAACCCACAAGTGCCTAAGAAGACCTTTGTCATTGACAAGTATAGTTTTTGGTGTATTATAGTTTTTGGTGTATTCTAGTGTTCATCCACCTCGTTACACAGGTAGACACAATACAAATGACTTTTCTGTTGAGAAATTTCAGTTACTTCTAACCATTTTTCAAATGTAATTTCCTCTCTAATTACTATGTTTTCTTTCTCATTTCTCTCACGTGGCATCCGGAGACATCCAATATCATTCAGCAAAGTAAAGTGGAGTATGTCGTTCTTTTTTCTCAAGTATTCATATAACCTATGTTTGTTATTGTTATTTGACAGCAGTAGTTAATAAAATAACAACAAAAGCTTAATGGCTCTTTGAAATCTGGTTTCTCGAAATCATGTTTCCAAATGAAAATACTGGCATAACTTTTGGTGGTGTGATGGTGGTTTCACTATATTGAAGAACTGATAATATATAATAATTAATAAATATTGAACATGTGAAGCCCCTTATATACTGACTGTGCCTGGAAAGATAAGAGCACGAATATTTTAAAATGGAGATTTGCAGACACCTCCAGCCTGAGGAAGGCCTTTCGGCACCCCAAGCAATCGGTACACAAATTCCCTGACAAAACTGGTGGCCTCAAATTTCCGGAAAACCCTGTTGTGCGCATATCTCTGTGTCCAAATTTCTCCGGCACTCTAGGGAATCTCCGTGTACCTAATGGTGATACAGAGGCGCGATACTGGTGTCACACGTTGCGCATTTACCTGCGGGGCTGGGTAGACGACGAATTCGAGCTTGGTCTTCTTGCGGAAGGAGTCGGCGAGCCGCTGCATGAGCAACGACGTGAAGCCAGAGCCAGTGCCGCCGCCCAGCGAATGCGACACGATGTAACCCTGCAGTCCGTCGCAGCGCTCCGAGAGTTTGCGCACGCGGTCCATGACGGCATCGATCAACTCGGCGCCCACTGTGTAGTGGCCGCGGGCGTAGTTGTTGGCTGCGTCCTCCTTGCCGGATATCAGCTGCTCTGGGTGGTACAGCTCCCTGTACTGTCCACTGCGCACCTGGTCTGTAGACCAGTCATCTCTCACCACGTTTTTCTCTCAAGTGCGCATGTCCACTCTCTCTCTCTCTCTCTCTCTCTCTCTCTCTCTCACACACACACACATGCTGCTGCAGGACCTTGTGTTCCCTTCCACACTGAACGCTGACGGCATTTTCCCATCTTATTTTCAGCACGATGGAGCCCCTCCACACTAAGGCACTGGTGTCTATGAATGGAACTGCCAGGGAAGTGGGTTGGTCGCTGTGGTCCCATGGAGTAGCCGCCCAGATCCCCTGACTTAACGCCTCTTGGTTTTTATCTATGGGGACATCTTAAGGAGATAGTGTATGCTGAGAGCATCCGTGATTTGAGACACCTGCAGGAACGCACACATGCTTGTGACCAAATTGCAGGAGACACCCTCCTCCGTGTGCAGTCAGAGTGGTTGCGGCGACTACAGTTGTGCATTGCACAGGATGGACAACACGTAGAACATGTGTTTCAGCAGTCGGTATGAAGGTAATTTCCCAACTTTGAATATTAATAACCTCTTAACTGTACAAGATAGATAAAAACAAATTGCACCACTAAATTCCAGAGCTCAAGTGAGTGTTAATTGATGTGTCATACACCCCCCTTCCCATTAAAAAAAATGACTTGAATCCAAAATGGCGGATGTCAAGATGGCGGCCATGAATGACATTCGCTCCAAAAGTTGCGGCCCCACAACAAACCTATATATATACACTCCTGGAAATGGAAAAAAGAACACATTGACACCGGTGTGTCAGACCCACCATACTTGCTCCGGACACTGCGAGAGGGCTGTACAAGCAATGATCACACGAACGGCACAGCGGACACACCAGGAACCGCGGTGTTGGCCGTCGAATGGCGCTAGCTGCGCAGCATATGTGCACCGCCGCCGTCAGTGTCAGCTAGTTTGCCGTGGCATACGGAGCTCCATCGCAGTCTTTAACACTGGTAGCATGCCGCGACAGCGTGGACGTGAACCATATGTGCAGTTGACAGACTTTGAGCGAGGGCGTATAGTGGGCATGCGGGAGGCCAGGTGGACGTACCGCCGAATTGCTCAACACGTGGGGCGTGAGGTCTCCACAGTACATCGATGTTGTCGCCAGTGGTCGGCGGAAGGTGCACGTGCCCGTCGACCTGGGACCGGACCGCAGCGACGCACGGATGCACGCCAAGACCGTAGGATCCTACGCAGTGCCGTAGGGGACCGCACCGCCAACTTCCCAGCAAATTAGGGACACTGTTGCTCCTGGGGGGACGAATGGAGACGTGTCGTCTTCAGCGATGAGAGTCGCTTCTGCCTTGGTGCCAATGATGGTCGTATGCGTGTTTGGCGCCGTGCAGGTGAGCGCCACAATCAGGACTGCATACGACCGAGGCACACAGGGCCAACACCCGGCATCATGGTGTGGGGAGCGATCTCCTACACTGGCCGTACACCACTGGTGATCGTCGAGGGGACACTGAATAGTGCACGGTACATCCAAACCGTCATCGAACCCATCGTTCTACCATTCCTAGACCGGCAAGGGAACTTGCTGTTCCAACAGGACAATGCACGTCCGCATGTATCCCGTGCCACCCAACGTGCTCTAGAAGGTGTAAGTCAACTACCCTGGCCAGCAAGATCTCCGGATCTGTCCCCCATTGAGCATGTTTGGGACTGGATGAAGCGTCGTCTCACGCGGTCTGCTCGTCCAGCACGAACGCTGGTCCAACTGAGGCGCCAGGTGGAAATGGCATGGCAAGCCGTTCCACAGGACTACATCCAGCATCTCTACGATCGTCTCCATGGGAGAATAGCAGCATGCATTGCTGCGAAAGGTGGATATACACTGTACTAGTGCCGACATTGTGCATGCTCTGTTGCCTGTGTCTATGTGCCTGTGGTTCTGTCAGTGTGATCATGTGATGTATCTGACCCCAGGAATGTGTCAATAAAGTTTCCCCTTCCTGGGACAATGAATTCACGGTGTTCTTATTTCAATTTCCAGGAGTGTATATATATACTGTGTGAGTCACGTAAGACGTAACACCTCTTTTATTTCGGGAACGGTTACACATCCCGAAACGCCGTTTTCAGCAAATGTTAAGAGCATCGAGGGGCATCGAAGGGCACATGTTTCTTTTTTTTTTTTTTTGTTTGGTTAATGTTTTTAGGGTTCGTATCAACGGAGACATTCAAGCAAGTATGTTTTTTTATGTGGAACCGTGTAGCGTCCAATGCGACCGATACATCGTTCAGTAACACTTTGATTTAAAAATTCCTGCACTTCCAGATGCCAGTGTGGCGGGGCCCCATCCACTCGGTAAATGAAGTCGTTCGACTCTGTTTCCAACCGTGCGAACATAAAATTCTCAAGCATATCGAGATATGCACGTACCTCGATATGCTTGATAATTTTCTTCTGTAACAGTCGGTTGTGTCAGACACTCGGGGGCGGCCCGGCGATTTGCCTTTACACAGACAACCTGTTTCTCGAAATTTTTTATGCCATCGCCTAATGCTCTGTGCTGTAGGAGAATCCACACCGTACCTAGTACGCAAGTCATTCTGAACAGTTATTACTCACTCGCACCGCGCAAAATGTAGAACACAAAACGCTTTCTGTTGTCCCGACACCATTTTTACTAGAACTGAAGTGGGCGCCCACTGCTGTTACCTAGCGGGAACCATGTAAAACTCGAGAGTTTGCTGTTTCCAAAGGTATGCTGTTCGCGCACATATCACAAATAACATAATAATTATGATTTTTGCAAAAATATACGCTGTACTTTTTTATGGTGAATGTAAAAGAAATGCCGTAAAAATAGTACAGTGGTATTGGGCTATGTATCCGGATCACCAGGGTCCGCCGTGCCAAGCAGTTGCATGAAATATTAAGACGGACAGGCTGTTTGAGCGTCAAAAAGAGAACTGGAAAGAAGATTGCATGCAACTGACAGAGAACAGGAAAAAGGTGTTCTGACTATCACCTAATAGCGTCCGCACAGTAGTATCACAGATATTGCCAAGGAATGTAGAATTATCCAGACGAGTGCCATTCGCATCCTGCATCGACAAATATTCCATACCAATCATCTGTCACTAGATCAGGTACTCGACGACGGAGTGATTTCGAACGTCGTACAGAAATTGATAGGTTTGCCGTTCCGTTTGCCATTCCATCGTGTGCACTTTACCAATGAAGGAACATTTACTAACGACGCTAATGTAAATTTGCACAGCATGCCCTACTAGGCAGCCGAAAATCCACATTGACTTCGTCAGGTGCAACATCAACGGATGTGGAACATAAAAGCATGGTGGGGCATCATAGGAAATTACATTGTGGAACCTTATTTCATCTTAGGCGTTCTAAATGGACATTCGCGCGCACACTTTCTGAAGAACATTCTGTCGTTTCTTCTAGAAGAGGTACCACTGGATATTCGACTGTGTATGTGGCTGCAACACGACTGTTATCCAGCTCACTCGTCCCGTGTTGCAACGGAAATACTGAATGGGAACTTCCTGGACGTTGGATAGGACGAAATTCTGTTGTCAAACCGTTGTGACCGAGCGGTTCTAGGCACTTCAGTCCGGAACGACGCTGCTGCTGCGGTCGCAGGTTCGAATCCTGCCTCGGGCATGGATGTGTGTGATGTCCTTAGGTTAGTTAGGTCCCATAGAGCTTCGAGCCATTTGAACCATCAATTACCTCCCCAGAAATTGCAAAATGAAGTTGACACTTGGAATACACGAAAGGTGGTGCTATTGCACATCCTGATATGCAAGTGTGAATCGCACGTTGCTTGTAATCGCGATATGATTGACGTACTACGATGTAACAAACGCTATACTTATTGCTGTTTACACTGTTATTACGTATACTGGGAAGAATACAGATGTACAGAAAGATACAATGTAAAATAAGGAAAGGGTTTGCTCATTCGTGCTTTATTAAGCTTTACTACAACACTAGAATGGCGTAACAGTAACAAAAAACCCATTTCGTCAGCCATGATAAACATTAGTAGTGGGACAAAGTAGTCGTCACCCCAAGTACCATAATCCAAAATGGCGACGATGACATCATACAATATAGCGACTGTGGCGTCATCTGATGACGTCATCCAAGATGTCGGATTTTGGCGAGAAGATAAGTCAATTGGGATACCTCCACTAACCGAACCCCTCCCCCCCTCTCCCACCTCTCCCCCTGAAAATGGTGGGAAGTTCAAATTCCATCAGGACAATCCAACACACCTCTACGAACCTAAGAAAATAACGCGAAGATAGGGCACTTGGGCTACCCCCACTAACCTAAGTCATCCGACCGCCACCTCTTCCTAGGCATTGCCAGGAAAAGGACTCGGCCTGTGCTGGATGTGTCTTCATTTTGCATGCAGTCTTTATTTAAACTATTTGATCCAGTACAGCCATCCAGTGTATTCACCACGAGGTCTGGAGTCCAACTGACCTAGTACATAATACCACCACCAGGGGGCGCTGTCGTCTATTCCGTGACATAATCCAAGATGGCAGTCTGGCATGGGGGGAAATGGCAGGAAACAGTGTGGCCGCCATAGGTCCAGAGTCCAACTAATCTAGTACACATTACTGCCCCCAGAGGGCACTGTCGTCTGTTTCATGACGTAATCCAAGATGGGGGGAGGGGATGGATGGAAAAAGTGTGGTCATACAATGAAGGCTTTCACGACCGGATGTTTCAGCTGACAAGAATTCTTCCGGGTTGTATGGCCATGGTCCAAAGCTATGTTGGACATCTTCGGAGGCGTTCCTGGTTGTGCTGAGTCTTGCCAACTGACAAGTCAGACATCAAAGAACGGCCTAAATATCGTGGAAAGTGGGTGTGGTTTGTCAAGGATAAAATATAAAAATCGAACGTAGTATGTCAAAGAAAAAAACTTCTCATTGATTCTGTAATGCCTCAGTCCATATATTACTGAGTTTCATAGCTTCTTCTTTTCTGTTAAAATAATCCACATGTTTATATATTTCGATAGCTTCTCTGTATAGCAGTGGATAATAGTTCGTCATAGTACATAAAACTTTAGTTTCCGAAAATTTCACTATGTGATCACCTGACTGAACAGCAGTCAGCCATGGTGGAACAAGGTCTTCAGTTGGGTAATCACGCAGTGAAATTTTCGTAAACTTAACTTTTATGTACTATGATGAACTATTATCCACGACTATACAGAGAAGCTGTCGAAATATATAATCTGGGGATAATTTTAATAGAAATGAAGAAGCTATGAAACTCAGTGATATATGGACTGTGGCGCTACAGAATCGATGAGAAGTTTTTTATCTTTGACATACTATGATTGATAGTTATATTTTATCTTTGACAAGGTTTATCTCTGCTATAATGTTCTATCCAGACCACACCCACTTTCCACGGTATTTAGACCATTCTTCGACATCCAACCCGTCAGTTGGCAAGACTCAGCAAAACCAGGAGCAACTCCGAAGATGTCCAATGTAGCTTTGAATGAAAGATCAGGGATAGAAGAGTTCCATAGACCACAGCCATGGAACCCGGTAGAATTCTCAGCAGCTGAAACAGTGTGGTCGCCATGGGGTCCGGAGACCAACTGACCTAGTACACAGTATTGCCACCAGAGGGCACTGTCGTCTGTTCCATGACATAACCCAAGATGGCTGCCTGGAGGGGAAAATGACTCAGCCTGTGCTGGCCTGCTGGAGAGAGGAGGGAGTGTACCTTATTTATTTTGGAACAATCTATTTAGAGATGGATTTTAGATAGTATATTTATCACACTGATACAAAACACACACTCTCACATGCTTGGGATCACGCCACACAGCCTACAGACCTTTAAACTACTTGTAAATTACTGAAAAACCCCCTGCAGACACACAGACAACTCCTAAATTACGGAAATAATTTCAGTACACAGCACACTGACACGCAAACTTTATGTAAATAATCCAATACACTGATGTGCAGACACAAAATCAACTCGTAAACTGTCAAACAACGAATAGCTCAGCCTACAGACCTGCTCGCAAAATAATGCAAGAGACATGCAAACAAAGTGTGCAGGCACCGTCCGCCCCCCCCCCCCCCCCCATCCCATCCCGTCCACTGGACTGCACAGGAGGCTACTGCATATGCTCCCAGGAGTCGGGTAGCATCGGCAGCTGCCAAGCCACGTACAGGCGCCTAGTTCGGGTCTCTCAAGCATGAGGCTTTGACGTCCCTTTAATACTTGACACCTGAGAAATTCCTCTAGAAATACGTGACAGGGGGCAAAATCAGAACAAATACACTAACAGAATTCGAAACACAGTCTTACACAAGAGAAAAAATACCCAGAATTTTCGGTATCCTACAGCTACAGGTCTGGAGATGTCCTATTGCCACAGTGGCGGATGAGTGACGTCATCCCTGCCAGAGATGCATGGTCTGCTTCAACTTCTCATTGAACACTTGCTTTCTCAGAACTTTCCATACATACCTTGCCTCCATCTTGTTTGAATCAGTTTGTAGATGCTCCTACATCCTGGCACAAAGCATATCTTGTGAAAGAATAGAGCATTATAATTGTATTTTGTACTAATCACCATATCACACTGACAATTAAACCCTGCAAAGTGGCCTACAGATCGTCAAATATATAAAGACTGTTATTCAATTACACTGCTCTCCTACTGAGGACAGGAGCTTGAATATTAGAGCGCAAAACAGATCTCCAACCCAGCAATATCTCACCACGTACCATGTCAATGTAGTAAACATACAATTCGTATCCTGCACCATACAAAATCAGCCCTTTTACATCATTTGTACATATTATTTGAAGACAGATAGCACCGTATACACTTCTGACAGCACTAGATATTTCCCTGCGAGGTTGGCTGTCATCTAACCCAGACAGGTGACAGAGCGCCCTCAGTGGACCAAAGTCACTCTCAGAACAGTTCTACAAATTCAGGCTCATTCCCCCTAGGCACAAACACGTTACTGTTTTGGGTCAGACGTGCTTGCTTTCTCTACACCCATCTCCAGACTCTGGGATTACAAGAACACATGTATTTTTGCATGGTTTGTCATAATATTATACCATTTTTGCGGTACCTCTTGATATCAAGCACACAGCAGTATGCTACCAATCACTTGTGCAACATAATTCCGAAATGTGGACTGTAAATTTTAGCTCGATGGGGCATGCTGTAAACCACTGACTAACTAGAAACTTGTCATGTCTGCGAAGACATTTACGCGGAAACTCGAAAAAATAGGGAAAACTGATATTTCTAATTGCAAATAATGATGTTGGTGATGTAGTAGATTCCAAATCATCACTATAATTTTCAAGGTCAACTAAGGTGTTTCTCATGCCTAGAGAACCGGCAAACTTGTCTTCCACATGCTAGATGCACACACCACAATCAATCTTCTCACAACTAAATAAAGGTGCGAAATGTGCAGAAGCAGTCAACAGCTCAGATTGGTTCAAATGGCTCTGAGCGCTATGGGACTTAACATCTGAGGTCATCAGTCCCCTAGAACTTGGAACTACTTAAACCTAACTAACCTAAGGACATCACACACATCCATGTAAGAGGCAGGATTTGAACCTGCGACCATAGCAGCAGTGTGGTTCCGGACTAAAGAGCCTATAACAGCTCGGCCACAATGGCCGGCTGCAGAAGCACTCAACTGAACAATTGACATGGGGGGGGGGGGGGATAATGGTCCAGTGCAAACGCACCTCCATATTCAATCTTCTCAAACTTCCACACGATCACAAAAGCTATCCAACACATACTAAGTATTAGTTCGCTATTCGGTCGTCTAGAGGGCAACGTGGTTATGTCATCTACATTGATACATCCCAACAGGCCTCTCCATTCGGACAACTCCTACTGTAACAGGTCATCGCCAAGCACACACAGGTAGATCATCATCCTAAGAAATCGGTCACATATATATTTCATCCCTGTACTTACAACTAAATGTTATGATCACGGCCTCAGCTGAATGACATTTGACAATGAGGGAAGTAGTGTGAGTGCTACCACTGCGTCTTAGAAAGAGAGGTTTAACCGTCTTACAAACCGCCAGATGTTAAAAAAACCCGATCCCAACAACTACTGTATGTTACTGTCACAAGAGGTCTTGGTTCTACATGTGCACACTCGTATCCATGTTAAAAGCTGTATCGGCTTTATAAATCCATGTATGGCATTATCTATGAATCACGTGGTTTTTTCAGACAAATACCGAGACTGTGATCGCTGGAGTGTATATTATCAGACCAGCAGTCTGGTTACACGTAGCCCAATGTAAGTGAGAACTGAGTAAGAATCAGAGGAAAACTACACTCCTGGAAATTGAAATAAGAACACCGTGAATTCATTGTCCCAGGAAGGGGAAACTTTATTGACACATTCCTGGGGTCAGATACATCACATGATCACACTGACAGAACCACAGGCACATAGACACAGGCAACAGACCATGCACAATGTCGGCACTAGTACAGTGTATATCCACCTTTCGCAGCAATGCAGGCTGTTATTCTCCCATGGAGACGATCGTAGAGATGCTGGATGTAGTCCTGTGGAACGGCTTGCCATGCCATTTCCACCTGGCGCCTCAGTTGGACCAGCGTTCGTGCTGGACGTGCAGACCGCGTGAGATGACGCTTCATCCAGTCCCAAACATGCTCAATGGGGGACAGATCCGGAGATCTTGCTGGCCAGGGTAGTTGACTTACACCTTCTAGAGCACGTTGGGTGGCACGGGATACATGCGGACGTGCATTGTCCTGTTGGAACAGCAAGTTCCCTTGCCGGTCTAGGAATGGTAGAACGATGGGTTCGATGACGGTTTGGATGTACCGTGCACTATTCAGTGTCCCCTCGACGATCACCAGTGGTGTACGGCCAGTGTAGGAGATCGCTCCCCACACCATGATGCCGGGTGTTGGCCCTGTGTGCCTCAGTCGTATGCAGTCCTGATTGTGGCGCTCACCTGCGCGGCGCCAAACACGCATACGACCATCATTGGCACCAAGGCAGAAGTGACTCTCATCGCTGAAGACGACACGTCTCCATTCGTCCCTCCATTCACGCCTGTCGCGACACCACTGGAGGCGGGCTGCACGATGTTGGGGCGTGAGCGGAAGACGGCCTAACGGTGTGCGGGACCGTAGCCCAGCTTCATGGAGACGGTTGCGAATGGTCCTCGCCGATACCCCAGGAGCAACAGTGTCCCTAATTTGCTGGGAAGTGGCGGTGCGGTCCCCTACGGCACTGCGTACGATCCTACGGTCTTGGCGTGCATCCGTGCGTCGCTGCGGTCCGGTCCCAGGTCGACGGGCACGTGCACCTTCCGCCGACCACTGGCGACAACATCGATGTACTGTGGAGACCTCACGCCCCACGTGTTGAGCAATTCGGCGGTACGTGCACCCGGCCTCCCGCATGCCCACTATACGCCCTCGCACAAAGTCCGTCAACTGCACATACGGTTCACGTCCACGCTGTCGCGGCATGCTACCAGTGTTAAAGACTGCGATGGAGCTCCGTATGCCACGGCAAACTGGCTGACACTGACGGCAGCGGTGCACAAATGCTGCGCAGCTAGCGCCATTCGACGGCCAACACCGCGGTTCCTGGTGTGTCCGCTGTGCCGTGCGTGTGATCATTGCTTGTACAGCCCTCTCGCAGTGTCCGGAGCAAGTATGGTGGGTCTGACACACCGGTGTCAATGTGTTCTTTTTTCCATTTCCAGGAGTGTATATCTACCGCCTTCTGCAACCCGTGTAGAAACAGGCAAAGCTGAGTTACTGTGACAGAACTGTTTTTTGCATTCGACAGAAATGAAGCCTGCTCCTGCAACAAGAGGTAGTACAAAGGACAGTACATGAATTGGTGGAAGGGCGTGGATTCTGTTACTGCATTGAGGTGCTTCTCCAAACTACAAGCAGGTACTATAGATCCACGTCCCTCAGGGCCCATTCACGTCTATCACCCCAATGTTCTATCGTCGTTATTTTATTCCATCCACCAGAAAAAATTATGAACTAGAAAAGCTCCACTAACTTCATCAGATAGAGGACTCGATAAGATTTTTACCGCATCTCTCCTCCCACATATATCGAAAACAAATACCGCATGCATGCTGGCATCGAGCACATGTGACAATCCTATTAAATGTACAGGTAATGATACACTGCACAGACCAGTTTAAAGTTTCATCACCTGTACTGTAGGAGGATGACCGTATCTCGCAGACCACACTGTAAGTCGCAAGAGACACTCCCTGTGACCCTGCGTCATTGTTTGAAACATTGTTTTTTTCTGCTGTAACACGCTTTGTACACTGCCATACATTTTGTTTTTCCGCCACAACTTCGAGGTCTGTGTCAGGTTCTAAACTGACATTAGCATGTTCTGATCCATTGCCTTTTGCAGAAAACTATATGTCGCATGGTGTAAATCATCTTGTTACTCCAGCTACCATACCATGCCACACACACACTGGATGATTTTAAATGAAAGACAGTTACAACATAAGGAAACTGGAAGAGTTTGACTGTATTGTGGAGAGTTTCCAAACTGCTGTGCAAAAGTGATTGACCACCTCTAGATTTAAACTCATCTGTCACAGTAACAAAATATGTGATGGCTGCACATTCCATTTCGACTGATTCCTCTCACATTACAGTCATGTATGCGATCACTGTTTCTGTGCTATCCATCCCAAGAAGGTGTTGTCCCTCCACCAAAACTCTTTCTCCAAGTCAAACAAGCGATCAGTCAATCATTATGTGATAACCAACAGCGTACCAGTGGATGGATGGGATGGGATGGAAAAGATACCCATGATATACTGAATTAATAAGCATTACAGAAGATTGTGTGAACAATTTTACCAATTTTACAGTAATTTCAACAGTGACCAATGATGTGACAACATGTTTCCCAATTTCGGTATCATAGCGAAACCAACCCCTCCCCACTTTGCAAGTATCATTACAAATGTGGATAGATGACTGTGCAGTATGTCCATGTATTGTTAATTCTCGAACACATCTAGCATCAAAGTATATCAGACAACACACTACTTATTTCTAACACCTTGAGCATAGTGCTTAATATACAATCTATCTCTATGCTGATGGGAGTCACAGAGCATTCTGACAGTCTTAGGGTAAAATTAGAGGCTGAAAGACCCCCTTCACACTGTCATTGACCAACCCACCCTGCAGCACTGTTACTGATTTAATCTGCAATCGACCAGAAGTAGATTGCTACATTCCACATCTCGTGAATGAATGGAGCTTGCCAAGTCCTCGCCCATCCAAGGGCACAGGATTTCTCGAGATTCGCCCATGTCGAAGAGGTTAGCACTCCTTGTCGATGTATAATAACAGATTTGGAAGTGTTGTTATGTAATAGCAGACAGTTAAGAAGAACAAGAAACGGGTGATTTTTGTGCGTGATGGAGCTCCAGACAGTTGGTGTTCGAAGTATTTTTAGGTAAATCAACCAAGCTCTCAATTTTAAAGTATTATTCCAGAGTCTAGGATCAGTAATTGGAAGGTACTGGTAAGAGAGAACATAAACACACGCACTCTTAAGGCTACAACGTGCTGCACTTAAAACGGGCTATAATATTATACCGCTTGCATTTCTGACCTAATCAGTCATATGGAATGTAGTGCTGTTAATATTCCAATGTAAGAAATATATTTCAAGCGCGTGACATACATCCTTCTTCCCAGTTTCTCTACTATGAACTACGTTATCGAACCATAAAACGAGAAAGCTACTTCCTTAAAACATTGGCTCTGTGTGATATGAGGAGAATATAGCTTTCCAGAGATGTATAGCATCCACTGTTCACACCCGATCGCGCTTCAGAAATTGTACTATGCCTGCATCAGCCCTATAAAAAATTATGGTTAGTAACGGGGAATACCTCTTGCAAAGAAACAGACAAACACATACCAGCAGCGTCCTACATGTGAAAATTACAAGTCATTCCGCCACTAACTCTGTAAACAGCACATCTGTCATGCAAATGTATACACGAGGATTGCAGTGCCCCACAAGCACCTATCGCTAACTTAGTTATGAAACTGAAGTCTTGATTTTACACCCAAGATGCGACAAGGGGATGGAGTACATCGCATAAATCATAGTTCGTTTTGAGGAATGTGTCACGTTTCATCACACATGAGATAGAAGTCCTCTGATGACAGACAGGTTCACCATTAACGATCACAAGTAGATAGTGCTTTAAATCACGTACAGAACATGTGGCTGTATTTGAGTCGAACGCAGGCTATGTCACGTGACTGATGCATCCTGACAGAACAGTGGAAATATTGACCTACAGCATCTATGCTGGAATATGTCATTTGGTATCTTTGTAATGAAGGGTATGACAACAAAGTGCATAATTCTTGTCACATACTGGCGGGCACGGAATCTTCATTCAAAAATAGTTCCCCACATCTTGGTTTCTGGAATTGGAGGGAATCGCTGATCCCTGGAATCTTACATCAGATCGTGTACAGGACGTTGGCATTAATCTGGCTACCACTGATAAAGGTGAGACTCATCGTTGAACATCGCACGAGGGCACTCAGTATCCCAGGTGACCCTGGGTTTGTATGTTGCAAATCTCTGTTGTCTGTGGTACAGTGTCAGTGGTAAGCGACACTTATCAATTCGAGATCTCAAACCAGCTTACAGCAATCTGCTCCTCACTGTTCGTGGTGACACCGCCTGTAACCTTTGCCCAAATTTCAACTGTGTCACCTCATCAGAGCCAATCTAGTCGTGGCGTAGCCCTTCTGGAAGGACCTACACCTACTCTTCTTGCCACAGTGCTATCCCCAGTCCAACTAGTCACCACTCGTTCTGCAGTTAAGGCACTACAGTGCGATCTGTCGGTATGATACTTCCAGGCCCCTCATGCCAATGAATCGATCTTTCTCAGAGTCCGAAAGATGGCGATAAACTGCACATTCCCGTCCCCTGGGTAATTTGTGTTGTGGCCCAACGTTAGGCACACTCAATAGGCATCATGTACTCAACCATTCCTCATCTTTAGGCGTAGCGATTTTGGTGTGCTGAAAATGAACTCGCATGAGTATGAAACTTCAGCCAACGTATCCCACAGAAAGGGACAAGACAGAGTGTGAGTTTGGTAGAGTTTGGTCAAGGTGTTCATAGTGTAACAGTTCCCATTTCCGTTAGTGTAGTACTAATTAACAATTAGTCAAAGAGCCATTTGATTAGTTTTGTATTTAGTATGTTAGAAAACGGCTGGGAAAAGAGGAAAATAAAACAAAAAGGTAAGTAAAACCGGATTAAAGTACTGTCTGTAAAAAAACAATTTTGAAGACTATCTTTATATGTGCGTTGCGTGACAAAAAAAGCGAAGCATTCACAAAGGGAGGAAGAAACGAAATGAAACTTCACAGTTTGAGATGACATGTAATTATTACAAAATAGAGTCAATTTTGTAAAGAACTTGGCAGTATAATCCTACTTATCAGTACGGCGTTGCACTCCTCCTGGTTTTGATGCGTTGATGTAGTTGAAAATAATGTCATAAAGTCTCTATATTCTTTCTTGAGGCAATCTGGTTCATAACTGTTGTAGATGGACATTGATATCCTGGATATTGGAACGGGGTTGGAGTTGACGTCCAAGATAATCCGATACATATTCTGTCGGGGACAAATTTGAGGAATTTTCTGGACACCACTGTACCTCAACATCGCACAGACAGTCCGTAAAGAGAATTACCATGTATGGACGAGCATTGTTATATTGACAAATGGCACCACCATACTGTCGGATGAGAGGTAACACATAAGGACGTAGGATGTCCATGACATACCATTGTACTGATCTCTCTCATTACTGGCCATGACCGAAGTCATACCCAATGGCTCCCCACACCACGCTGCCAGCAGTAACTGCAAAACACTGGAAGAATAAGGCCCCTCACAGGTCGCCTCTATACTCCCCGAAGACGGTCATGAGGGTAGCACAAAACCGCCATTCATCACTGAACACAATGTGACACTATTCATCAGCAATCCATGCTTCCTAGTCATAGCACCTCTCCAGAAGCAGCCATCTGGGTTGCAATCTTGACGGCAGCCTATACATGGGACAATAATTCCCTAGTAGGACGGGATCGTCATCCCTTCACATCATCTTTCAAAAAACGACCAAATCAGTCCTGTGATAATATCCAATAGTTCCCCACATCTTGGTTTCTGGAGTTGTAGGTTGGTTTTTTGGTGCACAGTAGAGCGATCCTCCCTTGTGGTGGTCACATGTGATCGACCGGAACGTTAATGACGAGTATTTTTGCTCTCACATTGATATGCAGTCCATTGTCATGCAGAGCAACATTGGGTCACTGTCACATCCGAAGACCCCACAAATCTGGGTATCGCACAATTCGACCAACCACCCAAAAAGAGACTCATAATGAGGCCCCTTTCATATCCCATCAGGTGATGATAACGCTGTTTCACATTAGAAGGCGGCATCTCCGTGTTCTTCATAGTGATCACTCAATATCAACGCTGTTCAGGTCCATTATATTAAACCATATCAGGCCTGGTAACAACACTAAACTTTAACAATATTAACGCACTTTGTTTGCCGTTCTACATGTTACAGAGAACCGCAGCTCTAATCATTTACATACCCATCGACGATGTTTACATGTAGGAAGCTACACTGACATCCAATCATGTCTTCTGGGTGGTTTACTTTGTTCGTAAGGCAGTGTATATAAAAAGGAAAGATTACTGTCAGCGTGCTGGTAGTTCTGGTTTATGGCAGCGAGACACGGAGAACCGAGGATTGAACAGCGCACAGTGGAGAGATACCTCTTGAGATTTGTCAAGAGTAAAGGAAAACTAACTAATTTATCAGGGAACAAACTAGGATGGAAGTCATAATTATGATTGTAATGAAAGGGATGTAACTGGGAAGGACATATAACTTAGCACATTTATGGTAGAAGTACCGAGAAGTTTTTTCGTAGTGCTGACTACTCAATATAAGTCGGGTAGATATGCTGGAGCAAACCGGCTCCATGTACGTCGTGACCATGACGCGTGGAGAAGTCTGTATGAGACGTTTTGTCCAGCAGTGAATGTAGAATGGCTAACGAGGATGTTGATGACAACGAATCTCAGAATATAACCTACGAATAGCGTATTCGAGATTAATAGACAACACTAACGTGTGGCTGTGAGGCTTACGTAGCCAAAAGCCAAATGAAAAAAGAGTTTCCTGTATGCAGATGACTTGGCCCTGGCAACTCAAGAGCACAAACTTTGAGACTGTGGAACAAAACCTCAGTATTGCCCTTGAAGTCATCTCCAGCCAAATCCAGTGAAAAGCAAAGTTTGCGCCTTTAATTTGAAGAACAAAGAAGTCTGCCGTAAGCTGTGTGTGATTTGGGAAGAAAAACAGTTGGAACATTGTAATGCTCCAGTTTACCACGGCATTACCTTGTATCGCTCTCTAATCTTCAAGACACCAACATCAAGGGAATGGTTTTATCACCCACCTTTTTGCTTCGTAAGTTAACTGAGTCTGGATGGGTGTCGAGCCTCATAAAGTAAGAGAAACTGTCCCAGCTACTCTGCTGCTGAATATGCTAGTCTTGTGTGGCATAAATCTTCTCACGTAAACTGTCGATAATGCCCTGAATGGAACCTGTAGAGAATACACAGCCTGCTTGAAGCCAAGACCTACCCAGGGGTTGTATCACTTGCAGACATAGCCCTGTCCGATATCAGATGTGAAGTGGCCGCTAATATAGAGCGGCAAAAGGTTTGTGACATCTCAGCGCATCCCATTCATGAACATCGGTCACCATCAGCTTGTCTGAAGTCCAGAATGAGTTTCTTGCAGTATTCTGCTCTGCTTCAATGAGATCCCAGAAAAACCAGAAGTGAAATATGGAAACAAGAGTATCCTGAACACGCGGAACATATCAAAAAGGAAGAAGAATTGCCGTTTCGTTATGAAGTGGAAATCCTCAAACAGACCGCGCAAAGGCACTGCAAGATCCACAGACAACTTCAAGAAATGGGGCATCGTGCGAATATGGGGAGGAAAAAACTTCTAGCCACCTCGTGAATTTCTGCTTATGTCTGGATTCGTGCACGCGGCTGGAACTGGCACTGGCTAAAAGCAACGTCACAACTGTGTCAAAATATTGGTCACAGCTCGTAGAAGTATTGTATGTAGTGTAAACATTTGATTACGTTCATTTGCGTTCTGTGTAATATTTTATATCATTATGTTTTAATTTCTTTGTTTATAACTTGAAGAGCGGCAGCAGCCTTTTCAGTAGTTGCTGGAGTAATAGCCTGCTTCATTGACTGATCTGGCCTTGAAATATCAACCAAAACGTCCTTGCTGTGCTGGTACTGCGAACAGCTGAAAGCAAGAGGAAACTACAGTCATAATTTTTACCGAGGACATGCAGCCCTGCTGTACTGCTCTATGGTTAAATGATGGCATCGTCTTGGGCAAAACATTCCAGAGGCAAAATAGCTCCCTATTCAGATCTCCGGGCAGGAATTACTCAGGAAATGGATTGATTTGACTTAGACATAGTAGGTATTAGTGAAGTTCGGTGGCAGGAGGAACAGTACTTCTGGTCAGGTGAATACAAGGTTATAAATACTAAGTCAAATAGGGGTATTGCAGGAGTGAGTTTAATAATGATAAGGAAATAGGAATGCGGATAAGCTACTGTCAACAGCACAGTGAATGCCTTATCATAGCCAAGATAGACAAGAAGTTGTTCAAATGGCTCTGAGAACTATGGGACTTAACTGCTGTGGTCATCAGTCCCCTAGAACTTAGAACTACTTAAACCTAACTAACCTAAGGACATCACACACATCCATGCCCGAGGCAGGATTCGAACCTGCGACCGTAGTGGTCGCGCGGTTCTAGATTGTAGCGCCTAGAACCGCTCGGCCACTCCGGCCGGGTAGACAAGAAGCCCACACCCACCACAGCAGTACAAGTTTACATGCCGACTAGATCACAGATGACGAAGAGATTGAAGAAATGTTTGATGAGATAAAAGAAATTGTTCAGATAGTTAAAGGAGCCGAAAATTTAACTGATTGGGGACTTGAATCCGATATTAGGAAAAGGAAGAGGAGGAAAAATAGTGGGTGAATATGGACTGAGGAAATGGATTGAAGGAGGAAGCCGCCTGGTAGAATTTTGTACAGAGGATAATTTAGTCATGGTTAACACTTGGTTTATGAATCATAAAAGAACTTGGCATACGTGGAATAGGCCTGGAGACACCGGAAGTTTTCAGATTGATTATATAATGGTTAGACCGAGATTTAGGAGAACCCACCAGGGTAGCCGAGAGCGCTAATGCGCTGCTTCCTGGACTCGGGTAGGCGCGCCGGCCCCGGACCGAAGCCGCCTGGCGGATTAACGACGAGGGCCGGTGTGCCGGCCAGCCTGGATGTGATTTTTAGGCGGTTTTGCACATCCCGCTAGGTGAATACTGGGCTGGTCCCCACGTTCTGTCTCAGTTACATGCATCACAGACATTTGAATCACATCCGCACTATTTCACCATTTACACTAGACGCAGACATTTGGGGTACACTGATTCTGTCCCGGAGGGTACGGGGTGGTGGCAGGAAGGGCATCTGGCCATCCCTCAAACTCACATTGCCAAATCCATTGTAACCACGCCGACCCTGCGATCGCTGCGGGACTATGGCGTAAGCGAAAGAAGAAGAAGAAAAAGAACGAAAGACCGAGATTTAGGAGCCAGATTTTAAATTTTAAGACTTTTCCAGGGGCAGATGTTGACTCTTGACCACAGTTTATTGGTTATGAACTGTAGATGAAAACTGAAGAAACTGGAAAAAGCTAGGAAATTAAGGTGATGGGACCCAGATAGATGAAAAGTGAAGAAATTGGAAAAAGGTAGGAAATTAAGGTGTGGGACCCGGTAAGTTGAAAGAACCAGAGGTCGTTGAGAGTTCAGAGGGAGCATTAGGCAATGGTTGATTAGAACAGGGAAAAGGAATACAGTAGAAGACGAATGACATGAAATTTTGAAGCAGCAGATGATCAGATAAGTAAAAAGACAAGGCATAGTAGATATCCTTGGATAACACGAAAGATATTGAATTTAACCGATGAAAGGAGAAAATTTTAAAGTTCACCAAATGAAGCAGGCGAAAGGGAATACAATGTTTAAAAAATGAGGCTGACAAGAAGTGCAAAATGGCTAAGCAGGAATGGCTAGAGGACAAAAATAAGGATTTAGAGGCATATTTCACAAAGGGAAAGACAGATACCGCCTACAGGAAAATTGAAGAGGCCTTTGGGGAAAAGAGAAGGAGCTGTATGAATATCAAGAACTCAGACGGTAAACCAGTCTTAAGCAAAGAAGGGAAAAATGAAAGGTGGACAGAATATATAGAGTGTTTATACAAAGGAGATGAAATCGAAAACAATATTATAGAAAGAGAAGTGGACGTAGATGAAAATGAGACAGGAGATATGATACTGTGAGAAGCAGTTCATAGAGCTCTGAAAGATCTAGGTCGAAACAAGACTCTGGTGGTAGACTATCGTCCGTCGGAACTTGGGAGACCCAGCCATGTCAAAACTGTTCCATCTGGTGTGCAAGATGTATAAGACAGGCGAAAGATCTTCAGATTTCAAGATGATTGTTGTATTTCCAATTCGAAAGAAAGCAGTTGCTGAGAGGTATACTATGTGATCAAAAGTATCCGAACACCCCCAAAAACATACGTTTTTCGTATTAGGTGCATTGTGCTGCCACCTACTGCCAGGTACTTCGTATCTGCCGCCTCAGTAGTCATTAGCCATCGTGACAGAGCAGAATGGGACGCTCCGCGGAACTCACGGACTTCGAACGTGGTAGGTGATTGGGTGTCATTTGCGTCATACGTCTGCACGAGATATTTCCACGCTCCTAAACATCCCGCGGTCCACTGTTTCCGATGTAATAGTGAAGTGGAAACGTGAAGGGTCACGTACAACACAAAAGCGTACAGGTCGACCTTGTCTGTTGACTGACAGAGACTGCCGACAGTTGAAGAGGTTCGAAATGTGTAATGGACAGGCATCTATCCAGACTGTCACACAGCAGTTCCAAACTGCATGAGGATCCAATGAGAAAACTTGGATTTAATGGTCGAGTGGCTGCTCATAAGCCACACATCACGCCGGTAAATGCCAAACGACTCCTCGCTTGATGTAAGGAGCGTAAACATTGGACGATTGAACGGTGGGAAAACGTTGTGTGGAGTGAGGGATCACGGTACACAATGTGGCGATCCCATGTCAGAGTGTGGGTATGGTAATGCGCGGTGAACGTCACCTGCCAGCGTGTGTAGTGCCAACAGTAAAATTCGGAGGCGATGGTGTTGTGGTGTGGTCGTGTTTTTGCACACCTTGTTGTTTTGCGTGGCACTATAACAGCACAGGCCTACATTGATGTTTTAAGCACCTTCTTGCTTCCCACTGTTGAAGAGCAATTCGGGGATGGCGATTGCACTTTCAACACCATCGAAAACCTGTTAATAGTGCACGGCCGGTGGCGGAATGCTTACACGACTGTAACATCCCTGTAACGGACTAGCCTGCACAGAGTCCTGACCTGAATCCTATAGAACACCTTTGGGATGTTTTGGTACGCCGACTTCGTGCCAGACCTCACCGACCGACATCGATACCTCTCCTCAGTGCAGCACTCCATAAAGAATGGGTTGCCATTCGCCAAGAAACCTTCCACCACCTGATTGAACGTATGTCTGTGAGAGTGGAAGCCGTCATCAAGGCTAAGGGTGGGCCGACACCATACTGAATTAAAGCATTACCGATGGAGGGCGCCACCAACTTGTAAGTCATTTTCAGCCAGGTGTCCGGATACTTTTGATGACATGGTGTATGAGAGTTACAAAACTATCAGTTTAATAAGTCGTGGTTGCAAAATGCTAACACGAATTGTTTAAAGATGAATGAAAAAACTGGTAGAAGCCGACCTCGGGGAAGATCAGTTTGGATTCCGGAGAAACGTAGGAACACGCGAGGCGACACTGAGCCTACGACTTATCTTAGAAGATAGGTTAAGGAAAGGCAAACCTACATTTTAGCGTTTGTATACTTAGAGAAGCTTTTGACAATGTTGACTGGAGTACTCTCTTTGAAATTCTGAAGGTAGCAGGGAAAATACAGGGAGAGAACAGCTATTTATAACTTGTACAGACGCCAGATGACAGTTATAAAGGTCTATGGCCATAAAAAGGGAGGTAGTGGTTGAAAAGGGAGTGAGACAGGGTTGAAGCCTATCCCCGGTGTTGGTCAATACGTACATTGAAACAAAAGAAAAATCTAAAACAGGAATTAAAGTTCAGAGAGACGAAAGAAAAACTTTGAAGTTTGCCGATGATATTACAATTTTGTCAGAGACAAAGGATTTGGAAGAGCAGTTGAATGGAATGGAAAGGAGGATATAAGGTGAATATCAACAAAAGCAAAACAAAGATAATGGAACGTAGTCGAATTAAATTAGATGATGCTAAGGGGATCAGATAAGGAGACGAGAAACGTAAAGTTGTAGATGAGATTTCTATTTGGGCATCAAAATAACTGATGATGGCCGAAGTAGAGCGAAGATGAAACGTAGACTGGCAACGATAAGAAAAGCATTTCTGAAGAAGAGAAATTTTTAACTTCGAACATAGATTTAAATGTTAGGAAGTCTTTTCTGAAGGAATAGCTCTGGAGCGTGGGCATGTATGGAAGTGAAACAAGGATGATAAACAATTTAGATAAAAAGAGAATAGAAGCATTCGAAATGTGGTGCTACGGAAGAATACTGAAGATTAGACGGTGTCGCTCACGTAACTAATGTGGAAGTACTGAACAGAATTGAGGAGACAAGGTATTTATGGCACAACTTGACCAAAAGAAGGGATCTGTTGACAGGACGCATCCTGGGATATAAAGGGATCAGCAATCTAGTATTGGAGACAAGTGTGGGGGGCAGAAATCATACAGGGAGACCAAGAGATGAGTACAGTAAGCAGATTCGGAAGGATGTAGGTTGCAGTAGTTATTCGGAGGTGAAGAGGAGGTATAGGATAGAGCAGCAAGGAGAGCTACACCGAACCAGTCTTCGGAATGAAGGCCACAACAACAACAGCTTGTCAGGTAAATAATTTGTCCACGTATATTTCATATTCTCTGTATTCAATGTCTGCTTTTATTTGGTACTTTTGACACGAGCAAAGGAAGAATTACGGGTGGTGGTCGTGAGTCCGCGTGCAGTGAAGTGAGGTGCTCCTATTGCTGTTGCCATGCCTAGTAAGATACTGTACAGGGGCATGAGATTTAATCCATGATGTTGATAAATAATCTGGCGATTGGTAACTTAATCCTATCATGTATTTTCTGCTTGCTTGCCAAACACTAAATGTGAAAATTTCTTCTCTCGTCAGGAGTCGAACCGCTTGCCTTCGAATCGAGTGCTTTAACGACCTAGGCTATAGAGGCAGAAGAAACTGAGAGCCATCGTGGTTTGGAAAACACTGAGTCAGAAAGGAGAGTGGAGATTTGTGGTGTTCATGTTTCACCTAGGAAAAGATAAGCAACATTAGTGTTCAGCGTCCCGTCGACCACTAGATAATCAGAGAGGGAGCGTGAGATTGGATTGAGGAAGGAAATTGGTTGTTTCCTTTTGAAGGAATAATTACTTTTCCCATCAGCGATTTGGAGAAATCCCGAAAAACCTAAATGGATGGACGAAGATTTGTATCCTCTTGTTTCAGGATACAAGTCCAATGTCTTAAACTTCTTAAAACGGGGGGGGGGGGGGGGGGGGGTGCTTCGTGACACGTGAACGCCCTAGGGGCAAAACTTAAGTATCGTCTTCAATAAGTTCAAGCTACTTCTGCTGGCAAAATAATTTGAATACTGGTAAGTCGGTGAGAGGACTAAGGTATTTTTAAGTTCAAAACTTACACAGTTAAAAAACAATATACATATATATTTAATAATTGAATCATCTTACGTTTTATAACTTGTGGAAAGTGCTAACGATCTTATAGAGGAGCTTCTTCGTGCCATAAGACAGAAATAGTAATCATGAGCCTTCTTTTCCTATTAGGTATGTTTTACTATGAGTTTATTATCTGTATGGAATCAGATATCAGCCAATACGTGACATGACAAGATATATTTTGTTTTCAAAACTGACTGTGTAACAAATGGTAAACAGTTATGGTTTGAAGCCTTATGTTCGGCAAGATTATGGAAAAAGTACATTGTAGAAGGAACTTTGAGAGGAACTCCACACGTAAAGACAACAGACATATCACGACAATTACAATCATTGTATGTCAACAATAAACTTCTTTATGACAGAAAGCGCGACGTACGACAGAAAAAAAAGTATTTTCTTGAAGATGGGGTTTTAATATATCTGAGAAAACGTAAAACGAATTACATACAGATCTTTTAGGTATTTATTAACACAAAGATAAGAAGGACTAAATAGTAACCACGGTAAATTATCGTAAGAATAAAACAGATCTGGATTGAAGATGATAGCTTAAATAAATGGTTCAAATGGCTCTGAGCACTATGGGACTTAACATCTGAGGTCATCAGTCCCCTAGAACTTAGAACTACTTAAACCTAACTAACCTAAGGACACCACACACATCCATGCCCGAGGCAGGATTCGAACCTGCGACCGTAGCGGTCGCGCGGTTCCAGACTGAAGCGCCTAGAACCGCTCGGCCACTCCGGCCGGCCGCATAAATAATTACTAACATAGTTAAATACCGGCTTTGGAATTATCCTCGAATCTTTTTGTACACTTTTTATGTCTTCTATTTGGTGCCGTTTGTTGCTATAGGCAGTTCTGAAAATTCTGGGGATACTACTGATGGAGGAGGTGCAGTAATTCAAACACTGTACCCGTAGTCGGGAGTTGCGGAGTTCAAATTCTCATCCGGTAATCCCCATTTAGATTTCCATTAAGCGCTTAGGCGTACGCTGAGATGATTTCTTCGATTAGTTTGATATTCTTCCCCACCCATTTCCAACTGCTACCGTTCTCTGTCTCTTATGACCACGTTGTCCATGGAACTACAGACGCACTCCCTTTGGAGAGAACTGTGATCTGCCTTATTTTGAATTATAGCTTCTGCAATAGACGTTTGTGCGATAAAGCGACTTTTTGCTTGACTGCGAATATTTTGTCAAGGGAGACCATTAAAATCTGAACAGAAAGCGATTTCACCTGTTACCATGAATGTTTTTTTAAAAAAGGTAGTTTTCTATGCTGTAGTATTCTTGATCCGTAAGAGTATGGTTCCTATTTTTAATTTCGCAGTAAACAGGGTGTTACAAAAAGGTACGGCCAAACTTTCAGGAAACATTCCTCAAACACAAATAAAGAAAAGATGTTATGTGGACATGTGTCCGGAAACGCTTAATTTCCGTGTTAGAGCTCATTTTAGTTTGTTCTTCCACCTACGCTCAATGGAGCACGTTATCATGATTTCATACGGGATACTCTACCTGTACTGCTAGAACATGTGCCTTTACAAGTACAACACAACATGTGGTTCATGCACAATGGAGTTCCTGCACATTTCAGTCGAAGTGTTTGTACGCTTCTCAACAAAGGATTCGGTGACCGATGGATTGGTAGAGGCGGACCAATTCCATGGCCTCCACGCTCTCCTGACCTCAACCCTCTTGACTTTCATTTATGGGGGCAAATTTGAAAGCTCTTGTCTACGCAACCCCAGTACCAAATGTGAGGCTCTTCTGCTCGTATTGTGGACGGCTGTGATACAATACGCCATTCTCCAGGGCTGCATCAGCGCATCAGGGATTCCATGCGACAGTATGTATCCTCGCTAACGGAGGACTGAACATTTCCTGTAACAAAGTGTTTGAAGTCACGCTGGTACGTTCTGTTGCTGTGTGTTTCCATTCCATGATTAATGTGATTTGAAGAGAAGTAATAAAATGAGCTCTAACATGGAAAGTCCACATACCATATTTTCTTTCTTTGTGTGTAAGGAATGTTTCCTGAAAGTTTGGCCGTACCTTTTTGTAACACCCTGTATACATCGGTTCACTATTATTCTACTGGAGATTACTGAGTCAAAAATGTGGCATAAGTGGACACATATTGTTTTAGACCCAACGATTCAACTTATGAGAGGTAAAAAGAGACGAAGAAAAGGATACGTGTATCAGTGCCCAACAATCGGATACCAGTCGTCGGCTTTGACCAGTAACGTAGGGAACGTGCGACAAACATCATGAGCAACATGTTGACCCCAACAACCTATCCACCCGTGAATCAACACACACACACACACACACACACACACACACACACACACACACACACACACAGGCGCACGCGCGGTATAGGAAACTGAGCGGGGAAAAAAGATTTGATCATTACCTATGACCGTAGGTTCTAAATCCAACATGATGGCTCTCGGACTGTGCCTCCCGGCTTCATTTTCAGAGAAGAACGAATTGTGGCAGTTATTTGAATTCGACTGACTGTCTGTAATCTTCATGGTGCCATTAGGCGTCACACCGTGTTCTAGGCAATAGAGCTCCCAACACATATCTCCCATCTGCACTCCTGCTTGGCCAATGTGTATTGAAATGCATTCCCTCTGAAAGTAAATTGAAATCATTTATTATAGAAATCGCCAAGTAGCAGTCACAACTTGATTTTACGATAGTTGTTTCAATAAACTTACCATATTGACTATTTTGGTGACTAAAGGTGAAGAATAAAAAAGAATTTTTATGTACTTGAATTGAGAAAAACGTTACGAAAAATTTTGTTGGTGTGGGGAATATGAGTTGAGCAATATTTTCACTGTTTCAAGTTTTTTCGTTTACATTGCTTTTTCCTTGAAACCAGAGATATGACACTAGAAACTACTCTATGGTTCTCAGGTTACGTGCCTTGACCATTTTCTTTGGTGCAAGATATTTTTCGCTTATTTTTGTACATTCACATCTTTGAATATAGTATCAAAATTCTCGTTTCCTTCTTAACTCTCTTTCAACATTCACTGCTGTTGATTTATTCTGAAAATAGTCATAAGATAATGTTGTTAATGCAGCGTATCTTCTCATTTGACAGAAACGAATACGAAGAGAACTACTATTAAGAATGAGGTAGCCACGTATTGTGCGTTTCAGTTATACAGGGTGTTCGGAAATTCCCGTTACAAATTTCTAGGACTTGTAGAAGGGAGTGAGCACAGAATATTTAGAATAGGAACCGGTGTCTGGGAACGTGACGTTTCCGTTCTACTACGGTTTCAATTCAGAGCTGTAACTCATCCACTTCTGCCCGAGGAACTGAATTAGGCACGACGCAATACAGTTATTAGGTAACAATTCGAAAGGAAACATAACGAAACATCCACTTATCACTTAAGCCCATTTGATTGTATTAACACTTAGACATTACATGGTTACATTATTCCAAAACAAAGAAGAACCCAGCGTACTGTACGTACAGAACAGTACTGATGCGTTACAAAGTGGGTCGATGTCTCTTCAGTTTCCAGTGCAGCAGCCGGAACTTGTGCCCGCAGGTCTTCTTCTACCTTTACAGGAATCTCGTAAATTAAAGTTTGCATACGACCTCACAAGAAGTAGTCGTAGGAGTTAAAACCTGTCTACCCTATTGCGTACCAGAACAAACAATTCCGAGGCTTTTTTCTCTCAGCAGACGTGGAATCGTTACATACTGAATTAAAATAGTCGTAGAAGGGAAACGGTACGTTTCCGGATATGGGCTCCTATTCAGAATTATGGTACTCACTCCTCTCTACACGTCCTAGAAGTTTGTATCGGGAATTTCCGAACAACCTGTAGACTTCGTTACTGTTACCTCATTGTATGTTCGTCAGTCGCGCAACTACGGGTATGGCTGTTACAGTAATTTTTATTGTAGGTTTATTGATTCCTCCGGAGCACATTAAAAAATTACAAGCGCTAGAGATGGACTTCTGGAGAAGATCGGCAAGAATCTCCAGGAAAGAAGAGATAAGGAACACCGAAATAATAAGGAGAATGGAAATAAAAGAAAGAATACATGACGTAATGGATAGGAAGAAATTACAGTGGTACGGGCATGTAAGACGAATGGAGAAAACCAGAATACCAAAATTGATACTGGAGTGGGAACCGGAGGGGAGAAGAAGAAGGGGACGACCTATGACCACCTGGCTCCAAAATGTACAGCACACAATGAGGAGAATGGGCGCAGAGGAAGAGGACACACAAGATCGAAACACCTGGAGGAATATTTTGAAAATATAGTTTAAGAACGTTTATTGTTTGTATCGTAATTTCCAAGTAAATTATTATGTTGGAGATAAACCTCTGTAATCAGGAAAAGCTCAAAATAATAATATAATAATAATTGAAACTTTTTGGTTTCATACCGTAACGAAATAATTGAAACGATTTTTCCAGAAAAATTTCAGAAATCATTAGCAAATAACATTGCTTTTCGATAAGTGTTGTTCACAGTTGGCAATACAATTCGCGGAAAGTTGTCTGTTTAATAGTTAGCTTACACTGTTGTTTAGAAATACTTTACTGCCACGAGTATTCAAGATAAATCAGCCCGTACAACTGGCCTGTAGCATGAAAGTATCTGTGATTTGCGAACAGTTCGAACACACAGCATACCTATCACAATAAATTAAGAACACGGCAGCATGGAAATGGAAATGCCGTCTGGCGAAGGCCTCCCGTAGGGTAGACCGTTCGCCTGGTGCAAGTCTTTCGAGTTGATCCCACTTCGGCGATTTGCCGTCGATGGGGATGAAGTGACGATGATAAGGATAACACAACACCCAGTCCCTGAGCAGAGAAAATCTCCGACCCAGCCGGGAATCGAACCCGGGCCGTTAGGTTTGACATTCTTTTTTCATTTTGTTCGATATAGTTCGTTGCATTTGGTCTATGCGGACGTCACAAGACATCCGTTCAAGTAGATCGTTGATACTTTTTACTCAGTTCTTTTATTACAGAGGGCAAGCAGCCCTGTGACCGAACACGCTGAGATACCGTGCCGGCTACATTCCGTCGCGCTGACCACTCAGCTACCAGGGGCGGACAGTGACAGATTAAAACAGTTTACTGGGCAGAGGTTAGAACCCGAAGTCTTGATTTACAACTTGCGCTGTCTGAGCAAGACCTAGAGAACAGACTCCACAGCTCTGAAAGAAGTTTCGATCTGACATTAATGTTTGCGTCAATTTAAAACTGATACTGATTACAATAATAACACAACTAATATTGCGGAAATCAGACGGCAACAGTAAGGTAAATGAGATGCTGATGTGAAATACTCATATTGAGAGTGTATTGGGAAAGGATGTATTGGTCGCCGAACCAATATATTTTACACGTTGCCGCACTCTTGAGATGGACGGGATTGGGGAGCGAGTTGCTATACCAAACTTACGGACTCTCGGACGACGATGCTTGTATTTACGTTGTGGAATCAATCATATAAAGAGGAGACCGTGTAGAAATTTGACTAAAGAACAAATTAGTGTATGTTTATTGTTTACCTCAATAATATACGGGCTGGTATGCAAAGCCTAAGAACGAAACTAACATTCGTATGATATGTTACTGTCAAGTCAAATAGCCCGATGAAACTTGGACCACATACAGAAAGAACTGCTACAGTTTAGTACAAAAGGCAGCTGAAGGGAATACGCAATGAGATGAACAGAAGTAACACTTTTTTCAAAGATAATACACTACTGGCCATTAAAATTGTTACACCACGAAGATGACGTGCTACAGACGCGAAATTTAACCGACAGGAAGAAGATGCTGAGATATGCAAATGATTAGCTTTTCAGAGCATTCACACAAGGTTGGCGCCGGTGGCGACACCTACAACGTGCTGACACGGGGAAAGTTTCCAACCGATTTCTCATACACGAACAGCAGTTGACCGGTGTTGCCTGGTGAAACGTTGTTGTGATGCCTCGTGTAAGGAGGAGAAATGCGTACCATCACGTTTCCGACTTCGATAAAGGTCGGACTGTAGACTATCGCGATTGCGGATTATCATATCGCGACATTGCTGGTCACGTTGGTCGAGATCCAATGACTGTTAGCAGAATATGGAATCGGCGGGTTCAGGGGGGTAATACGGAACGCCGTGCTGGATCCCAACGGCCTCGTATCACTAGCAGTCCAGGTGACAGGTATCTTATCCGCATGGCTGTAACGGATCGTGCAGACACGTCTAGATCCCTGAGTCAACAGATGGGGACGTTTGCAAGACAACAAACATCTGCACGAACAGTTCAACCACGTTTGCACCAGCAGCATGGACAATCAGCTCGGAGACCATGGCTGCGGTTACCCTTGATGCTGCATCATAGACAGGAGCGCCTGCGATGGTATACTCAACGATGAACCTGGGTGCACGAATGGCAAAACGTCATTTGCTCGGATGAATCCAGGTTCTGTTTACAGCATCATGATGGTCGCATCCGTGTTTGGTGACATCGCGGTGAACGCAAATTGGAAGCGTGTATTCGTCATCGTCATACTGGCGTATCACCCGGCGTGATGGTATGGGGTGCCATCGGTTACACGTCTCGGTCACCTCTTTTCGCATTGACGGCGCTTTGAACAGTGGACGTTACATTTCAGATGTGTTACGACCTGTGGCTCTATCCTTCATTCGATGCCTGCGAAACCCTACATTTCAGCAGGATAATGCACGACCGCATGTTGCAGATCCTGTACGGGCCTTTCTGGATACAGAAAATGTTCGACTGCTGCCCTGGCGAGCACATTCTCCGGATCTCTCACCAATTGAAAACGTCTGGTCAATGGTGGCCGAGCAACTGGCTCGTCACAATACGCCAGCAGCCGCACGGCATTTCCATTACGGCCAGAGGTGGTTGTTCTGGGTACTGATTTCTCACGATCTATGCACCCAAATTGCGTGAAAATGTAATCACGTGTCAGTTCTAGTATAATATATTTGTCCAATGAATACCCGTTTATCATCTGCATTTCTTCTTGGTGTAGCAATTTTAACAGCCAGTAGTGTAATTACACTGAAGTCACCCCGATTGATGATGGTCTCCTAGACATTAGAAACGGCGGGAAATGATTCTTAATAGGGTGTGTAATAATCAAAGACGGTAATGCATTCGGTGCAACGTGCTACGATGTTGGTCACAAGGATGGTAAGGAGTTGTTTTGGCAGTGTGTTCCATTCCTCCGTCTGCGCGGTTGCCAACTGATACTGCACGTGGACGCTCTGCGATACATCTCCTCAGCGCATCCCACACGTTCTCGTTATGTTTTTAATTGGGGGATCGGGCAGGTCAGTCCATTCGCTAAATATACTCGCGTTCCAAGAGCTTCTCCACCTGCAATGTTCGATGCGGTCGCCCGTTGTCATCCATAGAAATGAAATAAGTGCCGAGTGCACCACTTAAGAGATGCACATGGGGAACGAGTCTCACATTAACATTGACCCGTGAGAGTACCGCGTTCAGAGATTTGGTGTTCAATACGCCCATGGAACATTATGCCTCCCACCACAGCATATGAACCACAAAGTCGGCCGTGTTCGACAATTCTGGGCGTACCCTCATATGGCGAAAGGTGGTAAAACGTTATGAACCCAGGAACATTGTGGAACTTGATCGTTGTTGTTATGATCTGTTACAGTCTATGTGCTCAAATTAGTATCCAATGTTTTTAATAATCAAATGTTTCACTTCTGTAATAAGGTGATGCCTGCATGGTATGAACGCCAAGTGTCAATATCAACAACAAACTAAACTAAAAGACGAACTACATATTAATACAGTTAAACACACGTTGGCAATTATTTGTAAAATATCCATAATGAAATTTTGTTCAGTTTCCACACTTTTTAATTGGAATCGATGAATTGAGACTGACAAAGAAAAATCAGTTGTTCTGTACTTCGTTTTCTAATATTCCTTCACTAAAGAACATTAAGGAGTACTGCCCCTACTTAAGTCTGGAACCTCCGAAAAGATAAGTGATAAGTGATACACTCTTCGGTCAGTCCTTGAAGACATTTGGTGCGTTGCCTGGTGAGGAGCCTAGCTGAAACGACACAAATCGAAGGTACTCGACCGTTACTAACAGCCTTACCTCGTTGCCAATGTAGCCTGAATTCGTACGCAAGCGGCACTGACTTAGCATGACGTCTGCTTTTGTTACGAAGGCAAACGTGAGACGCATTGTTTACTACACAAGAAACAGAAGCCAGCACACCGAACACAACACAGAATGACGACAATGGTAGGGTACAGTGCAATGTGTGCTGTATCAAAATTACACAAATGTTTTGCATCATCCTGGTTCCCAGAACTCCTGAAGATAGAAATTGACTGTGGGTACTGCATCACAGACACAGTCGCTTTGACTGTTCAGAGATGTCACTAAACAGACCCAAAGATGTAAACAACCAGGCATGAGCAGCGCCTATTAGACGGAGGTGGTCCGACAGCCGATCAGTTCCACTCATTCCACCAGGAAGGAGCAGAGTTGCCGTTGCATAATATGTAAAGTCGCTAGCCGGTGTTAAAAAATCCGCTAGATATGTAAAATAACGATCCAGCCAGAGTGGCCGTTCGGTTCTAGGCGCTACAGTCTGGAACCGCGAGACCGCTGCGGTCGCAGGTTCGTATCCTGCCTCGGGCATCGATGTGTGTGATGTCCTTAGGTTAGTTAGGTTTAAGTAGTTCTAGGGGACTGATGACCTCTGAAGTCCCATAGTGCTCAGAGCCATTTGAACCATTTTTGTTAAATAACGGTCACTAAAAATCCGCTAGATGTCGCTAAACTTTCTTAAGTGTAAAGATATGTCAGCGGGGGCAGGGGGGGGGGGGGGGAAAGCCGGGATTATTATATTTATTTTCAGAGCTCTTGGGTATTTCCAGACAATAACGCCTACAACATATTTTTAATGGTCCTATTATGCTTTTATTCCAGCGATATTCTAGAAACTTTGTATGAAACACTACAAATCACATTAATTTATTGATAAATTGTACTGAAAGTTTATTATTTTCAACAACAAAATTAGTCTAACATATGCACAGTTAGAAAAATCTGAAAAAAATTAAATTTGTAAATGAAGCCATTAAATGTTCCACTCAATCGAAATTATTCGTGTCTCAAGCTTCCGATCTGTAAAGACAAAATGAAAAGTATGCTTTCAGCTATTAAAATTCTGTAGCTGTAACTTTACTCATGAGATTATTAAGGTAGCTACTCATAAACTCCAACTTTTATTATGAGACAAACCCTGAAATCGCGGAAAAAATCGGCTGTTTCAAATAAAAAGACCAATGCCACTCAAAAAATATATGGAATAGCTAATTTTTTTCGATTTCACGGCTAGCCCCATAGCAGAAGTTGTTCGCAATGATGAGTAAATTCGATTCGACTTTTGATGCAGCATGTCACGATGTATACATTACGCTGCACTTTCATGAAAGAAAACATAATTATTAGCTGAATGCTTTTACCTAAATTTCAAAATCATGTAAGAAGTCTCCGGGATCATCAATTGCGTTAACTGAAGAAGAAGTTGAAGTCTCTCCAATTTCTCTTGGTCTTCCTTTGCCGACTTGGTTAATAAGATCTTCTGGGAGATCATAAGTCGAGCAAGTCATGTTTTTAATCTTGAGTTGGTTTCCGATGAGAAGACGAGAATTTACAGTGTGTTCAGAAAGTCTGTTCCGAAGCTTATTTTTGACAATATTCATGGAGCTAAACACCCTTTCTACTTCGGCGTTTGAATGTGGTAAAGATAGAAAAGCAATAGCGAAATCACTTAAATCCTTCAAGGTGTTTATTCCAGTCACATTTTTATATTCGGCTACATTAACCCCAAAGCTAATAGTGTCCCTGTTTAGCGGATTCCAATCAACGAAGCGAATAGTTTGCCACTGCTGCAAGATTATGTCAATTTTTTCGTCAGAATATCCCATTTCCTTTACAAGATTAGTTAATGACGTGCCTTTTGATTCTTTCAAAATTTTTTCCTCTCAAGAGTGTCATTTTTCTAAAGCTTTGTAGTTGGCTGGAAGTCTTTTTTGGATTTCTTCTCCTAACTTTACGTTAAAATCAATACACCGTTTTTTTATTCCTGCAATACTAACATTATGATTTACTGGAAGCTTCTGCACATGTGACATAAAAAGATATCCGAGGTAGGGGACAGGATTAAGGTTATCTCTTATTTTGAGATCTATGTAGTCTTGATCGGTTGTTGCTGCCGTCGGCAACAGAATTCTATGGCAGACTGAACGTAGCAAAGCCGTCAAACAACAGTTTTACGGGGTTTGCTTTTTCACTCTCAAAGATTTTGATTGTCTGTTGCACCTCACCAAGAATTGTTTTCAAAAAGTACATGTAGAGTCGATTCTGCTCATCTGAGTACATATTATAAAACATCTCCACTGTGTAACATCGATCTTTAGTAGTCTTAAAATGCAATTTTAATTCATCCCACTGGGATAAAATTCTTGCTATAGTCGGTTCGATAGATAGCCATCGTGCGTCACACGCTTTCAGAATTTTTCATGGTGCATCACCGCAATTAATTAGCTGAAAAATATTTTTACACTCAATTTGGCGCTTTGACGAGTGTGAGAACCAGGTGTAGGTTTCACGGACCAAAAAATCTATGTTTCGTGGCAAAGTGATTTATGATGCGTGCGTTACTGCCAACTGTAATGAGTGACATACACAAGGTATCAAAATGAGATGTGTAAGATTGCGTTGCGTTTTCAGAATTGTATACACGCTATGGCTGGAACCAGTCATAACAGCTGCATTATCGGTTCCTATTGCAATTAAATTTTGTAGTTTGTGGCCCTCAGCTTTTAAACACTGTAAAAGTGCCGATACCATTCCAACGGCATCAGAACTCTCCAGGGGCTGCAAAGCTAAAAACGCAGACACTACTTTTTTTTAATTTAAACTGAAATATCTTACGACGATCCCGAGATATTTCCTGATGCTTACATCTGTTGATTCATCTAAATAAACTATGTTTTTGGTCACCTATATCACTTAAAAGCTCCTTTTTGAAATGAGGCGCTAGAATATAATTTATTAGCTCTGTACATTTGGTTCTATGTAATTTCATGTCGTTTGTTGATTTCGAATCCTTAAAGGATTTTTTACACACGTCAGTCAAGTGATCAATGTTGGAAATTGAGCTATGTTCAGCAACGTACAACGCTAACGTACACTCACTGGTACTGCAGAAAATGTCAGTTGCTTGTTTTGAGAAATTAGTTCATATTTTGCTCTATGTTTTTTCGTTTCCAAATGCTTTTTCAAATCGTTAATTTTTGCATACATTTCGGACTGACAACAACTGCAATAGGCTTTAGTTGAGTTACCTGGCACAGGCTTCAACCAATGTTTGAACTCCATGTAGTTTTCCCACTCTTTTCTATAACTCTGGTTGTAGACCTTTCTTTTAGGCGGCAATTCCATGATTTTTTTTATAACTCCGTTAATTCCACACAACTACTATCGTTACACAATGAAAACCGATAATTTGTAAACAACTGCAAGAACTAACGACACCGCAACACATCGATACAACTAAAATGAATATAACATTCCAAACAGTCCAGTTCCAATACAGTATTCTTGTTCTCACTCATTATTGAGTCACGAAGTTCCTACAGTTTTTCTGCAGGTTCGCTACTGCAGTGCCGCCAAGCGGCTGTTCTGTATAAACGCTGCGAAACGATTGTGCGTTTTGTAAATGAAGTGCAAAAGCACATTCAAAATAAAAATGCGGTCGTATTTCTGACTTATTATGGCACTATAAATTGCAGCAGCTTTCAAAATTATCACTTTTTCGATTTCCAAAGAATGCTGTGAGGTATGTGAATAATTATTATAGCAATTTAAAAAAATTCTCATTTTAACGTACTTAACACTTTTAGTCTTGCAAGAAAATATTAACATTTTCTATTCACTTGATTGGCATCAGAACTTTGACACTTAAAGAGAGTGGCAAAAATCTGTTTATCATCTTTTCATGACTTTACTACTACGTAAATGGCTGACCGTTTCTCATATACAAGTAAGCTTGTCAGTTGACAACTTTTCCAATCTGTACCTATTAATATGCTAGTATTTGGTTTCATACTTCAGTTTCATTAAAAAAGAAATGTAAACACAGCTGTGCATTTTTGTATTAGATTAAGGAAATATGTGGATTTTTTTGTACATAATTAAGATAGCCGTGTGTAAGTTTCGAAGAAAATTGTTAAAATTAGCAGGTCGTAAGAAAGTTCATGATAGCAACGAAGCGTTTTGGATCGCTATTGACTACATTATGCGAGTGTAAACGAAGAGTTAATTAAAGTATCTAGCGGATACTGGTGGTGTAAAATTATTTTACGGTAGAATATGCATGCGTTGAGTTTTTCTCCATAGAGTAATCTTTTATTTTCCCTCCCCACAAGGGGAATTGGGGAAGTAAAGGAATGTTAATATTTATTAGGAAGAGAAAATCAGCACAACATTGAGGATGTAGCGGTGATCTATAGCCGAAAGTGACTGAGTTTTAAGACCGACTCATATGCAAAAGATTTAAAAGGTAAGATTTAAAAGATGACTGCCTAAAAAGTCGTAGAAGTCGCTAAAACTTTTTTCCGCTAAAGCCACAATTTTGCCCGCTAAAAGTTCATAAAATCCGCTAGTTCTAGGGACAAAGTCGCTAGAACGGCAACACTGGGAATGCCTATACGGTCAATACCGCGGTTGAACCCCATCCTCATTGTTACTCTGTGTCAGGAAGGGCTCTCAACAAGGGAAGTGTCCAGGCGTCTCGGAGTGAACCAAAGCGATGTTCTTCGGACGTAGAGGAGATACAGAGAGACAGAAACTGTAGATCACATGCCTCGCTCAGGCTGTCCAAGGGCTACTACTGCAGTGGATGACCGCTACCTACGGATTATGGCTCGGAAAAACCCTGACAGCAGCACCACCATGTTGAATAGTGCTTTTCTTGCAGCCAATGGACGTCGCGTTACGTCTCAAACCGTGCGCAGTAGGCTGCATGGTGCTCAACTTCACTCCCGACGTCCATTGCGAAGTCCATCTTTGCAACCACGACACCATGCAGCGAGCGTGGTACAGATGGGCGCAACAACATGCCGGATTAACCGCTCAGGATTGGCATCACGTTCTTTTCGCTGATGAGTGTCGCATATGTCTTCAACCAGAGTCTAGCTGTGGAAGCAACCAGCTACAGGCCCTTGATGATCACCAACGCCGGCTGCCTGAGATCAGCTTTACACAACAGTTTACAACAGTATGGACAGGATTTCCTAAAATACGGGTTAAAAACAATTACTCAATAAACCATTGAGTTAATATAAAATCCCCTTTAAAAGAAATCCACCCGAGTTCGCGACTATGTGACTCAAACAACAAATGGATAAATAATGAAAATCATTTAAATATGATAAAACATACAGTTTGCCCAAACGCCACAGAGATAGTGGGATAACAGTTGTTTGTATTCTGTCAGCTGTTGTGCACAATCGCTTGAGAGCTTCTGTGCGGGCTGTATAAACTGAGAAAAAGTTCAATATTTTCAATATAATACACTCTACGTCGATAGGAAGTAGCATACTTTTTCAAGTTTTATAATCAAATGTCGTCCTATTTACCCACCTGAGGGACTGTAGGTAAGAAAGTATTATGTTGTTTTGTGAATGTTGTGTTAAAGCATTGTGTCTCTTTGGGTCTGTTACATGTATAACGCATTAGTTCCTATCAAGGTAATCCAATGACGATCCACCTACGCGCCAAGAGGTCAGCCGACGGCCATGCTCGGACGACATGCTGGAAGACATTGCCATGAATTACGTTTGCAATATTATTGCAAACTGAAACTAAATGAAGGAATATTGATTTTGTAACCTTTCTGCATTATACGTCCTTGAACGCACAATGAAAGTGCAATAAGCATATTTTGTTTTTTATACGTCATTTTTATCAGCGTGCCATATCGACATATGCTAATAAGAAAGAAAATGGTTATAATTTACGACATTCACGTTCAGAAGTCGATTATTATTCACATTGTCTTATTAAGCGAGAGACGGGAATAACGATTCTATTTAGAACTAACATCAAGCAGTGACTGATATTAATGGCATTAACAAACTTATTACGGGATTATTATGAAGAATAGCGAATAGTACTATCTTTGAAAAATGATTCAAAATATATTAGGAATTTTTACTAATGGAATCAGACAATGTGTGTGTTTCATGAAATCAACCATTTTCTTCGCACTATTATAAGGAAATGCCAGCTACTACTGGTATCAATAGTGAATCAAGAGGCAATTATGGTACCGGATAGTAAAAACAATCTCCAGAAGTTATTGATATTGCCACGTAAAGGAAGGTGTACGTAGATGAGTGACGAACACTAAGTTCACTTAACGAAGGTTTATTCCGCACTTGCACATACATGAGCGCGGAGCGAACTGCCTCCGGCTAGAACATATACGGTATATATACAGCTACAGAACATTCGATTACAATGATTCTTGCCGTTTGTGGATACTTCTAGAATGTACTCGAACCGAATATAGAAATTAAAACTGTACAGTCCAGATGAGTTTTGAACTCACGACTTTCAATGCAACAGTTTAGAACGACATCCACTACACCACGATGCCACTCAGCTTCCTGTGTGACATTGCTCGCTCCTTAAGAGAACAGCGTCCCGGTGTTACGTCGTCCTAGTCCGGGAACGAGTCATCGGTCCTGCATACTCCGCCTCCCGATGACTGATGTTCGCCCTGGCGGTGATTTTCCTTGAACTTCCCTTGCCGCTACGTTCTTCGTTGCCTTTCTACTTGTTGCCTGTCGGTGGAGCTTCGAATTTACACTGGGTTGCAGGATCCTTATAGGGCTACATTCGAAGGACGTGGACCATATCTCTGATCTTTCGTCGTCTTGTCTCGGGGCCGAAGTCTTCAACTTCATAAGTAACATCAGACAACTGTCTTACAACCTTATAAGGTCCAAAGTAGCGCCTGAGGATCTTCTCAGAGAGACCAACCTGCTGAACAGGAGTGAAGATCCAGACGAAGTCACCAGGCTGGTAGACAACAGGGCAGTGGCTCGTGTCATACCTTCGGCGATCGTTTTCTTGAGCCTGCAGCATGCGGAATCGAGCTAACTGCCGAGCTTCCTCGGCTCTGGTTAACACCTGGCCGATGTAGTCGTTGTCCACGTCATCAGGGTGTAACGGAAACACAGTGTCCATCGTCGTCGTCGCCTCATGCCCATGCACCAGGAAAAATGGTGTAAATCCTGTGGTGTCTCGTTTGGCGGTGTTGTAGGTAAACGTCACCAAAGGTAGCACCGTTGCTCTGCTCAACTTTGACGAACATTGAGAACATGTCGTTCAGTAAGCCCGTTAGTTTGCGGATGGTAGGCAGTCGTCATGTGATGACTAATGTTGCACCGACGGTTTATCTCTGTCACAAGATTCGATTGAAAAACTTTTCCTCGATCCGTAATTAACGACCTTGGGGTACTGTGTTTTAATACAATGTCTTCCACGATGAAGTTGGCTACCTCGAATGCTTCGGCTGTTTTCACGGCTTTTGTAATGGCATAGCGCGTCAGATAATCAGTACAAACAATAATCCATCTATTGCCACTAGCAGACGTTGGAAATTGTCCGAGGAGGTCAATCCCAACACGCTGGAAAGGCGTTTCGGCTGGTGGAATTGGTATGAGCCAGCCAGGTGGTTTCTGAAAAACTGCCTTTCTCCTCTGGCACTCTCGACAGTGCGACACATAGTGACGGACACTCCTAAATAAACCTGGCCAGGAAAATCTCTTGCAGATCCTATCCTATGTCTAAATACATCCTAAATGTCCGGCCTCAGGTGTGTCATGGAATTTCTGTAGAACATCTAAGCGCAGGTGTTTAGGAATCACTGGTAGCCACCTCTTTCCAAACGGATCAAAGTTTTTCTTGCAAAGTAATCCATTAACTACCTTAAATTGTCCTTTCACATCCTCTGACAGATTTAAGGCAAGCATAATTTGAGATATCTTGGCGTCCTTTTTCTGCTCAGCAGAGAGATCCTGGAGTGCAGCGAGACAGTCACTATCTTCATCAAAGTCTTGATGATCTTGCACAGGGTTTCTTGAGAAACAGTCGGCATCTTGGTGTTTTCTTCCACTTTTGTACACTATACTCTTGAAGCCGTAGCGCCCACCTGGCGAGTCGTCTGTTGGTTCCTTAAGACCTGTCAACCAACAAAGTGAATGATGGTCTGTAACAACTGTGAATGGCCTTCCATAGAGATACTGTCGAAATCTGCACATGGCCCAGATCACAGCAAGACATTCTCTTTCTGTAGTTGAGTAGTTTCTCTCGGCTTTTGTAAGTGTCCTAGAAGCATGGGCTATAACCTCCTCTTTTCCATACGAAATCTGCACCAGAACAGCACCGATCCCATACCCGCTGGCATCTGTGTGTAGTTCTGTAGGTGCTCTCTCATCGTACAGACCAAGTACAGGGTTAGTAGTCAGAGCTTTTCGCAGTACATCGAAAGAATCTTGTTGAGCACCACCCTAGATAAATCTAGCATCGGCTTTTAACAACTCTTGGAGTGGTCTCGCTTTGATACAAAACGATAGTAATAAGGACACCATCCGAGGAAGCTTCTCACATCTCTAATACTTTTAGGAATAGGAAATTCCGTTAGAGCTCTCACCTTTTCTGGGTCTGGCCGCACACCTTCGTTTGACACAAGGTGTCCAAGTATTTTGATTTCTTTTGCTCCAAAGAGACACTTTCTTGGATTAAGTTTCAGTCCGGTTGTTGGAGACATTTAAGAACGGCCCTCATTCTTTTTATGTGTTCATCAAATGTCTCTGAGAACACTATAATGTTATCTAAATAATAAAGACACATCGTCCATTTCAGGTGACTTAGAAGATTATGCATCATTCGTTCAAAAGTTACTGGTGTATTACACAAACAAAATGGCATTACCTTAAACTCATACAGGCCCTGAGGGGTAATGAATCCAGTTTTCTCACGATCAGCCGCATCTACTTCGATTTGCCAGTATCCCGAGTATATGTCCATGGTTGAGAAAAACTTAGCGCCCTTCAGATATTCTAGTGAATCGTCAATTCGTGGAAGAGGGTAAACGTCCTTTTGACTGTCTCGCTGCACTCCAGGATCTCTCTGCTGACCAGAAAAAGGACGCCAAGATATCTCAAATTATGCTTGCCTTAAATCGGTCAGAGGATGTGAAAGGACAATTTAAGGTAGTTAATGGATTACTTTGCAAGAACAACGTCCTTTTACGTTCTTATCAATCTTCCTGTAATCAACAAAAAAGCGCCAACTGCCACCCTTCTTCCTGACGAGAAACACTGGTGACGACCATGGGCTCCGCGAAGGCTGAGTGATGTCATTCTTCATCATTTTTCTCTACCTTGTCGCGAATTATTCGACGTTCCGTTGCCGACACGTGATATGCTCTCTGGCTTATTGGTTGATGGTCTCCAATGCTAATCCGGTGCTTCGCCATCGATTTGTCTAATTTGCTCTTCATCTGTGGATTGAATCATTCAGAGAACTCTTAATGAATGGCAAGTATCTTCTTCTGTTGTTCCTTAGTGAGATCTCGTGATAGTCGAGCTAGAAAATCCTATATCGCAATGGTAGCGCTAATTTCGTCCACAGACTCGGCATGCGGGGTTTCTATGACGCTCAGCTGTTCTGCAATTAACAGCGCTGCGTTTGCTATGCATATGCGTCTTGGAAGGATCTCCGGTTCTCGGCGACAGTTAACTATCCATAATTCACCGAATCCATTGTTAAACAAGAAGACAGAGGCTGGGATGACCAAGTTATTCTTCAGTGGTAGGCTTCTCTTACATTTCACTACAAGATCCATGGGTTGATGCATGGCATGACACATGACAGCTACCTTTCTAGCACTGACTGCAGGAATGATCACTTCATCCAGCACACATAGTCCCCATACACTCTTTCTGTCCACAGTATCTCATCTCGTCTAGTATAATCTTCGTGCGACCAGAATCTATAATTGCTTGAGAAGCTTTCAAAAAGTCCCATCCGAGAATGACATCATGACTACAATCTTGTAAGACGATGAATTCTGAGGGCCGTGTATGGTCACGTATACCCACGCGAATGACACATCTTCCTGTAGGTTTCACATATTTCCCATTAGCCACCTTTAGCAGAGATGTTTTGCTGTCGACGAATACGGTTTTCTGCAACTGGCGACGGTACTTCTCCGAAATGACTGAATATGATGCTTCAGAGTCCACAAGAGCTTGGGCTGGTCGGCCATCCATGAGGATATCAACTTAGTTTCCTATCATTTTTGTAGTGATCGACGGCCGAGGATTTTTCTCTTAGGCGATCTCAACTCCAAGGAAGGTCGCTTGCAGCGGCTAGGTGATCGGCTGGAGCTTCTTAATGGTGAAGGAGACCTTGATCGGCGTGTTGGGGAGCGTCCTCTCCAGCGGCTAGCTTCCTGCGATGGTGACCTACGTCGTCTTGCACCCACATCCTCTTGTTCATCTTCGTCGTCCCGGAGTTGGCGTCGGCTATGATCGGTATGCTGTCTTCTGGCGCGGGCGTCATCAAATATCCGCCGCCTTTCTCGACAATAGCGCACCACATGTCTCGGTCGTCCGCAGTGGAAACATACTGGTTGGTTATTTTGGGTCCTCCAGACATCAGTCTTCCTTGGTGTCCAAACAGGTTCCTCATGCGGCATTTGTAGGAACGTAACTTCGCCTGGGTCTCGACTTTTTTACCTTTTTAAAAGGAAATGAAGGGCGAGAGATTGGATTCAATGTCTGTTCCACTTCGTCCCTTATGACCGCTTGAAGCGTCTCGTTTTTTTGCTCGCCGTGCAATCCAAGTGCCTTCTGAACTCCCTGTCTCACTATCTGACGAAGAACACTTGTAAAATCAGTTTCTTCCTCCATCACAGACATCGATACGACGTTTGGAAGCCGTTCACACTTCTTGCGGGTAATTCTTTTTTGATACATTGTCTCGATATACTGGCACCATTTTATGAAGTCGTCTGCTGTCGAAACCTCCTTCAGGATTAGGGCTTGATACATGCCATCAGCAACACACTTCATGAGATGTGCAACTTTATCTTCCTCCTTCATTCGAGGATCCACTATTTTACACAGCTCCAAGACGTCTTGAACGTAGGTTGCTGTCATTTGTCCTGGACGCTGTGCCCTGCACTTAAATTTATCTTCAGCCTTGCACTTCTGTCGTTGTGTGTCGCCGAAATACTTGCGCAGTTCCGTTTGGAATACTTGCCAGCTTGTGAACTTCTCCTCGTTGTTCCCATACCTTTGCTTGGCAGTGGCCTCCAAGTAGAGAAATACGTTAGCCAAACACACGGTGTCATCCCATTTGTTAAATTTGGCTGTACGCTCATATACCTTCAGTCACTTGTTTGGATCTTGGCCATCGTCACCAGAGAACCCGGAACGATGTCTCATGTGGTGGTACACAGTTGCTGTCATCGTGACGTCCTCTTCTTCTTCTGTCTCCAATAGACTGCGATCTGTTGGATATGGCTCGAACTCGGGTTTCTCGCCACGTAAACGGCGGTCTCATGGGAGCCACTGTGTCGTCGATAATGTGCGGTAACACAAGTTCCAATACCCAGCGCCTCCACCAGAATAATGTCACGTAGAAGAAGGTGTAATTAGATGAATGTTGAACACTAACTTCACTGAACGAAGGTTTATTCAGCACTTGCACATACAAGAGCGCCGAGCTAACTGCCTCCGGCCAGAACAAGTACAGTATATATACAACTACAGAACATTCCAGTACAATGTCTCTTGCCATTTTTGGATGCTTCTAGAACGTACTCGAACCGAATATAGAAATTAAAACTGTACAGTCCGGATGAGGTTTGAAATCACGACCTTCAGTGCAACAGTTTAGTATCATGTCCACTACACCACGGTGCTCCTCAGCTTCTTCTGTGACAATATTGAAGACTATGTGTATATGTTCCACAATTACCATAAAATCTGGCTGAGTAGTTTTAAAAGTTACAAAACTTTTTCTGGTCACTTCTCAACTGGAAAAACGAATTTTCTGCTGAGTCAGAATTTATTGGATGGTTAGTAATCAAATGCTGGTAAATATCAACAGGTATACGAAATTGAGAAAACCGTAATGAATGTGGGTTTGTGATGTGACGGCATACGGCCATCCCATTTCGTTAACTACTTGAATACTGCCTTATCTAGCATATCTGAAATCAGAACTATGTGGTGAACATCGCAGTAGTCACATCCATTATGCACGTAGTTAACGTTACAGCGTGGAAGTTCTGTACAAATTATATGGTTGAGAAGACCGCACGCACAATGACGGTTTGGGGGAGGGGGTCTTGATGCTCGATTCCTATTTCATCTAGGCACATGGGGTAAAAAGTTTTTGGTTTAGGACGGACCAGCGGCAGTCTGTATAGCCATTCGAATATCCGTCTTACTGTAGCTTGCAAAAGATGTTAATTGGGCTGAAATTAATGGTCAGCTAATGGCATCATTTGCATGTGCACCGTTCGGATTTTCTGTGCATATACATGCCTGGGAGGTGCATCACTTCTGTATTTTAAACTTGTACAAATCGGTAAAAGCTTTGGACTATGGTAGATAAATGGATAAAGCAAAAATGAAATTTTATATCCAATAATATTTATCCGTTGTTAAAATACGTTTGTTTAAAGTCGAGTTAAATGTAACACATTAAATTCATTCTTACGTGAAGTGGATGCATGAAAACGGCTTAAAGTGATTCAAACAAATAAAAAAGGCATTCTTAGGATAAACTGAAATATCATTTTTTGAGTTTTTTGTGCACACAACTTCTGTGTTTCAAATTACGAGCAAAAACACGTTTTTCTGAAAGTTTTTTGAAACGCAAAACTTCTGCACTTTAAAGTTGTTCGATTCAGCTTAAACTTTGAGCGAAGGTAGATAATGGATAAAGTAAAAATTAACCGTTTTTATCCAATAATCCTTATCCGTTGTTGAGATATGGTGGTTTAAAGTTGAGGTAAATGTAGCAAGTAAGAATCGTTCTTACTTGAACTGAATGTGCGGAAATGATTTACAATGATTAAAATTAATAAAAAATGCATTCTTAGGATAAAATTGAAAACCTGCTTTCAAAACCCCAGCTTCATTCGGATTTTATGTGCGAAAACACTTTTTTTTGATGAGCGCCACTTATACGCTTCCATCTTGTGTGACTCGTTTCAAATTTTGGAAGAATGTAGACAGATACGTATAATTATGCTTCCGCAATTGCTTTAGAATAATCTAAGTAATTGTATAGAACGTCTCATTTTCAATATTTTCGATTTCATGGATCTCTGACATGATTTTGATAGAATCACTGAATGATGATGTGGGTAATTTAGTGTTTTCATAATTAATAACATCGACAGATGCACTTACGAGATGCACATCTTTTATATCACTTTTCGTTTCGTCGAGCGATAGAGGGCTTAACAAATTCTTCACTAGAGCTGCAGCTTTCGTGCCGACAGCATGCCTCTTTTTTCTCCGTATTTGGCTATGGAAATATTACTGAGTGAAAAACTGTGTGGCTGCTTGAATCAGGTTTTCTTCTGGGGCGGGTCTATCTAGGCTTATCACAGAATGTAGTGATGTTTGAACTACGTGTGGAGAGCGGTAAATTGCTAATGTGGGAATGAAATAAAAAAGAGCACTTAGAAACTTACGTTGTTATTTTTCTCATGTTGGACAGTAATGGAAGTTTCTAATTACATGGTTTAAACTGTATAACTGACAAATGTCTATTTTCACAATCCACGCACTGCTGCAGTCGTTTTCTGAAATTCTCATGCACCCTTTCAAGCATGTCTTCTGGTATTCTTGCAGTTTCAGCCTCAATGTTGTTCTGTAGGTCTTCCAGGGTGTTGGGTCGGTTGCAATACACCTTTGACTTCAGGTAAACCCACAGAAAAAAAATCGCATGGATCATCGGGTGATCATGCGGATCAGTAGAGATCTCCCATCTGAGAGATAAGCCTTCCAGGAAACGTTAGCCTCAGAAAATTCATGGTAATGCCCGCCGTGTGTGCAATGGCACCGTCTTGATGAAACCAGGTATCCTGTAATTGCACTGCCTCGAAAGTCGGCTGGAAAAACCTTGCAGCATAGTTAAGTAACGATCCTAATTCACAGTTACAGTGCGACGATTTTCCTGGAAAAAGTAAGGGTCAATGATGCCTATTCGTGATATGGCGCACCACACAGTGACGCGGTCTGAGTGCGGGGGTCTCTGGTGAATTTGCCTGAGGTTCGTGTCGCTCCAGTACCGCATATTATGATTGTTTACACACTCATTGAAGTGAAAAATGTGCCTCATCAGGTAAGAACATATTTGCGTCACGGGGTATGGTTACAAGAATGTCTTCACAAGATGTTCTTCATGTTATATAATCTTGTACTGACAATTGCTGGACCACGCACATTTTATACGGGTGAAAATTCAGTTCATTATGAAGAATCCGGTGGAGAGAACGTCTTGAAATGCCAAGGGCAAGTGCGTGTTTCCAAGCTGAGCATTTCGGAGATTGCAGTACTGCTGCTCTAACTCGTTCGAGATTTTGCGGTGTTGTAACGCTTTTCCCAGATCCTCTTCTTACAGATGACACATCCCCTGTTGTCCTGAATGCATTTACCCAATTTAAAATGGATTGCCGTCATGGAACACGTCCGCGCGGGGGTACAGCAAATCGCCAACGAAAAACACGCTGCACTGCAATGATAGAGCGGGAATTTGAGAAATACACTGTAACACAAAATGAATGCTCCTCACGTGTCCACTCCATTATCGCAACTGAACAACAACGGAATACAAACCTCTCGTCTGTCACCCAATCTTCCCTCTATTCGACCAACAGCGCCGTCACAACGTGAATTCTAAAAAACCAATTTACCGCGCTCCACGCTGTGCTAGTCTGGTGTTTCGAGTTATCTTTATATTTTTTGTTTTAGGTTAAGTGGCCATTTATGTCAGAACCACTCTTATTTGCATTCGAAGTTATCGTCGAAAAAATCGTGCACACTACTCCCCAGTCATGATTTTCTCTTTATAAACTGGGTATTGTTTTCAAAATCACTATTAAATGTGCATTTGGTTTTGACATTTTGCATTTGGAAACAAGAAACAGATTGTTGACATTGGGGTTTTGGGCGCTTAACAACGTGATTGTTAGCTCAATTAGTACGTTTAATAGAAGTAGGCAAGAGATACAAAAAAAAAAAAAAAAAATGGTGACGAGTAAAAAATCTTTATAAACATAAATGATAAAAACTTACGTAGGTCATTGTAATGCAGCATCTAGACTTTATATTTCCGGCACAGACGTGTGTAGTAAAATGTACACATGTACAATTGGTTTGCCACCACACAACTCTGCCGAGTGGGACGGTGGCTCGGTGCATGCGATCGTGGATTGTCGGCGGTTTCTCGTTGTTTCTAATAAAGAATAAGAGAAAATAATGTAAAGTGATCAGACGGCCCAATTTGGCCAGGACAGTTCCGGTTTTTGGAGTCCCGACGGGGTTCAGCCGGGACGCCTAAATGTTCCGGTTTTTACAATTCAGATTCAAGTCGGGGTCATGGGATGTTTCAGCATGTAACTTCTCACATTTTTACCAGTGTAAAACTGTTTTACAGTTTATTTCCATATCATATCCCAAACTTAACAAACCACATTTTAAGGTGAGGATTGAAGACAACTGTGTGAGTTGAAATGACATGTTTAATGTCGCAATATTAGCATAGAAATACACACTTTTACACAGTTTTCAATGTGAGAACAAAAAACAATTGTCAGGATAACGCATCTCATCAACATCAAAAAGTGAAATAATCCTAATCATAACAATATGAAATATTAACTCTCAGAAGGTTAAATTTACCTGAACACGACAATATTAAAGTTTAACTAGAAGTTTCTTTACAAAATTGCTCCTACACTTACGACACGAGGTTGGTCAGGATTATGAAAATCGTCCGATTCCGGTTCGAAGTTCGGTACTATTTTTAGGATGATAATCAAGTCTTCGGTGGATGGTTATTTATGTGACAAATTGAGCAAAAGATTACCCGAGGTCGCTCGAGTTTACAGTGGACACAAGCTGGTGAACCAACAAGTTTATGCCTCTGCACGCGGTATTTACCATGCTGCCATGAGCTGTCGTCTGCTAGGCCGCTCTCTTCCACTGAAATTCCTATAAATCTAATTACATCTTTGCTGAATTTTCCAGCAGAAACTTTCCCTATGTTTCTCGTTATGCGAGAGAACAAGAACTCATCCCTAGTCTTAAACTGTGAGATATACACGCACATGGTTGGAGCAGTGTGCATATTATAACGCCCTCTCAGTTCTCGCAAGAACAGTTAACTAATTGGCTGGTTCGTTTCTCCACAGTTGGAACTAAACGATGCTGCAGCTAATTTCTAGCTGGATATCAACCACTGTGAACGCAGTGTTAATGCAAATTACTCCTCTGCGTCGTACAGAGTGTTATGTGCTCCGTTCTGGACTTGACGCCAGTTCAGAGAAGAATTTCCGAAAATCTCCATCTTGTCTTACTCATAGCCGAACTGTTTCTCCACCTGGGTTCTTTCGTTCTTCAAGTCACGGCTTCTTTCTACCAATAGGAGCGTTCCTCTTATTTTGTGGAAACTGTCTCTACCAATCGCAAGGTCCCTACCATTAAACTGCATCAAAACTTTGGCTCTTTTCTCCTTCCTAGCACGTTTCCGCCAATCGGACATTTTGTGCCCGTTCCAGACGCCTAAATGCATACATTGATTCTCTCATGTGTGTACCACTTGCTGGACACATGATCGAAAATGCATCACTGGTCTTGTTTCGTATGCATATGGAATTCCGAAACGCTTTCCGAAAAGCTTTCTTCCCTGTTCTCCCTCAGATGGGCCATTATACTCCCTCTCCCCATCTGAGTCACCTGGTCAACCGTTGACTTTCCGCCTCAGACACCCCTTTAAGTGGTTTCCGTCGTTCCCCCTGTAGCACGGCCTTGCTTTTGCCTCATCCATCTGAATTCCAAACTAAAACGCCTCTCACTGCTTGTTTCAGCTTCCTCTCTAACATGCATATACGAATGGTGTCTTAATTACTGTTGATTGAATGTCATCCCTTTTTGCATTACATGCTGCTAGGCAAATTTGCTCATTACTGTCGAATTAAGTTAGGTGCCATTTCACCTTCCCATTGGAATGTATAAAGCTCTCATGTAAGGTGTGAAACTGACCTTCATTTATTCTGCCACCTTACAACATTATAGAATTCGTTTACACGACCTGTCTGCTGATGCATTCAAGTTTGAGACCTTCAATAAAAGTTGCGCTGAAGTTGGTATTCCTGAGCTGGATTTCCCTAACTGTATCTCTTTCGTGATTGTTTTGTTGGCATGTGTATTGTAGCGCTTACAGATGGTAACCAGCTTCGCAATGCCGAAACATCACTGTGTGTTCAGTTCTGAACTGCAAGAGAGGTAAGTAACGATTCATAATTTAGTGCCATAAACAATGTGGTAACTCTACTTTTAGTTAACCCTCAGATACTATGGATCGTCTCTTACAGCACAACAATTTTTTTCTATTGACTTAACAATGACGCTGTTTGTAGTGGACTTGTTGTTGTTTATGTGGGCATCTTATCTTCTTTGATAAAGGAAGTGGCGAAATGTAAAGAATGTGATGGTGTAGGCTGTTTGGAAATAATTGAACAACAAAGTAGCAGGAAGGGTTTAGCGTCAAAATTAGTTGTTCTGTGTTGATCCTGCAATAAATCTACCTTGAAAATGTCTTCGAACATTGTGCACAATTCATATGATGTGAATTTGAAGTTCGTGTATCCAATGAGCCCGATAGTAAAAGGAAAAAAGGCTGCTCAAACGTTTCATAGTTTGATGGCCCTTCACCCTCCTGCTAGTAGGTTCAGCAAGTACATAAAAATACTTTTAGGTGCCTTGCCAGTTGTATCTAAAGCATATATGAAACGTGCAGTAGAAGAAACTGTAAATATTAGTGGAACCAGGGACGTTACTGTTGGACTTGATGGGACATGGCAACATTGAGGACATCATTCCTTGAATGGTGTCGTATGTGCTCCTTCTCTGGAGAATGGAGAAGTTGTTGATGTTGAGTGCTTATCTAAGTACTGCCACACCTGGCATGGTAACACTGAAGAACATATTGAACATCAGTGTTTTAAGAATTATGGTGGTTACAGTGGAGGTATGTAGTGTGATGGAGCTCTACAAATATTTCAGAGGTCGGTGCCCATTTATATCATTAGATATACGAAGTACCTAAGTAATGGGGACACTAAAGCTTTCAATAAAATTAATGAGTTCAATGTGTATGGTGATACTTTGGTAACAAAACTGGAGTGTTGTGGACATGGGTGCTAGATTGAGAGAAATGAAAGGAAATTTGTTATCTGATGGAAAATCTCTGTCGGGCCGAGGCAGATTGACAGAAACTGAAATAGACGTTCTTCAGAGTTCTTATGGACTGGCCATTAGACAAACTGCACCTCTGAATAATGCAACAGCAATGAGAAAAGCTGTATGGGCCACCTACTTTCATAAGTTGTCCACAGAAGACCACCCTGGTCACGGACTTTGCTCTAAAGGAGCAGATTCTTGGTGTGGTTGCCAAAAAGCAAAAGGAAGTGGTCAAACATACCATCATAAGTATTATCTTCCCGAGCGTGTTATGAATGAAATAAAACCAATTTTTAGAGACCTGAGTGATCCTGTTTTGCTTAGTAAATGTCTTCATGGGGGCACTCAGAATAGAAATGAAAGTTTCAACCATTGCATATGGGAAAGATTACCCAAGAATGTTTTCTTAGGACTAAATACACTAAAAGTTGGTGTACTAGATGCAGTGATACGTTTTAATGATGGAGTGATAGGAAGGTTGGACGTCCTGAGAAATTTAGGCATAAAATGTGGCTCTAATAAGGAAGATCAATTCATTGCGTATGACAGACATTAGGAGCATGAAGCTGAAATATTCACTCCTCAAGTTACCAAAGAAGCAAGAAGTGCTAAAAGTAATGCCAAGAAGATGCTTAAAGATAAAGAAATGCTGCAGGAGACGCTTTAGAAATGTTCTGAGGCACAGCTTATTTGGACTCATATCTTCATTCACAATTTCCCACAAGTTGTGATTTGCAGAATTCAGGTACAAATATTTCCTAAAGTTTATAAAGCATGCTCAAATTTTTTTCTGTAACTTGCAATAGTCCATTCTTATGTAATGGACAAGCTGTATTGCAGAAGCAACTGAATCACGGAAAAAAATAACATTTTTATTAGGAAAAAATTATAAAAATCAAAATCTAAGATGTGATGATTTTTATCCTTTTAATATACATAATAAATGAAATTAAATAGGTCTAGTACCTCAGCCATCATGTCATACATATCTGGTAAAAACCTGATCTCCTTCAAATGTATAACACTGGATTAAATGGTACCTCAATTTTAGGAAGCATTTTGGAAAAAAAATTGCTTTCATTTGTTTGTAATTTTTGTTAATAGCACTAAACAGGTTCAAAAATATTCAAAATACTCCTAATTTGTTTAGAAAGTGTGCTGCATTACCTGAAATCAACAAAAAATCTGTAAAACATATACATTATAAACAGTGCGTGAAAGAAATAGGTGTTGATTTTTACATAATATTGAGCAAGAAAAGTACCCTGTATCCTTAACACGTTGCCTGCCGACTACGAGTTATCTCGTACGAACCAACTAGCCACTGGCGCCAACTGCGAGTTAATTCACAGGAACTAGTTTCTGTATAAAGCCAGCTACGAAAGCATTCGTAGCAAATACGTCTGATTAACCGGTTTTGTGGGTCAGGAACAGGTATAGTAAGTCATCTGGATGTGGTGAAAGAGAATTTTTATTTTCACACTTGGACAAAAAGTAAGAGAAGAGTGCACGCAGAATTTTAGTTCGAGACGGAAAAGGTATACTGTGTGTCGCTAATGGTAATAAAAACAAATTTTTTTAATTGTTAATTGTTTCCAAATTTTTTGTCCTGGCCCTGTTGTATTTTTTGCCTACCCTTCCTGAACCATTGAATTTTTTTTACTTTACAGCAGAGTATTTGAAAGTGCTAACGCCCCCACCGCTAGTTCTTCTCCTGCCTTTCCAGACTGATGACAGCACTTGCGAGAATACAGTCTTTGGCGCAGAGGAGATTCATTACTGAAGTATGTGAGCTCTGTGCGAGTAAACGTTGTCAGCCCTACTGTCAGCCTCACAGTCCGTGCACGTGAACTTTTAAAAAAAGTGATCTGGCATTACAGCTACTGTAAGTAGCAAATAATATGAAATTAAATTCAACTTGTTACTGCCACACAGCTACAGAGCAAAAATTGTTAGATCTAATCACGTTGTCAACAATGAGAAAATGAGTACAAGATTTCTAATGATGCTGCCAAGATCCCAACAGCACTTGCAGGAGGCAAAAAGCTCAAATTCTCGTGTGGCTGATAATGAGAAAAATTAAATCACTTTATGAAGTTTACACAGTATACAATGTATTTCAAGCAGCAGATTTTAACAATAATATGATAATTACAGTTTCACAGTTATATGATCTCAGCTGTCCTCTCTTAGTGAGAAGTACGTAGCTGTTTATTTTTAACTATGAACTCCAAATTTGGTTCAAAAGACGTTATCTTTATCCTTAGGACTGGTTCAACTTCCAATCGGTTTATATAAGCCTATTTATTTCTTTAGGAACACCAATGTTGAAAATCCTGATTCACACTTAATTAAGCCTATTGAATCTAAAGGCATTAGAAATTTCATAACTTGTTCTGCTGAAGCGGGATATCTTGATGACAAGATATCCAAAAATCTGTCACACGACAGCACAGTTATCGAGTCAGCATTTGAATCTGACGATTTACAGGATTCTAAATTGACTGAAAATTGGTTCCTTATCCATATTCCGTTGCTTTTGACTGAAGGAAAATATTACTTCATATTAGTGTCCACCGTCCAATCCCAGCAAATGCTCCTTGACAAGAGCCTCTATATTGTGCAGGAGTGAACCTGCTGACATGACAGTCATAAATATGTGTCAGGTTTATGTTGTCCTGTGTAATAGCTATAATAATATTTCAATTATCTCATACCAATTGTACAGGTATCCTTGAATATGTTTGTGAAATATAGAAAACATCAGTTGTTTTATGCTGTTCACAAAAAAATAATTTCTGATATATTGTTGCATTTCAGTAGCGACATCATCGAAAATGAGCACTGAATTTCCTTTTGCTTTGTCTGGAGGACGGACAGTGATGCTACCAATATATATTGCAAACTTCTTTAATATTATCCATGCTCTCCAGTAATAATTGATAATCAGGCTGGAATATCGTTTTGGAAAATGCACACACATTTTCAAAGTCATAACCTTCTGGATGAGTTAGTAGCATAATTATTATATTCATTTTACCACAATCTAAAAGACCAATAATGATTGCACATATGTTATCGGGTAGGAATGAGCCATTTCTATTACTCTTTTTTTCCTGTAGTATCACATGATCAGTGGCAACTATTAACTCTTTTCAAAGAGGTTGTTTCATCTTTACAGACATGTTGATGTCCATGCAATTACATTAATACATGTGAATTTTATAGAAATAAAAAAAACTCATGACTTATACTTTCTTCATTATTTATAAGCTTTTGCAAATAATTGGATAAATAACTGAAGTTAAATACGATCTGAGGTCTATAACTAAATGTAGTATGTTATGTACATATACATTACCACATGTTGAGGTAGAATAAATTAAAAATGTCTGGTTATACTATCTTTGGTGTGACTAAAACCACAACAAGCGATTTCTATTAAATCCTTCAATAGTATTTTGAACATTTCATATCAAAGTAATATGTTCATTGATAGCACACTGCATAGCATATCTTGCAAATATTAAATTACTAAAAGTATTTTTTAAATGTGTATGTACTTGTTCTTTTTAATATTTTTATTGATTGCTGAAAGTCTCCATCACAAACTGCATAGTGTGTTAATTGGGCTACTGGGGCTTCAGTATGGTGGCTAAACATTGCCATAATCATAAAGGTGTACATATTCATCGATGATAGTATTACTTTACTACTACAAAAGAGGATTTTCAATTATCACAACAAGGCTCAGCTGATTACACCGTGGAATTCCGCAAATGACTCTTTTTGAGTTGTTTGTATTAAGCAATGCAAAGTTTGAACATTGTTACTGCTGGGTCATCTTGTGGTACTATCTCCTTCATCAGTAGGTACTTGCAGATTGTGGTGTCACCGCCAGACACCACACTTGCTAGGTGGTAGCTTAAATCGGCCGCGGTCCATTTAGTACATGTCGGACCCGCGTGTCGCCACTGTGTGATCGCAGACCGAGCGCCACCACAAGGCAGGTCTCGAGATACGGACGAGCACTCGCCCCAGTTGTACGACGACATTGCTAGCGACTATACGGACAAAGCCTTTGCTCTCATTTGCCGAGAGACAGTTAGAATAGCCTTCCGCTAAGTCCATGGCTACGACCTAGCAAGGCGCCATTAGCCTTACATAGTTTGAGAGTTATCATATAAATGTCTCAAGAAGAATGTTGTAAACCAACAAAGAATAAAGTTAAGTATTCGAGGAGCTGCATACTTTTCTTATTAGAAGTCAATGCTTATCCTGTTCCAGACTTCACGCCAGTCGGCGTGTGTGTACGCGTGCCTTTCTTGCGGCTACCCGTCATTGTGGACTGGCTGCATTGTCAGTCCACATCATTGGCGACGAGGGAAAAGTGTTCTTTCTGATTGCTTACATTTACTTGTGTCATGGCTTCGCCAGATGTACTGTCCGAATTTTATCGCTTGCAGAATCAGCAGACGCAGGCGTTATTGGATGCCCTTGGACAGCTCGTCCAGGGTCAATGTGCCATTCAAACCGATGCGGCAGCCGCCGCTTCATCGCTGCCGCCGCCACAACATGCAGTTGCACCGCAGTTTCGCCAGTTTGACCAAACCCACAAGACCTGGACTGAGTGGTCCCGCCAGTTTGGATTTCATCTCGCCCCCTACAGAATTCAAGGTAATGAGCGGCAGCTTTCGTGTGTAGGTGTGTCCACCTACCGTGTGATAGTGAAATTGTTTCCCCGACGCGACGTAGCAACTCTGTCCTACGAAGAAATTTTGTCTGCTTTAGATGCCTATTTCAAAGAAACAGTCAATGTCGTTGCAAAAAGGTATACGTTCTTTCGTACAAAACGTACGGCCGGTCAGACTAATAGGGAGCGGGTTGCGACTTTGCAAGGACTTACTAGGGACTGTGCATTTGAATGTGGCTGTGGCCTTCCTTATTCAGATACAATGGTACGTGATGCAATTGCACAGAACGTTTCTGATGTTCGCATACGGGAGCAAATTTTGAAACTAGTTAATCCCTCCCTTCAACAAGTGATAGACATATTGGATAGACAAGACACACTTGACTGTGCTCAGGACTCTTTTGAAACTTCGCCAGCCGTGTGTAAATTGGATAGGCAAGACACACTTGACTGTGCTCAGAAATCTTTTGAAACATCGCCAGCAGTGTGTAACATTAACCGGTCCACTGGGCGTGCTGTGCGGCCCGGTACACTGCCCTCGCACACATCTGCGCAGCTGCCGCCGCGCTCTAAACCAGGTGTGCCGCGCCAGCACACAAATGCAGTGAAATCATGCCCGCGGTGTGCTACTAGACATTCGCGTGAACATTGCCCGTCACGCCAAGCTATTTGCTTTTTCTGCAGTAGGAAAGGACATATTCAAAGTGTTTGCCAGAAAAAGCTCAGATCAGACAATCACAACCATTCCAGGCCCATTGCTTCGCGCCGGAATCGAACCAAGGACACTCAGGCTTCAAAGTGTTTGCCAGAAAAAGCTCAGATCAGACAATCACAACCATTCCAGGCCCATTGCTTCGCGCCGGAATCGAACCAAGGACACTCAGGCTCGTGGACCTTCGCCCACGGACATTCATGTCGTTACTTCCACCCCGTCCAGTGCCACTTTCTCTAACAGTGACTGTGTTCGTCCCACAAAAAGTGTGCGTCGACGTCGCCGGAAATCACGTTACTTAGCAAGTGATTCTGTACCAGTATCAGTTCCAATTGCACAAAACAGTCGCTCTTGTCGTCAGCAGGACAATAAACTTTTTGTAGATTTGGACTTTAATGGCAAGGTCATACCATTCCAGCTCGATACCGGAGCTGCAGTTTCTTTGCTCAATCACGACACAAACAACTGGGCAAACCTCCGTTGCGTGCCACCAATGTTCAGCTCATTAGTTATTCAGGACAGATTATACCTGTGTTAGGACAGTGCACTCTTCTTGCAACATACAAGGGACAAACAAAACTTGTGTCATTTTACGTTCTTCGTTCTTCTACTGCAGTGAACTTGTTTGGTTTAGATTTATTTCAGTTGTTTAACATGTCTATTGTAAATCAGGTCCTATCAGTGAATCAGACTGTGCCTTCGGACAGTGTTTCTCGCTTATGTGAAGAATTTGCAGACATTTTTGCACCGGGCTTAGGTTGCGCTAAGAATTATGCAGCACATTTGGAACTGAAAGTCAACGCGCAACCGAAATTTTTCAGAGCGCGCAATGTTCCTCACGCATTGCGTGATGAGGTCGCCAGAACATTCAACGATTTAGAATCACAGGCTGTAATTGAACGTGTGCAAGCTTCTCTCTGGGCCTCACCCTTAGTAATTTTGCCAAAACCTTCCGGAAAATTGAAACTTTGCGTGGACTTCAAGGCCACAGTGAATCCACAACTAGTGACTGCTACTTTTCCTTTGCCCCGCCCGGAAGATCTTTTTGATAAACTGTGCCCGGGAAAATATTTTTCAAAGTTGGACCTAGCCGATGCGTACTTGCAAATACCGGTGGACGACGAATCCCAGCGTGTATTGGTGGTTAACACGCATCTTGGATTGTACAGATTCAAAAGACTGCCATTCGGGTGTGCATCCGCCCCTGCATTGTTTCAGCAATATTTACAAACTATTTGTGCGTCGGTCCCTACTGCAGCAAACTATCTGGACGATATAGTGATCTCCGGACAGACGGAAGAAGATCATCTTGCGAACCTACGAACACTATTTCAGGTCTTGCGACAAAATGGTCTTCGCTTGAGGAAGGACAAATGTGTGTTTTTTGCTCGTGACGTACCATACCTGGGACATGTCATCAATGCCCAAGGCATACATCCGAGTCCAGAGCACCTCCGTGCCATACAAGATTTGCCTTCTCCACAAAATGTGAAGCAGCTACAGAGTGTGTTGGGTAAAATTAACTATTATCATCGCTTTCTGCGCAATGCCTCTTCCATTTCAGCTCCGTTTCATCGCTTACGCCGTAAGGGTGTTCCGTTCGTCTGGACGACGGAATGCGAACGCGCCTTTCGCCAGTTGAAATCGGCGTTGCTTTCTAATACTGCCTTACGCCATTCGATCCCCAGAAACCTCTTTTGTTGATGGTAGATGCATCGGATTTCGGGATCGGTGCTGTGCTTGCGCACAAAGTTGGCTCGCATGATCGCCCTATTGCTTTTGCGTCCAAACTGCTCTCGTCTGCCCAAAGAAATTATTCCCAGATAGAGAAAGAAGCTTTGGCTCTCGTGTTTGGTGTTACTAAGTTCCATGATTTCTTGTATGGTCGTCACTTTACCATCATCACAGACCACAAACCTTTAACGTCGCTTTTTCATCCGAACAAGCCTGTACCTCCCCGTACAGCACAGAAATTCATTCGCTGGTCTATTTTCCTCTCGCAGTACCGCTACGATATCTTGTATCGGTCCACTGCTAAGCACGGAAACGCCGATGCGTTGTCCCGTTTGCCTGTTGCTGAGGATAAAGCATTCGATTCTTCCGAACTTGCTTGCATGTTCATTGATTCGGAAACCGATGAAGTGGTCGAATCGTTTCCGATTGATTTTCGTCGTGTAGCTACAGCCACAGCTGCTGACCCTGTCCTTGCTACCGTTTTGCGTTTGGTTGCTACGCAATGGCCTTTGTCAAAGTCTCGGATCGAGAATCCGTTGGTTCTCCGATTTTTTGCTCACAGGGAGAGACTTTTTGTTCGACGTGGTGTTTTGTTGTTGCGTTCTGATAATGATCAGTCCAGAGTCGTGGTCCCACGTTCGTTACAGTCCTCTGTTTTACGGCTTCTTCACCAAGGACATTGGGGTATAGTGCGAACGAAACAACTTGCTCGTCAGCACTGTACTTGGTTCGGAATCGATGCTGCGATTACGAATATGTGTTCTTGCTTGGCGTGTGCCGAACAACAATTCGCACCGCCGCGGAAAGTCTTTGCATGGCCAAAAGCCACTTCCCCTTGGCAACGCTTGCACATTGATTTTGCTGGTCCGTTCTGGAATGCTCGATGGTTGGTTCTGGTGAAAAAATGAAATGTCGTGTGGCTAGGGCCTCCCGTCAGGTAGACCGTTCACCTGGTGCAAGTCTTTCGATTTGACTCCACTTCGGCGACTTGCGCGTCGATGGGAATGAAATGATGATGATTAGGACAACACAACACCCAGTCCCTGAGCGGAGAAAATCTCCGACCTAGCCGAGAATCGAACCCGGGCCCTTAGGAATGATAGTCCGTCGCGCTGACCACTCAGCTACCGGGGCGGACGTTGGTTCTGGTAGATGCCTTCAGTAATTTTCCTTTTGTTGTCCGGATGTCTTCCACGACGTCATCTGCCACCATCCAAGCGTTGTCTGCTATCTTTTGCATTGAAGGTCTTCCGCAGACTATTGTTTCCGACAATGGCCCACAATTCATGTCCGCAGAATTTCGGTCATTCTGCCAGGCCAATGGTATTCAACATCTGACATCCGCGCCGTTTTCGCCTCAGTCAAACGGTGCCGCTGAACGATTGGTCCGGACTTTCAAGTCACAGATGTTGAAGTTGAAAGAGTCGCATTCTCGGGAGGACGCGTTGTTGCTCTTTTTGTCTTCGTATCGCTCTCAGCCCCGAGATGGTCGCTCGCCGGCTGAATTGCTCCATGGTCGTCCTCATCGAACCTTGATGTCTTTGCTGCATCCGCCGCCTCAGGTTCCAGTGCAGCGGCAGACTCCTGCTTTTGCTCCAGGCGACGTAGTATTCTATCGCAACTATCGCGGTTCACGGCGTTGACTCGCAGGGCGCATTCTTCGCTGCCTCGGCCGCGCGATGTATTTGGTTTTGGGGGCCTCTGGTGAGGTGCGTCGGCATCTCAATCAGCTGCGCCTCTGTCGTCGCACGGGTTCTGCCGCTCCCCGTCTGCTTTCAGCGACGGTGCCGTCCAGTCAGCGCCCTGGGGACCCATCTACTGGCTCGCCTCATCCCCAGGTGTTACCGACGATGCCTTCCATTTTGCCCCATTGCGACGCGCCGCCGCAGCCGCCGCCGCCGCCGCCTGTTCTCCAGCCGGCGCCGCCCGCAGTGGACGCTTCGCTGCAGCCGCCAAGCGCCTCCTTGGGTCACGCGCCGCCGATCGCTTCCCGTGACCAGCCGTCCTCCGCCATGGAACTCTTTCCCGCTCCGGACCCCGTGCCGTCATCGCGCCTCGGGTACCCCGACGCAATGGAGGTCGACCCTTCGGCCCCTCCTGTCTCTTTACGGGCGCATACACCGCATGTTGACGTGCACCCTGGACTAGGTTTTCAGGCGTTTCCTAGCTCCCCTCGGACCGAATGGCCGGGTGCGGGTGGCACGGCCTCGCCTGTTGTTAGGCTCCCCACCTCATCGCATACGTCAACATGGGGTCCTCCCCACGGCGGGCGGAAGCCTTATAACACGACCGTTCTCCGATTTGCGGGGGAGGAATGTGGTGTCACCGCCAGACACCACACTTGCTAGGTGGTAGCTTAAATCGGCCGCGGTCCATTTAGCACATGTCGGACCCGCGTGTCGCCACTGTGTGATCGCAGACCGAGCGCCACCACAAGGCAGGTCTCGAGATACGGACGAGCACTCGCCCCAGTTGTACGACGACATTGCTAGCGACTATACGGACAAAGCCTTTGCTCTCATTTGCCGAGAGACAGTTAGAATAGCCTTCCGCTAAGTCCATGGCTACGACCTAGCAAGGCGCCATTAGCCTTACATAGTTTGAGAGTTATCGTATAAATGTTTCAAGAAGAACGTTGTAAACCAACAAAGAATAAAGTTAAGTATTCGAGGAGCTGCATACTTTTCTTATTAGAAGTCAATACTTATCCTGTTCCAGATTTCACGCCAGTCGGCGTGTGTGTACGCGTGCCTTTCTTGCGGCTACCCGTCACTGTGGACTGGCTGCATTGTCAGTCCATATCACAGATATCATCTGAAAAAAATTACAGTAATGAACAACTAATCATATATGCCTTCATCACTAGTATATAACAATGTAATATGTACATGATTCATGTTGTGGTGGTTGTGTCAAAGGATACTTATTTGTACCACCTGAATTGTGTTGTGGTGGCTTTTTCAATAAATACTCATAGCTACCATCTGAAACCACAACAACAGTGAATAACTAAAGTTGCATACAGTGATAGTATATATGAAAGACTGCAATACTTAAATGACTTTGAAATTTTATCTATTCGGGATATTACTAGTAGTAGTAGAAGTTTTATTCATTCATAGGTCTCTTTTTACACAGATACAGGACATGTCAAAGTATTTATAAGTTTAGACCAATTTAAAATAAGCTAATTAGCATACACATAAATTTACAGACTTCTAGTTAGAGAGAATACATACAAATAACTTATTAGATAATGTAATGCCACACTGTTCACTCATATCTCACTATCAGTCACTGCATACACTATACACACATCATTTTGTAACACTTCATTCACTAAACCACAAACACACACACACACTGTTGATCTCTGGGCCATTTTCTGTACTGCAGCTTTCCACTTGCTATCCTGAAAAACTGAGTCAGCATCCCTTTATAATAAGCGAGATGTTGAGCTCAGAAAGAGGAAGAGGTGTTAGTATTGTGCTATACATAGGTCTCTTTTTACACAGATATAGGACATGTCAAAGTATTTACAAGTTTAGACCAATTTAAAATAAGCTAATTAGCATTCTGGAAAATGGAAAAAAAGGAAAAACATAGTGTGAAGGTGTTATGTGGAATAGTGAATGTTTTATAATCATCATTATTATTTATTTGTATAACATTTTTTGCCAAATCCCTACTCTGTTTTATCTAAGTAATCCTTCAGTGTATAAAATGTATTACATAACAAGTACTTTTTAGCTACCTTTTTAAATAAGTGTATTTTTGCAATTTCTTTAATCCCTTTTAGTAATTTATTGCACAGTTTTATTCCTTGGTAGAAAATGCTGTTTTGAATTTTATGTTTTTTTTTTTTGGTAAATGTAATTTGAGTCTAGTTCTTGTTCCATGCTCATTGACAGAGCTGTTTGTGCAGTAATCACCAATGTTATTTTTGATGTGTACAACTGACTGGTAAATGTATCCCCAGTGTTTTGAACAGATCTTTACAATAAGCTCGACTACTATTTTTGGTTATTATTCTTGCCACTTTTCTGGAGTTTGAAAATTGTGCTCATATTTTGTGCATTTGTTCCCCAAAAAATAATGCCATAACTAAGAACTGAGTGTACATGTAGTATGTAACTAAAAGACAATGCATGATACACACTGATTATAGGATTTTAAGGGCATAACATGCTGATGACATTCTGTTTGCAAGTACCTTCGTGTATTCACACCACTTCAACTGAGAATCACTATACATTCCTAGAAATTTTGCAGTCTATAGAGGTGCCATCTACATTTAATTTAACATTGTCATTTTCCCTCTTCAGACTGAAACTCATGGCATTACTTTTATTTATGTTCAATATAACTTTATTACTTGTTGACCAAACCTAAACTTCCTTGAGAGCTTCATTTACTTTCTCTGCGAGGAGTTCTCTTGTTTCCTCCATGACTATAATATTGCTGTCATCAGGAAAGATAATTTTTTCACCCTGAGTAACACTACTGGGAAAGTCATAGATGTACATCAGGAATATTATTGGTCCTAATATGCTAGTGTGTGGAACCCCTATGTTAATGTATTTTGGTTCTGATAAGTGTTTTATTAAATGTTTAGTTCTATTTGAAGTGTGTGTAATCTCTACTCTGTGTACCATACCCTATCTGCTAGGTATGATCGAAACCAGTCATTAGCTACCCCTCTTATTCCTAATGCTTCTAATTTATTTAATAGAATCTTGTGGTCAACTGTATCAAAGGTTTTAGAAAGGTCAAAAAATATGCCTGTAACTCCTCATCTTTGTGAAGAGTACCAAATACAACTTTTGTGAGTTTTACTATAGCTGACTCCATATTTTTGCCACTTTGGAAACCAAACTGTGATTCGCTTAAAAGATTGTATTTATTCAGGTAATTCATTAATCTGTCTTTAATAACTGATTCTATTATTTTTGAGATTGGTGACAGCAGGGAAATGGGCTGGTAATTTTCTGTCTTCTGCAGTACCTTTCTTAGGCAAAGGTACAACTCTTGCCTGTTTTAACTGCTCTGGAAATTTCCCTGATGTGAAGGATTCATTTATTATATTAGTTGAGGGGCCTTGTATAATCTCTATGCATTGTTTCAGTACACACATTGGTACTTCATCTAAGCCTACGGACTTTTTATTTTTAGTTTTTGAACAGTTTTATTGACTTCATTCTCTGTGGTTGAAAGTAATATCATTGTATTTATTGCAACATTATTTACAGGTGTTACATTTGATTTGGGGAAATTTTTCTGTGCCTTCTCTGCAATTGAAAAATGCTCATTTACATTGTTTGCTACCTTATCCCTCACCCTTAACAGTATGTTATTCTGTGTTTGTTTGCCTCACCCTATTTCCTTTTTTATAATATCCCAGACTGCTTTGCTTTTATCCTCTGCATTATATGTTACTTTGTCATTAAATGACTTTTTTGCAGCCATCAGCACTTTTCTATAGATCTATTTGTATCTAAGATAGAAATTTAAGAATTCTGGACCATTGCGACTCTTTGTCATGGAACTGAGGTATTTAAGTGTTTGGTAGGACTTCTTAATACCTGCTGTCATCCATCTGTTTTTGTGAGATGTTGATACAGACATGCATACTTTTGGAAATTACTTTTCAAAGTTCAGTTCCAATAATTTGGAGAATTTAGAGAATTTTGTATTCACATCAGTGTCCTTATCACTTCATCCCAGCTTTGTTTTCGTAGTTCTTTTGAAAAATCTTTTATTTTGGTTTCTGATAGATGTCTTTTGCAGGCTTGTTAAAGGGTATGATTTCATGCCTGATTTTACTGTTGTTATTTGACAGAGGTGGTCTGATAGCCTGAGATCTTTTACAGCTACATCACGTTTTCTGTGACCATATTTGAGGCTACATGATCAATTACTGATGCAGTCATTGTAGAAACCCTTGTTGCACTATTTACAAATAAGGATATGCCAAAACTTTGAAGGATATTTATGAGGGTGTTGTTGGATTCATTTATGATATTAGTGTTGATGTTAATGTCCCACACAGAATTATGTTGACCTTTGTACTTAAGAGTTCATCTAGAACTTCTGTTAATTTATTGAAAAAAGTGTCCACTGTACTAAGGTCATGTCTTGATTTGAACTGTGTTCCTTTTCTGATACAAATTCATGATCCTCCACTTCTTGGAGCAGTTCTGCTCTAAGAGTTTGCCCTTTCATATAACGATAATACAACATGTAAGATTTCTGTGTCTCTACACCAGTACTCAGTAACACAAACCACTGTGCAGTTCAAAGATTGGAGCTCAGCTTCTAATAGATGTATTTTATTTTTTATTGCTTGGAGTTTTAATGGAGGACTGTTAAGTCTGAAATGCCCCATGTTACTCTTTCCAGTATTTTTTTTTTCTTTGTGCCATCTGGTATGTGTGCTATTTGGAGTCTTAAAATCTGTCTTGTGAGTGATTGTTCCAACATTTTTTAAACTACTGGAGATACTCTTAAGGCAGGGGAACCTGTTGTGCACTTCATTTTCACTCTTTAATTTGTACTCTCTAACTGACAGCTGTCCGCCCCCAGTAGCTGAGTGGTCAGCACGACAGAACGTCAATCCTAAGGGCCCGGGTTCGATTCCAGTTGGGTATGAGATTTTCTCCGCTCAGGGACTTTGTGTTCTGTTGTCCTAATCAGCATCATTTCATCCCCATCGCCGCGCAAGTCGCCGAAGTGGCGTCAAATCGAAAGACTTTCACTTGGCGAACAGTCTACCTGACGGGAGGCCCTAGTCACACGATATTTACCTTTATCTTTACTGATAGCTCATCTTCATAGTAGCTATTAACAATAATTATGCGCTATCAGAATAAACTGAAACTGCATGCAGTGGTAGCTGAAACTGTGGTGTCAGTTTCGCAACGGAGCTGTAGGGTGTCAGTTTTGGGATCACAGCCGCCTGGATGCGTCAGTGCCAGCATGACTGTTCTGCTGCTACGGGGTGCTGCATTGTACTGCCTTCAGTTCTATAGTTTTCTTCCTGAGAAAATGCATTACGCAACTACGTTACAGACTGTCATTGTCACATCATTTTTTTCTTTTTTTATCGCCTGTATTTTGAAGCATTTTCTACGGTTACGATTTTTGTTGTTAATCGTATAGCTTCATTCATTGCTGCACGCACACACGCACTGGTACCCCAGAAATGTTCCGAGAAACTTCGAGGGGTTATGGAGGGTATCTTCAGGAACAAATCGACGACAGGAACCCATGTCCAGAAACGCCATCCAACGACGCTACAGAATGTCGAATGTTATAGGCGCCAGCATCTGTGCATAGGGCCACTCCTTTGGCAGCAAACATGACTTTGTACGCTGACGAACCGATTTTATATATATATATATATATATACACTCCTGGAAATTGAAATAAGAACACCGTGAATTCATTGTCCCAGGAAGGGGAAACTTTATTGACACATTCCTGGGGTCAGATACATCACATGATCACACTGACAGAACCACAGGCACATAGACACAGGCAACAGAGCATTCACAATGTCGGCACTAGTACAGTGTATATCCACCTTTCGCAGCAATGCAGGGTGCTATTCTCCCATGGAGACGATCGTAGAGATGCTGGATGTAGTCCTGTGGAACGGCTTGCCATGCCATTTCCACCTGGCGCCTCAGTTGGACCAGCGTTCGTGCTGGACGTGCAGACCGCGTGAGACGACGCTTCATCCAGTCCCAAACATGCTCAATGGGGGACAGATCCGGAGATCTTGCTGGCCAGGGTAGTTGACGTACACCTTCTAGAGCACGTTGGATGGCACGGGATACATGCGGACGTGCATTGTCCTGTTGGAACAGCAAGTTCCCTTGCCGGTCTAGGAATGATAGAACGATGGGTTCGATGACGGTTTGGATGTACCGTGCACTATTCAGTGTCCCCTCGACGATCACCAGTGGTGTACGGCCAGTGTAGGAGATCGCTCCCCACACCATGATGCCGGGTGTTGGCCCTGTGTGCCTCGGTCGTATGCAGTCCTGATTGTGGCGCTCACCTGCACGGCGCCAAACACGCATACGACCATCATTGGCACCAAGGCAGAAGCGACTCTCATCGCTGAAGACGACACGTCTCCATTCGTCCCTCCATTCACGCCTGTTGCGACACCACTGGAGGCGGGCTGCGCGATGTTGGGGCGTGAGCGGAAGACGGCCTAACGGTGTGCGGGACCGTAGCCCAGCTTCATGGAGACGGTTGCGAATGGTCCTCGCCGATACCCCAGGAGCAACAGTGTCCCTAATTTGCTGGGAAGTAGCGGTGTGGTCCTCTACGGCACTGCGTAGGATCCTACGGTCTTGGCGTGCATCCGTGCGTCGCTGCGGTCCGGTCCCAGGTCGACGGGCACGTGCACCTTCCGCCGACCACTGGCGACAACATCGATGTACTGTGGAGACCTCACGCCCCACGTGTTGAGCAATACGGCGGTACGTCCACCCGGCCTCCCGCATACCCACTATACGCCCTCGCTCAAAGTCCGTCAACTGCACATACGGTTCACGTGCACGCTGTCGCGGCATGCTACCAGTGTTAAAGACTGCGATGGAGCTCCGTATGCCACGGCAAACTGGCTGACACTGACGGCGGCGGTGCACAAATGCTGCGCAGCTAGCGCCATTCGACGGCCAACACCGCGGTTCCTGGTGTGTCCGCTTTGCCGTGCGTGTGATCATTGCTTGTACAGCCCTCTCGCAGTGTCCGGAGCAAGTATGGTGGGTCTGACACACCTGTGTCAATGTGTTCTTTTTTCCATTTCCAGGAGTGTATATATATATATAAAATTGGAAAATAAAGAAAAAAATAAATGTTCGAAGCTGTCATCCATCAAGGCAACAGAGAATCGTATTCATAGGAGACAAGGCCTGTCTACGCCATCAGCTGGCTCCATCTTCTACACTGACGATCATGGCAATCAGTCGCGATCACTGGATAACGAACAAAATTGCGAGACGTTCCGCCATCGGTTATTATATATTTTATATTATTTATTCCAATTTATTTTTCTCCTTCATATTGAAAAAATAAAGATTTTAGAGTATTCCTGGAGTAAAATAAACTGCAGATAGAAATCAGTGTCCAAAACCGTCATCCACCAAATTAACAGAGCATTGCATGCATAGGAGACAAGACGTTTCAGCTGGTTCCATCTTCTCCATTCCATATCGTGGCAATCGGTCACGATCGCTGAATAACAAAAGACATTGCGAGACATTACACCACAGTCTTTCAGTGTACAAAGTCACGTTTCCGGCACGTGTTCGTGTCCTCGATTTGTTCCTCTATACACCTTCTGCAACCCCTCGAAGTTGGTCGAAACTTTACCGGAATAGCCCGCACAAGCTACTCATTTCTCCAATACATTTGTGGGCCGGCTAAGCGTTCAAACCTGAAGCTACTTCTTTGCGCTAATTACATGGCTATCACCATACCTTTCGATTGATGACTGATTAAGGTACTCCATATTGCTTACTTTAGTTGCTACCGCCTTAGTTCGATTTTGGTAATAGAAAAAATGGCTCTGAGCACTATGAGACCTAACATCTGTGGTCATCAGTCCCCTAGAACTTAGAACTACTTAAACCTAACCAACCTAAGGACATCACACACATCCATGCCCGAGGCAGGATTCGAACCTGCGACCGTAGCAGTCGCGCGGTTCCGGACTGAGTGCCTAGAACCGCTAGACCACCGCGGCCGGCTTGGTAATAGAGTAAGGGCTGATTGTGAATTCAGATCGGCTGGAGCTACACTTCAGTTCTATATTCAATGTTACTGCCATAATTTTCTGTTGACACTTTCTAAGGTGCCACTCTATTGTTTGCTACAATAGCTTCAAAAAGGGGATGAATATAAGTGTAGTAACTGCAGACATTTATGCCTACTGGAGTTAACGTATAAGTTATATGCCAAAATCCTGAATGCGAGACTAAAAAATACCATGAAAAAAATAATATCTGAAGAAGAACCTGGTTTTAGAAAGGGACTATTAACTACCGACAAGAACGCAATAGGGAAACCCATCCTGCTGTTATTGATTATTGAAGGGCATTTGATAATGTGAACACAGAAATGTTATGGAATATAATAGCTGGAGGAGCTATTAAGAGTCTATACACAAACAGCAAAATTGTTATAGATAAGGGAAATATAGTCATCACACCAATGAACACAAACGTGCCGGCCGGAGTGGCCGAGCGGTTCTAGGCGCTACAGTCTGGAACCGCGCGGCCGCTACGATCGCAGGTTCGAATCCTGCCTCGGGCATGGATGTGTGAGATGTCCTTAGGTTAGTTAGGTTTAAGTAGTTCTAAGTTCTAGGGGACTGATGACCACAGCAGTTAAGTCCCATAGTGCTCAGAGCCATTTGAACCATTTGAACAAACAAAGGTCCAACAATTATGTTGTACTTCTCCAACACTCTTCAATATACACATAGATGATGTCTTCAGTAAATGGAAAAGGTTCATAGAAATAAATATGTTTAGATAGTGACACTAGACTAAATGTAATTTTGTATGCATATGACTTAACTCTAGTTGCAGAGAACAAAACATCTTTCAGCTGGGGGTTTATAAGGTGCAATAGAGAGCCTAATACTACAACCTAACATTGTCCATAATAAAATTACTTCAATAAAAGTAGTCATGAGTTAGTTATGTGTTCCATTGATCAATGTAACAGTAACCATTACGTTGTGGAAAACGTCAAGTACATAAGAAATGCACACATGAATCAAGGTGTTTCTTTTTTAAGCTTAAAATTTTTATTTTCGACCCCATTCTGTTAAATGGCGCAAAATGCATATATTATACCTATAGATTTATTTATTCCTATTCAAGAATTCGTCTGTGGTATAGAAGGAGTCGTCAAGAAGATACGATATCAATTTATTTTGGACTCTTATTGCTGTCTGTCAGAC